>NC_050068.2:172030633-172748471 GCF_009764565.3 Dermochelys coriacea | reverse complement strand
CATCCAGGACCTCCCCCAATCACCACGAGTTTTCAAAGATAATGGCCAATGGCTCTGCAATCACATCAGCCAACTCCCTCAGCACCCTTGGATGCATTAGATCTGGACCCATGGATTTGTGCAGGTCCAGCTTTTCTAAATATTCCTTAACCTGTTCTCTCACCACTGAGGGATGCTCACCTCCTCCCCATACTGTGTTGCCCAGGACAGCAGTGTGGGAGTTGACCTTGTTTGTGAAGACCGAGGCACAAAAAGCAATGAGTACTTCTGATTTTTCCACATTATCTGTCACTAGGTTACCTCCCCCATTCAGTAAGGGTCCCACACTTTCCTTGACCTTTTTCTTGTTGCTAACACACCTGTAGAAACCCTTCTTGTGACCCTTCACATCCCTTGCTAGCTGCAACTCCAGTTGTGTTTTGGCCTTCCTGATTACACCTCTGTATGCTCGAGCAACATTTTTATAATCCTCTCTAGGCATCAGACCAAGTTTCCATTTCTTGTAAGCGTCGTTTTTGTTTTAAGATCACCAGAGATTTCACTGTTAAGCCAAGCTGGTCACCTGCCATATTTGGTATTTTTTCTGGGATGGTTTGTTCCTACACCCTCAATAAGGCTTCTTTAAAATACAGCCAGCTTTCCTGGACTCCTTTCCCCCTCATATTAGCCTCCCAGAGGATCCTGCCCTTCAGTTCCCTAAGGGAGTCTAAGGCTGCTTTTCTGAAGACCAGGGTCTGTATTTTGCTACTTTCCTTCCTTCCTTTTGTGAGGAATGGTCCCAGCTGCAGCGTAGACATACTAAGGGTCTGTTTCTGACAGCTGCTGAGCACCCCCAATTCCTGCTGAAAACAATAGGCATTTGGGGTGACTCAGCATCTCTCAGGACCTGCCTTTACTGAACTGCAAGTAGCATTTACATCAAGAAAACCCAGCAGTGCCTTCCGTGCTTCTGACCTCCATCATTCAACCAGTTATCATGACTATTAGGCATATTGGGCAAAGTTTTTGAGAGTATCCGAGTGATTTCAGTCTCATTCACTTAAGTGCTCTGGAACACTTTGCCCATTTTGACTTTTTTCAGAAACATGAATCTTCAAAAAAGTTATTTATAATTCTCATCCTTTTCCAGGTGGAAGACAAATAAAGTAGCTACAGTACCTCACACACTCTAAATTTAATAACAGCTTCAAGCCATTTTAGGTAAGAGGATACCAAAGATACAAACTATTAGTCCCTGTTATCTGTTGGTGAAGAGGATAATCAGAAGGCAATTTGCTACATGTGAGTTGAATTACAAGGCATATAGAATGTACAAATATGTATGAATCACTTAACAATACAGTCCTGCCATTCACTTATCCTATGCAGGACAAGAAGTTTCATTCCATCAACATCATAAAAATGAAACTACAATACTGGAAGAATTAAGAATGTAAACTATTCCAAATATGGTAGTAAAGTAATACAATAAATACAATGTAGGCACTGGTCTGTAAAAGTTTTATATTTAGCAGTACAAAGAAAATACAAGTTAAATTGATTTATCTCCTATATAGCCTATTTATGTTGTCAGAAACTCTCTTTGGATTGAAATATAACCTGCATATTATGGTCAATGGTTTCTGCCAGGGTGTGCAGCTTTCCTCCAGGCATCTTTTTCAGCCAATACAAGAGTATTTATAATGAGAAGGTCAACCTATTCTCATTTATTTTAAATCACCCCTTTTTGACATATAAAAGCCTGCCTGTGTTTACATGCCTGTGTGCTGTGCATTTAACCTAGACCAATGGTTCCCAAACTTGTTCAGCCGCTTGTGCAGGGAAAGCCCCTGTCGGCCCGGGCCGGTTTGTTTACCTGCCGCTTCCACAGGTTCAGCCAATCGCAGCTCCCAGTGGCCGCAGTTCATTGTTCCAGGCCAATGGGGGCTGCAGGAAGCGGCAGCCAGTACGTCCCTTGGCCCGTACCACTTCCAGCAGCTCCCATTTCCTGGAGCAGCAAACCGTGGCCACTGGGAGCCACAATCGGCCAAACCTGCGGATGCGGCAGCTAAACAAACCAGCCCGGCCAGACAGAGGCTTTCCCTGCACAAGCGGCAGAACAAGTTTGGGAACCACTGACCTAGACTATTTTACTGAGTAGTTCTGAAAAAAGGCAGAGAACTTGACTTCTCAGAAAGCAAGAAAGGCAAAATCTAGTGGTCAGCACACGCGACTAGGAGGCAAGACCACCTGATTCAGACTTCAGTTCTTATCAAAGCTTCAATACTCATGCTCTCTCTGGCTGCGCAGTTGCTTACAGTCTAATTCTTTCCTGGCGTACATCCTATGTAATCCCGCTAGATTTGGCAGCTAACCTCTCTGATTCTCTTTTCCTATCTCGTATTTGCCTCTGAGGTCACATTCTTGCAGCAGAGAAACAAACTGTTTTATAGCAGTTTTAAAATCAAGCTGCAATTTTAAAAGATACCTAGAAAATCCTATTTCTGTTCTGTATTTTGTGAATGTCTGTTTTGTTTTCAATAGGAATAGCAGCATAATTTCATGCTAATGAAGTTTTAACATGTCTTCATCATTTCTCCTTAAGTTTCCTTTTTACTGGTTCTATATCTTTCAATAAAGAAATTGCATTATACTTGGAAGTGGTAGCAATATCTATATTTACATTGCCCAATGCTTCCCATTAGAAGAGATTCTTGCAACTCTTTTGGGGAAGTTCCAACACTTCCATTGTCTGCAAGAGGCCTTTGAAATGTGACAGGGAGAAACCCTCAAGACCAGAAGTGCCTTTTCTTTGGCTCTCCGCATTTTGTTAAGGTTTTTCCTGAGATATAAATTGTTGAGAAGTACCATTTTCTTTTTCTCACTTGTACTGCAAGTGAAGTTGCTGTTTAGATGAGAATTATACTATCAATTGTAAATCTGGCACTTTTATCATATGCTTGAATTTGCAGCCTAAATGTTCTTATTTAATGTTTTAATGATATTTTCTATCCAAGTGTGTTTATATATATATTTTTCTTTCAGACCAGGCCTATTTTTTAAGTCTGTACAGTACTAGTATAATTGGACCAAACTTGGTGTCCTGTTGTGTAAATCTTAAATATCAATAATAATATCTGTTGCTAAGTGCTATTGGCTCTTCTCCACCATAAAACCAACCTAAGCCTTCAGACCAACATGAAGGGAAACCTGCAAATCCTGGCTTTAACCTTCTGCCTACCATCTTCCAACCATGTATCATGTATCATGTTGTATCATGCTGATTGCTGGGATGTCTGAGAGCCCTACAGAACTGCGAAACTCCAGCAAGGGCAGAATTCCTGCCCTGGGACAGATAGGATTTTAACTCTCTTGTTGATGTGAAGCTAAGTCAAAGAAGTATCTTACATTTTATCCTTAAGAGGGCCCTGGTTATTCTATGCTCTTGTAGTAATGAGTTCCATTTACATGACTCCTCTATGCAGGAGGATGCATATTGTATACTAGAAACTCAATAAGAAAAGGAGTACTTGTGGCACCTTAGAGACTAACAAATTTATTTGAGCATAAGCTTTCGTGAGCTACAACTCACTTAATACATTTGTTAGTCTCTAAGGTGCCACAAGTACTCCTTTTCTTTTTGTGAATACAGACTAACACGGCTGCTACTCTGAAACTTGAAACTCAATGTAATAATTGAAAATTCAGCATTTGGCCTGAAAAAGAAAGTAGAAAAACCTGGAATATTTTCTCTTGAGAATGGGCTGAAAAATCCTCAAAACAATATTCACATTGACTCAGTGCTTCACACCAAGCAAAAATATAATTGAAAATTTACAGAAGACCAAGTTTTTTGTCCAGTAAGACTTACATGAAAATTGCCCGAAGTATCTTTCTAGATTCAGATTACAATCATCTAGATATGCATCCAACAAGATGTAATGCAAAAGAAATGATGATTCATTGTCAGAAAAAGGAAATAGAATAATTCTATCTACTCACAATATCCAGCTAATGTTTTCTCAGCCTACATAGTGTATTATTGAATTCCTACTATATTAACTGATGGGAAGGAACTAAAGAATCTGAATAAGCATGAATAGAATGTCAGCCATTTGAAAATGGTACCCTCCCCCCGAGTGAAAACAAGCAATATGGTTGGCAAGTTCTACAATATAACTGTAATGGGGTTCACTCCCTGCTAAGGCATCTAGCTGCTCAGGGATTCGATCCAGCCACATTTGACACCCCCTTACATCATTTTTTCTTGCTGCATCCCCTTTTACTTCACAGAATTCAGCATGCTCCCCCTTAGTGACTTGGCCCTCCAGCCAGGTCACTGTTCACATTTCCTTTTCTGGGGGTATCAAAGTCACAGTGGATCAGTTGTTCTCATGCCACTCCAGGTACCCTTACAGTCCAAGTCAAGATCCTGTGCCACTTTTCAAGGGGCTGCTAGAGGAAATCAGGCCTCACCACTACTCCGGGCTTCAATCCAGGGACCCTATATCTAGCAACTATGGTCTGCTTCCTCCCAGACCTTATGGCTATTACCCTGTACTCCTTCCTACCACTCTGCTTTTTCTTCTGTCCCCCAGATTTTCCAGCCCAAACTCTCTCCTCCCAGTGAGTGACTACAGACTACTTCCCCTCCTCTGTTCCCAGTTTGCTGGCTCAGGCTGCCCCTGCCCAACTGGTCTTCATCATCAATTAGCCTTTCAAGCCCTGGCTCTCCCCCAGCTGCAGTTTATCAGGCTAATTAGCCTAATTTAACCTGCTCTGCTTTGTGTGTGGGATGGTTACCCCATCACTATGACCAATGAATGACTCCTCAAAAGTTTCTGTGAGCCTAACCCTTCTTTTTCCCTTTTACAGCAGAAATTAAGACTGCTATATTTCTGCTTTGGTTACAGTTTAAAGTGAGTGTTTGCATGCGGGAATTTCCTGGGCTGATCTTTCAAAATGTAATTTTTTAAGGGGGCCCACTGAGAGTGAATGGAAGGTGACAGAGTAATTTGGAACTACGATCTGGAGAAAAGTAATGTGCTGAATAAAAGCCCACCAGTCTACTTTACAGCACTTAGTGTCTTATTTAATGTTAAAGAAATTATGATCTGTCAGAGAAGAGCAAATGCTTTCTATTTTGTTGGATTTTTCAATTGTATTTAAGGCTGATATAAGCCAGAAAGAAAATTTAGCATCCCTAGTTTTGTGACCTTTCCATTATAATATCAAAAGTGTGATGGGTGGTACTGAAACTGTCTTAATTGTAGCCTAAAACTTATTGTTTCAGTTGCTATCCTTATCTGAACAAATTAATTATAGTAGCACCCATCTAATGCCATTATAATTAAGGTTCTGTCAACTTTCCCATTGTAAATCCCATTCTTCAGTTATTTGGAAATCAGCCATAAGAATGTGCTGCAAGGTGAAACTTGGTATATAGAATTATAGCCTAAAAGTGCTTTCCCCGCCCCCATTCATTCATATGTATTTTAAATTAACCAGTTTGGCTATATATCATTACATGACAAAATAAAATGATACTATTAAAATAGTGTTACCCGGGTTCTTTCAACCCAAAGCTCTTGGTAACTTTTACTCTGTGTGAGGTGGTGTCAGGAAATAAATCAAAGGAGACACAGCCATCCGACCGATAAAGGGCTGGCACAAACAGGACAACACAAGAGTGCTTTCATTTAAAGCTAAACTTTACTTAGTCTCAGGCACTTATGCACAAGTCCACAACAGGTAAGTAAAACACCCCCAACCATTGATAATTACCAAAGTTGAGTGTGCCTCTTGAGTGGCACAGCGGCAGCCCGTCTGCCAGTGGGGAACACAAGATGCATCCAGCATCTTCCTGATCGCCTACCCCAGTGCACAAACATTTGTCTACAACAAGGAACAGGAGCAGAACTAGATCATCAGCCATTTTCTCCATGTCTTCCACCCAATTTGGCCAGAGGGAGAGGTGAGCAGGAACTGCCATCGGCAAATGTACACAGCAAAATGGTCCCTACAGTGTCTCCTTGTGATGCACAGAAACCTTGGATACCACCCCCAAAATGCACTAACATCATATAACAAAAGCAGCAATGTGGATGGGGGTTGATGTGTGTACACAGTATTATGCCTGTATCCAGCAAGCCATATGTGGATGCTCAGTGCAGGTATAGGGAACATGTGTGCACATGTACACAGTCAAGTAACTGAGTATGCATGCCAGTATAGAAGTAGCCTAAGCAGCTTTTAAAAATGCACTTCTGTGACAGTCTAATATTAATAGCTAGAATTATAATTTTATAAATAAAAAAAACCTGCAGAATCCTTTCTTTGGGTGTGAGTTAAATTGATATGATATAAAAACAACTCACATTAAAAATAAAACACAAAATACTAAAGTGTATAACAAAATAGCATTGTGTAAGTGTGTGTGTAGTGAAGAGGACAGCATATACAAAGGTGATGCCATGTTGATGAGCGTTATATAAGAACCTAGAGAAATTTGGTCTGACTGAGTGAGAACCTTGGGATTTGACATTATGCAAAAATAATAATAGAATCAGGGTCTACATTCTCAGAGATTATTTCCCAGGATCCCCCGCCATTTGGAGTTTCAGGTTCAGCAGTGGGACTGGGAGTCTCAGGGCTTTAGCCCTGTGGGGTGGGGAGGGCTTTAGTCCCACAGTAGGCCCCAGTGTTTGGGGCTTCAGCCCTCTGGGGTAGGGGGCGGAGGACGCCAGGACCTGGGGCTTCAACCTCACAACCTCGCAGGGCGTGCCACAGCTTGGGGCTTCAGCCCTGCAACAGGCACCATGGCTTGGGGCTTCAGCCCTATGGCAGGCACTGGGGTTCAGGACTTTAGCCCGGTGGTGTGCACTGGGGCTCCCACGGATTTGAAAATATTTTACCGGAGCTCTGCTCCAGCTGAATTTAAGCCCTGAATAGAATATTATTCAGGGCTAAGACCTTTCTCAATCAGGATAATTCAGTAAAGGTTTAGGTCAGGCCTTTCCAATTCATACAAAAATCATACTGTGTTGTAAATATATAATTGATTGGGGTAGAAATATTGTCAAAATGACAATAAGTGAACATAGATCAGGAGTGTAAATAGATGCCATTGACATCAATAGGAAACTCTCTATTCGATTCACTGGGTGTTGCGTACCTTACTTACTGTTGCAGTTAGGAACTGTTATTGTTGTTTTTTTCTTTTAAAAACCATAAAAGGAAAAAAATCCCATGTTATCTGGTCAACAATATTCAAGAAGATGCAAGGAGCAATCCCTATACAACTATAATGTAATGCCATATAGTCCACTGTCGATAGAGTTTTCACTAGACATATATAGTGCCCAACACTTTTTCTTTTTTTTTTAGTCAATCTGGTTTATTCCAAGAACAGAAGTGAGTGTGCTCCTGTTCACAATGTTAATATTAAATTCCAAGGGGAGGACATTATCTAGAGAGTCAGCCATACCAAGATCCAATAGTGCTGTTATGACTTTGCAACTCCATGTGCACTATGTGCATATAAGTGGGATGAATTCCTGGCCCCACTGAAGACAATGGGAGATTTGTCATTGACTTATAATTTCATCCATTATGTATATATATTTTCATTGCTCCAGGTCACTAAGTCACAATAGATTGGTCTCATTGTAGAAGAAATCAAAATTTAGTGTGAAAAGTTATGCTCTTTCTTACCCTTATAGCAGTAAAACACAGTAACTTGACCACTGAGTGGGCTATTAACCTCAATTATAACTGAAAATATTTTACTGAGATTTAAGTCAATTATCATAAACTGGGTATCTACAGCACAATTAATATAGCTTCATTTTGTTAACTAAATTCCCCCTGACCAGTGTGAATTGCTAGTAATTATACAGCATGATTTCACTGCAAATTAATACCAGCTGTCAACATAAGCATCAAGCTGAATTTCTCAACCAGGTCAGAATATAAGGAAGCGATTTCTTGAAAATGAAGGGATGAACCCAGCCACATCAATCCAGTTATCAGTAAATTGTGACTAAAACTGGAAGAACAAGATTCTGTCCCCAGCTAATAACACAATACTACTTACTAAATAATACAGTGCTTCCAACTACTGAGCATGTTTTTGTGATCAGTAAAGATCGGTTATGCACCAAATACACTTGTTGTGGCTATAGGTCAGTCTTTCAATGATTATATTTGGCTTCTTTCCCATTTTACTTGTTAAAGGGAGAAAACCAGCTTCCAGCAGCCATTCAGCTTACATGTTACACGGCCCCATCAAACAATGCAGTAGAACTGGAAGCTTGTCTATTTATTGTATTTATTTGTCAGTGGTGCAACAGAAATGTGACTGTCAAGCTCCTTCATGTTGGGCCTACTCCTGCAACTGTTCTGTGCAATTGGACTTGCAATGATGTCCATGGGAATTCCATGCTGAGTAGGACTGGGTTCATTATTTTCAACCGTTTGATATTTTTGCTGGGAATGAAGGCCTGGTATTTGCCTTGTCCAGTCCTAACTTACTGAGGTTAGCAGCCAACGATTCAGATAATAAGGATAATAATTAGCACTTGTATCTTTGGAACCTTAAATGTTAACCCTCCCAGTTTGCCTGTGTAGTAGGAAAGTGTTATTCCCCCACCTTCTGTGGAAGACTTGGTCAGCTAGATTAACTGGCACAGAGGAAGTACACTTACTTGTCAGGACTGGGAACAAAGCCAGGATCTCTTGTGTTCAGGCCATCCCTGTTCTCTACACATGAGCGGCATTCTGAGAGGAAATGGGAGAAAGCTACCTGAGCCAGACACATTTGCATGAATGCTCTTATAAGGTGATTTTAGAAGAAATGTAATAACATTAATGCTGATTCTGGGCAATAAGATATGCAATAACACAGTAATTTCAACAGTGCCTTTACAAAATTATAGTATAAATAAGGTAATATTGTACCCATTGGATCTTTCTAGGAAGGTATTAATGGTCAGATAACATCAAATATGGCTTGTTTAGACTTCCTGCTAATGTGTATGACACAGAAAATTATTTCACTTTCTGTGTGTTGACAACTATGTTATTTTAAAAATAAAAGGGGAAGGAAGCAAATTTCATTAGACTTCTCAATTTGTCCCAGTGGGACAAATTAGAATAGAAAAAAATGTGATATTCCTTTCTCAACACAAGGCTGTATTGTGTATTTGCATAATATGCAAGGGAGCTTTTCACTTAAATTAAGTGAGAGTGCTGCCAAAATAAGTGATGTCAAATTAGCTAAATATAGTATTTGCCTGTTGAGATGCACAAACAGGCACCGATCTGCAAACATAATGTAAGGGAAGAATCACAATGATAATGCAGAGACTGAAAACATTATTCTTCTAACCTCAAACCATGTATAATCACTGAATTGTCATCCACCACTTGACACCAACTTTACTTAAATAAAAACTGCTAAACCATAGAAGGGCTGCTTGGTCCATCTATTGGTGACATTGTGCACCATTAAGTAAAAGGCACAGGCATAGTGAGCCGAATTAACTGTTGACTCTAGGAATAAAATCTGACCCAGGGCTTTTCTATACTTCTGGCTAAATAAGCACTGTGGTGATCAATGCAGCAGTGTCAATTTCGTGGGTCTTGTTAAGACAAGCTAAGTAGATGGCAAAGCATTCTCCCATCGACATCTGGTACTCCACCTCCCTGAGAGGCAGAAGGTAAGTTGGTGGGAGAGTGTAGACACCAATGTAAGTCGACCTAAGTTGCATTGACTTCAGTTACGTACCTCATGTAACTGAAGTAGGGTAACTTAAGTCGACTTACAGCTTTAGTGTAAACCAGCTCCCAGTGTCTCACTTTAGCTAGTAGGCGCTGGGACTGCAGCAAGGTATTGCTTTTAGCTCCCAGAAGGACAGTAAATCTCTTGCTGTAGCTCACGAAAGCTTATGCTCTAATAAATTTGTTAGTCTCTAAGGTGCCACAAGTACTCCTTTTCTTTTTAGTAAATCTCTTGCAGCTCAACAGTATCACCTTCTGATTCCTCAAAAACAGTTTTAAGGGAGTTCAGTTCAGCTCTTCTGGGAAGAAGATACTTTTGAGGTGATGCTAATGGTCTGTTTGTTTCAGTATTTATAACATGCCCATCACCATTGTCTCTCATTCTGTAACTAAAGAATAAAATTTCCCAGAAAGCTATCTGTCACAGTTCAAGGCAATTGCACCTGTATTTTCCCCCTCGAGGTCCACCGAGGGCACCCACTCTAGGCTCTGAGCTCTTCAGCCGTCACCCCTCTTGAATAGAGACCTGCATCCATCTACCTCCCAACTGGGATTTTTCCATGATGTGCGGTTCCTTGTGATATTCCCCGCAACGCAGACTGCCCAGAAAGGCCAGCATCTACACTTTACTTTCCCTTCAGAGACAATGAACAGTGTAATGACCTACAGTTACAAGTTACCACACAGATCTTTATAAACAAGTACATTTATTCTTAAGGTGAAGTACAGAGAAAACATATTAAAAACAATAGAAGAACCTACATGCATGCCAAAAAAACTTAGCAGAGATCACCCCAGCTCCAATCTCAGGTTCTGGTAGGTGTCAGTCCTTCAAATCCCACAACTGTTTTTTCCTATGGTTACAAGTTCATGTCTCAGATTCAAAACCCGAAATCCCACAAATAGGTCAGTCTTTCCTTTTTACAGGTCGGGCCTTTGATCTTGGCCTCATATAATAGGTAATCAGCAGACAATGACCCACTCCTCAGGCATAGCTTCAAAAAGCTGGGGGGGGGCAGGCGTTAAGCCATAGAATCAGTGACTTTAGTAAGACCATGATTTTTTAATTTCTAAAAAAACTAAATGAATTTAAGCTCCCAGGCTCATCTTTTGAAGGTCTTGTGCAGATTTCCCTGGAGGACAAGGACTGAGAGGTCAGATATGGAGTGTTCATTTTGTGAAATGGGTGATAAGTAAGGCGGTGAGTTTGTCATGGAGGCCATGGAAATCACGGATTCTGTGACTTTACGGGACATCTGTGACTTCTGCAGAGTCTGATGCAGCTGGCCCAGGGGACGCCTAAGTAACTCAGGCAGCCCTTAGGCCAGCCACACCAGCTGCTGCTGAGGAAGTCTTGGGTTAATCCCCAATGACCAGCAGCATCAGGAGTTTGGGTGCATGTGGGAGGGAGCTCAAGGCTGGGGGTTCAGTTGCAGGAGGGGCTTTGGGCTCTGGGTGGCACTTACCTTGGGGGGCTCCTTGGAAGTGGCAACATGTCCCTCCTAGCTCTGCATGCTGCCTCTGTCTGCAGGCACTAACCCCACAGATCCCATTTGCTGTGGTTCCTAACCAATTGGAGCTGTGGCAGTGCACGGATCTAGGAGCTGAGAGAGGGACATGTCGCTGCTTCTGGGGAGCCACGAGGAACTGGGTAGGGAGCCTGCCAGTGCTGCCAACCCTCCCCCCCTGCACCAGCGGGGTTCCTGGGCTGCCCTCCGCCAAGCACCCGCGGCACCCTTAGGCCGCCCCCCCACCACCAAAATTTAGTCAGGTGTATATAGTACAAGTCATGGACAAGTCACAGGCTGTGGATTTTTGTTTACTGCCCATGACTTGTCCGTGACTTTTACTAAAAATATCCATGACTTTTACATAGCCTTAGTGATAAGGTGTTCTTGTCCTTTTATCGTTTTTCTGTATGAGTTTATTCAAGAACATAATGATTGTTTGGTTTCACCTTCGTAGTTATTATTGGGACATTCAGTGCACTGGATGAGGTACACCACATGTTGTGATAGGCATGTGTAGGAGCCATGGATCTTGAAAGGATCTTGTGTAGAGTATTGATCATTGTAGCAGTGGAGATATGTCTGCAGGTTTTGCATGTTCTGGTATGGTCTGGTGCTTCTTTGAATTAGTCTATGGAGCTTGCTTCTAATGATGAGCTTTTCAAGGTTGTTTGTTTGAAGGCCAGAAGAGGGGGTTCGGGAAAGATTTATTTCACGATATGGTTCATATCAAGTATGGGTTTTAATTGTTTAATGATACCCAATATGGGTTCCAGTGTGGGTGATAAGTGACAACTAGGGGTGTGTGGTCACAGGGTTGGTTTTTTTTTTCTGTATTGAAGCAAGTTCTCTCAAGATATATGAGTGGCTCACTCCATGATGTACTCTGGTGAGTGTCCTTGTTTGACGAAGGAAATTTTAAGTGTGTTAAAGTGTGTATCCTGTTCTGTGGTATCTGAGTGTCTAGTTTGTGAATACAGACTAACACGGCTGCTACTCTGAAAATAGTGCCTATTTGTAGACAAAAGATTTCCTGATGTGTATGGGATGATTACTGAATCTGTGAAGGTAGATGTGATGACCCATGGGTTTCTTATATATAGTTGTCTGTGGGATTCCATTGTATTTAGTTGTGACACTCTGAATACCTTTCCCATATCTTTAGTTTGAAAGCTTGTCCTTTTCACCTCTGAAGTTGGTCTAATAAAATATATTTCCTCATCTTGTCTCTCCAATATCCTGGTACCAACACATTTACAACACTGCAAACAAAATGTCACATTTAGAAAAGAGTTTAGATTTGAAAAATACCATTGAAGTTGTGTGCTGATTTTGTTCACTGTTTAAGAAAATATTAGTACTTAGTTTGGATTTTCAAGCTGGGTTCATTGGTCATGGTTGATCACATGGTAGTTGTTCTGGTTCACTGATTGTATGAGCTACATGTCAAGAGGGTTTGCAAACACCGTTTTTTTTGTTTGTCTAAAAAGGTCTGATTCTGAAAATACTTAAGCACTTAATGTGTGCAACTTTACTGATGGGAGTTGCGAGAAAGAAAGGGCCTAAGAAAAAGTAAGTAGTAAGAAAATTGTGCTTTTAAATTTTATAATTCAACTAATTCTTGATTTTTACAATTTTTTGTTATTTGCAAAAGATTCTGTGTGCACTGTATGTGTGTCTACTGATTTCTTTCTATTTTGGCTGGACCACTATGTTAGATTTCTGTCACTATAATCTGTTACTAGCTTTCTGGGACACTATTTTAGACTGGCCTTTTAAGATAGACAATGCAAGTGCAACTGTGACTCATGAGCTCGTTTCAATTGGACTTAAAAGAAGACACCTGGGCCCACAGGAAAGAGAAATACTTCATGAGTTAGAGCTGGCTGGTTCAGTGAGGAGGAAATGTAGTTGAGAGTTACCTGGGAAGTAGGAGATTGGAGGATATCGCTGGAGAAAGTTGTAGAGAGCAGAAGGCTCTCTGCCTGCCCTCCATGGAAAGAGGAAGGAATTATCAGGAAGCCAGTTGGGGGCTAGTATGCTCATATTTCTGAGTTAGAAAGTCCTGGCCAGGCCAGAGAAGGCAAGAGGTAGCTGAAGGCTAAGAGAAATAGCTGCTGGTTGTCAAAGCTGGAAAGCTGAAATTGGAGCGATAGAGAGGGCTAAAGGCTGGGAAGAGGTATGATGAGACTCTGGAGCTGGTATGTGGTGAATGATGCTGGGCCTGGTTGCTGATGGACTTCTAGGACTTGTTTAGTTATGGTTTATGTGCATAGGACATTACTATAAATAAACCCCACAAGGGCTATATTTATATTCAGGAAGATAGCTTGGAGTATTCCTGAGGATTCTAAAGAAGGGAAATGGAGGAAGCAAGTCTGTCATGCTGATGTCTACTGCAGGAGGGCACTTCAGGCAGCCCTGCCCTATGACAACCTAATTACCAGAAATTAAAGACACTGTCCCATATGGACTTCCTCTTGAATAGCAAAATAAATAAGTAAATAAATCTGATTCATGTGTAAAATAATTGATTAAAAATAACCTCAACATGCAATACACTATCTCTTAACTGTGTTATCTTGATATTACCTCTGCCTATTCCTTCTTTCCTTACTGTCTTGTCCCTGTAGATGAGACCTAATATTCGGGTACAACCCTTTAAATGTTTGTAAGAGTAACTTTATTGACAGGAACAATTCCAATAACTCCAATTGAATCTTCAAGTGAAATCTTGGCTCCACTGAGTTGATATCAAAACTTTCAAAGGGTCTGAGAGTTCACCCAATGTGTCTGAAGGATTGGCCTTCAATTTCTAAGCTCCTTCATGCAGGGATCATATTTGTTGTCTATTTTGGGGAGGAGCCTACCATACCTTGAATGCTGTTTAAAATATTAAATCATATTGAATAATATGTTAATATGATTAGATATACATAAGATAGCAACTTGTATTAGAATTCTGAAGGAACACATTACTTTCTTTAATGATAATCTAGTGGCCAAAAATTATGATTTACGTTTGCCTAGAATCTATATTTCAATTTTTTTCATAAAATTCTTGAAGCTTAAAAACATCTGTACTTGTTTTCCTAGCACTTTAAATATTTTATCCTGTTGCGGGATTAATACATTATTATAGTGTCCTGGGAAACACTTTACAATTTTCAGTGAATAACTCCTATTAATGAAAGCAGAATCAAAGAACTGCAGGCCCTTGTGTTGCTGATTTTAGCTGGCAAGTTGCTCCTAATATGAACAAGTGGATTCTTTTGTCACAAACATAGTATTAAAAGATAAAATAGCCATGAACACAATGTAGCAGCTTGCACCAGTTTCTCTATTATCACTGATGCATTATAGTAGTACCCACATTATGCTAAGCTATTTCCAAACCTAGACAAAGGCATTGTCCTTGCCCTCAAGAGTATATAATCTAAAACATACCCAAGAGACATGGAGGAATAAAACATGGAAGAAAAGTGATCTGGAACATCTCCAACATAGACAAATCATGTTGAACTAATGCTTTGCCCAACTTAGGAGAAGTAGAAGGAGGGTGATACTGGAAGGGGAGAGTGACCAATGGTTTTGAGGGAAGACAAATGGATGGATATGTAAGAGAGGGGAATAATAGGCTGTGGAGAGGAATATTACTAATAAACTGTTAGGAAGAGAGATACATATTTGTGCAGTGATAATTGACATATTGGGGATTGCAGATTGGGACTCCTATTTGGGGGGGCCTTATAATGCTGAACTGCACAAATGTAAATTTCTTGTACATTTTTTTTTAGGTTTTTTGGTACCCCAGTTCAGAGTTGGTCAGGCTAGTGGTTACACTGTGAGATGGTACAGGGTTATCAACTGGTCTGGGGTGAGGTCTGAACCTCTTGCTTTTTCTGCAGAAGAGCAAAGCCTCCTCCTGGTACATACAAATGCTAGCCCACACTGCCACATCCTCACTGCTATTTTTAGCAAGCTAGCCAGAGTACAAATAGCACAGGTATGTCTACACGTGATGCAAATTACGCCTCTAGTTGCAGTTTAGATGTACCTTTGGGCACTTAGAACCCTAAGTCCAGTAGGATTTAGGCTTCCAAGTACCTCAGTTAATTTTGAAAATGAAATTTATGCAGTTTTGAAAATGTTACCCTCTGATAGTGTGGCTGATGTGATTAGGCCCTATGATGGTGTCCCCTGAATAGATATGTGGACAGAGTAGGCAACGGGCTTTGTTGCAAGGATAGGTTCCTGGGTTAGTGGTTCTGTTGTGTGGTGTGTGGTTGCTGGTGAGTATTTGCTTCAGGTTGGGGGCCTGTCTGTAAGCAAGGACTGGCCTGTCTCCCAAGATCTGTGAGAGTGATGGGTCGTCCTTCAGGATAGGTTGTAGATCCTTGATGATGCATTGGAGAGGTTTTAGTTGGGGGCTGAAGGTGATGGCTAGTGGCATTCTGTTCTTTTCTTTGTTGGGCCTGTCCTGTAGTAGGTGACTTCTGGGTACTCTTCTGGATCTGTCAATCTGTTTCTTCACTTCAGCAGGTGGGTATTGTAGTTATAAGAATGCATGATAGAGATCTTGTAGGTGTTTGTCTCTGTCTGAGGGGTTGGAGCAAATGCAGTTATATCGTAGAGCTTGGTTGTAGACAATGGATCGTGTGGTGAGATCTGGATGAAAGATAGAGGCATGTAGGTAGGAATAGCGGTCAGTAGGTTTCCTATATAGGGTGGTGTTTATGTGACCATCGCTTCTAAGCTAATAAGCGATAGTCATATAAACACCACCCTATATCAGAAACACCATTATAGGGCCTAATCACATCAGCCACACTATCAGAGGCTCGTTCACCTGCGCATCTACCAATGTCATATATGCCATCATGTGCCAGCAATGCCCCTCTGCCATGTACATTGGTCAAACTGGACAGTCTTTACATAAAAGAATAAATGGACACAAATCAGACATGAAGAATTATAACATTCAAAAACCTGTCGGAGAACACTCCAATCTCTCCGGTCAGTCAATTACAGACCAGAGAGTGGCTATCCTTCAACAAAAAAACTTCAAAAACAGACTCCAATGAGAGACTGCTGAATTGGAATTAATTTGCAAACTGGATACAATTAACTTAGGCTTGAACAGAGACTGGGAATGGATGAGTCATTACACAAAGTAAAACTATTTCCCCATGTTATTCCCCCCCCACTCCCCACTGTTCCTCAGACTTTCTTGTTAACTGCTGGAAATGGCCCACCTTGCTTGTCACCATGAAAGGTTTTCCTCCTTCCCCCGCCCCGCTGGTGATGGTCCTTACAATGTGTATGATAAAACCCATTGTTTCATGTTCTCTGTGTGTGTATATAAATCTCCCCCACTGTATTTTCCACCAAATGTATCTAATGAAGTGAGCTGTAGCTCATAAAAGCTTATGCTCAAATAGATTTGTTAGTCTCTAAGGTGCCACAAGTACTCCTTTTCTTTTTGTAATAATAATAATAATAATAATAACAATAATAAAAAGATAGATAGTGAGAAGACACAGAATTCCCATTCTTGAGTAAAGTTATGGGTACAAAACTGTCCATGTTTACCAGAAATATTTTTGTGGGGTTCTTCATGATAATGAGCATGATGCAAAGTGAGTGTTTGCAAGTTTGATCCCAAAGTGTTGAATATGAAGTGATCTTTGACACAGTGTAATAAAAATATAAACCCACCCCAGGATTTACCCCTACGTTTTTAAACCTGTTTTGGAAATCTAAAGTAGGCACTTTGTAACTACAGCTATTTATCTTGAGTAAAAAATATGGTTCTTGTCAGGTATTCAATTACAAGGTTTCGACTCAATAAAACAGAAACAGCTTCAAAGGTAGTAATTTAATAGAAAGCAAATAAGATCTAAGGGATACAAACAAAGCTTGTTCCTTCATTAGTACAAAGAGTGTGCATGCACGTACACATCACAAAGTTTACTGTATTTCACTATCAGTTATAAAAAGAGTTTTCCCCTCCTGTTAGCAATACAATTTCCCCATAACTAGAAAATCTATTAGAAAATGTATTAGCATGATCAGGTGTGTATAAACACACATCAGCCCATTTAAAAAAAAAGTCAAATCCAAAAACCTGCAGTGCTTGTCATTTGGGCTGTCTTGATCAGAACAAGTTTTCTAATGATTGCCTACACCATATCATATTTGTACAGTGGTAACTGAATAAAGGTAACAACGAAGCTGGTGGTTCTCCAAGCAGTCTTTCCTGTGGGGCAACAATACTGGTACCCTCATAATATACTCATTTTGAGATGCTAGGTGAATTCTCTTATCTGGTTAATTCCAATTTATTCTCTTCTCAATAACCTCGTGGTTGAGCATTTCTATTCTTGCCCTTCTCTCATTTGTATACTATTCTATGCAGGTTTTCACCAGTAGACCTGTCATAAGGAATGAACTTTTTATACTCAAAGATAGAAGAAAGAAACAGCATGTTTGATAAAGAAGGGGTGGGGGTAGCTCCCTTCTATGGACACCCAGCCAGCTAGTAGCTATAAAATCCCTCTTAGTAGCTGTTATCTAATTGCTCTACCTGTAAAGGATTCAAAAGTCTCAGTGCTATGCGAAGGTAAAAGGAAGTGAGTGGGCACCTGGCAAAAAGAGCCACTGGGAAGGCTAGAACTTTTGTCTGTCTGTCTGTTGGTCTCCGGGAGAGAGGCAGACAGGGCAGCAGCTTTGCTGTAGGAAGCTTGGGCCAGGTATGAAAAAATCATCAGTTTCATAAAAGCACTCATTTGAAAAACCCAGATATGTAAGTAGATCAGGAAATGTCTAGGAAGATGCGATTAGGTTTATCCCTTTTATTTCGTTATGGCTTGTGGATTCCTTTGTGCTAACCCCAAGTACTTTTGTTTTGCTTGTAACCTTTAAGCTGGACCTCAAGAAAGCTATTCTTGGTGCTTAATCCTTGTAGTTGCTCTTTTAAAATCTAGCAATAGCCTGAGTTTCCAGATGTATTTTCTTCCTTTTTTAAAAATAAAATTTACTTTTTTAAAGAACAGAATTGGATTTGTGTGTCTTAAGAGGTTTGTGCATGTTGTTTAATTAGCTGGTGTCAATAACTGATTTCTTTTTTTTTGTTTGTTTCCTTTCTCAGCTCTTCCCTGGAGGGAGGATGAAAGGGCTTGAGGGTACCACACAGAAAGGAATTCCCACAAGCGCCTTCCTAGCCTCTGAAAAGAGTTGTGCACTTGGGTGCTGGCAGCATCTACCAATCCAAGGTCAGAGAAAAGCTGTAACCTTTGGAATTTAATACAAGCAATGGTCAGTATTAATTTTTAGAATCCTTGCAGGGCCCCAACTGCTGCACTCGAAGTGCCAGAGCGGGGAATTAGCCTTGCCAGCATGGTTTAACAATAACAGCCAAGAAAATTAGAGTTAGAGCATCTGAGCTATGAAATAGTATTGAATACTGGATTACACCAATTTCAAGCACATATTTCAATGTCCAATAACATTATAGTATTTTATATCATCTGCATTCATTTGAGCAAGAAACACTTCTTAGACACCAAAAAAAAATCCATAGCTTCAATACTTACACTAAAACATCATGAATGTTCTCACAATTTAACTAGTCAGTCCAAATACATAAATGCATTTACTGTATTATGAAAAATGACACCACCTGTCCCAAGGAGTTCCACTATTGTGGTTCAGCTTGAAAGATAATTGAGCTTTAGTAGAGGTGGCAACTAGGGTGTGGAGTTTATTCTTAGTTACCCTCATACATTCCCTCATACCTGCCACACTTTAACACTCCTCATTTTGAAAAGCCTTGTTTTGAGATGTGGTTGATCCTTAGTCACTGACAGCTTCTGCATCAGATTCCCATACCCTTTTTAAAATAAATGATAAATTAGCTAAATTTTTATTTATTCTTTGGTATTTGTGGTACTTAATTTTCTTTAAGATGAACTATCTCACCGAGGTTCTAGGGATTATGTCAGATCAGAAGGGGTGTGTGTATGTGTGTGCATGAGCATGAACTTTTATTACTACTGATTTATATATTATTTATGCTACAGTGGTATTCAGAGGCCTCAGTCAGGTTCCCTTACTATGCTGCACACTGTATAATCACATAGGAAGAGAAGGTCCAGGCCTCAAAGAATTGCCAAGGGTTGCAGTTGTGACCATCCCTTAAGTGAATTACATAGAAGAATATTCCTTACTCCCTCTTATGCCTTTCTGTGGCCATGGCAGGACAGGGCACAATCTAGCCCTAAATTTGTGACAGCCCTCTCATAAGCACCAATGAATGTTCTTCACTTTTTTCCTCCTCTTGCAGTCTCCCTGCTTAACTTTTCTTCTGTCTCTTCTTATTACTCCTTTACATGAGAGATCAGGCTATCAACCAGCTCCCTTCTCTCTAAATCTTATTCACTGATACCAACTTCTTTCATCTCTCCCTACAGCTCATTTCCCTCTCAATTTCCTGTATCTTCTTTCACATGCTATTCACAGTTTCTACCCTTTGGAGAAGACTTGAGTATCAATTTGGGGATTTAGTGATTAAAGAAAAAGCCTGGAGAAATGAGTTGTTCTGAGTACCAGTCACTCAGCGATTGGCTTTTGGTAAGTCATTCTGAAAGAGGATCAGTTGTTCCACACCTTTCAGGACAAGAACAGGCACAATGTTGGCTGATGGTGACAATATACACCAGTAATGAGGTTCTGGAATCCAAAGAATCATTGAGCTTTAACTGTCTTCTCTGGGTGCTGCTTGTATTCTCTCCTCAACCCTCAATAAGAAAAGTAGCTTCCAAATAGGGACTCCATAGAATCACTACCACCCTTCTTGAATTCCCTTAGCTGTCTAAACAAACTGAGGTACATAGCCAAGCTTATCCATCATTTCTACACAGATCAGGTAGGGACCAAACAAGTTCAATATGCCATGAAATGACTTGTGCTTGCAGCTTGTTAAAAATAACAGGACTTTTGTGCTTAATTCCCTAAGTGCCATCTTGAGACTGTACCTGAGGAGATGCATCTTATCTAATATTTTCTTAGAAATATCTCAATGTATGAGGGCTTTTGTTTTTACTGAAACCTATAATTGCTTTATATATTCATGTGCAATGTGCATATGCACAGCACCTTTTTAGACACTAATTATACTGAATAGGATAATCTCACAGTGGCACACTGTAGTCAACAAAAGGTAAATAAGTCATTACCTCTGCAGAGAGATTTAGAAGTAAATGATAATTTTCTTTTTGACTAGCATGCTTCAGAAATATAAACACAAAGGAGGAAGTTTGGGTTCACAACTCTTTTGCAGGTATTAGTGCTTGAATTTCCTGTTTGTGCAATACAGTGCTTTACACTTGGTTGTGGTCAAGATTCACAAACAATCCAGCCACACACAACTCCTGTAAAATTTGCATTATACACATTTGAAAAAAGTGGATGGAATGAGGTATGGAAAAGTTGCAACATGCCCAAGATTATACAAGTGATTCAATACAATACTGACAGCAAGAACAGAACTGAAGTGGTAGCATATTCAGCGCTATAGCTCTTCTTTCCTGCTGCCTCACAGTTATGCTAGGGTTTGAGAGAAATTGGAGTCTAGATGAAAACCAGTTAGATCAGCTGTATCTGAAGATGAATGTTAATGGTTAAAAGAAAGGGAACATATTTTGAGGAAGTGTGGGAATTATGGTTTCATTTTCTATTGAAGACATCCACTTTCTGATAATCAAGGGAATAGCCTCGTGCATTCATTCCAACACTTCAAACCAAGGCAATTGCAGTGGCTAGAAATACTTTTTTTCTGTCTTCAATTGACCAAAACAATGAGCCCCTACTTCTCTGATGCATGTAAGATCAGCCCGAATGATGCATTCATCACATCCAGACAGGGCTTCAGCACCTACTATCCCCATAGAGATTACTCAAAAAAGACAACACTTCCCAAAGTTATATTGTCTTTTCTGTAGTCCCTCTCCACACTGGGTAAAATTGCTTTAAGGAGACCTGCAGCAGGGAGAAGTCCCAGTTACACAGATTCATTGGAATTTTACTACCAGAGAGTAAGGAAGGTTGCCGGGGTTCCAGCAAATAGTCTTTGATTCTGTAGATTCCTTGAGATTTGTGTGTTTTGGGTGTGGAACTTTATGGAGACTGTGGGCACACATTTCTCCCCCTTCAATGACTGAAGGCAACTCTGCAAGATGATCCCTCCAAGATGTTTCTGTCCTTTGGCTCCCTGCCACAGTTTTCTATTTGGGAGGAAACTGGTCTAACTAGCAGATGAAATTCAATGTTGATAAATGGAAAGTAATGCACATTGAAAAATATAATCCCAACTATACATATAAAATGATGGGGTCTAAATTAGCTGTTACCACTCAAGAAAGAGATCTTGGAGTCATTGTGAATAGTTCTCTGAAAACATCCACTCAATGTGCAGCAGCAGTCAAAAAAGCTAACAGAATGTTAGGAATTATTAAGAAAGGGATAGATAATAAAACAGAAAATATCAGATTGCCTCTATACAAATCCATGGTATGACCACATCTTGAATACTGCATGCAGATATGGTCCCCCATCTCAGAAAAGATATATTGGAAAAGTTTCAGAAAAGGGCAACAAAAATAATTAGGGGTATGGAACAGCTTCCATATGAGAAGAGATTAATAAGATTAGAATTTTTCATCTTGGGGGAAAAAAAGACAACTAAAGAGGGATATGATAGAGGTCTATAAAATTATGACTGATGTGGAGAAAGTAAATAAGGAAGTGTTATTTATTCCTTTCATAAAAAAAGAATTAGGGGTCACCAAATGAAATTAATAGGCAGTAGGTTTAAAACAAACAAAAGGAAATACACAATGCACAGTCAACCTGTGGAACTCTTTGCCAGAGAATGTTGTGAAGGCCAAGACTATAACAGTGTTCAAAACAGAACTGGATAAATTCATGGAGGATAGGTCCATCAATGGCTATTAGCCAGGATGGGCAGGGATGGTGTCCCTAGCCTCTGTTTGCCAGAAGCTGGGCGTGGGCGACAGGGGATGGATCACTTAATGGTTGCCTGTTCTGTTCATTCCCTCTCGGGCATCTGGCATTAGCCACTGTTGGAAGGCAGGAACCCAGCATGGCTGTTCCTATTTTCTTATATTCATCATCATAGTATCTGAGCTCCTTTCACATAAAATTGATACCAATGGTTAAGTCGGTAGACTATATGGAGTCTCTGCCTTTTCTTCTTTGTGGGAGTATAAAAAAGTTCTGCTTCCAGTACGGCTGTTAAGGGCTGTTACCAGATACACTCAGTGGTAGCCCCTACACCAGGGGTGGGCAAACTTTTTGGCCCAAGGGCCACATCGGGGTGTGAAACTGTGTGGAGGGCTGGGTAAGGAAGGCTGTCCCTGCCCCCTATCCGCCCCCTCCCCTTCCCACCCCCTGCCTCCCCCCCTCAAAACCCCCAACCCATCCAACCCCCTGCTGCTCCTTGACCCCATGACCGCCCCCTCCTGGGACCCCTGCCCCTGGCACCCTCCCCCTATCCAAACTCCTCTGTTCCCCATCCCCTGACCACCCCCCCATCCGACCACCCCCTGTCCCCTGACTGTCCACTGGAACCCCTTGCCCCTTACACAACCGCCCGGCCCCGGCTGGCCCTGGACCCCTTACCATGCCACTCAGAGCAGCATGTCTAGCTGCCGCGCTGCCCGGCCGGAGCCCGACACGCTGTCACGCTGCCCTGCTGGAGCGCGCAGCCCCACCGCCCAGAGCAGCAGTGACGTGGCTGCGGGGGAGGGAGTACAGCCGGGGAGGGGCCAGGAGCTTGCCTTCCGGGCCAGGAGCTCAGGGGCCGAGCAGGATGGTCCTGAGGGCCGAACGTGGCCCGCGGCCATAGTTTGCCCACCTCTGCACGACACGGTTGAACTCTACTCATCTTGAGCTTTAGTTTTGTTATTTTTAAAAACTATTTGAGACCTATCCTTCTGAGTTAGCCTATTGCCAATAAAAAGCTGCAGAATGATTTCTAGTGACTTCCTGGATGACAACCTCCAAGACCAACATTGATCCTTTCACAATGAAGTCAATGAGAGCTTTGCCATCAACTTGAATGGGAGCAGAAAGCCCCAGCTATTTAGCCTACTTGGAAAAATGGCTAAACTGAATGGAGGGTTTGGGCCTTTTGGAGCAGAATGGATGTGGGTCACATTTTTGTACATAGGATCTAGCTTACATCCAGTAAAGAAACCCACATTTATGGGTGCCATTAATGGTGAAAAGATGGGAGACCTTGATTCAAGTTTGACTTGAATACCTTACTCCTTAATTAAACTAGGGCAGCAAACTCTCAGATTGTGGAAATTGGGAGCAATATTCAGAGACTGAACACTTAACCTATGCCTTTAAATTAAGGAGCAGGAAGGCAATCACTACACCCTTTAAGGAAGTGGTTCTCAACCAGGGGTATGTGTACCCCTCAGGGAACTCAGACGTCTTCCAGGAGGTACTTAACTCATCTAGGTCATTGTTTCTCAACCTGGGGGGGTCATGTGATGGGTTTAGGGGGGTTGCAAGTGCAGAGGTTGGCATTAGGGGGCTGCAAGCAGGGCAGTTGCCTGGAGCCCCACGCCACAGGGGGTCACGCAAAGCTAAATTACATGCTTCAGCCCCAGGTGGCAGGGCTTGGGCTTCAGACAAGGCTCACAAGTGAAAAACTGCCTTCAGTGTCATACTGAAATAGGTTTCAGAGTAGCAGCCGTGTTAGTCTGTATTCGCAAAAAGAAAAGGAGTACTTGTGGCACCTTAGAGACTAACAAATTTATTTGAGCATAAGCTTTCGTGAGCTACAGCTCACTTCATCGGATGATGAAGTGAGCTGTAGCTCACGAAAGCTTATGCTCAAATAAATTTGTTAGTCTCTAAGGTGCCACAAGTACTCCTTTTCTTTATACTGAAATAGAAGTACAATATTTATATTCCCATTGATTTATTTTATAATTACATGGTAAAAATGAGAAAGTAAGCAATGTTTCAGTTATAGTGTGCTGTGACACTTTTTCTATTTTTATGTCTGATTTTGTAAGCAAATAGTTTTTAAGTGAGGAAACTTGGGGTTCACAAGACAAATCAGCCACCTGAAAGGGATACAGTAGTCTGGAAAGGTTGCGAGCTATTGCTTTAGGTTGACTGGCCTTCCAGCCACATGGTGAATGTTATTATCTTAAACTGTTGCTTATGTGATAAAACAATATTGCTAAATATTAAATACAATGAAACAGTACTGACCTGTTTTAGAGACCTATTAGTGCATGAACTTTAACTGGGATTACATTAAAATGGAAACACCCCACCAGTCAAAATGCCAAGCTACTGACATATCACTGCTCTATAAATTCTTCTACTAAATAAAATGACTGATATGCTAAATAAAATATTGTGATTACATCATGACCGCTTCATTTTTGATTTCATTTTCCATTTTCATTTCATTTCTACCCACTATAGAAGTGAATTGCTGTGGCAGCTTCTGATTCGCAGCATAACCCTCTCACAGTGATAACTGGGAAGATCCTTCACACAGTTTTGTGGTTTTTGTTATGACTGTCTAAAAGCCTTGTTAGTAAGGGTTTCATTGCTTCTTGATGTGAACAGTTTTCTACAACTTTTTTCAGTCTATAGCTGTGAACCATTTTCTCATTCTCTTTTTTCTTTTCAGTGATGATCACCATTCTCAGCTGCAAGCTGTAACTTGGAGAAGTTCTTACAAATAGCTATTTCTAACCTAGCATTGGGTCTAATTCAATTATTCTGTGGATAATGTGCAGCCGAAGGCAATGTTACTAGTAATTTTAGGCAGTGGGACCGGGCTTAAATTGACTATATTAAAACAGGATTAAAACTGCAATTATAAATGGTTTTATATTACTAGCCACACTGTATTTGTTTGATACATAGAACATTATATATGTTTCTATTTTACTTTTCTGAGTGGGGGAAAGACTGGTTTCCTAGCAGCATTCAGAAAATTAGTAAATTCTGGAGATTGGCTTTATAGCTCCAGAGAGAGGAGGATGCTCAGTCATTCCTGGCTCCTTTGTGAAACTGCCAAATAGACCATATAACCCAATTAGGGGGAGTGAGGAGCCTCTAACTATGAGTGAAAGAAGGCAGTTCTGGCTTGAATGTTCTCAAAGAAGGTGTACCTTTGAGAAGATTCTATGTAGCTCTCTCCTAAGAAGATATACAGTAAGTAGGGATTGGATGTTTAATGTTAACAAAGGTGTGACTGCAAACAAGTTAGTTGTCTATTTATGATCTGTGTAAAAAAGGTTCAAATGTATATTACATAATAAAGACACATATACATTGCTTCAAGAGTGAAATGGTCAGTACATTTGTCAGTGAATGTGTCACCAATATGTTCTTGGGCTATTTACTTATTTCAACAAATAGGAAACCTTAATTTGGCAGGAAAGCCCCAAATCTAATCAATTCTGATTTCAAAATCTCAACTTTACTGCTCTTTTGTTTTGTCATGAATAAATTTAGGAACATATGAACTTTGCTAAACAATTAAACTGTCCTTTATGCATAAACACTTGGTTTCTGTTACTCAGGAACAAAAAGTGGTGTTTTCAAAACCCTTATTATTTGATACATTGATTACATTTGTATAGCAAATTATTTGTATATGCAATTATTTTCCCCCCCATTTTGTTTTCAATAACGATCAATGTAAAAAAATATGTACAGGACATGTTACAAGTTATTAGAATTATTATTTATTAGTTGTATTGCATTAGCAGTGTGTTTGGGGCTCCATTGTGCTAAGAGCCATATTTTTGTGTATTAAGAGACAATCCTGTCCTAAAGATGGGCAAAGTGTGAGAGAAATGAAATATTATCTTCCGTTAACAGATGGAGGCTTGGGGCACAGAGAGATTATGGGTTTTACTCAAGATCACGCAGAAGACCTAGGAAAGTCACGTGGAAGACCTAGGAAACAAACAAATATTTTGCAAGTCACAGTCCAATGCGTTTCACAAGGTCATGTATATGAGAACATGTCTTTACAAGGGCTTTAAATTACTTCATAGAAACATATCTGTATGTTTTCTTTTGTATATTTAATAGATCATATATTATTTTTGCCAGGTAAAAACAATATAGATCACATAGTTTGCCAAGTAAAAGTTATTTGAATGATCAAAATGTTCTTGCCTGCTTCACATGGTCTTTTATAGTTTGTGCATTAGGTGGTGGGATTGGTATTTCCTAGGAATAGTAAAAATAACATCTATCAAGATAGTTTTTCAATAGAAAATTGGGGTTTTGATTAAATATTGTTTCACCAGAAGTGTCCATTTGCTAAAGAAAAATTAGATTTTTGTCATCAAAAATGGAAATATTTTGGCCCCAAAACAAAATATTTTTATCAGTTATATTGCCACAGTGCCTCATGGTAATTACAGTTCAGTTGCCTTGTATCCTCATTTTCTATAAACTGGGATCACCAGCCAGACATCGACTTCCATGATGCCCATCTCCTTTTACCAATGTGTGGCACCATGGGAGATGTAGCCCAACCAGGGAGTCAGTCCTCTAAAGGAGAATGGAAGCCTCAGGAATGTGAATTAAAACTACCAAGAGGCACCATGGAAGAATTTCTAAATTTAACTTTTTCAGTATTTGGCTGAAATACTTTAGTTTTCAACTTTTCACTGAAAAGTTGTAATGTTCCAACCACTTTCTAATCAGCTTTGCACTTTTTTTTCCAGACTAAACTTCTGTTGGTCTAAATGCTGAGAATTCACATTTGTGATATCTTATGGTGCATAACTATGTACATGATGTAAATGAACCCTGTGATAAAATGTTTCCTCCAAAAATCATGGCAGCTAGAAAGTACAACTTCCATGATCCTGTAATGATGATCTAATTTAATCTCATGAATACACTGACAATAGTGCTCATCCATCATAAATATTTGTTGTATTTTGCATTAGTCAGCTAAAATCTGCCACTGATCTTTTAATTGTTCTTTCAGAGGAAGAAAGAGCAACAGGAGTTTTTCAGCTGCATGACTGGACTTCCAGGTAACCAACACGCTATCAATATCATTAGTGTCTTCTGTAAGAAGTATACTTTTACCATACTTTGTAATACAGCCAGTATCACTGCAAACCAGAAAAATCTTATCTCCTTATTGAGATTTAATTGGTGAATCAAAACAACCTGCAGAGTTTTTCAGATTGAAAGTGGAAAAAAGTTAATGTCTTGACCAACTTTTTTCTTGCATAATTTGACATTGTAAATTTCATACAGAGATATACTTTGGCATCAGAGTGGGGAGTGAGATTTCACAAGGAATACAAAATACCCCCTTTGAAATGAAATGTAAAGCATTGAAATGACAGGTTTGTGTTGAGGATATTGATGCAGTTGTAACAATCCAGTCAACAAAGGAAATATGTGCAGTGTGCAAGGACAGAAACTTAAAAGAAAATAATGTATTATTTTACTTTATGTTGTGTTTAAAAATAGACTTGTTCTGTCAGTACAACTTGAAATGTGATAATGAGATCATGGACCAATGTGACAAGAGAGCACTTTAAACAGCTGAACAAACTTACATAAAATATTGTAGTAAATGGTAAAGATGAACTAGCAATTTTGTTGTTCATAAGTATTTACAGAAAGGGTTAACAAGTTTCACAAGTACATTTAGCCCACTAGCAAGTCAGCCATTGTGAATACGCACATGAGTCACTCATGCATGTGTGTTCCCCACACACAGACATATATTTAGATGAGGTAGATACCTGATGTCAGCAGAGCCTGATTAATTTCATCCTAGGATACTTAAGGAGTTAGCTAAAGCAATCTCAGAACCAGTAGTAATTATGTTTGAAAACTCTAGGAGCACAGAGGTCCCAGAGGACTGGAGAAGGGCAAACATAGTACCCCTCTTTAAGAAGGGGAACAAAGAGGACCCTGGGAATGATAGGACAGTCAGCCTAACTTTGATACCTGGAAAGATACTGGAACAAATTATTAAACAATCAGTTTGTAAGTACATAAAGGATAATAGGGTTATAAAGGATAATCATCATGGATTTGTCAAGAACAAATCATGCCAAACCAATCTAATTTCCTTATTTGACATGGTTACTGGCCTCATGGATGCAGGGAAGTAGTAGATGTGATATATCTTGATTTTAGCAAAACTTTTGACATAATCCCACATGATATTCTCATAAGCAAAGTAAGGAAATGCAGTCTAGAGGAAATGACTATAATATGTGTGCACAACTGGTTGAAAGACCATACTCAAAGAGTAGTTATCAAGTGTTTACTGTGAAACTGGGAGGGTGTATCCAGTGGTGGATACAGTTGTTTTCAATATTTCCATTAATTAGTTTGATAATGGAGTTGAGGATATGCTTACAAAATTTGCAGATGACACCAAGCTGGGAGACATTGCAAGCACCGTGGAGGACAGGATTAGAATTCAAAACAACCTTGGAAAATTGTTCTAAATTCAACAAGATGAAATTCAATAAAGATAAGTGCTTAGGAAAGAAAAATAAAATGTACAACTACAAAATGGGAAATAACTGGTGAGGTGATAGTACTGCTGAAAATATGTGGGGTTTAGAGTGGATCACAAATTGAATATGAGTCAACAATGTGCTGCAGTTGTGAAAAGGCTAATATTCTGGAGTGTAATAATTGGAGTATTGTACGTAAAACATGGGAGGTAGTTGTCTCACTCCACCCAGCACTGATGAGGCCTCAGCTGGAGTACTGTGTCCAATTATAAGCATCTCATTTTAGGAAAGATGTGGATAAATGAAGAGAATCCAGAGAAGAGCAACAGAAATGATTAAAGGTTTAGAAAAAAAAACCTGACTATGAGGAAAGGTTTTTTAAAAAAAACACCTGAGCATATTTAGTCTTGAGAAAAGATTGAAGGGGGACCTGATAAGTCTTCAAATATGTTAAAGGCTATTATAAAGAGGACTGTGATCACGTGTTTTTCATGTCCACTGATGGCAGGACAAAAAGTAATGGGCTTCAGCATAGGAGATTTATGTTCGATATTAGGAGAAACTTTTCAACTATATAGGGAGTTAAACTCTGGAACAGAGTTCCAAGTGAGATTGTGAAATCCCCATCATTAAAGGCTTTAAAAAAATTGGTTGGAAAAAACCTGTCAGGTTTACATGGTCCTGCCTTGGTGTAGTGTGCTGGACTTTGACTCCTTGAGCTCTGTTCTAGACCTATATTTTTATGATATATAGAGATAAATATGATATGACATGATATCCATCTTTACTATGAGTTAAAGGATTAATTTGTTTGGTCTTCATTGCCATTGGAGGACAGAGTGTACTTGTCTGAACACTAGCTTGGGAGCAGAGTTGGGTGACTTAGTCACTATGATCATTCATTGTGAATTTAGACAGATTTTGTGTTTATACATCACATCTGAGCAGTCTGATTTCAATAAATGACAACTTATGAGTTGTTTTCAAGCTGTCATTTTGGCTATTCACTATTTGATATTCATTCTGTATGATCAGTCACCTAAATCACATGGTATTGTTTCTCTTTACTGATTGGAGACAAGCTTTGGAAACAGAGAATATTGAATAAGTTCTATTTTGGATCTGAATAATGAATACTTTTATTCCCACATGGGTATTTGTACAAAGAAAAACTGTTTCTCAGACACTTAAATGTTCACAAATAGCAAGTAAAAACGGTCATGAACATTGACATATCAAACTTCTGTACATCAGAGTTACGTCTGTAGTATTCAAACAGCTCTAGTTGGGAGTTAGGAAGTACTGTGCTCTAATCCCAACTCTGTCTTTGATTTGTTCTCTATTTGTGGATAAATCACTTATGGGTGGATTCTCAGAGATGGGGTGCAGAGCAACTTCCAGCTCCCGGGGAGTCCCATGGAAGTCAAATGAGGGTTCAGCACCTCTGAAAAATCAAGCCACTAATGTCTCAATATCTTGGTTATCCTATTTGTAAAATCATTATAATACTTAACTACCTCAAAGACTGTTGTGTGCATTACATTGTTAATATTTGCCCAGATCTGAAAGCATAAAAGACTATATAAGCGCTAAGTAGTATTGTAAGAAGAGAATGAAATATCTAGCCAATTAATGTCCTTTATCAGTACAAGTCATATGATGCTGGGAATCACATTGGGAATCACAGAGAAAGTGAGCCAGAGAAGACTAATAGGTTTGCTTTTGATATATTGGAAGTGTTCCCAAACAGCAATGTTAACACCCAATAGCACCCAAAACTCAAAAGAATAAAAAGCAATTAGAGATTATACTCTGAGTGGATAATGTGATGTGGCTGGGACAAATGTGCCTGCCTAAAACTTCTAAACAAGAATAATTTCTCATTGCCTATTCAGGACACCGTTAATGTCTGTGACTTTACTGCTATGCTGTATTTACCTAAGGCTCAGATGAGCTATTGCTTGAGGCAACAGTAAATCAGGGAAATCTTCCAGCATGCAGAAGAGAAAATGAATACACTGCTGAATTTTCATAAACTGTTTCCATTGTTCAACTTGTTTGTGTGTGTTGTAATGATCTGGTGAATAGCCCTCTGATCACATTATCCAATGCATTCTCAAGCATATGTGAACTTTAGTTTGTTTGCTAAATTTATCATGAATATTGATTCCAAGCACTGGGCACACAACATGACTAGAATCTGTCTGCAGCTAAACCCATTCACCAAGGTCTAGTGAAGAAGGCAGTAATGATTTAATAACATGGATGAAACACCTAAATTGAAATGCAGTAGAACTTTGTGCAGTAGAACTTTTTTAACTTGCCCTGTGTTGGCTCAGCTTCCTCAAACGAAGTATTTGTCAGAGCATAGACAAGAAAGAACAAGAGATGGCATGAAGCTGTTCTGTTTGAGCATCTATATCTTGTACCAAGATAAGATGCACTGTGGAGGATGCTTTCCTTTGAATGTTTGCATAGAGCCTAAATGTAATTGTATATATTGAAATTGGTTGTTGAATGGAATTTGCTCAAATAAATAGTCCTATTGAGTTGTTATTATATGAGAGCTAGGATAATTTCAACTTGAGAATTTTAGCAGTCTACAGATCACCCAACTTAACCAGAAGCCTGTTCTTCCTCATAGTATGGGATACAGTAGGACTCAAAAGCTCTGAGTTAAATTTCCATAACTGCCACAGACATCTTTTGTGATCTTGGGCAAGTAATTTAATTTCTTGGTTCCCCATCCGTAAAATATAATACCTCCCTACCTCACAGGAGGATTTGGGTGTGTGGGGGGGAATAAATTCAATGTTTGTGTAGTATTCACATACTACGGTGATGGAGGCCATATCAGTAGATCAATATCAGTGTGTATTGAGCTCGTGTCTGGTTTTGGAGACATCAAGACTTCTTGTTCAGGTTGGCTCAGAATTGTCAAACATTTGTGACATTATCATGAGTCAGTAACAGAATGTCAGAAATTTTCCTGCTACATATTATAGTAGCTGGTGGTGATGGAGCCCTGCAAGGAGCTACAAGCTTATTATTATTGACGTACTGAGATAGGAGTGTCGAGTAGGACTCCAACCGGAATATAAGGGAGATGGGAGTAGCGTCTGGGAAAGGAAATCCTAGAAACATCCAAGCCTGAGGAGAAGGCTTAGGCTGGGGTTCAGGTAGTGTTACTTTTAGAATTATCATTGTATTAGTAAATCAGACTCCAGGAGGGTCTGATTTACTTTTTTGACTCTACAATGAGTATGCAGCTTTTATTTGCTGTTGAGTAGGACCTGCATCAGTTTACAGCTATTCATGGTCTTCTGGTATCCAGAAGTATTAGCACAAACTGCTACCATTTTCACTACAGGAAACAATCTCCCACTACTTTCTTTGGGTTAGAAACTGGGATGTAATTCATGGAGATAATAACTTCCTCTGTTCTGTTTTGAAAACTGAGCAAAGAGGGACACTTAAGGAGTGCTGGTGAATGAGGGGGACAGATACGGAGAATCTGAAGTTTGGGAGACGGGGAAAAGGACAACATATTGTGACGGGGCAAGGCCAGATGGCTATGGAAGAGTAGTCCTTTTGGGATCCGGGAAGTGGGTGGGTGAAGCCAGCCTAGAAGGGGGATCCACAGGACCTAGATTCCAAATAATTCTGGGGGGCGACTAATGAAATAACAGGGACAGGACTGTGGTCAAAGGGTCAAATGAAGGGAACCAGATGGGGACACCGAGCAGAGAACCCTGGACAGCACCCACTGCTCCTCAAAGGCGTCAAGGGAGTCAGAGGATGCTGCCCAGAGGAACTCTGCCCGGATACATGAATGGATTGAGGATCGGAAATAGGCCCCACAGTCACAGGAAACTCCATCGGCCAACCTCCTCACTCTGGTTTTATAGATGGCCATTTTAGCTAGGGCCAGGAGGAGGTTGAACAGGAGATCCCGTGACTTTGTGGGGCCACAGATAGGGAGTGCATAAATAAGAAGGTGAGGGGAAAAGTGAAACCAAAAGCATAATAAGATATTGATGAGGAGCCGGAATAGGAGCTGCAACCTGGCTCACTCCAGGTATATGTGTGCCAGGGTTTCCCTCACGCCGCAAAAGGGGCAGGTGTCTGGGATTGAGGTGAACTCTGCCAAGTACACGCCCGTGCTCATGGCTCCGTGAAGGAGCCTCCAACTGACATCCCCGGCGGGCCTCGGGACTAAGGTGGAATATAGACTGGCCCACCAGGGCTCCTCACCCTCCAAAGGTGGCAGGAGGTCCCGCCATTTTGTATCGGGGTGGGACACGAGGGTGAGGACATGAAGGGTGTGGAGCACAAGCGTATATAGATGCTTTCTTGGCGCAGTTTGAAAGCAGACCGGCTGCGTCCTGTAACAGCCGGCTTACAGTGAAGTGGTGAGGGGGTCGGTTGGGTCCATGGGGCAGGGGGCCAATTAAAAGGTCCAGTGGGCCTGGGTTGGGGGTGGGTGGGGCGTGCCCTCGTGCAAGAACCCAGGCGAGATAAATCCGAGCAGCGGGCGGCAAAGCGGCTTTCACCTCCTGAAGTATGCCTCGGGGTGTACAAGGTCTGGAAAGCCCCATGCGCTGAGCGAAGGTTAGGGGATCCAGCCAGTCTCCCCAGTCATAGTCCAGGAGCTCTCCGACTCTTGTGACTTGGATCTGGGTAAGCAGACATTTCAGGCCCTGCCCTCTCTCCTCCAGAGGTAGATGGAAAACCCCTACAGGGACCCAGTGCAGTCCTGACAAAAAGAACTCCAGAATCGATGTCTGGAGGTTGGCTAGGAAACCCGGGGCAAGGACCAGCGTGTTGAGCCGGTACCAGAGCATGGACAGGACAAGTTGATTAAGCACCAGCGCTCGCCCTCGAAGGTAGAGGCACCGGAGTAGTCCTGTCCATTTCTGGAGCCGCTCTGTCACCCCGCCCTCTAAATTCTGCCAGTTCTCCGGTGGAGAAGGATGCGTGGCAGAAAGGTAAACGCCCAGATAGAGCGGACCCGGGTTCCACCGGACGGCCTGAAGCGTGGGTGAGAGGGAGCTCACCTGCCACCAGTCCCCTACCACTAAGCCAGAACTCTAGACCGTGTTGACCCGCGTGGAGGAGGCTGCCGAATAGATGGCCTGGCCAGCCTCCACCCGCGCCAAGTCGCCCAAGTCCTGGACCACAAGGAGCACGTCATCAGCGTATGCCGACAGGACCAACCGCAGCTCCGGCTCCCACAGCACCAACCCTGTCAACCTCCTTCGGAGGAGACAGAGGAAGGGCTTGATCGCCATACAGCTGGCCCAAGAGGGGGCACCCCTGCTGTACTCCTCGCCCGAAGCTGACCGGTTCGGTCAGGGTCCAGTTGAGCCTTACCAGACACACTAAAGAGGCATACAGTGCCAGGAGAAAACCCACAAACTGGGGTCCGAAAACAAATGCTTGCAGAGTGCTCAGGAGATACCCGTGATCCACCCTGTCAAACGCCTTCTCCTGATCTAAAGACAGGAGGGCGAACGACAGACCATCCCGACACCCAAGTTCCAAAAGGTCCCGGACCAGATATAGGTTGTCAAAGATGCTGCGGCCCGGGATGGTGTAGGTCTGGTCTGGGTGGACCATGTCTGTCAGCACAGACCCTAGCCGCAGCAAGATTGCTTTTGCTACGACTTTGTAGTCTGTGCCGAGGAGCGAGATGGGACGCCAATCTCGTAAATCGCGGAGGTCCCCCTTCTTCGGCAATAAGACAACCACGGCTCGCCTGCACGAAAAAGGGAAGACTCCGCTCTGAAAAGACTCGGCCCAGACGGTGACTTGGTCTGGGCCCAGGACATCCCAGAAAACGCGGTAGAACTCCACAGTCAGCCTGTCCATGCTCGGAGATTTATTGGTGGGCATGAAACGGAGGGCTTCCAAGAACTTGGCCAGAGTGAGAGGCATCTCTAGCCTGTCTCGGTCACCCACACTGAGCGTAGGGAGCTCCTCCCAGTGCACTCTGCAAGCATTAGGATTGGTCAGATCCGGGGAGAAAAGGCTTGCGTAGAAGGCTCTCGCCCTCCTGCACATCTCCACCAGATCTGTGAGGGGAGAGAGCCCTTGGTACAGCCCTGTGGCCCACTGAGACGGGCAGACAGGGTACGGACCCCCAATGGGGCTCCTGATGGGTTGGTGACACTAGGCCTGCCTCGAATGCTGGGGCAATAGGGGGCAGCGGAGGGAAGATACCAGCCCCTAGTGGGTCAGGACGGATAAACACAAAGGCCGTTCCCCAGGGGTAACCTACTGGAAAAGGGAAAGAGACAGCCCCAGGGGTGGCAATAACATCTCTGGCATTGGACAGGATAGGGACAGGGGCAGGGGCAGGGTTAGAGGCGAGATTCTGGGTGGGGAGAGGGCTCTCAGTGATGCCGGGCTCAGGCTCTATGGTGGATTTGGCAGCCACGGCATCAGGAGGTGGACTCTCTTCTGTAGGGCCCCCTCCTGGGAAGGAGGTTGAATGCTCCTCATCAACGAGGGGTACCCCTGGTGGCTCAGGTCCTGGCTGCGTGGCACTGGCCATCGCCTCAACAGGTTCGGCAGCGCTCAGCGGGGTGCCATCTGAAGCCGGGTTGATGGAGGAGTCCAGGGTCTCCTCGGAGGTGGGAGCAGAAGCAATGTTTAGTGGGAGGGAGCATAGGGAGAGGAGGGCTGGAGTGAAGTTGCCCAGATTGAGGCCTGCTGACATAGGGTCATCCTCCCCCTGGGTGACCGGGGTCAGACCCAAGGCCTCGATCTCCTCATATATGGAGAGGAAATCATTTTCCGCCACTCCGAGATTCTACCCGACGGCACGTGACGTGCTGGTCGCCTCGGGGAAAGCTGAGGTTTCAGATGACACCAGGGCACGGAGGGCTCCCTCGGGGGCTTTGTAGGGGAGGTACTCCCAAGGAGCTGCCAGTCGTATCGGAGCCCTCAGAAGTGGCACAGGAAGGCGTGAGCCAGTATGCTCCATGCCGGACTACCTGCATCATAAAGGAGCCTCTGCAGGGTCTGAAGGATGAAGACATGGACCGAGTGAGCAGACATTTTAGGCCCTGCCCTCCCTCCTCCAGAGGTAGATGAAGAACCCCTGCAGGGACCCAGTGCAGTTCTGACCAAAAGAACTCCAGAATCGATGTCCGGAGGTGGGCCAGGAAAGCCGGGGCCGGGACCAGGGTGTTGAGCCAGTACCAGAGCATGGACAGGACTAGTTGATTAAGCACTAGCGCTCTCCCTCGAAGGGAGAGGCACCGGAGTAGTCCTGTCCATTTCCGGAGCCGCTCTATCACCCCGCCCTCTAAATTCTGCCAGTTCTCCAGCGGAGAGGGATGCATGGCAGAAAGGTAAAAGCCCAGATAAAGCAGCGGACCTGTGCTCCACCGGATGGCCTGAAGCGCGGGTGGGAGGGAGCTCGCCTGCCACCAGTCCCCTACCACCAAGCCAGAGCTCTTCACCCAGTTGACCCGCGCGGAGGAGACTGCTGAATAGATGGCCTGGCAAGCCTCCACCCGCGCCAAGTCGCCCGGGTCCTGGACCACGAGGAGCACATCATCAGCGTACGCCAACAGGACCAGCCGCAGCTCCGGCTCCCGCAGCACCAACCCTGTCAACCTCCTTCGGAGGAGACAGAGGAAGGGCTCGATCGCCAGAGCGTACAGCTGGCCCGAGAGAGGGCACCCCTGCCGTACTCCTCGCCCGAAGTTGACCGGTTCGGTAAGGGTCCAGTTGAGCCTGACCAGACACTCTGCGGAAGCGTACAGCACCCGGAGAAAATTCACAAACCTGGGTCCGAAGCCAAACACCTGCAGAGTGCTCAGGAGATACCCGTGATCCACCATGTTGAACGCCTTCTCCTGATCTAAGGACAGGAGCCTCTGCAGGGTCTGGAAATTCCGGCTCCTCTTGGTGCACTACGGGGGGGGGATTCAACAACATTGAGGGTGCAGTGAAGAGGGTTGCAACTAAAAAGGGGAATTGCACAAGCGCATGGGAGGGGGCATGGGCACATGGAACGAGGGGCTAAGCGGTCTGGGGGTAGAACAGGGAAACCAAGGGGCTAGCTTCAGAGGCTGGGGCGGGGCAAACAAACAAAGGCTGCAGAAGGAAATGGGCGGGGCAGGCAAACAAACTGAAGCTAGTAAGGGGGGCTGGAGCAAAAGAGGAGGCAAAGCAAGTGGCAAATGGGGCAGGTAGTAAAGGGCAAAGCTGGGGGGTAGGCAGTCCGGGGGGGGCACATGTGCCCATGTGCACTTGCACAAGTCTTTTTTAGCTGGCTGCTGCTTCTGGCCCAAAGGGCGGAAATAGGGCGTGGCAAGCCAAGCAAGCAGCTGAGTCCAGAGGCAGGAGCTGAGGCAGATGGTATACAGCCAGTGGGGGTGGTGGAGGGGGCAGTGGTGGTGGTAGTAGTGGTGGGGGTTGGGGGGGACACACAGATGGATCAGGGGGCAGCTCCACGCCACACCCCCTGTGTCCCTGTAAACACAGTCAAAACCCCCACCACAAGAGCACAGTTTGAAAATTACTCAGTCTTAGGGCCCCCTCCACGGTGGTCTGCAAAGTCTCTAGGTGCTGTCCCACTGGCAGATGATCCTCTTCTTCTCCTCTTCGGGCTTCAGCAGCTCCAGGCAGCGGCCTCTGCAGCAGCAGCAGCAGCTCCAGGAACTCCAGGTGGTGATCCAGGCAGGCAGAAAGGACCTTCTCAGGTGGTGGTGATGGTGGTGATGTCCACAACAGCAGTGGCTGGGGTTCCAGCTCTTCCTCTCTGGGGAGTGGGCTAGCGGCCCCCCCCGCCCGGGGCTGCAGTTGGAGCAGTAGCAGCACCTGAGAGTGGGGGGTCCAGCAGCCAAGTAGCAGGGGGGGGGTGTCTGGCCCAGCCAGGGGAGCAGCTGAAGCAGCAGGGAGAGCTTAGGGCCTACCAGCAGCAGGAGGAGGAGCGGCTTCCTACCTCCCTCCAAGCTAGAACGCTATGGGAGAGAAGTCTTATTGGGATCCGGGAAGTGGGCGGGCGAAGCCCGTCCACTGCTAAAGGATCCCCCCCAGCCTAAAAGGGGGATCCACAGGACCTAGATGCCCAAATAATTCCGGGGGACAACTAATAAAATAACAGGGACAGGAGTGCGGTCAAAGGGTCAAAAGAAGGGAACCGGACGGGGACACCGAGCAGAGAACCCCGGACAGAGCCCACTGCTCCTCAAAGGCGTCAAGGGAGTCAGAGGACGCCGCCCAGAGGAACTCTGCCCGGATACGTGAACGGACCGAGGATCGGAAATAGGCCCTACAGTCACAGGAGACTCCATCGGCCAACCTCCTCACTCTGGTTTTGTAGATGGCCATTTTAGCTAGGGCCAGGAGGAGGTTGACCAGGAGATCCCGTGACTTTGTGGGGCCACGGATAGGGAGTGCATAAATGAGAAGGTGAGGGGAGAAGTGCAACCAAAAACGTAATAAGATATTGGTGAGGAGCCGGAATAGGGGCTGCAGCCTGGCACACTCCAAGTAGACATGTGCCAGGGTATCCCTCACGCCGCAAAAGAGGCAAGTGTCTGGGATTGTGGTGAACCGCGCCAAGTACACGCCCGTGCTCACGGCTCCGTGAAGGAGCCGCCAACTGATATCCCCGGCGGGCTTTGGGACTAAGATGGAATATAGGCTGGCCCACCGGGGCTATTCACCCTCCAAAGGTGGCAGGAGGTCCCGCCATTTTGTATCGGGGCGGGACACGAGGGTACGGGCGTGAAGGGTGTGGAGCACGAGCGTGTAGAGATGTTTTCTTGGCGCGGTTTGAAAACAGACCGGCTGCATCTTGTGCAGCCGGCTTCTAGTGAAGGGGTGAAGGGATCGGTTGGGTCCACGGGGCAGGGGTCCAATTAAAAGGTCCGGCGGGCCTGGGGTAGTGGGTGGGCGGGGCGTGCCCTCGTGCAGGACCCGGTCGAGATAAACCCGAGCAGCGGGCGGCAAAGCGGCCTTCACCTCCTGAAGTATGCCTCGGGGTGTACAAGGTCTGGAAAGCCCCATGCGCTGAGCGAAGGTTAGGGGATCCAGCCAATCTCCCCAGTCATAGTCCAGGAGGTCTCCGACTCTTGTGACCTCTGCCAGGACCAACCTCTGGCGCACAGAGCGGGACTCCGCCACCTGCAAACGGAGCTGGGGGTTGTGTAGCAGGGGCTCCGCGAGGAGATCTGCCCCCTCGGTGGCCGCCACGGACCTTCTCGTTGTAAAGAGTTTCCAGGTCCGGAGGAGGTCCTGGTAGAAGACCGGCAGCCCGGAGAGGTCTCGCGGAAGACCTCTCGGATGGATATAAAGGAGCTGCCGGTCGTATCGGAGCCCTCGGAAGCGGCGCAGGAAGGCGTGCGCCAGAATGCTCCACGCCGGACTACCTGCACCATAAAGGAGCCTCTGCAGGGTCTGGAGGCGGAAGACATGGACCTGAGTAAGCAGACATTTGAGGCCCTGCCCTCCCTCCTCCACAGGTAGATGGAGAACCCCTGCAGGGACCCAGTGCAGTCCTGACCAAAAGAACTCCAGAATCGATGTCCGCAGGTTGGTCAGGAAAGCCGAGGCCGGGACCAGGGTGTTGAGCCGGTACCAAAGCATGGACAGGACTAGTTGAGTAAGCACTAACGCTCTCCCTCGAAGGGAGAGGCACCGGAGTAGTCCTGTCCATTTCCGGAGCCGCTCTATCACCCCGCCCTCTAAATTCTGCCAGTTCTCCGGCGGAGAGGGATGCGTGGCAGAAAGGTAAACGCCCAGATAGAGCAGCGGACCCGTGCTCCACCGGATGGCTTGAAGCGCGGGTGGGCGGGGGCTCGCCTGCCGCCAGTCCCCTACCACCAAGCCAGAGCTCTTGACCCAGTTGACCCGCGCAGAGGAGGCTGCTGAATAGATGGCCTGGCAAGCCTCCACTCGCACCAAGTCGCCCGGGTCCTGGACCATGAGGAGCAAGTCATCAGCGTACGCCGACAGGACCAGCCGCAGCTCCGGCTCCCTCAGCACCAACCCTGTCAACCTCCTTCGGAGGAGACAGAGGAAGGGCTCGGTCACCAGAGCGTACAGCTGGCCTGAAAGGGGGCACCCCTGCCGTACTCCTCGCCCGAAGTTGACCGGTTTGGTCAGGGTCCAGTTGAGCCTTACCAGACACTCTGCGGAAGCGTACAGCACCCGGAGAAAGTTCACAAACCTGGTCCGAAGCCAAACGCCTGCAGAGTGCTCAGGAGATACCCGTGATCCATCCTGTCGAACGCCTTCTCCTGATCTAAGGACAGGAGGGCGAACGACAGACCATCCCTACACCCAAGTTCCAATAGGTCCCAGACCAGATAGAGGTTGTCGAAGATGCTGCGGCCCGGGACGGTGTAGGTCTGGTCTGAGTGGACTACGTCCGCCAGCACGGACCCTAGCCGCAGGGAGATGGCTTTTGCCACGACTTTGTAGTCCGTGCTGAGGAGCGAGACGGCATGCCAATTTCGTAAATCGCGGATGTCCCCCTTCTTTGGCAATAAGGCCAGCACGGCTCGCCTGCACGAAAGAGGGAGGACCCCGCTCTGCAAAGACTCGGCCCAGACGGTGACTAGGTCTGGGCACAGGATGTCCCAGAACACGCGGTAGAACTCCACGGTCAGCCCGTCCATGCCGGGAGATTTATTGGTGGGCATGCGACGGAGGGCTTCCGAGAACTCGGCCAGAGTGAGGGGCAGCTCTAGCCGGTCTCGGTCGCCCACGCTGACCGTCGGGAGCTCCTCCCACAGCACTCTGCAAGCGCTAGGATCGGTCGGGTCCGGGGAGAAAAGGCTTGCGTAGAAGGCTCTCGCCCTTTCGCACATCTCCACCGGATCCGTGAGGGGGGTGCCGTCTTCTGCCAGTAGGCAGATGATATGTTTCTTAGCCCCCCTCTTTTTTTCCAGGGCGTAGAAGAAGCGGGAGCCGCAATCCATCTCCCGAAGGAGACGGATGCGGGACCGAACAAAAGCACCCCGGGCCCGATGGTCCTCGAGGGTTCGGAGCTCCTCCCGCTTCTCCCGGCACGCTCCGCAGAGGGGTGGATCCTCGGGGCTGGCGGCCAGACGCCTCTCCAGCTCTAAGGCCTCCCGTTCCAACTGCTCTATCGCTGCACCCCTCCGTCGGCTGGTGCCCCGGGTGTACTCACGGCAGAAGAGCCGGGCGCGCACCTTCCCTACGTCCCACCACCGCCGTGCCGAGGGAAAGGCACGCCGCTCCCCTCGCCAGGCCAGCCAGAACTCCCGGAAGGACGCCACGAAGCCCGCATCCTCCAGCAAGCTGTTGTTAAAATGCCAATAGGCCGGCCCCGGCCTCTCCGCGCAGAGGGAGGCTGTCACGGTGGCTATGTGATGGTCAGAAAATGGGGCCGGCCGGATGTTGGAGGAGTGGGCTCGTGTAAGATGAAAGCGTGATAAATAAATGCGGTCCAACCGGGAGTGGCGCGACCGATGGGCCTCCACCCGGACAAAGGTGAACGTGGAAGTGTCATCCGGGTGGTGGTCGCGCCAGACGTCCACCAGGGAGTGGTGTTCGACTATCTCCTGGAGGACGGCCACGGCGGCCGGGCTCTGCTCGGTTCCCGAGCGGTCCCGTTCCTCAAGGGTGATGTTAAAGTCCCCTCCCAGGACCAGGCACTCCTGAGGATCCAAGGTGCCGAGGAAGGCGGATGCCTGCTGATAGAATTGCAGCCGCTCCGGGCTCGCTGCTGGGGCATAGATGTTGACGAGGTTGACTACGAGCCCCTCCATGTGGACCCGGAGGTGCAGCAGGCGACCCGGCACAGCCTCGGCGACCCCCAGCACCTCGGGCCGTAGTTCGGGGGAGAACAGGGTCGCCACTCCACCCGTATGAACTGTGAGGTGGCTAAAGTAGACCCTGTCCCCCCAATCCAGCCGCCAGCTGTCTTCGGCGGTCGGATCCGTATGGGTCTCCTGCAGGAAAACCACAGAGTACCTCCCCTCTCGAAGGAAGGAGAGCACCTGGGACCTGCGGAGACCCATCTTACAGCCACGGGTGTTCAATGTTGCGATGGTAAAGGGTGCCATGAGGAGGGCTGGGGGGGATCCTCGCCGGAAGGGATGCTCGTGGCTCCCGGCGGGCCGCGCAGCAGTCCGTGACCCACCCCGTAGGTGAGTAAGGAGTCACGGAAGTGGCGGACCCGCTGGTAGGCCGCGGTGCCCTTTCTCCCGGTCCTTTTCCCCTCCCCCATGAGGGCCCTTGCGGCCCGGAGGATTTGATTAAAGTCCCCCCATCGCTGGAGGGCAAGCTGAACTTTTTTGCGGGAGCCATGGACGTCTTCTAGGAACTCCCGCAACTCCTCTCGCAGCGCATGGGGGGCTGGGGTTATGGTCTGGTTGCTTCCTAATGGGGCCCTTGATACAGCCCCCTGGTCCAGCGAGATGGGCAGACAGGGTGCGGACCCCCGACGGGGCTCCTGATGGGTTGACCTGAATGCTGGGGCGATAGGGGGCGGCGGAGGGAGGATAGCAGCCCCTGGTGGGTCGGGACGGGCAAACACAAAGGCCATTCCCTGGGAGTCATCTGTTGGAAAGGGGAGGGAGACAGTCCCAGGGGTGGCAATGATATCTCGGGAGGTGGGCGGGAGAAGGGCAGGGGCAGGCGTAGAGGTGAGAGTCTGGGTCGAGAGAGGGCTCTAACTGATGCCGGGCACAAGCTCTCTGGTGGATTTGGCAGCCACGGCATCAGGAGGTGGACTTTCTTCTGTAGGGTCCTCTCTCGGAAAGGAGGTCGAATGCTCCTCACCAGCGAGGGATGCCCCTGGTGGCTCAGTTTCCAGCCACGTGGCACTGGCCGTCGCCTCAACTGGCTCGGCGGCTCTCAGCGGGGTGCCCTCTGCAGCCGGGTTGATGGAGGAGTCCAGCGACTCCTCGGAGGTGGGAGCAGAAGCAACTGTTACGGGGAGGGAGTATGGGGAAAGGGGGGCTGGAAAGAAGTCGCCCAGATCGAGGCCCGCTGGCATAGGATCGTCCTCCCCCTGGGTGACCGGGTCAGACCCAGGGCCTCGATCTCCTCAAATATAGATGGGAAATTGTTTTCCGCTACCCCGGGATTCTCCCCGCCGGCACCTGACGCGACGGTTACTTCGGTGCACACTGGGGTTTCAGATGGTGCCTCGGGGGTCTTGGAGGGGAGGGACTCCCGTGGAGGGGAGATACCGCCTTCCAGTGCTGCCACGTCTTCCCCAGCCGGCTCTGGTGGGTGGAACACACCCGTGGGTAGAGCGGAAGGCTCGGCATCGGTGCCCCCCTTCCTGGTCTTCCGGGGGGCCTCCGCGTCAGATGGGAGGAGCGGAGCTCGAGCCTTCCGCTTGCCCCGCTTCCCCTGGATTAGGGCCCAGCCCTCCATGGCATCATCCGGGGGCTGGCTATTAGGGATTGTGTCAGGGGGCAGAGGCAATGGCTCAGGGACTCGAGGGGGTAACGGTGGGGCAGCACAAGGGAGGGAAGATTCCCCTTGGGGTGGGCCCTCTCCCATGCTTGGCGGTGTCCCTGCCGCACCCTCCTCCACAGGCCCCGCCAGATTGCAAACAGCGGGGGCGGGGTTCTCCCGCTCGTCTGAGCATAGTGGGGGAGGTGCCCCTTGGGCCCGAGAGGGAGCAATGGTGGACTGGGAAGGAGGAGGGGCGGTTTCGGGCGCCGGGCAGCCAGGGGCGTTGGCGATGACGGGGCCGGTGCCCTGCCGGGGCTCGGGGATCCTGGATGGCCCTTCTTCCCGGGCCAGGGGGCAGTCCCTCCGGACGTGCCCCATCGCCCGGCAGAGGTAGCACCGGGCCTCCCCGGTGGAATAATGCACCCTGTAACGGGCCCCCTGGTAGGGGACTAGGAAGGACCCTTCCAGTGCCTCTCCGTCGCGCGCCGCCGGCAGCAGTTGAAGCTGCACTTGCCGGCGGAAAGAGAGGACGTGACGGAGGGCGGGGTCTTTGCAGCCCAACGGGAGAGGGCTGATGACAGAGATGGGCTTTCCCAAGGTAGAAAGGGTGGGTAACAGGGCGGCATTGGGCAGAAAGGGAGGGACGGAGGTCAGGACCAGGTGGACGCCCAGGTCCTCTAGTGGCTCTAAGGGGACGAACACGCCCCCGACCGCCAGGCCCTTCTCCACCGCCTCCTGGGCGGCGGCCTCCGATGCTAAGAAGAAGACGACCTTGCCATACATTTTGGAGGCCGCCACAATGGCCGTGGGCCCCACCACCCTCGCCAACGCCCGCACATAGGTCTCCACGTGGGGTGAGGCGGGCACCAGGAGGCAACGGACGCCGTGCTTCCTGGTCATGGTGGGAAAGGGGCCCCGGCCGCTATAGATGGTAGCTGAGGCGGTGGGCTGGAGTAATGATGTAGCGGCAGGCGGGGGGGCTGCCGCCACCTGGGCGTATGATCTGGGGGCCGGGGGAGGGACACCTGCAGAGCTGGTGGAGGGAACAGCGGGGAGGGGCGCCCCAGCTGGAGATGGGGCCGGGGCATTGGGGGCAGCCCCTGCCATGGAGGGCCTGGTCTTTTTAGCGGGGCCCTTCCCCTTCTTCTTCCCCTGGCCCTTCCCGCCGGCTGGGAGGACTCCCCCCAAATCTGAGGGGGGGATAGACGTGGCAGCAGTGGAGGTCACCCCGGTGCCCGTCGCTGCTGGTGCCCCAGCGGAGGCGATGGCAGATGGTTTGGCAGCGGACGTAGAAGCTTGGGGGGGTAACGGAGGGGCAGGCGGGGGAGGGAGAGCTCGGGCTACTGGAGGGGTCTCACCCGTCTCATCCCCCGCCATCATGAGCAAGGAGGAAAGGGGGATACCAAAAGGAGGAGGGGAGAGGGGAAACAGGTCGACCACTCCTCCCCGCTAGGCTGCAGGCAGGGGAGGAGGGCGCCAAAAGGGGTGGGCTGGACGGGGGGCAATCAGGGGTTCGGGGTCAGTCACCGACACAAGGTGGAAATTCCGGCTCCTCTTGGTGCACTATGGGGGGGGATTCAACAATATTGAAGGTGCAGTGAAGAGGGTTGCAACTGAAATGGGGAGTTGCACAAGCGCATGGGAGGGGGCATGGGCACATGGAGCGAGGGGCTAAGCGGTCTGGGGGTAGAACAGGGAAACCAAGGGGCTAGCTTCAGAGGCTGGGGCGGGGCAAACAAACAAAGGCTGCAGAAGGAAATGGGCGGGGCAGGCAAACAAACTGAAGCTAGTAAGGGGGGCTGGAGCAAAAGAGGAGGCAAAATAAGTGGCAAATGGGGCAGGTAGTAAAGGGCAAAGCTGGGGGGTAGGCAGTCCGGGGGGGGGCACATGTGCCCATGTGCACTTGCACAAGTCTTTTTTAGCTGGCTGCTGCTTCTGGCCCAAAGGGTGGAAATAGGGCGTGGCAAGCCAAGCAAGCAGCTGAGTCCAGAGGCAGGAGCTGAGGCAGATGGTATACAGCCAGTGGGGGTGGTGGATGGGGCAGTGGTGGTGGTAGTAGTGGTGGGGGTTGGGGGGGACACACAGATGGATGGGGGGGGCAGCTCCACACCACACCCCGTGTCCCTGTAAACACAGTCAAAACCCCCACCACAAGAGCACAGTTTGGAAATTACTCAGTCTTAGGGTCCCCTCCACGGTGGTCTGCAAAGTCTCTAGGTGCTGCCCCACTGGCAGATGATCCTCTTCTTCTCCTCTTCGGGCTTCAGTAGCTCCAGGCAGCGGCCTCTGCAGCAGCAGCAGCTCCAGGAACTCCAGGTGGTGGTCCAGGCAGGCAGAAAGGACCCCTCTCAGGTGGTGGTGGTGGTGGTGGTGGTATCCACAACAGCAGTGGCTGGGGTCCCTCACTCCTCCTCTCTGGGGAGTGGGCTAGCAGCCCCCTCTCCACCCCAGGGTTGCAGTTGCAGCAGTAGCAGCACCCAAGAGTGGGGGGTCCAGCAGCCAAGTAGCAGAGAATGGGGGGTGTCTGGCCCAGCCAGGTGAGCAGCTGGAGCAGCAGGGAGAGCTTAGGGCCTAGCAGCAGCAGGAGGAGGAGGAGCAGCTTCCTACCTCCCTCCAAGCTAGAACGCTATGGGAGAGCAGTGAGAGAGAGAGATTCGCTCCAGGCTAAACACATCCCTGGTACCAGGATAAGTGAAATGGAAGCTGGTCCAGGTCAATTAAGACACCTGGGGCCAATTAAAGACTTTCTTTAGAAGACAGGGAGAAGGCTAGGTTGATTGGGACACCTGAAGCCAATCAGGGGCTAGCTGAAACTAGTTAAAAGCCTCCCAGTTAATCAGATGAGAGTAAATGTCAGGAGCTGTGGGAAGAAGTTGCGCGGTTGGAGAGGCTGAGTAATTCACACCATATCAGGCACAAGGAAGGAGGCCCTGAGGTAAGGGTGAAGTGGAGCTTGAGGAAGTGAGGGCTGCTGTGGGGGAAGTAGCCCAGGGAATTGTACATGTCATGTTTCTAAAAGGTCAGCTACCATAGCTGATACTATTAGGGACCCTGGGCTGGAGCCCGAAGTAGAGGGTGGGCCCGGGCTCCCCCCTAACCTTTGCCCCCTGATTAATCACTGAGACTGGGAGACAACAGAGACTGTACAAGGAAGGATAACTTCTCCTCACGTCCCTCGCTGGCTTATGATGAAAATGGCTCAGTAGACTGTGACCCTTGTTTCTAGAGAAAGAAGGGTTACGTGGAGGGTCACAGTGAGCCTCTGAGGTTATTGAAATCTGCTAGGAAATGCAGGACCCATGGAGGCAAGGACAGAGCTTTGTCACAACTGGTGTAAGAAGTGGGATTTCGTTCACAGCATGGCGGAAGAAAGAGGTTTGTTTTTTTTTTTTTGTAAGAAAAGTGCACTGGGGGGTTTGGATTTTTTTTTGTTTTGGTTTTTGTTTGTTTGCTTTGTAACACAATGGAGGAGGTGGTAAGAGCTCTGGTACAAGCCATGGCAGCCCAGCAGGAGGCCACCCGGGTTCAGGCAATGGCACAACAGAATTCTATGCAGCTACAGCAGGAAACCAATCAATTATTGATGAGTCATATTGATCTCGCCCACAGTCACCTGTTTGGAGGACACCTAGGGGCAGAGAAAACCCAGGCACGGATCCTGCAGAGGTTCTTCTGCCCAGGAGTACATGAAGATGTCCGGCGATACTGCACCTCTTGTCCGGAATGTCAGTTACATAGCCCTCGTCCACACTTGCAGGCTCCTTTGATACCTCTTCCTTTTGAATGGATAGCCATGGATCTGGTAGGGCCCCTAGAGAAGACAGCTCGGGGCCACCAACAGTGCTTGTTGTACTTGACTATGCAACCCAGTACCCAGAAGCTGTTCCCCTGTGCAACACAGCTTTCAAGATAATAGCTAAGGAGCTAGTACAGATCTTTGCCCGGGTTGGGCTACCCAAGCAGATATTGACTGATCAAGGGACACCTTTCATGTCCAAGTTGATGAAAGATCTCTGTTCATTGCACAAAGTACAAGCCCTACGGACCTCTGAATACCACCCGCAAACAGATGGCCTTGTGGAAAGGTTCAATAGGACCCTCTAGGCCATGATCAGGAAAGTGGTGAGCTGGGATGGGAAAGATTGGGATACCCTATTGCCTTACCTCATGGTCACCATCCTGGAGGTTCCACAAGCCTCCACGGGTTTCTCTCCATTCAAACTACTATATGGGCGCCACCCTCGGGGCATATTGGATATAGCCAGAGAAACCTGGGAAGAGGAGCGAAATCCTAGAAGGAACATAGTTGAGCATGTACTGCACATGAGACAGCGGATAGCCCGAGTTACGCCCATTGTACGGGAACACTTGGAGAGAGCACAGGAGACCCAATGAACCCATTATAACCACCAAGTGAAGCCTTGACGATTCCAACCAGGGGATCGGGTGATGGTACTGGTGCCCACAGCAGAAAGTAAACTGTTGGCCCAGTGGCAGGGGCCCTATGAAATAATTGAAGCCATGGGAGAGGAGAACTATAAGGTGCGGCAGCCAGGCCGGCAGAAATCGGAGCAAATTTACCACATCAATCTTCTAAACCTTGGCATGATTGAGAGTCATGCTTAGTCATGCAGCAGACCCTTCCCCAGGAGGATAACTTACACGAGCAAGTGAGGATATCATCCAACTTGACACCGATCCAAAAGTTCGAGGCAGCCGACATCATTAATCGCAACAGAGATGTGTTCTCTACAAAACCAGGGCGGACAACTGAGACCTATCACCATATCCTCACGATCCTTGGAGCCAAGATAACATTGAGACCCTACCGAATCCCAACAGCCAAAAGAGAGGAAATCAAGGCCGAAGTAAAGAAAATGTTAGATTTCGGGATTATTGAAGACTCTTACAGTCAGTGGTCCAGTCCAATTGCTCTACAGCCTAAACCTGATGGTGCCATGAGATTCTGTAATGACTTTCGCCGACTAAATGAAATATCCCAGTTTGATGCATTCCCCGTACCACGCATCGACGAACTGGTTGACCGACTGGGTAGTTCCTGATTCTTGACTACACTGGATCTGACAAAAGGGTACTGGCAGATTCCTCTGACCAAAGAAGCTAAAGAAAAGACAGCATTCTCCACCCCGGATGGGCTATTCCAGTATACTGTCCTCCCTTTTGGGCTACATGGGTCCCCAGCCACATTCCAGTGCCTCATGGATAAGCTGTTGTGCCCCCATACTAGTTATGCAGCTGCATACCTATATGATGTCATCATCCATACACCAGACTGGGGAACCCACTTGAAGAAAGTTGAGGCAGTACTGCGCACCTTAAGGCGGGCTGGCCTCACTGCTAATCCTGCTAAATGCACCATAGGGCTAGCAGAGGCTAGGTACCTGGGATATATTGTGGGAAGGGGCATAGTGAAGCCCCAAATGAATAAGCTAGAGGCAATTCAAAACTGGCCCCGGCCGACCTGAAAGAAGCAGGTCCATGCGTTCCTAGGCGTGGTAGGCTACTACCGACGGTTTATTCCCCACTTGGCCACTAGGGCAAGTCTCCTAACGGACCTGGTGAAGGCCCGAGGTCCAGACATGGTAAAGTGGACCAACGCAGCAGAGGGGGCATTTACAGACCTTCGGACGGCTCTCTGTAATGACCCCCTCCTATTCATAGCCCCGGACTTTAACAGGGAATTTGTTTTACAAACAGACGCTTCCGAGGTGGGGTTGGGAGCAGTTCTGTCGCAAATGGTGGGAGAAGAGGAACACCCAATCCTCTACCTAATCAGAAAGCTTCTCCCAAGAGAACAGAAATATGCAGTAGTCGAGAGAGAATACCTTGCTGTCAAATCGGCTATGAAGACACTGCATTATTATCTCTTAAGCCGGCGATTTACTCTTGTGACGGACCATGCACCCCTCCAGTGGATGCAGCAGAATAAGGAAAAGAATGCAAGGGTCACCAGGTGTTTCTTATCCCTTCAACCATTCCTGTTCCACATACGGCACATGGCTGGATGTCACCATGGCAATGCTGATGGTCTGTCATGAGCATACTGCCTAGCGTCCCAAGTTGCCCAATTCTATGGTGTTGAGCAGGGGGTGGAGGGATATGTGACAGGGCAAGGCCAGATGGCCATGGAAGAGTAGAAGGTATATTAGCTTGAGGCTAAACAAATCCCTGGTACCAGGAAAAGTGAAATGGAAGCTGCTCCAGGTCAATTAAGACACAATTAAGAACTTTCCAGAAGGCAGGGAGAAAGCTAGGTTGATTGGGATACCTGAAGCCAATCAGGGGTTGGCTGAAATTAGTTAAAAGCCTCCCAGTCAGTCAGGTGGGTGTGCATGTCTGGAGTTGTGGGAAGAAGTTGTGCTGTTGGAGAGGCTGAGTCGTACACACCATATCACGCACAAGGAAGGAGGTCCTGAGATAAGGGTGAAGTGGAGCTTGAGGAAGTGAGGGCTGCTGTGGGGGGAAGTAGCCCAGGGAATTGTACATGTCATGTTTCTAAAAGGTCAGCTACCATAGCTGATACTATTAGGGTCCCTGGGCTGGAGCCCGAAGTAGAGGGTGGGCCAGGCTCCCACCCACACCTTTGCCCCCGATTAATCATTGAGACTGGGAGACAACAGAGACTGTGCAAGGAAGGATAACTTCTCCTCACCTCCCTCGCTGGCTTATGATGAAAATGGCTCAGCAGACCGTGACCCTTGTCTCTAGAGAAAGAAGGGTTATGTGGAGGGTCACAGTGAGCCTCTGAGGCTAAAGAAATCTGCCAGGAAACGCGGGACCCATGGATGCAAGGACAGAGTTTTGTCACAATATTTGATGGCAAATGAATGTATGTGGGTTAGGTGTAGCACAGGGGACGCCGAAGGAGCATGGAGGGAAAACGTAATTGTGGCAGGATATTGGACCGCGGTGCAGAGAAAAATCTATAGGAGAATTGGGAGGAATGTAGGAGAGTAATGTAGTTAGGGGATGCAATGGGAAAGAATTACACCCAGGAGTTAGGGCCTCCATTTACTTTCTCCTTTCTGACAACCAACCTGGGGAGCCCATATTTTGGTGTGCACTTTAAGGTTGCACCTCTAGTTTGAAATAATCATACCTAAAGTGGAGGTGAGCAGCACTTCTTTCCCCCCTCAGTTCCCCTAAATCTCATTATTTTTAAGCCAACTCCATGAATCTCTGTCTCTGATTCGTGATTTTTTCAACATTTGAGTTTGGCTACACTGGTGAATTTAATATCTACACTGTGTCTTGTAAATAGAGATGGTTGAAAGATTCCTTTTTTTTAAATGAAAAATGTTATGAAACTTTTTTCCACAAACATTTTCAAATCAGCCCCACTTGTGTGTTTGCTCAAGAGTCCATGGCTTCTTAATATCCATAGCAGACTGTCAGCTGGCTTCTGACTCAGCCCATCCTGGAACTGACATTTGGGTTGGGATGAGAAAGAAATAACTTTAAACATACCTTCCTGTTTGGACCCTGTCATCCAATCTCCTCTGGACTAAGGTCATGGCCTTTGCCCCTTTGCCCCATGGCCTTTGCCCCATGGCTCTATTTCCAAGATCTGTCCTTGAGCACTGCTATAGCTTGCAAGGGTTCTAGAGTACTTTGTGAAAATGCACTGCTCAGCCATTGTCCTGTTCCTCCCACCTCCCACCTAGATATTATAAATATCTGTAATAATCACGGAATACAATGTCACACTTACTGCACCTGATCACCTCCCCCAGTGCATCATCACTGCAGATCACCATGGCATACAGATAACCTAAAGTAGGGATAGCCAATTATTTGTTAAAGTACAAATGTCTTGATCAAGGTATAATCAGGGTCCAGACTCCAGAGAAAAGCATAATAAAAATAATAACAATAATGATAAGTAAATAAAAAGATTTAGGTAGGAGACCTGTAGTGGTCACTTTGATCATTTGTAAATGGACAGGCTACTGCTGCCATAACTCTTATATTTTCATCTATAAATGAGTCAACTATCTTTATCTTAAGAAATTAAGCTCCAGTAGGTGCAGAGGGAAGATATGACAGCTCTTGGTAGTAAAGGCAGTAAATAAATTTATATAAATAATTTATATAAGTAAATATATTGCATCAAGTGTACTCAAGTCTCTGCACTGGCTTTCTGCTTGCAGTCACAACAATAGGCTTATAAAAATCGTATTTTTGCTGTATAAGCAAGGTATAAATTTATCTACGACTAATTTTCATTTTTTCTCTCATCTTTACTTCACAAAGTTCTATGGGAATTCTGGCTATTATATTAATAATTCTTTTAACATAACTGTGAGGGAGAGTGGGAACCCTAGAACCAAGCAATAAAGAGCATGCTAAGGGGAGGGAAGAAGAAAGGAGCAGAGCACAACTGCATTCTCGCTGTTTACTGTCAGTAGCCACTACAAAGTGATGAGACGCCCAAGTGTACACCAGAGCAGCCTTAAAGTTGCTGTACATTATTTCAGAAGGCACAAAGGTGGTTTTAAAACCATCTTTACTGCCCCTTCCTCCATTCCTGCCCTGAGTGCATCTCAGTTGGAATGGAGAATAAGGCCTGCTGTGTTTAACATCTCCAACCCATTCAGTTTTTTTGTGACATCTGGGTCTGATGTGATCTGATCCAGGTGCCAATCAAAACCACTTTGATAGATTTGGGTTTAGATTCTTGATGACATGTGACCGCTATGGAAATAAGCTCAATTTGGCAGTATAGAGCTAATAATTCCCTACCTGTAAGGGAATGTGCATCCATTTCTTAGGTATGGAGTCTGATATGGCAGAAGGTCTGGTCATCGTTTCTTGCTCTCAGTTTGAGGCTTTGGCATCTCCAGTTGATCTTGCTCAGTGCGGTGATTTTAGTTGGTTAGCTCTGTGTTTTAAAGAAGTAGGATTCACTTGACCTTCCAAAACAACAATTTCAAGTAACTAAAATAAAAATCTGACAAATGTCAATAATTATGGGGATTACTGACCCACATGCATAGTGCCGCTATTTGAGGGGCTACACATACACCAGCTAATAACCTCTGTGAAGGAGAGGAAAGAGAGTGGGAAAGTTATCTAGGGAAAAGTGATTTTGGGATGGGGGGCATAAAATTTCTCCTTAGTGTTACTAACAGGGGTATACAGAAGATATGTATATACTGTATGTGAATAGTTAATATAAAGAGTGCCATCTATTGGCATATAAAATATACTGCATTGTTAATTAATTTGTAGATCCAATAAAGTTCTTTTTATGCTCTGCAATTGGTTTCCTCCATGCTGCTCTTAACATTGGGGCCACTGCTGCTGTTCCTCTCTGTGGCAGAGAGAGTGCAGGATGAGGGAAGGATTTTCTTCTTTTTTCTTAAACCTTTAAAGTAGCCTTAAGGATATTATTTAAGAATATGAGGTCAAATCCTTCAATCTTATACATGAAAATCACTGTTAACTTTACATGGCTTTAAGATGGGATCTTTAAGACCCAATCCAATTCCCACTGAATCAATTAAAAGCCTTTCATTCATTTCAGTGGGAATTGGATCAGACCCTTAAACTTAGTTATCCAGGTCCACATTAACAACTAAAAATGCATATTTTATAAATCCTTTTGCCATTACAGAAACTTACAGCATGTCTTAACAATATCAATCAGTTAGTTGGATGAAGAATAAGTCACCCAAACGACTCCAAATCCTTTAAATCAATATCTAACTCCCTTTTGTTGGTATGACAAATGGGCTGTTCATCTAAATTCAACCTGGACTTTTATCAGAATGTCCAAAGAGTATTAAATTGAACTACAATGAAGGACAAAAGTCATGGCCAAAAAGCATCAAGTGTCAATGGGGAAAACTTCCAGATTGTCTAAGTTTCTAGGGCAGAAACCAAACTGAAGTGCAATAGAAACTTCTTGCTGTATGGATCAGATCAGTTAGTCTCAGGTCAAGGTGCAGAGCAAGATTTTGTGGGAACGTATGGTAAACATTCTCTGCTAGAAATTTAGCCTGTGTTTTGCTCATATAATAGTGGTGTTAGAACTTTTTGCCAGAACCTCAGCTTTGGAGTGATGCACGTCCTGCCTGTTGAAGGCTAGTGTGGAAATACCAGGTCCAATGTCAGTAGAGATTGTTAGCACCTTTCTTAGGAAGGACAGACTGCCATTTGCTTTGCAGGAATCATTTTTGTGGCCTTTACTGAAGAAAACATTGTTTGACATTGATTATCTGGCTAATTTTTATCTCCTAGGCATAACTCCCTTTATTAATAAGATTGTTGAGAAGGCTGTGACAAGACTAACTTCACAGTATCTAGGTGCCTCTGCTCATCTTGACTATGGTCAGTCTGAATTACAGATCTAGTTTTGACAAAGAAACAGCATTGTTTGATGAAGATCAAATGTTTGTCAATATTGTTAGAACAGAAAATATAGTTTCTCTCCTCTCCCCTCCACCCCTCGGTGAATCTTCACTTTTTAATGAAAAATTGAAAAAAACAAAATCTCATTTGAAAACCAAAATATTTTTCATCTGAAATTCTACCTCATTGCCTCAGCTGCCTCAGACTCTCATTCTCCTCTACAGGCCAGGTTCCATGGTTACACTACATCTCCCATGATACACCATGTACATCATCCTTGGGGAGGGAAGGAAGTGTTTTAGGGCAGTCCCATGGCTGTGGTGCTACAAGGGAGAAAAAATCCAATTGAGGAGATCCAGCCATGGAGGAGATTAAGAATATGATGCAATCATTGTGCAGTTCCCATGAGGCACTCCTGCAGCATATCTGAGTCAAACTATTTTGTGTTTTGTCCAAAATTCTTCCATCTTTGGGCAAAAAATAAAAAACTTTTTGGCTTTCAGAGGTTTCATTGTTTTCAATGGAAAATCAAAGTTTTCCCTGGAAAGCAGGGTACTTTTAACAAAAAAGCATTAACCCCCCCATTTTCTCTCAAACAGTTTCAACAGGAAATTTTAAAGCAGTATTAATCATTGGATCTATTCGCTTTCTTCAATGTGATTGATAATCAGATAATCTGGACATGTCTGAGGACCTTATTCAAAGTAGATAGGACTGCCCTTCAATGGCTTTCTTCTTTTTGCTCAGAGATCACAAGAGGTAGCTGTGGGACATTGCTTCATTTCCCCAATGGCTCTAGAGTATGAGAGTATGAGGTGTGGCAAAGTGCCATTCTGTCATCCCTCAACCTCCAAGTGAATTATGGGATCATTGAGGGGTTGTTAATTATGCATAAGGGGTTGCATTTTCATTATAGGTAGATACCCAGCTTTGTCTCTATTTGAGACACCTTTTCCTATGTCTGGTTGGGATTAGGGCATGAATCGGCAAAAACAAAATAATCTTAATCTCAATATATTGGTTTGAAGATGACATTAGTCCCTTAGTCAAAGAAAATGGCACGAGTCCCTTTGATTAAGGGGGTTCATCCATCCTGGGTTCCCTGAGTTTGCAATTTATGGGTGTCTTTAGATCTGTGGGTGGTTTTAAATGATCATAGTACAGCAGAGATCCATGAGAACTTTGATCAACTGTGCCTGGCTAGGAGATTGCAGACTTTTTATTTTGAACACAGATCTTGCTACTACCTTTGTTGGCTCCTGATTAGACTACTGGTCAAAAATAGCTAGAATTAGTTGACCTACAAGGTATGCTGCAAAAAAAAAAAGCACATCTATGCTAGAATGGCATTTTGGGTGGGGTATATTTTTGCAGCTTCAGATTACTGTCTAAGAAATTTAATTAAATGTTGTGTGCAAACACTGTTACGGTGTTGGGAGGTTATTTTGACCATAAATTTAAATAAATCTCAAGACACCTAGAGGAGTAGATAGGCATGTTGGGTATTTTAATCTAAATAAAATAAACAATGACCAGCACACCACAATGAAATTCACGTTGAAATAATTTTCTTAAAAAAGTGGCTTTTTGGAATTTATGGAATTTTCACATCAAACAGCTAGTACACTTTGCTGGAAGTATATGGTGGTTATCCATATGGTTTTCTAGAAGGATATGTCTCCCTAGAGGAGAGGGTGGGAAATACATTTTTCCTCAGAGTCTGGGGCTGTGCTGTCCAGGGCATCTGCACTCTTAAAAGCTGTGGGGGCAATAAAGTAAACCAAAAAAAGTGTCAGAATACTTCTGCAGTTCACAAAAGGCAGAGTTGTTTGCCTTTGGGAAACTGGAGGTGGGGAATAGCAAAGAACTGCCACCCAAGGCTCTCAAGCTGTTTCCCTAGTCATCAGTCCCTGCTTCCTGGTACCAGAGAGCTCTAATTTACAGCTCTGCTCCTTCAAAGTGCCACCCTACATTGAGCAGAAATGTGCCCTTTTAAGGACCTGCCCATCTCCAGGCATTACAAACCTCATAGGTGCTCTGGGTTGGAGCTGATTGTGCCCAGAGGCACAAAACCCTCCTGACTGCCTTACCGAAGTATGTATAATGAAAATCCAAATCCCATCAATATTTTTCCACTGCACAATAAAGAAAAGTTTTTAATTTGTAAACACTCTTCTAAAATTCAAAATTTGGTTAATAGAAGTGATTCATTTGTTTCCTTCAAACACATGCTCATTTATTGCCCTTAACTCATAGCAGGTCAGTGAAGGTGTTTACAGTTCCAGTTTTCTCTATTCAAGACACACTTCTCTTTTTATTTTACTTCAATTTTCCTGTGTTTAATTATTGCATATTAAATTATTTATATTTTGGTATAAATGAATGGAAATCCTTTATGTATATAGTCCGTTTACACTGAAAAAGTCAGTTGTAATCTGTAGTCAGTTGCATTAGTGGTTCTTGCTGCAACACAGCCTCCCTGTTTACTGTATCCTATCCTTTTCATGATGTTCCTTTGATTTGATAGCAGCTTCTTAAAGTGAGAAGGTTCAGAACATCTGTCTGATGTTCTCTTTTAGCCACCACATTGTCCCAGACTCCTTAAAGAACATGAATTCCCTTACATAAAATCCACTTTGCAACCCATTTTGTTAACCAATGTTGCACTGTATGTAGTATTCTAGTTACATGTGTTTTTATAAGTACTCCTCAATTGACATAATAAAGAATGAATATTTCCATGGCTTGGTGGAACAGGATGGCAGCATTTGCCTGAAAACCTCACCCTGCTCGGAGGTGTTGATTCTGCTGGAAAATGTTGATGTTGAAGTCTTTAAACCATGATTTTAGGACTTCAATAGCTCAGACATAGGTGAGAGGTTTATTGCAGGAGTGGGTGAGTGAGATTCTGTGTCCTGCATTGTGGAGGAGGTCAGACTAGATGATCATAATGGTCCCTTCTGACCTTAATATCTATGAGTCTATGTTCATTCTGTGGACTCACTGAGGCAGGTGGCTCATTATCACACCTTGATATTAGAGAGGTGAGAATCGTTCCCTAAAGAGAAAGGAGTGTGTTGACGGTAGGCCAGACAATCATTACAGAAGGACCATGGAACAGCCAAACTTGGGGAGAAGGCTTGGATTTGTATGATTAATTTTGAGTTACCTTGGAAATAAAACCAAACCTGAAGAAGAAGGTAAGTTTTGACCAGCTAAAGCTTATATAGCCTGTTTTTGGAACAGATTGGCGAAGCCTCCTGTTCATACGCAATTTACCTCACCTAACTTACCACTCTGGACTTCATGTCCATATCCTCCCTTTGTGACTTGTCTGTAGATATAGGTTATTGCCCTAATGTTCTTAAAAGGACCTGCTGACTGAAGCCAAATTCACTATGCCTAGCCATTAAAAGGAAGTTAAAATCAGGATGTTATGGAAAGCACATTGGAACTGATGCCACGGATTGAATGACACAAATGGAAATAGATTCATCCAGTTTCTGTTAATCTTTGTTTGTGGCCAGAAATAAATTGCACATTAACACTACAGGAGCAGCTTGTTGTGAATCTGAATTTTGACTGGCCATAGCCCAACACACAACCCCTTCTTCAAATTAATGCCACCAGGAATAGGCCAGTACGTGAATGTTCTAATATATGTATCTCCTGATCTATGTTCTGCCCAGAATGTCCCATTTCACCTCCACTCACAAAGGGTATGGCTACACTAAGACTTGCAGCATCACAGCTAGACCAACTTACCTGAATAAGGCTCATGGGTCTCAAACTGTGGGGCTCAAAATTGCACTGTAGATGTTCAGGTATGGGCTAGAGCCCAGCATCTGAAACCCCACAATGGATCCTGGGCTCCAGCCCAAATGTCTGCACTGAAATTTGTAGCCCTGCAGCCCATACCCCGCAAGCACAAGTCAACTGACACAGGTTCTAAGAATCAGTGCTGCTGGGTTTTTTCTTGCATGGTAGATATACACTAAGAATCGATAGAAGCCCTTCACTGTAGAAGCTTTCCAGGAGCCACAATTGAGGTGGCAGACATCATGCATTGGACAGTGATTCTTTTTTGTTGTTGTTGATCTGGGTAGATATAAATGGCAGTCAGGATTGGTCTATTAGCTTTTCCACTTATATAATCTTCAACTATTTTAACACAGGTTCCATTTATAAACCGATCTTGCTGCAGTTTGAATATGCTCACTGTCAAGGTTCCTTCCTCACTCTGAACTCTAGGGTACAGATGTGGGGACCTGCATGAAAACCCCCATAAGCCTAATTTTACCCGTTTAGGTTAAAACATCCCCAAGGTACAAACTATTTTACCTTTTGTCCCTGGACCTTATTGTTGCCACCACCAAGTGTCTAAAAAATATAACAGGGAAAGAGCCCAATTGGAAACATCTTTCCCCCAAAAATCCCCCCAAGCCCTACATCCCCTTTCCTGGGGAAGGCTTGATAAAAATCCTCACCAATTTGCATAGGTGAACACAAACTCTTGGATCTTAAGAAGAAGGAAAAAGCAATCAGGTTCTTAAAAGAAGAATTTTAATTGAAGAAAAAGTAAAAGAATCACCTCTGTAAAATCAGGATGGTAAATACCTTACAGAGTAATCAGATTCAAAACATAGAGAATCCCTCTAGGCTAAACCTTAAGTTACAAAAAGGCACAAAAACAGGAATATACATTCCATTCAGCACAACTTATTTTATCACCCATTTAAACAAAACAGAATCTAACATATTTCTAACTAGATTGCTTATTATCTCTTTACAGGAGTTCTGACCTGCATTCCTGCTCTGGTCCCAGCAAAAGCAACACTCAGACAGAGAGAACCCTTTGTTTCCCCCCGTCCAGCTTTGAAAGTATCTTGTCTCCTCATTGGTCATTTTGGTCAGGTGCCAGCGAGGTTATCTTAGCTGCTTAACCCTCTACAGGTGAAAAGGTTTTTCCTCTGGCCAGGAGGATTTAAAGGTGTTTACCCTTCCCTTTATATTTATGACACTCACTCAGACAGCTTTTTGCTTCCTCTTTTTATGTTCCGAGCTTTGTTTCCATTGAGCTCAAGCAATGAAACTCATGAGCGGAAAAATGAAAACTTCAGCAAACATTCTCTTCTTTTATATTGTCTTTTCAAATAAAGCATACACTTTTTGCTTTTTTCACAAAAAGAAATTGCATTAACACAACAAATCTGATATTGTACCTGATGTTTTTTGCTTCAAAATGTATGTTAATTGAAATATGAATCACAATACAACTAAATAATAGTATTAAATTCATTTTAAAAAGTCCCAAATACATATTTACAAAAGAGATCACAGTAGATTGGTGATTATGGATATCCGTTTTATTGCAGCATTTTACTTCCAATGCCAGAGTTAAGGTTTTGTCAGTATTTCCATTCTCAACAAGTTTTCAAAATTAAAACAAAAAAACCCTTCAGGCTTAAATTATGTAACAGGGTCTTTAGACTGGATTTATTTATTTTTTAAAAAATAATTATAAAAATCAGACCACCTATTGGTTTTCTCTTTGGAATTAAGGGCGGGGGAAGTAGCCCTTGTGGTTTTCTCATGCCTCTTGCGGAAGGTTTTACTAAGAGTCTTGTTTAATAGTTCAGAAATGCACAACAAATCTGCAGAGTTACATCCCTTCCTCTAGGTCATCTGGCATGGCTGTTGCAACTAAATGCCAGCAAGTCACAACTCCAAGTCCTCCTTTCTTCCCATTTTCTTTTGCTGCTGCTTTCCCTCCTTCTGAACTTACACTCCAAGATGGTGCCCTAAGCACTGCTTCACCCGAGACTTCATGCATTTATCAGTAAATATGGTACTGATTAAAATCAAGGGGGGAAATGCTTGGAAGAATGTTTCTAATCAAGTGAATTTACATAATTTTGAAGAAAAAAACATATGCAGTACTTACTGAGATTTTAATTGAACAAATGCAAGCCAATTCAAAATTGGGTTTCTATGATTGTGCAATACAGTAGGACATGCTAACTCTGCTATTTTAAAGTATTTCATAAATTTTATTTCAAAAGCAAACTGTTCTTTTAAACAAAGCAAAATGCTCACTCCAGATTCTATACATACCAAGATAGCAGTTTTAAAGGAAATGCATTTCTGAATTTTCTGCTCTCAGAAAGTGACTTAGAAAATTTCTTTACTGACAAAAGATGTCTTCACATATGAATAACTCCAAAGCTGCTGAATGAAATTTGAGAAAGTTTTCCAAAATTTTTTGCTTTTAGGGAATGAGAAGAATCAGAAGATGTTTAAAGCACAAAAAAAGTTGTTTTAGAAAGTTACACTGAATAATAGTTTAGAATGGAAGTGTCATCTCCACTTCAAACACAGCTTCATAATTGTGATGCTGTGATCCTACTGAGCTGTATCAGTAGCTTGCATGGTGTGTCTCAGAATCTCCCAAGGAGCCCTAAATATCCTTTACTTGTACCTGATGTTCACCCACAGACAAAAGACATTAACAAAATCATTATAAATAATTATTATTATGATTGGCACTGGTGTGCAGGGTGTGTGTATGTGTGTGTGTGTGTATATATATGTGTATGTGTATATATATGTGTATATATGAAAAAAATAATTTTTACTATTGTATTGATGTCTGGAAACATTTCACTGAGTATTTTTGGAAAAGTTCTACAGTTTGTTGTAAAACAACTACCTGAGGATTCTAACACATATTTTGTTAAATCATGCAAAATAGCCAGATAGTGGATAACCTTCAGCCATATATTGGCCAGTTTATCAGGGATGAACCTTAGATAGCAGGCCAAATCAACCAGAATGAGAGATACTGTCATTGACTTCGTATATTATTCATTTGTCAGTGATGAGCCTTGTAATTAAAAGCTGAAAATGGCATTTTTTTTCTTGTACAGCGAGAGAAAGAGCTTTACAAATTTGTGTCATTCTGTGATATTTGTTTAATTAATATCCTCACTGTGCATTTTCTGGGCCAAATCAAGGCCCTTCCTTTAGACCCAGAAGGGGCCCCTTGCCAGTGGAATCAAAATGTTTCCACTGAGGTACACTTCCAGATATAGTGTAGGACTGTGTCCTCCTCTGTAGCCTGGGACTTCAGAGCAAGCCTTTCACAACAGTAGAGAGACCATTTGCAGATCCTTGTTCCTTACCACTCTCCGGAAATGAGCTGGTGATGAAGGCTGCATAATGGACTTCATTAGGCTGCAGTGTCTCCCAGGAAGCAGGTTTGCAGCCTGGTGAGAAAGGAATTCTTCCATTTATCCCACTGCTCATCTGCCCATCTTGCAGCCTGACTACTTGACCTAGGCACTGGACAGAGGATTTGGCCATTAATACAGCTTTTATATCTAATCTAATGCATTTCTAGCAGGCCCTTCACTGTGGTGCCTATCCTATGAATTATTGAATGTGATTGGAGTAAGCCCCCAGAATCCATACCTGTTTTTCAAGCTGATCTGAGAGCATGTGCAGCTAAAGGCATAACTTTAAATATTTAAGCCTATTTCTTTTTATATTGATTTTGTTCAGTGTCTTTCAGTTCTCCTAAGGACTTCTTGTGCAAATGTAAACTGGAGATAGTGACTGATTGAGGGGAAATAAAATCCATAAATATGTATTTACATAAGTAAAGGATAGTGTCCATGAGTTAACATTGCATTTCCTTGCTGTGGTTGCTTTCTGTGTCAGAATCTTCATGTTAAACAAGTAATAGTTCTTTTGTGATCGTTCACAGGCTGGCAGAGTCTCATCTGATCACAAAGCTATCCATGTCCTCTACTGGTTGAAAATAAACACTCATTACTGTTATCTTATCCTCCCTTCCATCCCCAGCCCCCTCTTAACAGTATTGCCCACCTGCTGGTTTTGTTTTGAACTAAGATTTCCAGTTTGTGTACTGTATCTTAGTACAATGCCTAGTACCATGGGGCCCCAAGGCACTCCTGTAATAAAAATAATATATTTTCTTCAACCCCTTGAGTGAGCTTAAAAGTATCTTCCTGTCTCTGGTTTGACTTTCATGTGAATGAAACACAAACTTCTATAATGCATCTCTTCTTTTCTGTATGCTGGCTGACTGTTGCTCCTCCATTCCTCTCTCCTTTACACTCCTGCTTTGGGTTTGGGTTTGTGAGGAGAAATGTGCACCCTTGTCTAGAAGTACCCTGAGTATTAATACTCTTAGTACGCTTGTAGTATTCCTTACTTTAGAACAAGGATCAGCAACCTTTGGCACACGGCCCGCCACAGTAAGCCCCCTAGCAGGGCGGGCCGGTTTGTTTACCTGCCACATCCGCAGTTTCAGCCGATCGTGATTACCGCTGGCCGCGGTTCGCTGCTCCAGGCCAATGGGGGCTGTGGGAAGTGGCACAGGCCGAGCAGCCACTTCCCACAGCCACTTCCCACAGCCCCCATTGGCCTGGAGCAACGAACCGTGGCCAGTGGGAGCTGTGATTGGCTGAACCTGCAGATGTGGCAGGTAAACAAACCAGCCCGGCACCAAAGGTTGCCAATCCCTGTTATAGAATATTCTTGTTATGCTTCTGTTACCCAGAGCTAACCATGTTATACTAATTTTTTCTTTCCTATATTCCATGGAAAAATCTTAGGGAACTCCATGCAGTATATAGTACTCCAACACAATGCTTAGGCCCAGAATGTTTTATGTGCTCTGTGAATGAATTAACTGATGGGCCCTTTGCTTCGCTTGCATTAGCAAAGAGGCCTCTGTTGATATCACGCACGGATGCAGCAAAATGTTTTAACAAATAGTAAAATTGAGGGTTGCCCTCTAGTGTGACTATGTATGATGGGGTACCTGGTTCTATCGTTGTGTACCCCACACACTTCCTGGGTATGGTATTCTGTCCCATCTAGTTGCACTGAGACCACTTAGAGAGAGAGTTAAATGAGGCTGCTCTAAAGCCTTAGCTAAGAGGCACTTGGCTTTTAGCTCATGCAGTAGAGGCTCATGCAGTAAGCTCCAGAGACCCCAGGTTCAATCCTGCCCACCGGGGTCTGTCTATGTTATACTTGCAACACATAACAGATGTTCCAGATATAGCTGGGAAGAAAGAATTAGCATAACAAAGAAATGTCAATGTTGCATAGCACATTCTTGATTAATAGAGACCTTAGACATGCAATATACAGTCAATGATATGTATTTAATGTATTTAAGCACAACATTTCAAAATATGCATTCCATACAGCATAAGGCCATCCAGGACTCAGAGTGATACAGTTTTGCCTACTCCATTGCTTTGAAAACAGAACTAATGTAAGTTTTTTACTCTTTTCATAAGATTAAAACTTAGATACACAATGGCAAGTGTATTGCCAAGTGCTGTGCTTGATCCCTCTATTCAGAACTACAAAAATCTTTGAACATAATTGGGTCTGTAAGACCCTCTGTTCTGGTACATCTAATGGGAAGGGCACTGTTCACCTTCTCCTCATGTGACATGATGCAGTGTCCCAGGGGAAAAAGTGAGTTAGTTTATTTTTGCTTCCTGCTCAGTACTGAAACCACTTAGTTCAGTTCTTTCCTTTTGTAGCCCACAAAGGAGATGGAAGGAAGTTTAGTCCATTTTATATCCCGTAGGCATTCATGGCACAGGCTTTTCTCTTGTTGCCAGAGACAGCTGTTGAGGAAGATTATATGTTCTATGAACCAGAAGAAAGAGTAGAAAATGAAGCAGTGAAAGCTACATAAATTTTAGCAACAAAAAGTAGAAATTATCTTCTTATAAGAAGACCTTTAGGCCTGCCCTTATGTTTCCATAAACCTTGGAAATTCAGTTGTTACTTAACTGCAGTTTTAATAAATTGAACCTGACACTGTACCAGCCTCTACCACTGAAGTGTAAGTGTTACTGACTTCCTAAGACAGGAAGTTGCTTCTCTACTGTGTAACATGGTTCAGACATACTGCTGCTTAGCACTGAATACAGAAGAACTTTCTACTCTATCCCAAATCAATAGTTCCTGACAAGGGATAAATGAAACCTGGAGTGGCAATGTTGTGTCAGCAGCTGCACAGATTATATTGCAACATGGACTGTATAAGCTTTGTTACACATTTGTCTTGCATATTGCCTTGAAACTGGACTGTATTTTGTTCAGAAATTTTATGTGCAAGGGAAATAATGTGAGATAAAGATGATCAGGAAAATATTAAATTTTCCTTCTTAGTGTGTGGTATACCATACTTTATTCATTATTTTCTACTGCATATATAACTTAACTTGCATACACATTCTGCTGAAAGAATTTGAAGGTTGCAAAGTGAAGTACTCAAAAGTGAGGAAATGCTGAAGTTAAGGCTGCTATGCAAACTTGTTTGTCTCCTTATGAGCATGGCTTGCAATACTGACTTTAACTACATGATCATGTACTACTTTTTCTGTATGACTCCTGTCTCACTCCATACCCAAACTAACTCCCACAAAGCTCAATGGAAGCTGGATTGGACCTTAGTGCACATACTGCTCAGTGCACAGTGACTGGGGCAACTGTTTAGTATTTTATCATCACTGTTCATAAAGTGGTCCTTGCCTCATTTAGTGCACAGCTTCAATACTGTGTACTGAATGAATGAACTAAGGGTATTATCCATCTATCAAATCCCTCTCTTGTTTCTCTTTTTAGCCTATCTTGTTTTCATTACCATATTCATACCATAGTATATAGCACAACATCTTATTTGCTATATGCTATTTGACATTTCCACTCAGGGCCTAAATGTGAATGTGTTTTTTGGCTACAATGATCCAAATTCCAGTTCAATCCAGATATATACTATTTTGACTTCATATAGAATTTGGCCACAATTAAAGGACATATTAACAGGACTGTCTCAGCCTAGGCACTGAGTGTAGCAACAGTCCTATAAACATATAAAATGATGGTGTAATTAAAGATGGTATCATTACACTCATGCACAATGGTTGTGCAGGCCCACCCAAGTGTTCGTTGTGACCAAACAAAATGTTAAAAAAATGTTCATAGAATGTCTTGGGAGGGATGGAAAGAAAGTCTCCATTTTCATAGACTCCTATCAAGTTTTCATATTGTGGGATCTACAACATGACTAGAGAACTTCTATAAAGCCCATTGTGAGTGGTTTCTGCAATTGAAAAGCACATAGTATTTCTTAAGCACTATGTACTACACTAAATCTAATGGATTTAGGCTCTGATCCTCCATAGCACTATGCATTGCCCACTCACATAAATGTTTACAGAGTCATAAGAACACCATACTGGGTCAGACCAAAGGTCGATCTAGCCCAGGATACTGTCTTGCATCTGGCACCAGCCACTGCTGGGTCAGAGGGAATGAACAGAACATGGGAATTACTGAGTGATCCATCCTCCACAATCCAGTGCCAGCCTCTGGCAGTCAGAGGCTTAGGGATACCCAGAGCATGGGTTTGCATTCCTGCCCATCTTGGCTAATAGCCATTGATGGACCTCCTCCATGAACTTAGCCAATTCTTTTTTGAACCAAGTTATACTTTTTGCCTTCACAATATCCCCTGGCAATGAGTTCCACAGATTGATTGTGAGTTGTGTAAAGAAGTATTTCCTTTAGTTTGTTTTAAACCAGCTGCCTATTTATTTCATTGGTTGACCCCTGGTTCTTGCATTATGGGAAGGAGTAAATAACATTTCCGTATTCTCTGTCTCCACTCCAGTCATGATTTTTATAGACCTCTATCATAGTCCCTTTGAGGAATTCCCAGTCTTTTTAATCTCTCCTCATATGGAAGCTGTTTCATCCCCCTAGTCATTTTTGTTGCACTTCTCTGTACGTTTTCTAATTCTAATATTCTTTTTGAGATGGGGTGACCAGAACTACATGCAGTATTCATGTTATGGATGTAACGCTGATTTATATAGTGGCCTTATGTTCAAATATTAATCTTCACAGAGATCTTGAAACATATTCACAATTTATACTGTATTTTTTAACAGAGTTAATTTTTTACAGCACTAAATCACCAGTTGTGAGCAGCAATCTAGGTAACAATCCTGCTTTGGCAGAGAGATTGACAAAAAGCTCAAATAGGTTTTTCCATCTCTAATTTCTATGACTCGGTTAACTGTGATAATATGGCTAATTACACCATTTTAAACTGATTAAACCAGGTCCTGTCACAGTTGCAGTTCAGTTCCATAAGGGCCTTCATCTGGTTCACGAGCTCCTGCACCAGAGCTCAATCCTGGGCAGCCTGACTCATCAACTAGTCTCCTGCTGTATCTGAGTCACCTCCTGTTGAGTGGCTACTTGGACCTGGGTAGCCTCCTGCTGGGCCGCAGTGGCTTGTATTAGGGCCTTGACCACATCGCCCATCTTAGGGATGAGATGGCTTTGGCTAACCCTGGTTTAATTCCACAGCATGGTGATCCCACCTCTCACACCAAGTATGGCAAATTGCCAGCACTACTATGATGGGTCCCACGATTTCTCTTCTTGTAGGGGGTGTTAGGGCACCGTTTCTCACCCTGATCTGTGGTGATAACTGTCCCACTAGTATCTCAGAGAAGGGGAGTGGAGAGGGAGGGACCGGGACCACCCTCTACATTGGGTCCCACCCCAAGGGCCCTAGGGATAGCGGCAAACCACTTGAACTAGTGCTTCCTTCCCCTGGGCTATTTCTCTCTCCAGCCCTTCAGCTTGTGCAGCTTCCTACCCTCTCTCTGCTTGTGTCTGTGGAGTTCCTCTGCTCTGCACAAGCCAGGTTTCCCTTTACCTAGGGTCTTGGTCTTCTGGCCCACTACAGCACTTCTTCAAACTGCTCTCTACTCCAACACCAAACCACTATGCTTCAACTGTCTGACTGAAGCAGCAGGTTTTTTTGTTTTTTGTTTTATCACGTGACTGACTTCAGGTGCTCTAATTGGCTTCAGGTGCTCTAATTAATCTATAGCAACCTCTCTTCCCTCTACAGGGAATAAGGCTTCTCATCCTGTGGCTTCCATCTCTCTCTTCTGCTGCCTTCTGGCCTGGAGGGAGCAAGGAGGGAGAGAGCTGCTGTTCCTGGTGCTGGTACTGCTGCTAATTACAGCAGTAATAGGCCCTAGACTCCCTGCTGCTGCTGCTGCTGTTGCTCTTGCTCCAGTTGCTCCCCCCTGGCTTGGCACCACCCTCTCCTTCTTGGCTGCTGGACCCCACACCCTTGGTTGCTGCTACTGCTCCAACTACAGCCCCTTGTGGGGGCGCCTGTTGGCCCGCTCCCCAGAGGAGGGGAGTGAGGGAACCCAGCCATTGATGCTGCAGACACCATCACCACCACTGCCTGAGAGGGGTTCTTTCTGCCTGCCTGGACCACTGGACTGCCACCTGGAGCTACTGCTGCAGAGCTTGCTGCCTAGTACCTGCTGGAGCCTCAGAGAGGAGGATGAAGAAGACCATCTACCTGTGGGGGACTCTGCAGAGGCTCTGCAGATCTTCAGATCCCAGATCTCATGACTCAGGTCATGGGGCTCTCCAGGCCTCATACTTTCTGGTGCGTATTTCAGCAGGTGAGGGCCGTTTTGCCTCCACTGCTCGGGTTTACCTTGACTGGGTCCTAAGAGAGGGCATGCCTCTCCCACCCCAGACCCTCTGGACTTTTTCATCAGGCCCCTGCCCCGTGGACCCAACCGACACCCTCCCCCCCACCATGAGCCAGCTGCATGATTTGCAGCCAGTCCGCTTCCAGACATGCTTGTGCTCCACACTCTTCATGTCCTCACCCTCGCGTCCTGCCCCGACACAAAGTGGAAGGACCTCCTGCCACCTATAGAGGGTGAGAAGCCCTGATAAGCCAGCCTATACTCCACCCTGGTCCCGAGGCCTGCCGTAGATAAGTTGGTGGCTCCTTCATGGGGCCATGAACACGGGCATGTACGTGGCACAGTTTACCCCTATCCTGGACACCTGTCCCTTTTGCAGCATGAGGGAGATACTGGCGCCACATTTACTTAGAGTGTGCCAGGCTGCAGCCCCTATTCCAGCTTCTCTTACACATTTTGGTTGCACTTTTGCCCTTACCTTTTTATTTATGTACTCCCTATCCATGGTCCCACAAAGTCACAGGACCTCCTGGTCAACCCGCTCCTGGCCCTGGGTAAAATGGCCATCTATAAAACCAGGGTGAGGAGGTTGGCCGATGGAGTCTCCTGTGACTGCGGGGCCTATGTCCGATCCTTCATCCGTTCATGTATCTGGGCAGAGTTCCTCTAGATGGCGTCTACTCACTCCCTTGACGCCTTCGAGGAGCAGTGGGCGCTGTCCGGGGTTCTCTGCTTGGTGTCCCCATCTGTTTCCCTTAGTTTGACCCTTTGACCACACTCCTGTCCCTGTTGTTTCATTAGTTATCCCCCATAATCATTTGGCTTCCAGGTCCTGTGGATCCCCCTCTTAGGCTGCAGGGGTATCCTTTAGCAGTGGGCGGGCCTTTGCCCACCCACTTCCTGGATCCCAACAGGATCACCCTCCTGCTGCCCTCTGGTCATGCTGTATCACAACCTGTAAACTTTCCTTTATCACAGGCCTTATGTACTTCTGTATTTTCCTGGTAAATTAAATGGACCAGCAGAAACAGAAGAAGAATCAATTACTTAAGTAAAATCTAGCCTCATATCTTTTGTTTAACCATTGGGCAATCATTTCTTGGAATTAGTTACAACTGCATAATTTTGATATGCTAATTTCAAATTTTCAGCAGCAGGATATTTTCTTATGCTTCTAAAATGTAACGGGGTCAGCAAGGGTCAATCCTCCTACTAACAGGAGAGGTATTCATACCTTGAGGAGAGAAAAAGGATATTTTATGTCATAAATATTGGCACTGAATCTAAAAACTGATATAGCACATTGCTCGTAATCTGCAGAATTGGGTCATTTTAACTCCTGTAGCATGAATAGAATGTGTCGACATACAGATACTGTGGAGTTTAGCAATTATGACTTAGTGGAAATTAAGAGCAGTAATTCAGAAATTACCTCTTTACAGCTATGTATTGCTGAGGTATAAAGGTCTCCAGTGTAGAACAGACTGTAAATGAATTCTGCTTGAGGTGGATTCATAGGACAACCTTTTTATATAAGGAAGTGCTGCTTGTCCTTGTCACTTCAGCCTAGCTGGCTGCTTTCTCAGCTGCAGCAGAAACAGCCAAGGAAAGGAGAGGCAGCCTGATAAAATCCTCCCACCACCACCACCACCATCACACACCCCATCCTGATTGCAGGACTTCCCTTTGGGAAGGGAGGGGTATGTTTCTTTGGCTTTGATTTAGTTTATGATGTGGTGAGTCATATGAAGAAATAGCCTGCTTCTCAAGTTAAGGTTTAGACATGGGATTGTTTGTGGGAAGGAGAGTCCTTCAAGAACTGTTCCCCCTATAGCCCAGTGGGAAATATTGCTGGTGCTGCTCTATTCATATGGCTCTGTATTATTTTGTCCCAATCTCAATATTACTTTAGCCTTAATGATTTTATTGATAAGTAGGGGGGCGAGCAATCACAGAAGATCCTGTTTGTCAGGAACTGGAGCTGGCAGAACATGGTGGTTTTGGTTTCTTTCTTGGTTTGGGGTTTTATCATTTTTAGGAGGAAGAAAGCATGGGATCCTTTCCCAGGCTATGTAACCTGAGGAGTTGTTTGCTGGAAACTGGAGCTGCCAATCCTGTGACATGTACAAAATCCATAATAGTATGGTGTGGTGTAAAGGTTTTTTTAGCACTCATTTGGGAAGATCTGTAATCATAGTTTAACCAAAAGGGAATAAAGCAGCTATCCCAAACTCATGCTGATTAAACCTGTTTACAGCAAAAACATTAACATAAATTCTCACGCTTTAGGTTCCTGATCTTACTCCCATAGACTTCAGTGGGATTATAATTGGGCCTATAGTAGTTTAAATGTCTTGGGAGATGGGGTGTATGTATGTATGTATGTATGTATAAATAAATGTTTAAAGCTGAGTCTCTCTAAATTTTAATCATGTCCTTTGAAATATTCTGAGATTATTTTAAATGGATGTGAAGCAGATGTATATTCAAAAGAAGCCAATCTGTAAATTTCATTTTACAAAATAACCTTTAAGCAAACCTATGCTGATTTGTAAACTTCAGAGTTAAATATGCAGGAAACTTGTGGTAGTTTTTAAGTTTCAGAAAATGTCATACAAAATATTTTTAAAAGTAAATTTACGACTGGCAAATACCAGTCTCTTCTATACAATGTCTTTTTAAGACTGTTCCCACAGTTCATGTTCTTGTAGCATATTGTGTGTGTCTTCAAATCCCATTTTCTTGAAAAATGCATCTGTAAAATATAATCTTGTTTTAAATTAGTTCATGGTATCCTGGACTAAGAATCCCTAGTCCATTTAATGCACCACTGTTAGTATCTCTTGTGTTCTTTTTCTCACCACACTTTCTCATGCACTTGATAGAGAATCCCTTTCAAAGGAACAAAGAGACTAACAGAGATTGATAAGGACCAGACACTTAATATCGGGCAGTGGAATGTGAAAGGAGTTTCCAGGGGTCTATGATTAAAGTTATTCTAGCAAAGTGAAGGGAATGTGGATGTGAATTTTCCCTGCCTCTCATGGATTTTTGACTCCTCTAGATTGTGTAAAGACAAGCGTGGCAGAGATCTTTCCAGCTAATAAAAATATGTGTGAAGAACCATTGTTTTGCTTTTGCAACAGATCAGATTGGACAATGTGGGACATATATTCAGGAAATGTTCTTGGAGGAGGAAAAAAATATTATGCCTAAAAAAGCATTTTACCACCCCAGCCTCCTTCCTTGGAATGTGTAATATACTGTCCGTATACGTTTTTCAGGAATAACATTTCCAGCACATGAAACTCAGTACTCTTGTTTCTCAAATCTATGGCCTTGTGAAAATGTTATTTAAGTGAATAGATTCTTCAGTCCTTCACCCCATCTCTGCCAGGACACCGACCCTTGACATGAGGACACTCCTATTTCAAATATGTGCAGCACATCCTTGACCTATAGTAAATTCAACCTGTCATAGTAAATTAGCAATAACCTATTTTAAAAAGTTTGTTTTTTTCTTAACAAAACATTGTTTACATTATTTAAATAGTTATGCCCAATTTGATAGTACTAACGTCTGTGGTCTATCCCATATAGTAAATATACCTCTCTCTTTAGGCTGCAACCTTCCCTTCTGGTTCTTAGGTTCATATAAAATACATGACAGGAGTTCATCCTTGTTGTAGAGAGGATCATTTCCAAATGTATACTTCAAATATGTCACTGCCTCTTTTCCAAGAAATGAAACCTAGTTTCTTTGTCTATAACTATATTTATTTGTAATAGTTACATTTGTTTTCCTCTTTGGTGGACCTTCTCCATTTCAATTGTACTATAAAAGCTCCTAGCACATTGTGAATATTTTTGGGAATACATAATAATGTTTCCAATTTGAATTGCATCTAAGACACTTGTTTGTTCAGGTTATTCTAAATATGGTTGTTCTTTTCTGTGTAGACTTTACATTTCTCTCTTCAGTCCAGATTTAGTCCATCTGTATATTTTGTATCTTTTTAAGCATCCATTCTTCCTGGCAACAGATATATAAAATGAAACCAATAGGACCTACTACTGATGTGTGTAGCATTGCACTTGTCACATCTATCCATTCTTCAGTGTATCCTCTAATTGCTACTTTTTGTCTTCATTGTTGAAGACAGTTCTTTATCCTTATAAGCAGCTCACATCTCCCACAATACTTGCTGATCTTGCAGAATGTAATCTTTTGTGTGGTTATGTATTAAAAGTTTTCTTGTAGTTTTTCTATGAGGGGTAAATTTATATCCACAGCTTCTCCCTGTCAATTCTTCGTATTATATGCTCAACCAAAATTCTATCAGGTTTGTCATGTATGGTCTTCTTTTTGTGAAATCATGCTGATAATCTTTAAACAATGCATGTCACCCTTTGTGCTGTCCTAATCTATCTCTGATCAGAATTATCTGTACTTTTTCACAAAAATGCAGTCAAGCATATAGGTTTGTATGGGTTTTTATTATTATTATTTGAACTCCCCTAAAATCTATCTTTAAAATGTGTATAATAGTTACTTCTCTTTAGGCCTTAGCTTTCTTTCCTGTTACTTTTTTATGGATTTCTGTCAGTGGTGCCTGTGACAGATATGGCAATTTCCTGCAATGTCCTTGAAAGATCTGATTGTATTAAGTTTATGTATTATTGTGGGTCAGGATTGTATATAACCTCTCCAGGGGAGAGATGTGCCAGATATTGCAACCCCACACATTATCTTTCGGGTCCATTGATTTAAATGAATAAATTATGTATGACTGTTCTACTCCATGTGGGAAAGCTATCGCAGCTTGCCAAGGTTCCTTCCCCACTCTGAACTCTAGGGTACAGATGTGGGGACCTGCATGAAAACCTCCTACTTTTACTTTTAAAACCTTACTTTTACCAGCTTAGGTTAAAACTTCCCCAAGGTACAAACTATTTTACCTTTTGCTCTTGGACTTTCTCTGCCACCATCAAACGTCTAACACCGGTTACTGGGAGTCTGTTTGGAAACGTCTTTCCTCCCAAATCGTATACCCCCTTTCCTGGGGAAGGTTTGATAAAAATTCTCACCAATTTGCATAGGTGATCACAGACCCAAACCCTTGGATCTTAAAAACAATGAAAAAGCATTCAGTTTCTTAAAAGAAGAATTTTAATAGAAGAAAAAGTAAAAAGAATCACCTCTGTAAAATCAGGATGGTAAATACCTTACAGGGTAATTAGATTCAAAACATAGAGAATCCCTCTAGGCAAAACCTTAAGTTACAAAAAGACACAAAAACAGGAATATACATTCCATTCAGCACAGCTTATTTTCTCAGCCATTTAAAGAAATCAGAATCTAACGCATCTCTAAATAGATTACTTACTAAGTTCTGAGACTCCATTTGTGTTCTGTCCCCGGCAAAAGCATCACACAGACCAAGAGAGATAGGCTTTGTTTCTCCCTCCCCCCAGCTTTTGAAAGTATCTTGTCTCCTCATTGGTCATTTTGGTCAGGTGCCATCGAGGTTATCCTAGCTTCTTAACCCTTTACAGGTGAAAGAATTTTTCCTCTGGCCAGGAGGGATTTTAAAGGTGTTTACCCTTCTCTTTACATTTATGACACAGCTCCTCCAAGAACTAAACACATTTGGTGGGAGAGGACTGAGGTGACTAGGAAAGGTCACATAGAATGTGACACCTCCAGAGAAGTACCACCACCTGGGGAGGCTCACATATATATTAGTTCAAATCAGACCAGAGATCAAAAGAAAAAGAAGGGACTTTTGGAAAAATAGACTGAGTTTAAACTGATGCAGGGCCTTTTGTCCAATGCAGCAGAGGGCAGAACTATACATATAAAGTGATGGGGTCTAAATTAGCTGTTACCACTCAAGAAAGAAATCTTGGAGTCTTAGTCGACAGTTCTCTGAAATCATCTACTCAATGTGCAGCGGCAGTCAAAAAAGCAAACAGTGTTGGAAATCATTAAGAAAAGGATAGATAATAAGACAGAAAATATCATATTGCCTCTATATAAATCCATGGTACACCCACATCTTGAATACTGCATGCAGTTATGGTTGCCCCATCTCAAAAAAGATATATTGGAAAAGGTTGAGAAAAGGGCAACAAAAATAATTAGGGGTATGGAACAGCTGACATATGAGGAGAGATTAATAAGACTGGGACTTCTCAGCTTGGAAGAGAGATGACTAAGGCGGGATATGACAAGTTTATACAATCGTGACTGATGTGGAGAAAGTAAATAAGGAAGTGTTATTTTCTCCTCATAACACAAGAACTAGGTTTTTTTGAAATTAATAGGCAGCAGGTTTAAAACAAACAAAAGAAAATATTTTTGCACACAATATACAGTGAATCTGTGGAACTCTTTGCTTGAGGATACTGTGAAGGCCAAGACTATAACGGGGTTCAAAATAGAACTGGATAAGTTAATGGAGGATAGGTCCATCAATGGCTATTAGCCAGGATGGGCAGTAATGGAGTCCCTAGCTTCTGTTTACCAGAAGCTGGGAATGGGTGAAAGAGGATGGATCACTTGATGATTGCCTGATCCGTTCATTCCCTCTGGGGCATCTGGCATTGACCATTGTCAGAAGAAATGATACTGGGCTATATAGACCTTTTGGTCTGATCCAGTATGGCCATTCTTATGTTCTTATTTTCTTAACCTTCTGTCCAGGGGAGCATTGGAAGGGCTTGAATTACTAGGATCCCATAAGACTGATGGGTACCTCAAGTAGACTCTGTAGCATATGTGTAGGTTCCTTTATTGTAATATGTTTTCTCTATAATGCTATCTGAAAAATAAATGTACTTGCTTAGAAAAGGCTGTGTCGTAACTTATAAATAAAGGCAATTGTGACATTCCACTCCATAATGTTTTATGGAAATATGCTTATGACTGTGACTATGATGTAACTGGATTATACTTTAAGCCAAAGATCTCTTGTAAGGTATCATTACAAAGTTTATAATCTACTGAGTGTGTTCATCCTATTTGTATGTATCATACTTGGATCAGAAGCTAGAAATATAAAGAACTCTGAGGTCCTAGTGTAATTATGCAAAGTATGGACCGTTGATGGTGGTTTAGAATCTTGATGGCTCCCATTGACTAGGACAATTGGTTATAAATGGTCTGTTCACTTGCAAACATTCCTGGGAACTTGCAGGCCAGCCCTGGAAGAATGAAGGCTGGGGTCTAACCGGACATGTGACCATATCACCTGAAACTGGAATCCATCTTAAACCTGGTGCTTTTCTATTTAGAAGGATGGGTGGAGACCCAGAGAGACAAAAGATTCCCGCCTTGTGCCAAAGCTATAAAAGGGCATTAAACAGAACAAAGGATGCTGCCAGTCATGAGAACATCCCTGTTTTCCACTGTGACGGGGCAAGGCCAGATGGCTATAGAAAAGTAGTCCTTTTGGAATCCAGAACGAGGGCCCTTGTGGCCCGGAGGATTTGATTAAAGCCCCCCCATTGCTGGAGAGCAAGCTGTACTTTGTTGCAGGAGACACGGACGTTTTCTAAAAATTCCCGCAACTCCTCTCGCAGCGCATGGGGGGCTGGGGTTATGGTCTCCTGGTTACTCCTCGACGGGGCCCTTGGTACAGCCCCGTTGCCCACCGAGACGGGCAGACAGGGTGCGGACCCCCAACGGGGCTCCTGATGGGTTGGTGCCACTAGGCCTGCCTCGAACGCTGGGGCAATAGGGGGCGGCTAAGGGAGGATAGCAGCCCCTGGTGGGTTGGGACGGGTAAACACAAAGGCCGCTCCCTGGGGGTCATCAATTGGAAAAGGGAAGGAGACAGCCCCAGGGGTGGCAATAATATCTCGGAAAGTGGACGGGATAGGGACGGGGCGGGGGCAGGGTTAGAGGTAAGATTCTGGGTGGGGAGAGGGCTCTCAGTGATGCCGGACACAGGCTCTATGGTTGATTTGGCAGCTAAGGCATCAGAAGGTGGACTCTCTCCTGTAGGACCCTCTCCCGGGAAGGAGGTTGAATGCTCCTCACCAACGAGAGGTGCCCCTGGTGGCTCAGGTCCCAGCCGCATGGCACTGGCCGTCGCCTCAGCAGGCTCAGCAGCCCTCAGCGGGGTGTCATCTGCGGCCGGGTTGATGGAGGAGTCCAGGGGCTCCTCAGAGGTGGGAGTGGAAGCAACGGTTAGGGGGAGGGAGCATGGGGAAAGGGGGGCTGGAGTGAAGTCACCTATATGGAGGCCCGCTGGCATAGGGTCGTCCTCCACCTGGGTGACTGGGGTCAGACCCAGGGCCTCGATCTCCTCATATATGGACGGGAGATAAGTTTCTGCCACTCCGAGATTCTCCCCACTGGCACCCGATGCGACGGTCACCTCGGGGCACGATGAGGTTTCAGATGGCACCAGGGCAGGGGTGGCTCCCTAGGGGGCCTCGGAGGAGAGGGTCTCCCGTGGAGGGGAGATACTGCTTTCCAGTGCTGCCACGTCTTCCCCAGCTGGCAACGGAGGATGAAAAACACCCATGGGTAAAGCGGAAGTCTGAGCATCGGTGCCCCCCTTCCTGGTCTTCCGGGGGGTCTCCGCATCAGATGGAAGGAGCGGAGCTTAAGCCTTCTGCTTCCCCCACTTCCCCGGACTAGGGCCCAGCCCTCCATGGCATCATCCGGGGGCTGGCTAGCAGGGGTTGTGTCAGGGGGCAGAGGCGATGGCTCAGGGACATGAGGGGATAAAAGGAGGGCAGCACAAGGGAGGGAAGATTCCCCTTGGAGTGAACCCTCTCCCATGCCTGGCGGTGTCCCTGCCGCACCCTCCTCCACAGGCCCCACCAGATTGCAAGCAGCGCGGGTGGGGCTCTCCTGCTCCTCTGGGCATAGTTGCGGAGGTGCCCCTTGGGCCCGAGCGGGAGTAATGGTGGACTGGGAAGGAGGAGGGGTGGTTTTGGGCGCCGGGCATCCGGGGTGCTGGCGATGACGGGGCCGATGCCCTGCCGGGGCTCAGGGGTCCCGGATACCGCTCCTTGCCGGGCCAAGGGGCAGTCCCTCTGGATGTGCTCCATCGCCCGCCAGAGGTAGCACCGGGCCTCCCCCGTGGAGTAATGCTCCCGGAAATGGGCCGCCTGGTAGGGGACTAGGAAGGTCCCCTCCAGTGCCTCTCCGTCATGCGCCACTGGCGGCAGTTGAAGCTGCACTTGCCGGTGGAACGAGAGGACGTGACGGAGGGCGGGGTCTTTGCAGGGCAACGGGAGAGGGCTGATGACAGAAATGGGTTTCCCCAGAGTAGAGAGGGCAGGTAACAGGGCGGCATTGGGGAGAAAGGGAGGGACGGAGGTCAGGACTAGGAGGACGCCCAGGTCCTCTAGTGGCTCTAAGGGGACGAACACGCCCCCTACCGCCAGGCCCTTCTCCACCGCCTCCTGGGCGGCGGCCTCCGATGTTAAGAAGAAGACGACCTTGCCATACATTTTGGAGACCACCACAATGGCCATGGGCCCCACCACCCTCGCCAACGCCCGTACATAGGTCTCCACGTGGGGTGAGGTGGGCACAAGGAGGCAATGGATGCCGTGCTTCCTGGTCATGGTGGGAAAGGGGCCCCGTCCACTATAGATGGTAGCTGAGGCGGTGGGTGGGAGAGATGATATAGCGGCAGGCGGGGGGGCTGCTGCCACCTGGGCGTATGCTCTGGGGGCCGGGGAGGGACACCCGCAGAGCTAGTGGAGGGAACAGCAGGGAGGGACGCCCCAGCCGGCGGTGGGCCCGGGGCATTGGGGGCAGCCCCTGCCATGGAGGGCCTGGTCTTTTTAGCGGGGCTCTTCCCCTTCTTCTTCCCCTGGCCCTTCCCGCTGGCTGGGGGGGCTCCTGCCGAATCTGCGGGTGTGAGAGACGTGGCAGCAGTGGAGGTCAACCCAGTGCCCGTCGCTGCTGTTGCCGCAGCAGGGGCAGTGGAAGATGGTTCGGCAGCAGAGGTAGAAGCTTGGGGTGGTGACGGAGGGGCAGGAGGGGGAGGGGCAGCTCGGGCTGCTGGAGGGGCCCCACCCGTCTCATCCCCCGCCATCATAAGAAGGGAGGGAAGGGGAGACACCAGAAGGAGGAGGGGAGAGGGGAAGCAGGTCGACCACTCCTCCCCACTAGGCTGCAGGCAGGGGAGAAGGGCGCCAAAAAGGGTGGGCTGGACGGGGGGCAATCAGGGGTTCGGGATCAGTCACCGACACAGGGTGGAATTCCGGCTCCCCTTGGTGCACTGGGGAGGGGGGGATACAACAACATTGGGAGAGCAGTGAAAAGGATTGAAACTAAAATGGGGAGTTGCACAAGCGCATGGGAGGGGACATAGACACACGGAGCAAGGGGCTAAGCAGGCTGGAGGTAGAACAGGGAAAACAAGGGGCTAGCTTCAGAGGCTGGAGCGGGGCAAACAAATAAAGGCTGCAGAAGGAAATGGGTGGGGCAGACAAACAAACTGAAGCTAGTAAGGGGGCTGGGGCAAAACGGGGGGCAAAGCTACAAGTAGCAAATGGGGCAGGTTGCAAGGGCAAAGCTGGGGGTGGGCAGTGCGGGGGGGGGCACATGCCCACACGTGCACTTGCACAAGTCTTTTTAGGCTGGCTGATGCTTCTGGCCCAAAGGGTGGAAATAGGGCGTGGCAAGCCAAGCAAGCAGCTGAGTCCAGAGGCAGGAGCTGAGGCAGATGGTATACAGCCAGTGGGGGTGGCGGAGGGGGCAGCGGTGGTGGTAGTAGTGGTGGGGGTTCGGGGGGACACACAGATGGATCGGGGAGCAGCTCCAAACCACACCCCCTGTGTCCCTACAAACACAGTCAAGATCCCCACCACAAGAGCACAGTTTGAAAATTAGTCAGTCTGAGGGCCCCCTCCACGGTGGTCTGCAAAGTCTCTAGGTGCTCCCGCACTGGTAGATGGTCCTCTTCTTCTCCTCCTCGGGCTTCAGCAGCTCCAGGCAGCAGACTCCAAAGCAGCAGCAGCAGCTCCAGGAACTCCAGGTGGTGGTCCAGGCAGGCAGACAGGACCCCTCTCAGGTGGTGGTGGTGTCCACAACAGCAGTGGCTGGGGTCTCTCACTCCTCCTCTCTTGGCAGTGGGCTAGCAGACCCCTCCCCACCCCCGGGGCTGCAGTTGGAGCAATGGCAGCACCCCAGAGTGGGGGGGTCCAGCAACCAGGTAGCAGAGAACAAGGTGGGGGGTGTCTGGCCCATCCAGGGGAACCGCTGGAGCAGCAGGGAGAGCTTAGAGACCAGCAGCAGCAGGAGTAGCAGCTTCCCACCTCCCTCCAAGCTAGAAGGCTATGGGAGAGCAGTCTTATTGGGATCCGGGAAGTGGGCGGGCAAAGCCCGTCCACAGTTAAAGTATCACCCCCAGCCTAAAAGGGGGATCCACAGGACCTCGATGCCCAAAAAATTCCGGGGAACAACTAATAAAATAACAGGGACAGGAGTGCAGTCAAAGGGTCAAACGAAGGGAACCGGATGGGGACACTGAGCAGAGAACCCCGGACAGCGCCCACTGCTCCTCAAAGGCTTCAAGGGAGTCAGAGGACGCCGCCCAGAGGAACTCTGCCCGGATACGTGAACGGACCGAGGATCGGAAATAGGCCCTACAGTCACAGGAGACTCCATCGGCAAACCTCCTCACTCTGGTTTTGTAGATGGCCATTTTAGCTAGGGCCAGGAGGACGTTGACCAGGAGATCCTGTGACTTTGTGGGGCCACTGTTAAGGAGTGCATAAATGAGAAGGTGAGGAGAGAAGTGCAACCATAAACGTAATAAAATATTGGTGAGGAGCCGGAATAGGGGCTGCAGCCTGGCACACTCCAGGTATACATGTGCCAGGGTATCCCTCACGCCGCAAAAGGGGCAAGTGTCTGGGATTGAAGTGAACCGCGCCAAGTACCCACCCGTGCTCACGGCTCCGTGAAGGAGCCGCCAACTGACATCTCCAGCGGGCCTTGGAACTAGGGTGGAATATAGGCTGGCCCACCGGGGCTCTTCACCCTCCAAAGGTGGCAGGAGGTCCCGCCATTTTGTATCAGGGCGGGACACGAGGGTGCGGGCGTGAAGGGTGTGGAGCACGAGCATGTAGAGATGTTTTCTTGGCGCGGTTTGGAAGCAGACCGGCTGCATCTCATGCAGCCGGTTTCTAGTGAAGGGGTGAAGGGGTCGGTTGGGTCCACGGGGCAGGGGTCCAATTAAAAGGTCCGGCGGGCCTGGGGTAACCGGTGAGCGGGGCGTGCCCTCGTGCAGGACCCGGTCAAGATGAACCCGAGCAGCGAGCGGCAAAGCGGCCTTCACCTCCTGAAGTATGCGCCGGGGAGTATAAGGTCTGGAAAGCCCCATGTGCTGAGCGAGTGTCAGGGGATCCAGCCAGTCTCCCCGGTCATAGTCCAGGAGGTATCCATCTCCTGTGACCTCTGCCAGGATCAACCTCTGGCGCACTGAGCGGGATTCTGCCACCTGCACACGGAGCTGGGGGTTGTGAAGCAGGGGCTCCGCGAGGAGATCTGCCCCCTCGGTGGCCGCCACACACCTGGTCATCGTAAAGAGTTTCCAGTCCGGAGGAGGTCCTGGTAGAAGACCGGCAGCCCGGAGAGGTCTCGCGGAAGACCTCTCGGATGGAGATAAAGGAGCTGCCGGTAGTAACGGAGCCCTCGGAATTGGCGCAGTGAGCCAGTATGCTCCACGCCGGACTACCTGCACCATAAAGGAGCCTCTACAGGGTCTGGAGGTGGAAGACATGGACATGTGTAAGCAGACATTTTAGTCCCTGCCCTCCCTCCTCTAGAGGTAGATGGAGAACCCCTGCAGGGACCCAGTGCAGTCCTGACCAAAAGACCTCCGGAATCGATGTCTGGAGGTTGGCCAGGAAAGCCGGGGCCGGGACCAGGGTGTTGAGCTGGTACCAGAGCATGGACAGGACTAGTTGATTAAGCACTAACGCTCTCCCTCGAAGGGAGAGGCACCGGAGTAGTCCTGTCCATTTCCGGAGCTGCTCTATCACCCCGCCCTCCAAATTCTGCCAGTTCTCCGGCGGAGAGGGATGCGTGGCAGAAAGTTAAACGCCCAGATAGAGCAGCGGACCCGTGCTCCACCGGATGGCTTGAAGCACTGTTGGGAGGGAGCTCGCCTGCCGCCAGTTCCCTACCACCAAGCCAGAGCTCTTGACCCAGCTGACCCGCACAGAGGAGGCTGCCGAATAGATGGCCTGGCAAGCCTCCACCCGAGCCAAGTCGCCCGGGTCCTGGACCACGAGGAGCACGTCATCAGCGTACGCCGACAGGACCAGCTGCAGCTCCGGCTCCCGCAGCACCAACCCTGTCAACCTCCCTCGGAGGAGACAGAGGAAGGGCTCTATCACCAGAGTGTACAGCTGGCCCGAGAGGGGGCACCCCTGCCGTACTCCTCGCCCGAAGCTGACCGGTTCGGTCAGGGTCCAGTTGAGCCTGACCAAACACTCTGCGGAAGCGTACAGCACCCGAAGAAAGTTCACAAACCTGGGTCCGAAGCAAAATGCTTGCAGAGTGCTCAGGAGATACCCGTGATCCACCCTGTCGAACGCCTTCTCCTGATCTAACGACAGGAGGGCGAACGACAGACCATCCCTACACCCAAGTTCCAATAGGTCCCAGAACAGATATAGGTTGTCAAAGATGCTGCAGCCCAGGAGGGTGTAGGTCTGGTCTGGGTGGACCACGTCCGCCAGCACGGACCCTAGCCGCAGCGAGATGGCTTTGGCCATGCCTTTGTAGTCCGTGCTGAGGAGCGAGACAGGACGCCAATTTCGTAAATCGCGGAGGTCCGCCTTCTTCGGCAATAAGGTGAGCACGGCTTGCCTGCACGAAAGAGGGAGGACCCCGCTCTGCAAAGACTCGGCCCAGACGGTGACTAGGTCTGGGCCCAGGACGTCACAGAACATGCTGTAGAACTCCACATTCAGCCCGTCCATGCCCGGAGATTTATTGGTGGGCATGTGACGGAGGGCTTCCGAGAACTCGGCCAGAATGAGAGGCAGCTCTAGCTGGTCTCGGTCTCCGTGCTGACCATCGGGATCTCCTCCCACAGCACTCTGCAAGCGTTAGGATCGGTCGGATCCGGGGAGAAAAGGCTTGCGTAGAAGGCTCTCGCCCTCCCGCACATCTCCACCAGATCCATGAGGGGGTTCCATCTTCTGCCAGTAGGCAGATGACATGTTTTTTTAGCCCCCCTCTTTTTCTCCAGGGCGTAGAAGAAGCAGGAGCCGCGATCAATCTCCCGAAGGAGAAGGATGCGGGATCGAACAAAGGCACCCTGGGCCCAATGGTCCTCGAGGGTCCGGAGCTCCTCCCGCTTCTCCCGGCACGCTCCGCAGAGGGGTGGATCCTCGGGGCTGGCGGCCAGACGGCTCTCCAGCTCTAAGACCTCCTGTTCCAACTGCTCTATCGCCGCATCCCTCCGTCGGCTGGCGCCCCGGGTGTAGTCACGGCAGAAGAGCCGGGCGCGCACCTTCCCTACGTCCCACCACCGCCGCACTGAGGGAAAGGCATACCGCTGCCATTGCCAGGCCAGCCAGAACTCCCAGAAGGACGCCACGAAGCCCGCATCCTCCAGCAAGCTGTTGTTAAAATGCCAATAGGCCGGCCCTGGCCTCTGCGCGCAGAGGGAGCCTGTCATGGTGGCTATATGATGGTCAGAAAGTGGGGCCGGACGGATGCTGGAGGAGTGGGCTCGTTAAAGATGAAAGCGTGATAAATAAAGACGGTCCAACCGGGAGTGGCGCTACCGATGGGCCTCCTCCCAGACAAAGGTGAACGTGGAAGTGTCATCTGGGTGGTGGTCGCGCCAGACGTCCACCAGGGAGTGGTGTTCGACGATCTCCTGGAGGACGGCGACAGCGGCCGGGCTCTGCTTGGTCCCCGAGCGGTCCCTCTCCTCAAGGGTGATGTTAAAGTCCCCTCCCAGGACCAGGCACTCATGAGGATTCAAGGTGCCGAGGAAGGCGGACGCCTGCTGATAGAATTCAAGCTGCTCCAGGCTCGCTGCTGGGGCATTGATGTTGACAAAGTTGACTACGAGCCCCTCCATGCGGACCCGGAGGTGCAGCAGGCGGCCCAGCACAGCCTCAGCGACCTCCAGCACCTCAGGCCATAGGTCGGGGGAGAACAGAGTTGCCATTCCAGCCGTATGAACTGTGAGGTGGCTAAAGTAGATCCTGTCCCCCCAGTGCAGCCGTCAGCTGTCTTCGGCAGTCGGATCCGTATGGGTCTCCTGCAGGAAAACTACAGAGTACCTCCCCTCCCGAAGGAAGGAGAGCACCTGGGACCTGCGGAGACCCATCCTACAGCCACGGGTGTTCAATGTTGCGATGGTAAAGGGTGCCATGAGGAGGGCTGGGGGGGATCCTCGCCGGCAGGGATTCTCGCGGCTCCCGACGGGCCGCGCAGCACTCCGTGACCCACCCCGTAGGTGAGTACGGAGTCACGGAAGATGCGGACCCACTGGTAGGCCGCGGTGCCCTGCCTCCCGGTCCTTTTACCCTCCCCCATGAGGGCCCTTGCGGCCCGGAGGATTTGATTAAAGTTTCCCCATCGCTGGAGGGCAAGCTGTACTTTGTTGCCGGATCCATGGACGTCTTCTAAAAGCTCCCGCAACTCCTCTCGCAGCGCATTGGGGACTGGGGTTACCGTCTGGTTACTCCCCGACGGGGCCCTTGCTTCAACCCTGTGGCCCACCAAGACGGGCAGACAGGGTACCGACCCCCGATGGGGCTCCTGATAAGTTGGCTTAAATGCTGGGGCGATAGGGGGCGGTGGAGGGAAGAGTGCAGCCCCTGGTAGGTCAGGACGGGAAAACACAAAGGCTGCTCTCTGGGGGTCATCTGTTGGCAAGGGGAAGGAGACAGCCCCAGGGGTGGCAATAACAACTCGGGATGTGGACGGGATAGGTACAGGGGCAGGGGCAAGGTTAGAGGTGAGATTTTGGGTGGGGAGAGGGCTCTCAGTGATGCCGGGCGCAGGCTCTCTGGTGGATTTGGCAGCTACGGGATCAGGGGTGGACTCTTTCCTGTAGGGCCCTCTCCCAGGGAGGAAGTCAAATGCTCCTCACCAACAACGGTTGCCCCTGGGGGCTCAGGTCCTGGCCGCGTGGCACTGGCCATTGCCTCAACAGGTTTGGCGGCCCTCAGTTGGGTGCCGTCTGCAGCCGGGTTGATGGAGGCGTCCAGGGGCCCCTCAGAGGTGGGAGCGGAAGCAACAGTTACGGGGAGGGAGCATGGGGAAATGGAGGCTGGCGTGAAGTCGCCTATATCGTGGCCCGCTGGCATAGGGTCGTCCTCTCCCTGGGTGACTGGGGTCAGACCCAGGGCCTCGATCTCCTCGTATATTGATGGGAGATCAGTTTCTGCCACCCTGGGATTCTCCCCACTGCCACCTGACGCGACTGTTGCCTCAGGGCACACTGAGGTTTCAGATGGAGCCTCAGGGGCCTTGGAGGAGAGGGACTCCCGTGGAGGGGAGATACCACCTTCCAGTGCTGCCACGTCTTCCCCAGCCGGCACCGGTGGATGGAACACTCCCATGGGTAAAGTGGAAGGCTCGGCATCGGTGCCCCCCTTCCTGGTCTTCCGGGGGGCCTCCGCGTCAGATGGGAAGAGCGGAGCTCAAGCATTCCACTTGCCCTGCTTCCCCGGGACTAGAGCACAGCCCTCCATGGCATCATCCGGGGGCTGGCTAGCAGGGGTTGTATCAGGGGGCAGAAGTGATGGCTCAGGGACTCGAGGGGGTAATGGTGGGGCAGCACAAGGGAGGGAAGATTGCCGTTGTGGCGGGCCCTCTCCCATGCCCGGCAGTGTCCCTGCCGCACCCTCCTCCACAGACCCCGCCAGATTTCAAGCAGCGGGGGCGGGGCTCTCCCGCTCATCTGGGCATAGTTGGGGATGTGCCCCTTGGGCCCGAGTGGGAGCAATGGTGGACTGGGAAGGAGGAGGGGTGGTTTCGGGTGCCGGGCAGCCAGGGGTGCCCGCGATGATGGGGCCGGTGCCCTGCCGGGGCTCAGGGGTCTCGGATGCCCCTCCTTGTCGGGCCAGGGGGCAGTCCCTGCGGACGTGCCCCATCGCCCGGGAGGGGTAGCACCGGGCCTCCCCCATGGAATAATGCACCCGTAACGGGCCCCCTGGTGGGGGACTAGGAATGACCCCTCTAGCACCTTTCCATCACGCGCCGCTGGCGGCAGTTGTAGCTGCACTTGCCGGCGGAATGAGAGGACGTGATGGAGGGCGGGGTCTTTGCAGCCCAATGGGAGAGGGCTGATGACAGAGATGGGTTTCCCCAGGGTACAGAGGGCGGGTAACAGGGCAGCATTGGGAAGAAAGGGAGGGACAGAGGTCAGGACCAGGCAGACGTCCAGGTCCTCTAGCGGCTCTAAGGGGACAAAAACGCCCCCCACCGCCAGGCCCTTCTCCACCGCCTCCTGGGCGGCGGCCTCCGATGTTAAGAAGAAGACGACCTTGCCATACGTTTTGGAGGCCGCCACAATGGCCGTGGGCCCCACCACCCTCGCCAATGCCCGCACATAGGTCTCCACGTGGGGTGAGGCGGGCACCAGGAGACAATGAATGCCATGCTTCCTGGTCATGGGGGGAAAGGGGCCCCGGCCGCTATAGATGGTAGAGGAGGCGGTGGGCTGGAGAGATGACGTAGCGGCAGGCGGGGGGGCTGCCGCCACCTGGGCGTACGCTCTGGCGGCCGGGAGAGGGACACCCGCAGAGCTGGTGGAGGAACAGCGGGGGGGCACCCCAGCTGGAGATGGGCCGGTGCATTGGGGGCAGCCCCTGCCATGGAGGGCCTGGTCTTTTTAGCGGGGCCCTTCCCCTTCTTCTTCCCCTGGCCCTTCCCGCCGGCTGGGGGGACTCCCCCCCCGAATCTGAGGGGGTGAGAGACATGGCAGCAGTGGAGGTCACCCCGGTGCTCGTCGTTGCTGGTGCCCCCGCGGGGGCGGTGGCAGATGGTTCGGCAACGGAGGTAAAGGCTTGGGGGGTGACAGAGGGGCAGGTGGGGGAGGGGTACCTGGGGCTGATGGAGGAGCCCCACCCATCTCATCCCCCTCCATCATGAGCAGGGAGGGAAGGAGAGACACCGGAAGGAGGAGGGGAAAGGGGAAGCAGGTCGACCACTCCTCTCCGCTAGGCTGCAGGCAGGGGAGGAGGGCGCCAAAATGGGTGGGTTGGACGGGGGGCAATCAGGGGTTAGGGTTCAGTCACCAACACAGGGTGAAATTCCGGCTCCTCTTGGTGCATTAGGGGACGGGGGGATACAACAACATTGGGGGTGCAGTGAAGAGGGTTCAAACTAAAATGGGGAGTTGCACAAGCGCATGGGAGGGGACATGGGCACACAGAGCAAGGGGCTAAGCAGGCCGGAGGTAGGGCAGGGAAACCATGGGGCTAGCCTCAGAGGCTGGGGCAGGGCGAACAAACAAAGGCTGCAGGAGGAAATGGGTGGGGCAGGCAAACAAACTGAAGCTAGTAAGCAGGGGCTGGGGCAAAAGGGGGGGCAAAGCTGCAAGTAGCAAATGGGAGAGGTTGCAAGGGCAAAGCTGGGGGTGGGCAGTCCGGGGGGGGGCACGTACACCCACGTGCGCTTGCACAATGTCTGTTTAGGCTGGCTGCTGCTTCTGGCCCAAAGGGTGAAAAGAGGATGTGACAAGCCAAGCAAGCAGCTGAGTCCAGAGGCAGGAGCTGAGGCAGATGGTATACAGCCAGTGGGGGTGGTGGAGGGGGCAGCGATGTTGGTAGTAGTGGTGGGGGTTGGGGGGACACACAGATGGATCGGGGGGCAGCTCCATGCCACACCCCCTGTGTCCCTACAAACACAGTCCGGACCCGCACCGCAAGAGCACAGTTTGAAAATTACTCAGTCTTAGGGCCCCCTCCACGGTGGTCTGCAGAGTCTCTAGGTGCTCCCCACTGGTAGATGATCCTCTTCTTTTCCTCCTCGGGCTTCAGAAGCTCCAGGCAGCGGCCTCTGCAGCAGCAGCAGCTCCAGGACCTCCAGGTGGTTGTCCAGGCAGGCAGAAAGGACCCGTCTCGGGTGGTGGTGGTGGTGGTGTCCACAACAGCAGTGGCTGGGGTCCCTCACTCCTCCTCACTGGGGAGTGGGCTAGCAGCTCCCCCCCCCCAGGGTTGCAGTTGCAGCAGTAGCAGCACCCAAGAGTGAGGGGTCCAGCAACCAGATAGGAGAGAACGGGGGGGTGATGTCTGGCCCAGCCAGGGGAGTAGCTGGAGAAGCAGGGAGAGCTTAGGTCCTAGCAGCAGCAGGAGTAGCAGCTTCCCACCTCCCTCCAAGCTAGAAGGGTATGGAAGTGTCGTGGGGGAGAGAGAGAGAGATTCGCTCCAGGCTAACCAAATCCCTGGTACCAGGATAAGTGAAATGGCAGCTGGTCCAGGTCAATTAACACACCTGGGGCCAATTAAGAACTTTCCAGAAGGCAGAGAGAAGGCTATGTTCCATTGGGACACTTGAAGCCAATCAGGGGCTGGCTGAAATTAGTTAAAAGCCTCCCAGTCAGTCAGGTCGGTGTGCATGTCAGGAGCTGTGGGAAGAAGTTGCGCTGTTGGAGAGACTGAGTAGTACATACCATATCAGGCACAATGAAGGAGGCCCTGAGGTAAGGGTGAAGTGGAGCTTGAGGAAGTGAGGGCTGCTGTGGGGGGAAGTAGCCCAGGGAATTGTACATGTCATGTTTCTAAAAGTTCAGCTAGCATAGCTGATACTATTAGGTCCCTGGGCTGGAGCCCAGAGCAGAGGGTGGGCCTGGGCTCCCCCACCCCATCTTTGCCTCCTGATTAATCACTGAGACGGGAGACAACAGAGACTGTGCAAGGAAGGATAACTTCTCCTCACCTCCCTCACTGGCTTCTGATGAAAATGGCTCAGGAGACTGTAACCCTTGTCTCTAGAGAAAGAAGGGTTACGTGGAGGGTCACAGTGAGCCTCTGAGGCTAGCGAAATCCGCCAGGAAACGCGGGACCCACGGATGCAAGGACAGAGCTTTGTCACACCACCTAAGATGTCTGCTGGAACTATCAAGAACTGTACCAGGGAAAGGATTGGGCCCAGATTAGTAAGGAGTCTAGTCTGTGAAAGAAGCTTATTGGAACGTATCTGAGGGTTAGATTTTGCCTGTAAACCGTTTCTTAATGTATTAGGCTTAGATGTGCATGTTTTTGCTTTATTTTGCTTAGTAACTTATTTTGTTCTGTCTGTTGTTAATTGAAACCACTTAAATCCTACTTGTTATACTTAATAAAATCACTTTTGTTTATTAGTAAACCCAGAGTAAGTGATTAATATCTGTGGGAGCAAACAGCTGTGCATATCTCTCTATCAGTGTTATAGAGGGCAGACAATTTATGAGTTTACCCTCTATAAGCTTTATACAGAGCGAAACAGATTTATTTGGGGTTTGGATCCCATTGGGAACGGGTGTCTGGGTGCCAGAGATAGGTAACCTGTTGAGCAGTTTTTGGTTAAAGTCTGCAGCTTTGGGGTCGTGGACCAGACCCTGGGTCTGGGTTACAGCAGGCTAGTGTGTCTGGTTCAATAAGGCAGGGTTCTGGAGTCCCAAGCTGGCAGGGAAAATTGGATTAGAGGTAATCTCAGCATGTCAGGTGACAGTCCCAAGGGGGTCTCTGTGACTGAACCTGTCACAGCAATATACCAGTCATATACTTCGAAGAGGAAACAAAGCCCAGATGCTGGATTCTGTTTAGGTAGTCTGGCTTGCTGGGGGATATCACAATATCACATCATAAATCCAGGGAGCTGTGCAGCCTTAAAATCCTGGTCAGAAGGGGGTAAGATGTAGGTCTCTGCCCAAAAGAGGTGATGGCTAGTAGCTGGGAGCCCAAGTGGGTGCCATGGGAGGACCACAGAATGGGAATACTGGTGCTGTTACCCTGAAACTGTGACAGCTCCCTCCACGTAATTTGCAAGAACTTTCTCAGCTTTAGGATGGAACTGGTCTGGTTACAATGCCTTAACACTTTCAAATTCATGGGGGTAATTATCTTTCTCATATGATACTGCGTTTCTTCAGGGGTTTTTTTTTTTTGGTGGCCTGGTAAAAATGTGTCCCTGTCATCAATTCTCTCACCAACCTTCTTCCTTCTTTGAGAATACTGATGGAACAAATTCATTTAAATTCTGTGCATTGTCTCTTCTATCAATAAATTACTCCTGCTATCTCTTTAAGGTTTTACCCACTCCTCAGAAGCCTACTTTCTCCTGTAATATTCATTTCACTGTCAGCTTCAACTTTCTTTAAAATTGTTTTTGGATTCTGTTAGCCTCATTCTATAAACCTTCCATCCTTTTCTATGCCTGAAGTTTTATGTTTCACAATTTTTTCCTCCTATATAATAAAATAATAATAATAATAATATGCACTTCAATAGCGCATTACATCTGAGGACCTACATGCTTTACCATAATTAATGAGCTAAGACTCTGAGTGCCCTTCTTTGAAGTAGAGTAGCAGCCGTGTTAGTCTGTATTTGCAAAAAGAAAAGGAGTACTTGTGGCACCTTAGAGACTAACAAATTTATTAAGTGAGTTGTAGCTCACGAAAGCTTATGCTCAAATAAATTTGTTAGTCTCTAAGGTGCCACAAGTACACTACTTCTAAGAAGAAAAGGAATATTATCTCCATTTTACTGATGGGGAAACTGATGCGCAGAACTAAAGGTCAAATATAAAGTCCAAAAGAAAAGATAAAAAGAACAGATTTCAGTTTAGGCTGGAATATTTTTTCATTTCTGTTTTTTTTTCAATACTCTTTTTTAATAATTACTCCTAGCGTAGACTTGCTGCAGAACATATGGAATTTCTTTCCCTTCTCTGGGAATAGCCAATGTGGGATATGATTTGCCCCTTAATCTTGATTAGAAACCTAACAAAGGATTATTGTTATTGCTAAAAATGCTATTCCACATTTACATCATCAGTTATTTAGTATCCGTCACTAGGAGGAAAAAGATAATTGCTTTTCACATGTTCTGCACAACTGGTTTTTGTACAAAACAACAGCTAAGTTTATATATTTGCATTTGTGGGTATGTTATACACAATTTTTAAAACATTATTTGGTTTACAAAAGCAAGAACTCAGAAGTTAGGAAATGTGTGCTTTAATTTGCAATCTTGATTCTTTCCCCTTGTGCATATGCATTAATACACAATCTTTAATTACGTGATCATATACTGTATTTTCTACAGGCAATTTAAATATAGGATGTTTTACTGTGTGTGTGCACAACATGCACAACTGTTCCCTTAATTATCCCTGATTAATTGATATCTATATCTAATGTAAATTCTTCAGAGCAGGAACTGGGTCTTGTTATAGTGCTTGTACAGTGCCTAGGACAATGAGACCTGATCCTGGATGTTGTTTGGGCACTACTGCAATACATATGTGTATGTCGTCTTTCCATTCCTTTTTTACATTTCTGCTCTCAATATCTTGATCGGCTGTGCTTTTTAGAATGACTATTCTATAGCAAATTCTCATCAACAGCCTTCTCCTTTTATTATCAAATACTGAGCCACAGAGATTTCATACCACGAGTAGTTTCTCATAACATCCCTTATCTCTGTACTCTGAGATGCCAGCTTTTTCCAATTTACAGAATCTCATTCCCTTTTCCTATAAGGGATATCTGTGGAGAGCCATGCTCCCTTGCTCTTAACATAGGCAATATATGGCTGCCTACATCTGCATCAAATGTAGTACAGGAGCAAACAAGATGCACTGCTTTGTTCAAACCTGAACTGGACTTCTTAATAATTTAATTTATTTTGTTGTTTGTCATACAAAAAAAAATGACCCTTCATTTGTGGCAAAGGATACTGCATTAGTTAAATGTGTTTCAACATGTTTCTCTAGTTCAGAGGTGGGCAAACTACGGCCCGGGTGCCGCATCCGGCCCTTCAGATATTTTAATCTGGCCCTCAAGATCCAGCTGGGGAACGGGGTTGCGGCCTTGCCCTGCTCTGCCGGGGCTACATACAGCTCCCAGAAGCAGCAGCACGTTCCCCTCTCCACCTCCTATGCGTAGGGGCAGCCAGGGGGCTCTGCACACTGCCCCCACAGCCCCCATTGTCCGGAAACCATGGCCAAAGGGAGCTGCAGGGGCAGCGCCTGCAGACAGGGCAGTGCACAGAGCTGCCTGGCAGCACCTCCACATAGGAGCCGGAGGGAGGACATGCTGCTGCTTCCGGGAGTTGCTTGAGGTAAGTGCCACCCGGATCCTGCAGCCCTGATCCCCCTCCTGTGCCCCAACCCCCTTCCCCAGCCTTGATTCCCCCTCCTGCCCTCTGAACCCGTCAAGCCCAGCCCAGAGCATCCTCCTGCACCCCCAACCCCTTAACTCCAGCCCCACCCCAGAACCCGCACCCCCAGCTGAAGCCCTCACCCCCTCCTGCACCCCATCCCCCAATTTTTTGAGCATTCACAGGCCGCCATACAATTTCCATACCCAGGTGCGGCCCTCGGGCCTAAACGTTTGTGCACCCCTGCTGTAGTTGCAGGGGTAGAGGAAAGGAAAGGAAAGGAAAGGAAGGAGTGCAGCATATGTTAGGGAAGGTTGCTATTAACAGGACCTCATTCTGTCACTCTTACTCATGGTGAACAGTACATTACTCCATTAATAGTCTTATTGAAACCAATGTGACTACTCAGTGCATAAAGTACTACTCAGGGTGAAAAAAGATTGACAGAATCTGGCTCATAACTCTTGCCTTTGGGGCAAAATCCTTCTGAAATGGAAAAAGATGAAGCAGAAGAGGTGAAAGCCACCCTCACATAGGCTGGGGAGACAATTGGTTCTAGTCAGACCACTGAACTGCAAGTTTATTATGGGTCTCCTAAAAAACAGCAGGATATAGCCTGGGTAGTAGGACTGAGGCCTTGTTTACATTGAAATGTCATCCACCACTGTAGCTGCACTGGGGTAGGCTTCTGAAGTAGACATGATTGCAAATTGCGCTGTGCTGATGTAAACTGCATGGAGGTTTGCTTTTGTACTACTACACCAGTGGCTGAAATCCCAGTGGAGACAAGGCCTAAATGAGAAGGCCTTGGTTAGGGGATGTGCCATAGAAACAAGGAGAGAAATAGAAGCTACAGAACCTTCCCCCCGACACTGCAACCCTGCAAAAACTCCAAATCTCCTTCTTTGCCTAATGGAAATGTTTGCAACAAGCAGCAATTGCCATACAGCCAATGGAAAGAGACTGAAAGTATGCCCCATTTTTGAAAATTGAGATTTCCTTTGTAGGAGAAAGGAATAAAGACACAGGGGTTCATAAATCTAAAATCATTGCCACAGTCAAAGAAACAGCAGCTGCCCCAGATGCTGTCATCCTCCCTTCTCCAACTAGGGTATTTCTGTATACCAGCAGCCTTCACAAAGTATCAGAGTATCAAAGTATCAATAGCAGTATCAGAGTTCAGACTCTGGCTATAGCTCATGTTCTACCTGTAGTGCAGGGATCGGCAACCTTTGGCCACGGCACTCCAGGGTAATCCCCCTGGCGGGCTGAGCCGCTTTGTTTACCTGCGGCATCTGCAGGTTCGGCCGATCGCAGCTCCCACTGGCCGTGGTTCGCTGCTCCAGGCCAATGGGGGCTGCGGGAAGCAGCAGCCAGCATATCCTTCACCCCGCACCGCTTCCTGCAGCCCCCATTGGCCTGGAGCTGCCAACGGCAGCCAGTGGGAGCCGTAATTGGCCAAACCTGCAGAAGCGGCATGTAAACAAATCGGCTCAGCCTGCCAGGAGGCTTACCCTAGAGGGCTGCAGGCTAAAGGTTGCTGATCCCTGCATGTAGTGCAAAGGGTTGACTCATTGCTAGCTCCTCCTTGTGGCCAGGTATGGCATAACACCTCCCTCCTCATTGGGTGTCTCCAATGGTCATTCCACCTCTGCAGTGGTCTGTCTCTTCCTGCGGCCAAGTCACTTTTAAAGTCTCTCTGCTTCCAGGGGAGTCCATGAATAAAAAGCAAGGGGAACTAATACAAATATACAGAGTGAATAGGAAAGTGGTGGGGAATGATTCCCTCTTAGGGTACATCAGAATCAAGCCCTGCCATCTCTCGGGGCCGTCAGGCAGCAGGCATCTGGGAAGCTCCTGCCTTCAGCCAGCCCCTTCTTCAGGAGCTGAGGGCTGACGATCTGCCCAAAAGTAAACTTGTCTGCTACCATTTTAAAGTCCTCCTTCAGTCTGTGCATTCAATGCAGGCGAGGTGGGGTGGAGCTGGCTGAGCCCAGAGCCTCTCCTTAACCCCTTGTTGCCCAGTGTGGGTTTTATATACCCCATTACACTCCCTTAATGACTTATCCAACAGGGAGACAACAGAGCTACTACCAGTGATGCAGAAAACAGTGATCAAGTTCTGTCGTTGTACATTAAGTTATTTCACAGTGAAAAAATGACTTTGAGTGTATGTATTAAATTTGCCACTGTAACATATTGATAGCATTCAAAACACAGAGGCAGCCTCTTCCCCAACAACACTTCCTTTGGTGAATTCCTAATCCTTACTAACTCTCCCAACTGCAGAGGTGCTTTCATTAGAAACATTTCCCCGCAGCATGGCTGTTTCAATTTTGCAGAAACGAAAAGCTGCAACTCTAAAGTTATAAAAAAAAATACAAACTAACTGGACGTGCAACTGGCTGCTGCTTGTTACATCTCTTTCCATTTCAGTTGGTTAGTATTCTTAGTTTCCTTTTTCTTTTCTGGAGGGAAATTGCACATCCTCATACACACCCTTGATCAAAATTGTTCCTGACAAGCTCTTGATCTTCCTCTCTGTGGGCCAATGGGAAATTTTGTCTGTATTTTCAAAATGGTTTCTACAAGTGCCTTGAGCTTTGCAGAGGAACACTGTAAAAATCTAAAGAAGTAATCACTGGCCATCAAGTAAGCATCTGCCAACTTCCAAAAACAGACTCCAAGGAGAAACTGCTGAGCTTGAATTAATATGCAAACTAGATACCATTAACTTGGGTTTGAATAGAGACTGGAAAAAGAAAAGGAGTACTTGTGGCACCTTAGAGACTAACAAATGTATCTGAGCATAAGCTTTTGTGAGCTACAGCTGGGTGCAGTAGGAGTGGCTGGGTCATTACACATATTGAATCTATTTCCACATGTTAAGTATCCTCACACCTTCTTGTCAACTGTCTAAATGAGCCATCTTGATTATCACTACAAAAGTTTTTTTTTCCTGATGATAATAGCTCATCTTAATTAATTAGCCTCTTACAGTTAGTGTGGCAACTTCCACCTCCTGTGTGTGTGTGTGTGTGTGTGTGTGTGTGTGTGTGTGTGTGTGTGTGTGTGTGTGTGTGTGTGTGTATATATATATATATATATATATATATATATATATATATATATATATATATATATAATTGTGACGGGGCAAGGCCAGATGGCTATAGAAAAGTAGTCTTATTGGGATCCGGGAAGTGGGCGGGCGAAGCCCGTCCACTGCTAAAGGATCCCCCCCAGCCTAAAAGGGGGATCCACAGGACCTAGATACCCAAAAAATTCCGGGGGACAACTAATAAAATAACAGGGACAGGAGTGCGGTCAAAGGGTCAAAAGAAGGGAACCGGACGGGGACACCGAGCAGAGAACCCCGGACAGAGCCCACTGCTCCTCAAAGGCGTCAAGGGAGTCAGAGGACGCCGCCCAGAGGAACTCTGCCCGGATACGTGAACGGACCGAGGATCGGAAATAGGCCCTACAGTCACAGGAGACTCCATCGGCCAACCTACTCACTCTGGTTTTGTAGATGGCCATTTTAGCTAGGGCCAGGAGGAGGTTGACCAGGAGATCCCAGGACTTTGTGGGGCCACGGATAGGGAGTGCATAAATGAGAAGGTGAGGGGAGAAGTGCAACCAAAAACGTAATAAGATATTGGTGAGGAGCCGGAATAGGGGCTGCAGCCTGGCACACTCCAAGTAGACATGTGCCAGGGTATCCCTCACGCCGCAAAAGAGGCAGGTGTCTGGGATTGTGGTGAACCGCGCCAAGTACACGCCCGTGCTCACGGCTCTGTGAAGGAGCCGCCAACTGACATCCACGGCGGGCTTTGGGACTAAGATGGAATATAGGCTGGCCCAACGGGGCTCTTCACCCTCCAAAGGTGGCAGGAGGTCCCGCCATTTTGTATCGGGGCGGGACACGAGGGTGCGGGCGTGAAGGGTGTGAAGCACAAGCGTGTAGAGATATTTTCTTGGCGCGGTTTGAAAACAGACCAGCTGCATCTCGTGCAGCCGGCTTCTAGTGAAGGGGTGAAGGGATCGGTTGGGTCCACGGGGCAGGGGTCCAATTAAAAGGTCCGGCGGGCCTGGGGCAGTGGGTGGGCGGGGCGTGCCCTCGTGCAGGACCCGGTCGAGATAAACCCGAGCAGCGGGCGGCAAAGCGGCCTTCACCTCCTGAAGTATGCGTCGGGGAGTACAAGGTCTGGAAAGCCCCATGCGCTGAGCGAAGGTTAGGGGATCCAGCCAGTCTCCCCCGTCATAGTCCAGGAGGTCTCCGACTCTTGTGACCTCTGCCAGGACCAACCTCTGGCGCACCGAGCGGGACTCCGCCACCTGCAAACGGAGCTGGGGGTTGTGTAGCAGGGGCTCCGCGAGGAGATCTGCCCCCTCGGTGGCTGCCACGGACCTGCTCGTTGTAAAGAGTCTCCAGGTCCGGAGGAGGTCCTGGTAGAAGACCGGCAGCCCGGAGAGGTCTCGCAGAAGACCTCTCGGATGGAGATAAAGGAGCTGCCGGTCGTATCGGAGCCCTCGGAAGCGGCGCAGGAAGGCGTGCGCCAGTATGCTCCATGCCGGACTACCTGCACCATAAAGGAGCCTCTGCAGGGTCTGGAGGCGGAAGACATGGACCTGAGTAAGCAGACATTTGAGGCCCTGCCCTCCCTCCTCCACAGGTAGATGGAGAACCCCTGCAGGGACCCAGTGCAGTCCTGACCAAAAGAACTCCAGAATCGATGTCCGCAGGTTGGTCAGGAAAGCCGGGGCCGGGACCAGGGTGTTGAGCCGGTACCAAAGCATGGACAGGACTAGTTGATTAAGCACTAACGCTCTCCCTCGAAGGGAGAGGCACCGGAGTAGTCCTGTCCATTTCCGGAGCCGCTCTATCACCCCGCCCTCTAAATTCTGCCAGTTCTCTGGCAGAGAGGGATGCGTGGCAGAAAGGTAAACGCCCAGATAGAGCAGCGGACCCGTGCTCCACCGGATGGCTTGAAGCGCGGGTGGGCGGGGGCTCGCCTGCCGCCAGTCCCCTACCACCAAGCCAGAGCTCTTGACACAGTTGACCCGCGAAGAGGAGGCTGCTGAATAGATGGCCTGGCAAGCCTCCACTCGCACCAAGTCGCCCGGGTCCTGGACCATGAGGAGCACGTCATCAGCGTACGCCGACAGGACCAGCCGCAGCTCCGGCTCCCTCAGCACCAACCCTGTCAACCTTCTTCGGAGGAGACAGAGGAAGGGCTCGATCGCCAGAGCGTACAGCTGGCCTGAGAGGGGGCACCCCTGCCGTACTCCTCGCCCGAAGTTGACCGGTTCAGTCAGGGTCCAGTTGAGCCTTACCAGACACTCTGCGGAAGCGTACAGCACCCGGAGAAAGTTCACAAACCTGGGTCCGAAGCCGAACGCCTGCAGAGTGCTCAGGAGATACCCGTGATCCACCCTGTCGAACGCCTTCTCCTGATCTAAAGACAGGAGGGCGAACGACAGACCATCCCTACACCCAAGTTCCAATAGGTCCCGGACCAGATATAGGTTGTCGAAGATACTGCGGCCCGGGACGGTGTAGGTCTGGTCTGGGTGGACCACGTCCGCCAGCACGGACCCTAGCCTCAGGGAGATGGCTTTTGCCACGATTTTGTAGTCCGTGCTGAGGAGCGAGACGGGACGCCAATTTCGTAAATCGCGGAGGTCCCCCTTCTTCGGCAATAAGGCGAGCACGGCTCGCCTGCACGAAAGAGGGAGGACCCCGTTCTGCAAAGACTCGGCCCAGACGGTGACTAGGTCTGGGCCCAGGACGTCCCAGAACACACGGTAGAACTCCACGGTCAGCCCGTCCATGCCCGGAGATTTATTGGTGGGCATGCGACGGAGGGCTTCCGAGAACTCGGACAGAGTGAGAGGCAGCTCTAGCCGGTCTCGGTCGCCCACGCTGACCGTCGGGAGCTCCTCCCACAGCACTCTGCAAGCGTTAGGATCGGTCGGCTCCGGGGAGAAAAGGCTTGCGTAGAAGGCTCTCGCCCTCTCGCACATCTCCACCGGATCCGTGAGGGGGGTGCCATCCTCAGTCAGTAGGCAGATGATATGTTTCTTAGCCCCCCTCTTTTTTTCCAGGGCGTAGAAGAAGCGGGAGCCGCAATCCATCTCCCGAAGGAGACGGATGCGGGATCGAACAAAGGCACCCCGGGCCCGATGGTCCTCGAGGCTCCGGAGCTCCTCCCGCTTCTCCCGGCACGCTCCGCAGAGGTGTGGATCCTCGGGGCTGGCGGCCAGACGCCTCTCCAGCTCTAAGACCTCCCGTTCCAACTGCTCTATCGCTGCATCCCTCCGTCGGCTGGTGCCCCGGGTGTAGTCACGGCAGAAGAGCCGAGCGCGCACCTTCCCTACGTCCCACCACCGCTGTGCCGAGGGAAAGGCACGCCGCTCCCCTCGCCAGGCCAGCCAGAACTCCCGGAAGGACGCCACGAAGCCCGCATCCTCCAGCAAGCTGTTGTTAAAATGCCAATAGGCCGGCCCCGGCCTCTCCGCGCAGAGGGAGGCTGTCACGGTGGCTATGTGATGGTCAGAAAATGGGGCCGGCCGGATGCTGGAGGAGTGGGCTCGTGTAAGATGAAAGCGTGATAAATAAATGCGGTCCAACCGGGAGTGGCGCGACCGATGGGCCTCCACCCGGACAAAGGTGAACGTGGAAGTGTCATCCGGGTGGTGGTCGCGCCAGACGTCCACCAGGGAGTGGTGTTCGACTATCTCCTGGAGGACGGCGACGGCGGCCGGGCTCTTCTCGGTCCCCGAGCGGTCCCGTTCCTCAAGGGTGATGTTAAAGTCCCCTCCCAGGACCAGGCACTCCTGAGGATCCAAGGTGCCGAGGAAGGCGGATGCCTGCTGATAGAATTGCAGCCGCTCTGGGCTCGCTGCTGGGGCATAGATGTTGACGAGGTTGACTACGAGCCCCTCCATTTGGACCCGGAGGTGCAGCAGGCGACCCGGCACAGCCTCGGCGACCCCCAGCACCTCGGGCTGTAGGTCGGGGGAGAACAGGGTCGCCACTCCACCCGTATGAACTGTGAGGTGGCTAAAGTAGACCCTGTCTCCCCAATCCAGCCGCCAGCTGTCTTCGGCGGTCGGATCCGTATGGGTCTCCTGCAGGAAAACCACAGAGTACCTCCCCTCTCGAAGGAAGGAGAGCACCTGGGACCTGCGGAGACCCATCTTACAGCCACGGGTGTTCAATGTTGCGATGGTAAAGGGTGCCATGAGGAGGGCTGGGGGGGATCCTCGCCGGCAGGAATGCTCGTGGCTCCCGGCGGGCCGCGTAGCAGTCCGTGACCCACCCCGTAGGTGAGTAAGGAGTCACGGAAGTGGCGGACCCGCTGGTAGGCCGCGGCGCCCTGTCTCCCGGTCCTTTTCCCCTCCCCCTTGAGGGCCCTTGCGGCCCGGAGGATTTGATTAAAGTCCCCCCATCGCTGGAGGGCAAGCTGGACTTTGTTGCGGGAGCCACGGACGTCTTCTAGGAACTCCCGCAACTCCTCTCGCAGCGCATGGGGGGCTGGGGTTATGGTCTGGTTGCTTCCCGATGGGGCCCTTGGTACAGCCCCCTGGCCCAGCGGGACGGGCAAACAGGGTACGGACCCCCGACGGGGCTCCTGATGGGTTGACCTGAATGCTGGGGCGATAGGGGGCGGCGGAGGGAGGATAGCAGCCCCTGGTGGGTCGGGACGGGCAAACACAAAGGCCATTCCCTGGGAGTCATCTGTTGGAAAGGGGAAGGAGACTGTCCCAGGGGTGGCAATAATATCTCGGGAGGTGGGCGGGAGAAGGGCAGGGGCAGGGGTAGAGGTAAGAGTGTGCGTCGGGAGAGGGCTCTCACCGATGCCGGGCGCAAGCTCTCTGGTGGATTTGGCAGCCACGGCATCAGGAGGTGGACTTTCTTCTGTAGGGTCCTCTCCCGGAAAGGAGGTCGAATGCTCCTCACCAGCTAGGGATGCCCCTGGTGGCTCAGGTTCCAGCCGCGTGGCACTGGCCGTCGCCTCAACTGGCTCGGTGGCTCTCAGCAGGGTGCCTTCTGCAGCCGGGTTGATGGAGGAGTCCAGGGGCTCCTCGGAGGTGGGAGCAGAAGAAACGGTTACGGGGAGGGAGTATGGGGAAAAGGGGGCTGGAAAGAAGTCGCCCAGATCGAGGCCCGCTGGCATAGAATCATCCTCCCCTTGGGTGACCGGGGTCAGACCCAGGGCCTCGATCTCCTCATATATAGAGGGGAAATTGTTTTCCGCTACCCCGGGATTCTCCCCGCCGGCACCTGACGCGATGGTTACTTCGGTGCACACTGGGGTTTCAAATGGTCCCTCGGGGGTCTTGGAGGGGAGGGACTCCCGTGGAGGGGAGATACCGCCTTCCAGTGCTGCCACGTCTTCCCCAGCCGGATCTGGTGGGTGGAACACACCCATGGGTAGAGCGGAAGGCTCAGCATCGGTGCCCCCCTTCCTGGTCTTCCGGGGGGCCTCCGCATCACATGGGAGGAGCGGAGCTCGAGCCTTCCGCTTGCCCCGCTTCCCCTGGACTAGGGCCCAGCCCTCTATGGCATCATCCGGGGGCTGGCTAGCAGGGGTTGTGTCAGGGGGCAGAGGCGATGGCTCAGGGACTCGAGGGGGTAACGGTGGGGCAGCACAAGGGAGGGAAGATTCCCCTTGGGGCGGGTCCTCTCCCATGCAGGGCCGTGTCCCTGCCGCACCCTCCTCCACAGGCCTCGCCAGATTGCAAACAGTGGGGGAGGGGTTCTCCCGCTCGTTTGGGCATAGTGGGGGAGGTACCCCTTGGGCCCGAGCGGGAGCAATGGTGGATTGTGAAGGAGGAGGGGCGGTTTCAGGTGCCGGGCAGCCAGGGGCGTCGGCGATGACGGGGCCGGTGCCCTGCCGGGGCTCGGGGATCCTGGATGGCCCTTCTTCCCGGGCCAGGGGGCAGTCCCTCCGGACGTGCCCCATCGCCCGGCAGAGGTAGCACCGGGCCTCCCCCGTGGAATAATGCACCCTGTAAGGGGTCCCCTGGTAGGGGACTAGGAAGGACCCCTCCAGTGCCTCTCCGTCGCGCGCCGCCGGCAGCAGTTGAAGCTGCACTTGCCGGCGGAAGGAGAGGACGTGACGGAGGGCGGGGTCTTTGCAGCCCAACGGGAGCGGGCTGATGACAGAGATGGGCTTTCCCAAGGTAGAAAGGGCGGGTAACAGGGCGGCATTGGGGAGAAAGGGAGGGACGGAGGTCAGGACCAGGCGGACGCCCAGGTCCTCTAGCGGCTCTAAGGGGACGAACACGCCCCCGACTGCCAGGCCCTTCTCCACCGCCTCCTGGGCGGCGGCCTCCGATGCTAAGAAGAAGACGACCTTGCCATGCATTTTGGAGGCCGCCACAATGGCCGTGGGTCCCACCACCCTCGCCAATGCCCGCACATAGGTCTCCACGTGGGGCGAGGCGGGCACCAGGAGGCAACGGACGCCGTGCTTCCTGGTCATGGTGGGAAAGGGGCCCCGGCCGCTATAGATGGTAGCGGAGGCGGTGGGCTGGAGAAATGATGTAGCGGCAGGCGGGGGGGCTGCCGCCACCTGGGCGTATGCTCTAGGGGCCAGGGGAGGGACACCTGCAGAGCTGGTGGAGGGAACAGCGGGGTGGGGCGCCCCAGCTGGAGATGGGGCCGGGGCATTGGGGGCAGCCCCTGCCATGGAGGGCCTGGTCTTTTTAGCGGGGCCCTTCCCCTTCTTCTTCCCCTGGCCCTTCCCGCCGGCTGGGAGGACTTCCCCCAAATCTGAGGGGGTGAGAGACGTGGCAGCAGTGGAGGTCACCCCGGTGCCCGTCGCTGCTGGTGCCCCAGCGGGGGCGATGGCAGATGGTTTGGCAGCAGAGGTAGAAGCTTGGGGGGGTGACAGAGGGGCAGGCGGGGGAGGGGGAGTTCGGGCTACTGGAGAGGTCTCACCCGTCTCATCCCCCGCCATCATGAGCGAGGAGGAAATGGGGACACCAAAAGGAGGAGGGGAGAGGGGAAGCAGGTCAACCACTCCTCCCCGCTAGGCTGTAGGCAGGGGAGGAGGGCGCCAAAAGGGGTGGGCTGGACGGGGGGCAATCAGGGGTTAGGGGTCAGTCACCGACACAAGGTGGAAATTCCGGCTCCTCTTGGTGCACTACGGGGGGGGGGATTCAACAACATCGAAGGTGCAGTGAAGAGGGTTGCAACTAAAAAGGGGAATTGCACAAGCGCATGGGAGGGGGCATGGGCACATGGAGCGAGGGGCTAAGCGGTCTGGGGGTAGAACAAGGAAACCAAGGGGCTAGCTTCAGAGGCTGGGGCGGGGCAAACAAACAAAGGCTGCAGAAGGAAATGGGCGGGGCAGGGAAACAAACTGAAGCTAGTAAGGGGGGCTGGAGCAAAAGAGGAGGCAAAGCAAGTGGCAAATGGGGCAGGTAGTAAAGGGCAAAACTGGGGGGTAGGCAGTCCAGGGGGGGCACATGTGCCCATGTGCACTTGCACAAGTCTTTTTTAGCTGGCTGCTGCTTCTGGCCCAAAGAGTGGAAATAGGGCGTGGCAAGCCAAGCAAGCAGCTGAGTCCAGAGGCAGGAGCTGAGGCAGATGGTATACAGCCAGTGGGGGTGGTGGAGGGGGCAGCGGTGGTGGTAATAGTGGTGGGGGTTGGGGGGGACACACAGATGGATCGGGGGGCAGCTCCACACCACACCCCCTGTGTCCCTACAAACACAGTCAAAACCCCCACCACAAGAGCACAGTTTGAAAATTACTCAGTCTTAGGCCCCCTCCACGGTGGTCTGCAAAGTCTCTAGGTGCTGCCCCACTGGCAGATGATCCTCTTCTTCTCCTCCTCGGGCTTCAGCAGCTCCAGGCAGCGGACTCCACAGCAGCAGCAGCTGCTCCAGGAACTCCAGGTGGTGATCCAGGCAGGCAGAAAGGACCTTCTCAGGTGGTGGTGATGGTGTCCACAACAGCAGTGGCTGGGGTCTCTCACTCCTCCTTTCTGGGGAGTGGGCTAGAAGCCCCCACCCCGGGGCTGCAGTTGCAGCAGTAGCAGCACCCGAGAGTGGGGGGGGTCTAGCAACCAGGTAGCAGAGAACGGGGGGGTGAGTGTCTGGCCCAGCCAGGGGAGTAGCTGGAGCAGCAGGGAGAGCTTAGGGTCTAGTAGCAGTTTCCCACCTCTCTCCAAGCTAGAAGGCTATGGGAGAGCAGTGGGAGGGAGAGAGAGGGATTCGCTCCGGGCTAAACAAATCCCTGGTACCAGGATCAGTGAAATGGAAGCTGCTCCAGGTCAATTAAGACACCTGGTGCCAATTAAGAACTTTCCAAAAGGCAGGGAGAAGGCTAGGTTGATTGGGACACCTGAAGCCAATCAGGGGCTGGCTGAAACTAGTTAAAAGCCTCCCAGTCAGTCATGGGGGTGTGCATGTCAGGAGCTGTGGGAAGAAGTTGTGAAATCTGCCAGGAAATGTGGGATCCACGGAGGCAAGGACAGACCTTTGTCACAATATATATAATCTTCTTACTATATGTTCCATTCTATGTATCCGATGAAGTGGGCTGTAGCCCACGAAAGCTTATGCTCTAATAAATTTGTTAGTCTCTAAAGTGCGAGAAGTACTTCTGTTCTTTTTGCAGATACAGACTAACATGGCTGCTACTCTGAAAAAACATGGCTGAGGCTCTGTGCAATAACTTCATAATTAATAAATTTATAAAATTTATAAAATTGTAAAAACAATATATTAAACATCAACATATAAAACAATGGGACTGAATCTGTTACTCTTTTCCTGGAAGCTGCAGGTGCTGGGAGAAAAATTGAGTTCATCTCCTTTGTGTTCCTGACTTTTGGGGGTCATGCATGGCCTTGCTTGGACCCCAGTGTATGTTACAGCAGCTCCAAGACCACTCTTATTATCTGCTTCTCATGTGCCTCTGTGGCCCTGCAAAGCAGAGCAGCTGTAGTGCAGTGCACTCCAGCCAGCACAGGCGCCGACTTTCCAATGTGCCAGGGGACGCTCGATCCCTGGCTCTGCCAGAGGCCCCGCCTCCACTCCAGTCCTTCCCCCAAGACCCCACTCCTGCCCTGCCTTTTCCCGCCCTACCCCACTCTGCCTCTTCCCACCACTGCTCCACGCCGCCTCTTCACGCCCTGTTCCACCCGTTCTCTCTAGTGCGCCATGCTCTCACTCCTCTGTCTTCCCTGACAGCTGATCATGAAACAGCGGAACATCTAATCATGGCTGGTGGGAGGTGCAGGGAGGGAGGGAGAGGTGCTGAGTTGCAGGGCCTGCCGGCTGGCAGAAAACACTGGGGAGAAGGGGGAAGGCTGATAAATGGGCTGCTGGTGGATACTCAGCACCCACCATTTTTTCCCAGTGGGTGCTCCAGCTCTGGAGCATCCATGGAGTCGGCGCCTATGCCAGCCAGGCCCCCAGTTTTCCTCCTGTGCTGGGAGTAGGATGCAAGTTAGTTTAGATGGTTTAGATACCTTATGACAGGTCTACACTGGCTAAAGAATCCCTCTACACAGATGGAACTCTTGGGGCCATTTCTGCCTGTTGTACAGCCCCTCTATGCTTCCAAAATGACCTAAAAACACTTTAGTGACAACGTGGGTGGGGTAATACATTTTACTGATAAGGAGAACTTTTGATGGTGAGAGAGACAAGCTTTCAAGCCACACACAGCTCTTCTTCAGGCTTGTCTCTCTGTCACCTAATGAAGTTGGTCCAATAAAAGACATTACCTCACCCATCTTGTCTCTTTAGTATGCTGGAACCGACACAACTACAACTATACTGCAAACTAAAAAAGACTTGACATGAATGAGATTCTGGTCCAATGCACCAAAAAGACAAACAGAGGGAGCAATCTGTATCAGAAAAAGAGGAAGGGTAAACATTTTGCATAGAGAAAAATAAATGATTCTCTTTTTCTTAAGCGGGACAGCTGGTGTGTTTTAGATAAGATAACTAAGGGTTAAAAGCATCTCTTCTGGGATATGACAGGCTGTTTTACATATTTACTTATTTTTTCCTAATATTTTCTGATCTGGAGCTTGTGCAATATTTGTGTATGAGCAGAGAAAAAGAAATGGTATTTCACAGTTCATGAATCAGTCAGGAAATAATCATATTACTTTGCCAGCAATCTTTTTGATGGACAGCACCTTGTCACTCTCCCCTCTTCCCAACCAGAGAGTCTTCTTTAATTTTTTTAAATATAATATAACCATGTGTACTTATAACCTGATTTCCAGAGGCCTGTCAATTTTTAAATGAATAATAATTTCTCAATCTCTGCAGTTGTAAAATGTTAGAAATATCATATAAATAAGATAGTTGATGGGTTTTGTGAAACCCAATTAACCCTATGCAACTAAAGGTTATCATACAACTTCAAAGGGGCCAATTCAGTCCCACCGCAGTCAGTGGCAAAGCTCCCACTGACTTCAGTGGGAGCAGGATTGGCTGCAAATTTACAGAAATCCACTTCAGGATTTCTGACCTCTTTCAATTGTATGTTTTGTAATCAAGCAATTTTTCAATAAGAAATAAAAGAGAATAGCCTAAAAACCAGTTTGTTTCTAACTCAGTGTTAATTATTCTGATTCTATGTCTTTGATGTAATGCTGATATGCTATTTAAAATAACTGGCTAAGTGGTGCAGCTGATATGTACTGAGGGATATTTACATCTGTCTTTCTCTTCTCTGTCCCCAAGCGTGCATACATACGCTCCTGATGTCTTGCCTCTAGCCAGTTCTGACTCAGATTTTTGCTGCCCAAAATAAATTAAAAAAATATATTCTTCTCACAGGCTGCAGTTACTCACTCAATCAACAGTCTCTAAATGTTTTGCTTCTTTTAATATTTTGCTGCCTATGGCAACTACCTGTTCTACTTGTGTGCCAGAGCCTGAGAGAACTCGAAGAGGTAAACATTCAGCATAGTGCTCAAGGAACAGAGCACACAGATCCTGTCACTGGCAATCAGAGTTATGCCTATAAAATCATGGCGCTCAAGCTGTACCAAATCTATGGAGCAATATGGCCCAGTGGAAGTTCCTGGTGCTCAATACTTTTTCAAAATAACAACTTTTGCCAAAAAAAGACTCAAGAGCCCAATTTAAACTAAAGACATTTGAAGATTTTGTCCAGTGTGTTTTTAGCAAATTGACTTTTGAAGTGACAGGTTTTCAAAAGTGGGGAAACATCTAGTTACTATAGTCAATGGAAACAAACTTTTATTTTTGATTCAGTTTTTTAAAATCTATTATTTGTATTAAGGATTAAGTTAATAAAAGGAAAAGATCTGTGAAGTTGGCCCTGTATAAAACATTGGCTTATGACTGACACATATCATTTGTATAAATCTTTTCTGACTTTTTTTTAACGAACATCAAGATTTTGTTAAGAGTTTGTTAGCATTTAAAAAAAAAAGCCAGACTCATTTTGCACAGCTGAAAACAATATTCCTCTAATGACAGCCCCTGTGACCACTGGAGGACTTGTTTGAAATGTAGCAGGAAAAGTGAGGAGAAATGAAATGTCTCAACTAAGGCCTGGACTATTGCAGAAAATTAGGTTGGTTCTACTATGTTGGCTAGGGGTGTGAAAAATCCATGCCCCTCAGTGGTGTGATTAAGCTCACCTAAATCCCAGTGTAGGCAGCACTAAGTCGATGGAAGAATTTTTTCGTCAACCGAGCTATTGTTGGGATTGTGGATTTCCTACACTGGTGTGAGAAGCCCTCCCACCAACATTGACAGTGTCTTCATTGAAGCGCTTCACAGCAGTGCGGCTCTGCCGGTGTAGCATGTCAAAGGTAGGCTAGCCTTGAGCCTACCCTTGACATGCTACCCACTTATTTTTTGGGAAAGGTGGGGGAAGAAAAACACTAGCTGGAACTGACAATGTACAAGAGAAAAAGGATTCAAATTCAGAATGTAAAATAAACTATTGAATGGGCATAATCTTACAAATATTACCACAGATCCCCACAAGGCTAGATGACTGTAATGGGCCCTATTTGAAGCCGTTCTTGAAATCAACATATTGAGCACAGACTGAATAGAACATGACGGCTCAAAGAGTCTTCCCTGTGAAAATCGGTGAGATACAGTATGTCAGAGAGGCTGCCTGTTGCTCAGCAAGTGGAATTCCAAATTGTACTTCCAATATAAAAGCCTCCCATGATCCTGAGGACTGATTTACCACCCATCATGGCACTGGAAATTGCGGGGTTCAGGGAAAGGGTTGGGATATGTACACTATCTTTCATTACAATATTGAGAAGGCTGGAAGAAGGCTTATTTCCAGTCTGAATTTATCTAGCATCAGCTTCCAGTCACTGGATGTTGTTAAATTTTACCTTCTAGATCGAGGAGCCCATTATCAACTTTTGGTTCCCCAAGTAGGCACTTAAAACCTGTGATCAAGTCACCCCTTAACCTTCTCTTGGTAAAGATAAAAAGATTGAGCTACTTGAGTCTCAGGTCATGTATACACTACACAATTTCACTGATGTAAGTTACATCATCATACAGCCACCACAGTTAGTATATCACTCGTGCGCATGCATAGTTGGCTTCTTATGTTGACAAAGTGTATACTCACCAGCAGTCCTTGTATCGATGCACGATGAGGTGCACCAAGGGTAAGTGTCCCAGGGTGCAGCCCACCATGGTTCAGTGCACTGTCTTTTGCATAGTTTTGGCAATGCATGGTGGGGCAGAAACGAGTTGTGCAGGGGTGACTGGGAGAAAAGGGTCAACTTCCCATAAGTCAGTGTTCTCTATCCCATAATTTTTGTGCCTATTTGCAATTTCCCATGAACTTGCTTGGGACTTGTTGCTGTCTGCCATCTCTGACAGAAGCATAGAGCTGCACAGCTCTGCACTATTGCCATGAGTGTTGTAAGCACAGGATGTATGATCCTCCAACATCTGAAGAGCTTCAAGAAAAACTGTTGGGAACATGATGATTTCCAGGTGGCAAGTTTGCTATGGGATGTGGGGATAATCAATTTAAAAATGTTTGTGGCATTCACAGAGCAGTTGCAAACAGAGGAGAACTGTTTCTGGGCTCGAGAAATGAGCACTGACTGGTGCAATCACAACATAATGCAGGCTTGGGATGACAAGCTGTGGCTATTGAACTTTCAGATGTGCAAGGCCACACTGCTGGATCTGTGTGCTGAGCTTGCTCTGAGACATCCAGTACGGGGACATCAAAGTGAGAGCAGCACTGAGAGTGGAGAAGCGAGTGCTGATCACACAGTGCAAACTTGCAACGCCAGATTGCTACTGGTCAGTTGGAAGTCATTTCAGAGTGGGAAAATGCACTGTGGTGGCCATTATCATTCAAGCATTCGAGGTCATTAATTGTCCCCTACGGTATAGAATTGTGATTCTCAGCAATGTGCAGGACATAGAGGATGGCTTTGCAGCCATGGGATTCCAGAACTGCAGTGGCACAATAGACTGCATGCACATTGCCATTTTGGCTCCAGAGCACCTTGCCACAGAGTACATCAACAGAAAGGGCTACTTTTCCATGGTTATGCAAGCACTGGTGTATCATCAGGGATGCTTCACTGACATCAGTGTGGGTGGTTAGGGAAGGTACATGATACTCTCTTCTTTAAGAACACAGGACTGTTCAAAAAGCTACAAGCAGGGACATTTTTCCCTGACTGGTGGATTACCATTGGTCACGTTGAAATGCCAGTAGTGATCCTGGGGGACCCAGCCTATCCCTTACTCTCCTGGCTCATGAAGCCATACACTGGCCACCTTGACAGCAGCAAGGAACAGTTCAACTACAGGCTCAGCAGATGAAGAATGCCCATCAGATGTGCTTTTGGTAGATTGAAAGGGAGCTGGCATTATTTACTCACCAGATTGGATTTCAGTGCAAAAAATCACCCAATGGTTATAGCTGTCCATTGTGTCCTGCATAATATTTGTAAAGCAAAGGGGGAAACCTTGCTGCACGTTGAGAAGGTGAAGGTGGAACAGCTGTCTGCTGAGTTAGAAAAGCCAGACACCAGGGTTATCAGACAAGATAAACAAGGAGCTATATAGCCTAGGGAGGCTTTTAAAGAGCTCTTTAACAATGAGCCACAGTACTGTGTTGTGGTGTACTGTGCTCTATATGGAGGAGCAGTTTGGGAGCCTGCTAGGAACGGTGTTGTGCTTGTTGCTAATCTGTGGATGTATCAATGACAATGCATCTATTTATGTGGATGGGGTTACTGTACAGTTCTGACAACTACAGTGTTTCACACTGATCTGATGGGTAGTAAGTGTACAAGAGCACTACTTCTCTTTGTTGTACCGCTGCCTCTTCCAGTGTGAGTAAATTAAAGAAAAGTAGAAATATGTGTCCTGCTAACTTAGGGGTGCCATTCCTGTAATGGAAAATTTATTTACATGCGTACCTGATGTTCCTTCCCCAGCATTGGGCTTGCCTGTGCTTGACTTGTGGGAGTGGCTGGATTGTGATGGCATCAAAAATAAGTCTGGCTTGCTGCACAGCAGGATCCCCCAGTCCCCTGTCCTCCATATTCCATAGTCCTCTGCTTCCTCATTCACTTCTTCCTCCTTGCTGTTCATGGCCAGCGGGCTGTGACTCAGGTTCCTCTGAGGTATTCATAGTCAGGAGGTGTGGGGGGGTCTCTGCATGGAGCTTGTTGTAAAAGATGCATGTTTGTGGCTCTGCACCCAATAAATTGTTAGCTTCACTGGTGTTCTGGTATGCCTGCCATAGTTCTTTGGCTTTCCCATGGCACTGCTACTGGCCCCTGTTGTACATCCCCCAGGCAATCGGCTCATAGATGCCAACATTTCTACAGGGGGTTTGGAGGTGCTCTGGCACTCATCCTCTTCTTCCCACATGCCCAGGGGATCCAATATCTTCTGTCTGCTCCAGGGAAGAACATATCTGGAGTGTGTAGCCAACATCTTCAGGTGGGCAGTTGCACAGAACCATGGATTACTGCTAGGTACACTTGCTCAGCTGGGCAATCAGGAAAACTCATTCCAAAATTTGCAGGAGGGAATGCTTTAAAGGTGGGGGATGCTTCTGTGACCCCTGGGGAGTGGAGCTCACAATTGTGACCAGAGCAGTTAGTGGCAGCCATTGTGGGACAGTTGCTGGAAGACTGTTATGGTTGACAAAAGTAATACAGTGTCTACACTCACATTGCATTGACTTCCATACATTAGTCATGGTTCTAAGCCAGTCAGGGAGGTGGTCTCACAACTTCAGCGTAATGGGGCTGTGATAGGGTGCCTGCTCCACACTGGGCTATAAGGGGTTAATAGAGCCCTAGGGGAGGCTGCTCAGGAGGCAGCCAATCAGAGAAGGGCTGAAGGGAGTGGCCAAGCAGGCCTATATAAGAAGGGAGTTGCAGGGCAGAGGAGAGCAGTTCTGTGCTGGGGGGCCCAGGGAGAAAGGAATGTGTCTCTGGAGGGCTGAAAGAACTACCAGAATCCTGGATGGAGAAGTCCTATGAGCAGGGACTGGGGGAGCCAGAGACAGCTCCTGGCTGGCAGCTGAGGTTTGCAGGCAGAGGCCTTTTGACAAAGTCAAAGAGGATGCTGGAGCCACAAGGAAGTAGCCAGACAATATACTGCAGTAGCCACTAAGGTAAGTGGCTGAACAGCAGACTGCAGGTCCCCCGGATGTAGGGAAGCACTCATATGTGGCACATGTGGAGGGCTGTGTCTCTGAAGACAATGCAGCTGGCCTTAGAAAAGCATGAGTCCTGGAACAAAAGTTACAGCGGTGAGGCACCACCAGAGGTGGGTGCATTGGTGAAGAGAGCTAATCTCCAGGACAGCCCATAGGAGGCACCACAGTGTTGAGTGAACCCCGTTACAGGGGCACTTACATTGGTGGGAGACAAATTTCAGTCTAAACACAAGCATAACTAGATTGACAGAAAGAGGCTTCTGTTGACCTAAATTTGAATTGTAAACCAGGCCTCACTATAGGACATGTTTTTCAGTTCTCTAATTCTTGTATCTCTTCCATGATCCCCTCCAATTTATCAATATCCCTCTTGAATTGTGAATACCAGAATTGGACACAATATTCCAGTAGAGGTTGCACTAGTCTTAAATATAGAGGAACTGTAACCTCCCTACTCTTACTCATGATTCCCCCATTTATACATACAAAGATTGCATTGGCCCTTTTGGACACAGCAGTGCACTGGGAACTCATGTTCAGCTGATTACCTATCATGACCCCCAAGTCTTTTTCAGAGTCAGTGCTTCCCAGGACAGAGTCCTCTATCACGTAAACATAGCCTGCATTCTTTGTGCCTCGATGTAAGACTTACATTCGGCTGCATTCATTGAAACATAGATTATTTGCTTGTGCCCTGTCATGGGGTGTATAGATCCCATGCTGGCCTGGCATCTAAGGAGTTAATATAGCAAACACCAGCTAGTTATGAATGGCAGCCTTACAGCAAATGGGAGAATAAGAAAGCTAGAGAAGCAGAGGGGTGGGGTGGCTGCCAGAGGAGCAAGCAAGCTGGAGAGAGAAAGTCCTGGTGAGAAGCTGCCCAGAGACAACACCCCAGAGAAGGGCTGACCAGATCTACAGGTTGGAGATACCTACAGAACTAAGGAAAGTAGGAAGGAGATCAGGGCACAGCAGGAGGAGTTACTGAGGCTTGAGTCTGCCTGCCTGTTTAAGGGCCCTAAGCTGGAACCCAGTAGAGTGGGTGGGCCTAGGTTCCTCTACTAATATCTCAGAGTCTTAAGAATCAAAGGGCTTTGTAGCATCCCCTGAGGACAAGGTCCAGTTAACCCCATCAAGTATAAGAGTAAATTTGTATATCCCAGTTGAACTGTGACTAACAACGTTCATACCCCAGAATGGTACTATCATAGGAACTCAGGCAAGAAGAGCTGACTAACCGTACCACCAGACCAAGCAGACTCTGCAACACTCCAGAGGGGACGCTGTCACATTGGCATACTCACTCACATGCTCATTAAGATTGTGCTATAGACTTCAGTTTGACATTGGAATAAGATACTGTGCTGGATCAGTTGCACCTGGTGGAATTAGCTCCATGGCAAATTCAAAACTGATCAAAGGAAAAACCTCTGTACACAACATTTAAACTGTGGAACTCATCGCCAAGAACTTAATAAGATTTAAAAGGAACAACCATTTATATGAATAACAAGAATATCCATTTATCATAGTTAATGCTAACATAGATTTTTGAAGAGATATTAAACCCCACACTTAGAGACTTAAACCACTCTCTAACTACAAGGGATTAGGAGGTTTCTTACACCTTCCTCTGAAGTATTTGGTGTTGGCCATTATCTTAAACAGAGTTCAGAACTCGATGGACAATGGGTCTGATTCACTATGGTAGTTGCTATGTTCATGTGCATAACCATGTGTAGTGAGGTGGTGTGGCCTCCCTCCAAGCCAGCGGGGGAGGAATCACCCACTGTACTCAAGTGGGCAGAGCCAGACATGCCTTGCCACTCCCACCAGATGTGGGTAACAGGAACAGGAAGTATAAAGGGTGGAGCCTCCAGCTTAATTGGGGCTGTAACACTGAGGGAGGCAGACGTATCCTGCTCACTCCAGGCTGCTGACTCTGCTGCTGAGCTTAGCGACACCCTGGTTGCTGGAAAACCTGTGTCTGCCGCAGACCTGCCAGGACTTCCGCTGGCCACATCCCCAGGGATGGCAGACAGCCTCCCATCTCCAGGGGAAGAGGCCTGCATTAGTTGGCCATCCACCAGAAATAGGACACCCAAGCACTGGGTTTCCTCGCCCCTGCATCAAGAGCCCAGAGTTAACTGACCCAGCCAAACGGGTCCAGAGCCCACAGACTGTGGTGACTGCTTTGGCCTTTGATAAAAGGGCCCAGGGATTATAGACTGTTGGCTGTTCTCCTCCAGCCTAAGGGTCAGAGCATACGGACTCCTGAGAGGCCCTGTTCTTGCCTAAGGGTCGCAGTTCATTGACTAGCTGGGGTTCAGCCCTACTGGACCAGCTGGGATGCTAAGGCCTATTTGCTAATTCCCCCAGACACTAGGCAGTGATCCCGATGGCGTAGTGAGGCAGTGTGGCCTCCCTCTGACCCAGAGGGGGAGGGGCATCTGCTGCACCTACTACACCATGTTTCTATTTATTTTTAAATTCAATGTCATTCAAGTCTAGTCGTCTGAAAAAGTTTCAGCTGGTACAGAATGTGTGCCCAGTTACACAGATTTTCATGAACACATCACCCTAGAGCGCTTCTCTCTCCACTGGATACAGCATCCAATTAACGGTCTGTTTTAATATTAAAATCTCTCCTTGAATCTGGCCCTGGCTACCTGAATCAATGTGCCTCACTCCACAACTTTGACTGGTAACTATGTTCCACTGGAATATGAAGCTGTTGATCAATATGGGAAGGCTCATGACTGCAGGAGATGGAACTTTATAGGAACTGGACTTAGACTATGGAATTCCTGTAGACATTAAAATAACTACTGGCCTCTTATGCATTCAGAACTAAATACAAAGTTCACCTCTTTGCCCTAGTTTTTTTTTTCCACAGTAGCTGGTCCCACATGCACACATACACTTCAGCTACCTTTTAGCTATCCCTACTTTCAGAAAAAGGAGAGAGATATTTTCTTTCCTGCCTGTGGACACTCAGTCACTATGGGGATGATGACTTTATAAATACCTCAGTGTAGTAGACAGTCATTTCCCTCATTCTTAAAATATAACTAGCTGTACAGTCAGGGAAGTGAAATGCTTGGCTGGAACTGTAGGAACTTACAATGAAAAATTGTGGGTGTAACAGACAGATGTCTCATAGCTGATCTCATGGACTCTGACTTTCTTTTTTTGCCAGAGCATTCATCTTTATATATATATATATATATATATATATATTTGTATGCCATGTGGAAGCTGGATTGTTTGTGAATTGGAGATTTTTAGGAAATTATACAATTTTGTATTTTTATAAAATATTTATATAAACAAATCACATTTATAAATCAGATAGGTACAACCATCAAATATCTTTTTAATATCAAAAACAGCAAAGAGGGTAGATACATCACATTTTGTACAAAGATGGATTTGTTTTTACATGCACTTGTCTGTCTCTTATAGAAAGGGTACACATGAGGAGAAAGAAGGTAGAGAAATTATATTCAAAAGAAGGAGACTATAAACCTGTATATGGACCCCCACTATAAAGTTCTGTTGATTCCCTTTACAAGGCAATTTTGATGGCAAGAGGCTAGTGTATGTTTGGAGCAATTATCTCTATGATTTAAACCACCTTTCAAAACAACAACATTAAATGCATTAGGGGTCTGGATCTGCAACTTTTAATCACATTGAGAAGTACTTATGTGAGTATAGTCCAATTTAAAGAGCATTACCTTCTCCTGAGCCTGTCCCTGGCTTTTATGCCACAGAGGTATCACAATGATAGGTTAGCTCCTGAAGAAACCAGACTGTTAGAGCAATCAGGGAAACACAGATTGCTGTATCAAATATAACTGACGCCTGGCTCTCAACCTTTCCAAACTACTGTACCCCTTTCACGATTCTGATTTGTCTTGCCTACCCTGAAGTTTCACCTCACTTAAAACTACTTGCTTGCAAAATCAGATATAAAAATACAGAAGTGTCACAGCCCACTATTATTGAAAAATGGCTTACTTTCTCATTTTACCATATAATTATAAAATAAATCAATTGCAATATAAATATTGTACTTACATTTCAGTGTATAGTATATAGAGCAGTATAAACAAGTCAGTTTCTGTATGAAATTTTAGTTTGTACTGACTTCCCTAGTGTTTTTTATGTAGCCTGTTGTGAAAGTAGGCAAATGTCTAGATGAGTTGATGTAGCCCCTGGAAGACCTCTGCATGTCCCCCAGGGGTACCTGTACTCCTGGTTGAGAACCACTGTAATAGACTGTCCATTGTCAAAGAAGACACAGAGGGCTCAGTTCTGCAACCCTGATTCACAATGAATATTACTTGAGGTAAGCAATTCCTCTGAGGACCATAGGAAGTTTACCTGAGCTTGCAGAGCAGGGTCTAGACCCACCTTATATCACAATGAAAAACTAAATCCTAAATAATATTGTTGAGTTGCCTCCCCTATAGAATTGGTGTAAGAGAGGGAAATGAAAAGTTCAGTATCACTCTGGAACATATTACTTCCTGGCAGGTTTCTGGCTTTTTAGAGTTTTGAATAAATGGGGAGTGAGAAATGAAGTGTTTGGCTTTGGCTTAGGTATTGTGTTAACAGAATTCCTTCTGAACTTGTTCAAAGTCTAGAGCTACATTGAGTTGTATACTGGGGAACTGTGCTGGGATCAACAAGCCCCCATTTATACCTAGTAACTCACTGCTTGTCTGTTCTGTTTATTACAAAAAGTAATCAAAAGTTTCTTACGTCCCTGGGCCACCAGAAAGTTTCAGAATGCAATGTGCCAGCGTTAGAGTTCCTAACACTATAAGGTGATAATCAGAAAAAAAAATCCCATTGTGTGTTCCAAGTGTGACTGTGTATATGTTCACACCAAAAACTGATATCTAGCAGCATACAGACAAGGAACAAACATGGACTGAGACAATAATAGTAAACAAATTACATCCTTATGGGTTTCTGAGCATAAGTGACAAAAGTATCAAAGGGACAGTGAAAGGAAGCAGTCATGGGCATAATTAATGAATATATATATATATTAAAAGCATCTGAGAGAAGGATATAGTGAAATGGAGCTTATACTGAGACCCAAAGGTCAAAAGAATCCATTAGGAGAGTTCTCTTGTTGATCCCTGCCCCAGAATCACCCTCCAAGAAAGGGCGGTTTTACTGTGCAATGGCCTACACAGCCCAAGATAATGCTGACTTGGAGTCTTGGTTGTCCTTTCCTCTTTTGCAAACTGGGCCCCAGCTTTGGTGTGCTCTCTTTCTGGGAGCATATGGAGGGGGTTGCCATGGTTTTCTGACATTGTATCATTCTTCCTGGGACATTGGAACTTCAAGGGCAAAGCCAAGAGGAGAGAAGAAAGGGACCAGATGCTGTCCATGTCATCATCTTTTTTCTGAGCCTGTAGATTTTCATCTGAAAAGTCAATAGGGAGTTAATGTGCTTGAAACAGCATTAACTTAAGTTGGTCCCTTCCCATTGCTGCTACAGCACAGAAACAGAAGGAGTCTGGCAATGGCAGCATGACTCCTAAAGCAAACACACTGCTATAGGAAGGGGAAGCCCTTCAGGGGGACTTGGAGAACCCCTCCCATTGCAACTTTGGGAACCATGACACTAAGGGTGTGTGTACGCTGCAATGTAAGCCCAGGGATAGTGGTATTTGAGTCAACTGACACACTTTAGAGAACCCTGGGCTTGAGCTTCTGCAATGGTTCTTAACCCTATATTAAAACTTTTCTAACCCGGGCCTCTGGCATCTGTGCTGCATGCTAACCCAAGTCAAACCAATCACATCCCAGAGTCCCTGAAGCATTCTCAAAATGTAGCCACTGGAGTTCTCTGACCATGACGCTCCCTGAAAAACTTTACTGCTTACATTACAGGAAGTTTGAACAGCCAGCCAGGGAGTCATTTTGGTCTGTGTGCTCCCAGCTACCAGAGCCAGCAACATGAAGGAGGCGCTGATTGAAGAAATTATCTTGCTTGCACTTTCAGCTGTGTCAGGAAACAGCAGAGCTTTTGCGAGGTGTCGGTGGACATTTCGGCAGTGTTTTTTGACCCACCAAAGGTACCTGATGGATTTCATGATGGAGGAGGTAGCAAGGGAGAGGTGTCCTGGCATTGCAGACTTGCACTGGTAGATGCTGCTCTGTACAATCAGCATAGCTGCTGATGCCCCCTATGTAGACAGGTATTTCTGGTGCAGTGCCACAAGCACAGAGTGATGAGATCATGCAATCTAGCTGACCTGTGATGACCAGCAGTGGGTCCAGAACTTTCTCATGAAGAAAGCTACATTTCTGGAGCTTTGTGAGCACCTTGTCCTGACACTTCAGTGTAAAGACATACATGAGGGCACCCTTCACTGTCCAGAAGTGTGTTGTTATATACGGCAGGAAGATGGATACCCCACACTGCTATAGGTCTGTTGCCAACTAGAAACTGCACATTTTTGTGGGCATAAATTGGGCATGCAAACAGATAAATTGGACCAGGGACATTCTGAAAACTGACTCTTTATATGACCTCATTCTGCAACTTATTACATGTGGGCAGAACCCTGCATCTGTGCAGAGCCTTACTGAAGCCAACCAGGCTCTGAGTGGGTATAGTGGTCTACCTGAACAGAGAAATTTGCAAGATTGGGGCCTTAATGATGTTTTAAAGAACTGGCTGTCTAGCTGAACTTTCTTAAGGGCTCAAAGCTCTAGGAACAGGTTGGGAAGCAATTATTTGTTTGATTAAAAACTAACGACCAAAAAACAAAACACACACACATGCACACAAAGGAAAAAAAGAATTATTTATGCAATTGTTACAAAGAAGCTAGTAAATGTATTGTGTAAAATCCTGGCTACACTGAAGTCAATGGCAAAACTCCTATTGGCTTCAAAGGAGTCAGGATTTCACCCTTTGTCATTTAATAACAACATTTATCAATATTACATTTAGAAAATGTATCTGAACACAAAGCAAATAGGTCTTTACCATTTTATGCTGATTCATTCTAAAAACAGCAAATGGACTCAAATACTTTCTAGATTTTCTTCTGCCTTAATATTTATGCCACTTTTAATTTCTCCATTGGTTGTAGTCAAATTCTGTAAACTAGCGTATGCTGTTTTTTTTAAAATTAATTATTTTAAGTGAGTTCTGGTTTGCCAGACATCTCAAACATTTAATGATAAATAGTTACTGTTCTTGATACATCAGAAGTACCTTAAGGGAAAACAAATTCTTCCTAAGAGTGTCTAAATGAGCTCAGTAATGTGATATGTAGCTGCAAGGGAAGAAACAATTGTAATGGAAAAGTACTTTGGATTATACACTTATCTTCTACAGTATAAGATATTTTCAGCCTGACTCAGGATAATAGTCAGAACACCCTGACATTTGCTAACTCAACTGGTATTTACATTACTATGAAAGAAGTACATTATTGACATAAATTCTAGAAAATTCTGGATAAATCTCTTGGCTTTAGTTAAGGACAACGAAAGTGTATTTTATGTTTTTTCATAATGATATACTTGCCATAGTTTAGGTAACGTTACACAATGCAGCAGAACCATATGGCCATGTAAACTGGCTGTGTACTGAGCTGACAGATCACCTGGTAAATGCACAGCAGTAAACAAACAAACAGAATCTTAGGGTATTCTAGGGTATTGTATTGAGAATATACAACTGGGTATATATAAAAGGACGCTGGAAATATTATCTCACTATTTAAATCAGTGATACACCCTCATCTGGAGTTTTGTGTTCAGTTCCAGTCTTTTTATTTCAAAAAGATATAAAGTAATTGAATAGGCCCATGGATGGATAATAAAAAAAATGATTAGAGGCACAGAAAGACTTCCATGTAAAGACAAACAGAGATAGTGAAAAGACCAGAACTGTCCAGTTTTGAAAGGAGGCAAACAAGCATGGTAGCCTACACAAGTAATGCGGTGTCTAGAGAAAGCAAATTGGGTTCTCTTATTTATCCTTCTACATAATACAAAAGGGATGAAATATTAAGGCAACAAATTTAAATCTCCTAAAAGCAAATAATTTTTCAACTAACACATAATTATCCTATGAATCCCTTTGCCACAAGGTATCATTGAGGCCAAGAGCTTAGAAGAGAGGTTCTCAGGCTGTGATCCGTGGACCACCAGTGGTCCACAATCTCCATTCAAGTGGTCCACAGATGGTTCCCTCTAAGGTGTGCGCCTGGGTGGCCGCACACAAGAGAATGAAGGGCCACCCACCTAATTAGTGGAGCTGTGCAGGTGTGGCTCCACTAATTAAGTGCCTGGACCCTGGAGAAGACACACGTGTGACGTGGTGACCTTGGGGGAAATAAGGGGTAGGTGGGAGAGGGCAGTGGGGTGAGAATAGGGGGTGGGGGGAATTTGGGATGTGCAGGACTGCGGCGGCCAGAGAAAGAGATGACTTTTTCCAGCTCCAGAGCTGCAGCTATCGGGGAGAGACCTCCCTCCTTCCCAGCCTCAGCTAGGGGGCTACTGTGGTGTAGGAGAGAGGGAGATAGCACCCTCCTTCCCAGCCCCAGCCTGGGGGCTGCCACGACGGGGGAGAGAGGGCACATCCATCACATTAGAAAGGTAAGACTACTGATATTAAAAATATTAGTTGTGTGCTTTTATCTGTAGAACAAAAAAAGTTAATTATTATTAAGTTTGTTTTTTATATAGCGCTTGTATCCAAAGCACTTTACAATAGTTAACTAAAGGCACAAACAACATTTGGAAAGATCATTCAGTGGTCCACTGAGACTCTCAGCCATTTTCAAGTGGTCTGCGGGAAAAAAAGGTTTGAGAACCACTGGCTTAGATTTCAGAAAAGGACTAGACGTTGATATGAATAATGAGAACATCCACAATTATAGGATAAAAGCTAAAATTCAAAACAATTAAGTATATAAACTCATGTTTCAGGCCACAAGACCCCACTAACTGATGGAGGTTAAAAACAAACATCCTGCATTTTCAGGTAATTCCATAATTGTCAACTATGGGGTTTTTTCCCACCTTCTTCTAAAACATATTGTACTGGCCTCTCTCAGAGAAAGAATACTGGACTAGATAGACCACTGCTTTCACACAGCATGGCAACTTCTATGTTCCAGAGGACATGCAAATGAACTCTTACTACTCCAATCACTCTGGGCAGTCTTTCTCTCTCTCCTGGGATCAACCCTAAGCACATTCTGAATTTTCCACTTCACAGGACGTAGAAGTTTCAAAGACTTCATTCATTGAAACTTCCTTTACTCCTTTTCAGCACCCTCTCTCAGAATTCATATGTGATCTCACCTCCACCTTGAATGATAAACCTAGGAAGATGACTCTTCCTGATTCCTCCAAATGCCAATACTCTCCTTCTGTGTCGTCCCCAGCCATAAAATCTTCCCCCAACAAATGAACAATCCCATTCATTTCTGGATGTCTATCTAAGGCCTCCCTACAAGTTGCACAAATTGTAGGACAAGACCTGGTCTCTTTGACTAGGTAGGGCTACGGGAGTTAACATTTGCACAGGTTCCACCAGAAAAAGGAAGGCGGAGACACAGGCCTATGATATACTTAAATTGAGCAGAATCCAAGAATACCTATCTAATTTCTCTACATTCTTACACGATGTCTAGCACCATGAAATCAGATTTCCTTACTAATATGAAATCAAGAAGGTTATCTTCAATATCAGGGATTGGCAACTTTTGGCACATGGCCCACCCGGGTAAGCAGCAGAACAAGTTTGGGAACCACTGTGCTATATAAATGCACCATATTATTGATTCTTCTGTGAGTACAGTGTTTTGTATAGTATCAGAATTAATACAATCTACTTTAAACAGCCTCACTGTCACTAAATATTAATCAGTATTTTAACTGGACAAAATTATTTAAATATATCCTCTTTCCTTTGTTCCAACGCAGGAATAAAACAGGCAATTATCTCCATAATGGCAGCCTGTAAGTCTCTGCATGCATCAGAATAATTTTTAAACCACTTAAATTTCTCTAGCTGAAAGGAGAATCCTTTATTTAGGGAGAATTTACATATAATGAAAATAATGTTATAATTTTACATGACTGTTACCCATAAAGTTTTAATCTAAATGGTGGTAATTTTAGATCTTTATTAAAATCTTTGTAAGATGTTAAGAACTTGAAACATAACAGTAGTGCAAATACTTATGAAACTGTCTTTTGTTTATTGTATATCATTTCCTCACCATTGTAATGCTATTGTTCACTGTTAAAGTGCTTCTTTAATTGTGTTTTCGGTATTCATAAGAAATAATCGTTTTTGGGATAATTACTCACTTTGGTGAAGATCAGCAATTTGGCTCACATACACTTCAGAAAATTAGTCAAAATGTTTGAAGAAGACAGTTTCCTACAAAGACAAAGATACTATGTGTTTAAAACAAACAAACAAACAAAAGAGTTTATTTCATTTTCGTCTACTCAAGTGTTAGGCAATTATTCTAGAACATTTTGACTTGTTTGCAATTGTTCGTCAGTGTTTCTAAATACAAGGATTTTTAGTACTATAAATGCCATCGTTTATTTTGAAATCATTGCCAACCATGATCATATGTCCCCAGAGGTACTTAACTGATTTTCAAGGTACTTCATGAAAATTTCAAACTGTAGAAGATAGATAGGTAAAGCTAGTTGGTTTCCTTACCAGCTGGAATGTGAACAAGGAACCCATAATTCAATATACAACAACATTATCAGCAGAATTTAAGTTTTGTATTTAATTATATTTATGCAGTATGTGCATGTATCAAATAATATTTTTTAAAATAATTGCTACTTTATTATTCAGATAGCAAGTGAAAGCCTTTACAAATAATGTCCATGTCTCATAGAGTTTACAAAGGAAGGAAAAATCTTCAGCTGATGTAAATTTGTATAGCTCCAGTTACTTAAAAGGAGCTATGGCAATTTACACCAATCAATGGAGCTATGACAACTTACACCAACTGAGATTTTGCCACCATATGTTCAGGGCCTAATTTTGCCATCTTACTCATACTGACTAGTAGTTTACAAGTAGTCCCACTGAAACTAATTGAAATTAATGGCACCACTTAGATTCATAGATACTAAGGTCAGAAGGGACCACTCTGATCATCTAGTCCGACCTCCTGCACAGCGCAGGCCACAGAATGTCACCCACCACTCCTATGAAAAACCTCACCGATGTCTGAGCTATTGAAGTCCTCAAATCATGGTTCAAAACTTCAAGGAGCAGAGAAGCCTCCCTCCAGTCAACCATGCCCCATGCTACAGAGGTAGGCAAAAAAACCTCCAGGGCCTCTCCAATCTGCCCTGGAGGAAAACTCCCTCCCGACCCCAAACATGGCAATCAGCCAAACCCTGAGCACATGGGCAAGATTCACCAGCCAGATACCCAGGAAAGAGTTTTCTATAGTAAATCAGATCCCATCCATCTAATATCCCATCTCAGGCGATTTGGCCTATTTACCCTGAATATTTAAAGATCAATTACTTACCAAAATCCCATTATCATACCATCTCCTCCATAAACTTATCGAGTAGAATCTTAAAACCAGATAGATCTTTTGCCCCCACTGCTTCCCTTGGAAGGTTATTCCAAAACTTCACTCCTCTGATGGTTAAAAACCTTCGTCTGATTTCAAGTCTAAACTTCCTGGTGGCCAGTTTATACCCATTTGTTCTTGTGTCCACATTGGTGCTGAGCTTAAATAATTCCTCTCACTCTCCTATATTTATCCCTCTGATATATTTATAGAGAGCAATCATATCTCCCCTCAACCTTCTTTTAGTTAGGCTAAACAAGCCAAGCTCCTTAAGTCTCCTTTCATAAGACAAGTTTTCCATTCCTCGGATCATCCTAGTAGCCCTTCTCTGTACCTGCTCCGGTTTGAATTCATCCTTTTTAAACATGGGAGACCAGAACTGCACACAGTATTCTAGGTGAGGTCTCACCAGTGCCTTGTATAACGGTACTAAAACCTCCTTATCCCTACTGGAAATGCCTCTCCTGATGCATCCCAAAACCGCATTAGCTTTTTTCACAGCCATATCACATTGGCAGCTCATAGTCATCCTATAATCAACCAATACTCCAAGGTCCTTCTCCTCTTCCGTTACTTCTAATTGATGCGTCCCCAACTTATAGCTAAAATTCTTGTTATTAATCCCTAAATGCATAACCTTACACTTCTCACTATTAAATTTCATCCTATTACTATTACTCCAGTTTACAAGGTAATCCAGATCCTCCTGTATAATATCCCGATCCTTCTCCGAATTGGCAATACCTCCCAGCATCTGCAAACTTTATTAGCACACTCCCACTTGTATCATCTGCAAACTTTATTAGCACACTCCCACTTTTTGTGCCAAGGTCAGTAACAAAAAGATTAAATAAGATTGGTCCCAAAACCGATCCCTGAGGAACTCCACTGGTAACCTCCCTCCAACCTGACAGTTCGCCTTTCAGTAGGACCCGTTGCAGTCTCCCCTTTAACCAATTCCTTATCCACCTTCTGATGTTCATATTGATCCCCATCTTCTCCAATTTAACTAATAATTCCCCATGTGGCACGGTATCAAATGCCTTACTGAAATCTAGGTAAATTAGATCCACTGCATTTCCTTTATCTAAAAAATCTGTTACTTTTTCAAAAAAGGAGATTAGATTGGTTTGGCACGATCTACCTTTTGTAAAACCATGTTGTATTTACCATTTACCATTGACTTCAATGTCCTTAACTAATTTCTCCTTCAAAATTTTTTCCAGGACCTTGCATACTACAGATGTCAAACTAACTGGCCTGTAGTTACCCGGATCACTTTTTTTTCCTTTCTTAAAAATAGGAACTATATTAGCAATTCTCCAATCATTCGGTACTATTCCTGAGTTTACAGATTCATTAAAAATTCTTGCTAATGGGCTTGCAATTTCAGGTGCCAATTCCTTTAATATTCTTGGATGAAGATTATCTGGGCCCCCCGATTTAGTCCCATTAAGCTGTTTCAGTTTCGCTTCTACCTCTGATATGGTAATATCTACCTCTATATCCTCCTTCCCATTTGTCATGCTACCATTATCCCCAAGATCCTCTTTAGCCTTATTAAAGACTGAGGCAAAGTATTTGTTTAGATATTGGGCCATGCCTAGATTATCTTTAACCTCCGCTCCATCCTCAGTGTTAAGCGGCCCCACTTCTTCCTTCTTAGTTTTCTTCTTATTTATATGGCTATAGAACCTTTTACTATTGGTTTTAATTCCCTTTGCAAGGTCCAACTCTACTCGACTTTTAGCCTCTCTCACTTTATCCCTACATCTTCTGACTTCAATTAGGAAGCTTTCCTTGCTGATCCCTCCCATCTTCCACTCCCTGTATGCTTTCTGCTTCTTCATAATCACCTCTCTAAGATTAAATCTAAAATGGCATCCCCTCTAGTCGGTTCAGCAACTACTTGATGAAGGAATCTATCAGCTATCGCATCTAGGAAAATCTGAGCCCTATTATTATTACTAGCACTGGTCCTCCAGTCTATATCTGGGAAGTTAAAGTCTCCCATGATCATGCAGTTTCCATTAGTATTTACTTGATTAAAGACATTAAAAAGGGCTCTATCCATATCCAAATTAGATCCCGGAGGTCTATAGCACACCCCAAGCACTATCGTAGGAGAGGCTTTACTAGTTTTCTTCCCCAATGTAATTTTTGCCCAGACGGACTCTGTCTTATCCATTGCATCGCTTCTTATTTCTTTACATTCTAACTCATCGTTGATATACAATGCTACTCCACCCCCTTTACCTTTGTTTCTGTCTTTCCTAAACAGCACATACCCTTCAATACCTGTAGTCCAGTCATGACTACTATTCCACCATGTTTCTGTTATCCCTATAATATCTGGTTTCACTTCCTGCACCAGTAGCTCTAGTTCCTCCATTTTGTTACCTAGACTCCTCGCATTGGTGTACAAACATCTTAATTTTTGCTGTTTGGCCTCGCTCACATTTTGTACCCTATTAGGCTCAGTCATTCTACAGCCAGTATAACCTATTAGACTAGTATCCACACCGCCCTCGCTCCTTATATACATTCTCCTACCCACAGCTGTATCCTTTCTTACTTCATCTTCTTCCCTCTCAATGCTAAAATCTGGCGTGGAGATTTTCTGGACATCTCCCATCCATCTCCCCCCAATTCCTAGTTTAAAGCTCTCTTTATCAGTTGTGCCAGCCTCGATCCTAGAAGTCTATTTCCTTCCCTACTCAGATGAAGTCCATCCCGAGAGAAGTGACCTCTGTCCGTGAATGCCTCCCAGTGGCCATACATCCCAAAGCCCTCCTTATAGCACCACTGCCTAAGCCATCTGTTGACAGTCATAATTTTGTCAGACCTCTGTTGCCCTTCTCTAGGAACAGGAAGGATCCCGCTAAAGATCACCTGAGCCTCAATTTCCTTAAGTGTCTTCCCCAGCCTAGCATAGTCTCCCTTGATACTTTCCAGCGAGAATCTGGCTGTATCATTTGTTCCCACATGAAGGATAATTAGGGGATTCTTTCCCGCTCCCTTGAGGATCCTTTTCAACCTCAGGTCTATATCCCGTATCTTAGCACCCGGAAGACAGCACACCCTTCTATTCTCAGGATCAGCTCTAGTTACAGGCCTGTCTATTCTTCTCAATAAAGAGTCCCTGATCACATAGACCTGCCTTTTCCTGGTGACAGTGCTATTCTCCAGTCTCTCCCCTGTTCCCTCTGGCTGCAAGTTCTTTCCATTCCTATTTTCCCTTACAATCCTCTTCAACCCATCCTGTATCCTCCTGGGGCTCATATTTGGTGTAGTCTCCCTTGGCTCTTCCCCTTTTTCTATAGGGCTAGCCTCTCTTCTCTTCTTCCTTACCCTTCCACCTTCAGCAACTACCTGCTGAGCCCCTTCTTCATTTTCCAACTCTGCAAACCTGTTCCTAAGCTCTATTTCTCCTTCAGTACTTAAGTACTCATCCTAAATAAAAGTGGCAAAATGTAGCCCTTGATATTTCCCCCTATATTTCCTATACAATATTATAGCCAAACCATCCTTGTATGAAGCATCTAGCATATGACTTTTAAATATTCAAAATCCAGAGCTTTGCTGAACTCCCTTGCTATTTTGTAATAAATAGTAATATGCAAGTTTCAGAGACATGTTATTTGTTTTGCATTGTCTTATGAAACTTATCACCTTTACTGCAAATTAAATTAATGTATTGTCTTGTTTTGTGTTCATCCAGTGTTTAGCACAATGGTCCATGATTGGAGCTCCTAGGTGCTATTATAACACAAATAATAAGGTATGGATCCAATAATGGCTACCCCTAAATTATGACAATGACCTTTCCCCTTTTCATTAATTTTTCCCAGTGACAATTGTTTTGTTCTTTAAATGTTGTGGTGACACATCAACATTGACTTTCAGTCTTTCACATTAAAGCCACTTCTGAGACTGATTATTACTCTGTTTCAGAACGTTATAGAGTTGGATATTCTCATCATCTTTTGGGGGTGTTACGTTTGATGGTAGTTACATTACAGGCCTTATGTAACAATGTGCATGTTGACTAAGCAGCATGTAATCATGAACAACTGAACTTTTTGTTTTAATCAGTGCACTTGTTATGCATGTGATCTTATTCAGAAAATAGGCCCTTACTGTTTAAGAAATGGTTATGTAAAAGACTCACAGATGACTGTTCCAGTATGGTCCATTCTCTTGAAGGAACAGTATCTATTTTATCCAAAGAATGGCAGACACTAGTTATATTGATTGAAATTTTACAGTGCTTCAAAATTCAAATCTTCTGTTCATTTAATATGCTGTCACAATCATCAAAAACCACCTAGGTGGGGATTGTAGCAGGTATGATTTCTCACATTGTCTTGTAGTCTTTATTTTCAAGTTTTGTTACATCTTACTTCATTGTTGATCTTTCTTCAATTAAAAAAAAAAGGCCCATCCCTTTTGCTCTATTTGCTCAAACAGCCCATATCTGAGCAGTCTGCTGCTTCAGGAAAATGTATTTTAGTAACAGTGTCAGAATAAAGAGTCAGACTTAGAAAATGGTTTTCTAATCTCAGTTCAGTGCAATAACAATTGTACACTTGGACACAGCACTGATGGAGAAATTCTTAGCAGGTTTATAACTGAAAGTACAAAAAATCTGGGGTCATATGAATCTATAAAGGATTACAATTTTATCTGTCCAACTGGGGCATTCTAATTGGAGTTTGTGACCACTGACCTCCTGCCTCCTCTTGTACTGTAGTATCTTTTGAATATAATCATCAGCAAATTGTTTTAAATGACCAATATGAAGTTCATGTGTGATTTCTTGCCATTTACTGCAAGTTAAGATCATAGGCTATGTGCTACATGAACCTCTGTTATAATATTTCAATCTCTATGTTAAAGTGTCAATGTCAAGATGACCGTACTGTCAGTTTTGGCATTTTAGTTTCTGGTCTTGTTTTTTTAATGCTTTTTTTTTCTAATAATGATAACCAAAGTTCTGATATATATCAAGTTGTTGCATGGTAGTGTTTTCAAAATAAAATTAAAATCAAAGGTAAACTAATTTGGCAATGGAATCAAATCTGCTTACTGCACAACACAAGAACCCCTTTGCATTAACACCCCCCCCCCCCCGCCTTCTTCTCAAAGTTTTCTAGCTAGCCATGAAGACTGCATTTCAGAAAAACCTTCCTATTCAGGAAGGCATGTAAGTATGGATTTAGCATATGCTGAAGTGCTTTCCTAAATGAGGGCCTAAAGTCCATTGGAATCAATTGGAGTCTTCCCTTTTAGGCTTGGATTAGACCCATAGACTCAAAGACTGCTGAACCTGCCATATATTGGTTTCAATAATACTTCATACAGAATGGCAGTCACCAAGCTCATTTTCACTGTACAAGAAGCTGCTTCTTTTTCATTTTGTAATGTATGCTCCAAAAACTTTTCCCCTTAAGAACAGGGTGGCCTAGCATATCCTTGGAATAATTACATATTTGATTTATGTAGTAAAGATTAACCACTGACCACAAGTGTCTCACTTTTTTCTCTATTAATATTATCTAAATATATTTCTGAACATTCTAAATGTTATCCTCTAAAGGCAACCATTCAGTTGTATTATATTTCTTGTTGTGTCCAGCAAGGTTTGGCTAATGGTATAATCTTCCTTTCCTGTAGCTCCAATTTTTTATGAATATTTCCCAGCAAGTGTCAGGCTGAAGATATTTATCATGTTACTTTAGGTTAGTTTTCTATAAACAGTCCCCCCTTTTCCCCCCCATCCCCAAATAAAAGGCTGGAGGGAAAAGGATCTCAAATATTAAGGAAGTATTAGACTAGACTAGTCTTTTATTAATTACATATCACAGCTTTCTGTCAAAATAAATCTGCTTCTATCTCCCAGCATGTATCAGAGAGGAAGTAAGGTGAGAAGTTCATTCATGAGGCTCCTGAGACCAAAGTTCAATAAAGAACAGGATGGATTTTACCTTTTCAAAGTCATGCTGGTTAAAATTTTCCTGTCTTTTCTTTTTTTTTTTTTTTTTTTTTAAGTGGACTCTTTATAGAGCATGGTCTGTAATGAGACTGTACTGACCATAGTATCAGGAAACGTAGAGAGTGCAAGAGGTATGCTTTCGTGTAGAATGGTTTCAAAATAGACTCCTACAAATCGTAGAAAACCCCCACCATTTTTTTTTTTTTTTTTTTTTTGCTAATGAAAAGTCAAAACAGGAAATTTCCTAGACAAGTAAATGAATAGGTGTAAAGATCTGTGACATTTTAAAAACATACATGAGGCTCCCATACGTCTCACTGCCTGATAATATTACAATACTGTAACCCACACAGAAAGGCTGACAACAGCAAGATAAACCACAGCATTATGCTCACAACAGGGTGTGTGTGTGTGTGTGTGTGTGTGTGTGTGTGTGCGCGCGCGGTGGGGCACAATCCTCATGCAAACGCCTTCGCACCTGCCCCCGGGGATGCTGGAACAATTTGTATAGCCCGGGTGCTGAGAGCCATTGCACCAAACTGTAAACCCTGTATGTGATGGGAACCACTTCAAGCCGGGGGTGGGGCAGCACCCCCACGACAGCAGCACCTAGGCCTGCCCCACGAATGAACGACCCAATGCGCCCACCTCCGCCACCCCCACCCTGCCCAAGGCACGTCGGCCCGAATCCGGCAGCCTCCGGCGAAGGCGAGCTCCGGCTGCGAGCCGCCACCCCAGCGCGGCTCACCTGCCCGGCCGGCGAACAGGGGGCTCCCCGCCGAGCGCCCCCGCTGCCGCACAGCCCTGCGCCCCTTGCCGGCCCCGGGAGCGAGGAGCGGCCTCGCAGCCCCCCGCCCCGTGCAACCGGGTGCAGGGGGGAGGCCGGACCGATGCCGCGGGGAGGGGAGGGGAGGGGAGGGGAGCGCCGCCTCCCTCCCGCCGCCACGCACCAGCCCCCGGGGCCGGGCGGGGAAGGGAGCGCGGCGGAGGAATCCCCGCGCGCGCGCGCGCGCGCGTGTGGGAGGGAGGGAGCACGAGCGGAGGGATACACGCGACTTGCCTCCCTTCCCCGCCTCCCCACCGCCTCCGCCGCTGCCTCCCTGATATAGTGCGGCGCGGGGCGGCGCTGGCCGTCACTGGGCGAGCGGCGCTGGCCGGGCTGTGCGCGCGAGCCGGGAGCGGCGGCGGCGGCTGGGTTTCCCTGTGCTCGGCACCTCTAACTTGGGAACTGTCCACCAGCGTGAGCTCCTGAACATGAGCCGCCTCTCTCTCTACCTGCTCGGATTGCTCCTCAGTGGCGGGCAAGGTAGGAGCGGGGCTTCCTTGCATTTCCTAGCTGCCCTCCACACCAGAATGCGCCCTGATTACAGTAATCCCCCCCCAAGTTGTGTTTTGGTCTTTCTTTAAAAAATGTTTCCGAGCGGGGGCGAGGGGGAGTCATTTCGATGGAAAAGAAAAGAAAAAGAGCTGGAAGATGCTAACTGCACTTAGCTGCTTTGCTTGGGATCTTGTCTTTTTTTTTTTTCTCCCCCTTAATCTTTTTTTTCCCCCCTAATAATTAATGTGTTGTGCGTGTGCGTGTGTGTGTGTGTGTGTGTGTGTGTGGTTCGTTTGCTTTTTTTGGGGGGGGGAGGGGGCAAGAGTTTGTGTCAGTAAAGAAAGATAACCTCAAACCGAGGCATGTTTTGAAATACAGGTCTGCTATTTTGTGTGCAGCCACCGTGGGCTTTATTTTTAGGAAAAAGGATTTTGTGCTCCCCCCCCCCCCCCCGCACTCCGTTGTCAGTGAGAAGTAATACTTGAAGCCTGCCTGTCAAGTTCTTTCTCCTTCTGTAATAAGAAGTGGCTGAGGATGGTTCATTTCAGCCTATTGGAAAGTGAAGACGAATTGTTGTGATCAGTAAAGCAGGGTATCTGTGACAGTGAGTTGAATATGTGAATATCTATATCTCTGGATATAGGGATGTGTGTATAACATCTAAAATAAAATAATGCTAAACAGGAAGGTGTTTGGAGAGAAGTGAAATATACTAAGATTACACCTGTATGTACCGTTTGCTTTAATTTTCCTCAGTACAAGTATACACATCCTACAGCAGTTGTCCCTAAGATATAGATTTGGTGTTTTGTATGTTACCTATACATTTATTTCAGGAGTTATGCTACTTTTAGGGAGCAAGAAGGTCGAGGGGGACTGATGAGGAGGGGTTGTGCTTGTGGTTGTGACACATTGACTCTGCCCCTTTGTGTAAACTAATTACACTATTTCAAACTGTGCAGATGAGTTTTTGGTGTTAATTTAAAACTGAACTAGATTGCTACATCAGTCTCTTCCTTCCCCCCATTCCCTTGTACAAGGATCTACAAATTACATCTGGAATCACCACACTAAATTCTAGGACCTGATGAAAAATGGTTGTGTGTATGTGTGTTGCATGCAATTCTTTTTTTTTTCGGGGGGGGGGGGGATTTAAAAAAAAATCAGTTAAGGGACCGTGTCGGAGCTGGTGCTCCAGACAGTTTCCCCTCCATTGCTTTTTCTGCCAGCAGGGGGTGGTAGAGCTCCATTCAGGTGATTGCACCTCTTAGTATCTGGCTGTATTAAGGAAAGAGAGTGAGAGTCTGAAACCAGTCTGTCTTCTATCATTCTTCAAGCACAGCTTGACATTTTGGATGTGAAGCCTTTCATTTCCCCGTATTCTACCCCCCACACCCACATAGGAGCTGAAGTGACACAATCGATGCAGATTAGCAACACGCACAGGGAACAGGGCACGTTAGGAATGACTATGTATGGCAGAGAGATTTTATACACTAGCTTGTAAAGTGCCTGTGCGAACTGTTGCGCCTTTTTTTTTTTAAAAAAAGGCATTGGGGCTGTAGAGCACTGCAAATCCCCACTTAATTGCAGTTACGATTAAAGCTCCTGGCACATAGGACATTTTGTTTAAGAAGTGGTAAGTAGCAAAGAGCCATCAGATGCTCTCGAGCTATGCAGAAATGCCTCTGTGCTTTCACTATCTCTGAGTGAGCTCTGGAGCTATCACAGTTAACAATTCAGTAACAATCTGGAGGATTTTCACCATAGCCGTACACGGGGTGAGGGAAGCATCCCTCAGAATTTACATTGACCCAGCTAGGTGTAGAGGGTATATAGGTGGTGTTTGTAGTGCCCAGAAGGCGGCGAATGGAAGAAAGCAAGTTTGCAAATTGTGATTATTCTCTAGCCGCTCTTGGAAAGGATTACATAGCCTTGAAATCTAGCATTGCAAATGCCAGGAGTTACGCAGTGGGGTGAAATTTACAAATACCGTTAAGGGAGGCTGAACAAGAGTTTTAACAATGACAAATGAGAGGTATGTGTGTGTGTTTGGTACATATATATTATAATATCTGGTGGCATTGTCAACAGACAATCACTATTTTTATAGAGCAAGGGAATTGTATTAGAAAAATCAGGGAGAATGAGACTGACTAGATGTGGACGGAACAAACTACCTCAATTGGCTGCAATGAATGGTGAATGGGAGTGAGAGGAGCATCAGTGTAATGAAAATCTCTCTATTTAGGTTGGTACAGGAAAAAAAAATCAGTATTTCTGAAAAATAAACATAAAAGTTTACTCAAAGGAAATGACAAAAACTGAAGGATTTCTTGAAATGCCTTTCACAATCTGAAAGGCTGCTCTGTAAACACTTGGGATTTATTTTCTACTGAGTCTGAGTATTTGGGGATGCAGTAGCAAGGACATTCACATCACTAGCACAAGTATTTAAAAAAAACCTGAATTATCTGTGCATTATATTTTTTTAATAGAGAAGGAGGCTGGTTACAAAAATTAGCCAGTCAACAATTACTGGTGTCATTTGCTTTGGAAATACTAAAAACCTAGCTTGAGGATTTATGTTTCCAGCAATATAGTTGCAGTGGATTTTATGACGCATGATTGAAACTATTTCTTTGGGAAGTGCTGGTAGATTGGGGAAAGGAAATGATGATGTATTCCCTTTTAAGCAGTCAAAATGTTTTTGAAACTAAGCAGCTGACTGTAAGCAAATGACAGAAGTGAAAAACTGACTAATTTAAGTGCTTATCAATGTCATAATTAGCTAACGAGGCCAAATACTCCCAACTCCTAACTTTCATCAAGGAGAAGCAAGTCTTTTTCACTGGCAATGTCATTAAACTGCAACTAAAAAAGATATATTTTTTGTAATCTCTCATAGATTCTTAGACAATCCTCCAGTGTGGAAAGGCCCACATTAAATTAGCAACGGGGCGGGGGGAACCACCAAAACCCAAAAATACCCCCAACAATACTTGGATATATATAAATTGATCTTTTAACAGGTGTGGAAATATGCAAACAAAAGAGAGTAGGCTTACTCAATCTTTACTAGTAACTGGGGACACTGGTTGATAGTGAATGAAGCAGCTACCATTCAAGATGTCAGCGTTCAAAATTTTACTGGTATGGGTAGGAGACTTTTCTCTGAGTTGCCACACTATAATCCTTCCCTTTTATGAAGCTGGAATACAAAAACTGCTACAGTCGAATTTCAGTTATTTTAAACACACACATGATGATGCTATGGTAAGAAATGCATTTGTATGCTTATCAAACGGTTTTCCATGTCATTCCCTGTGCTTGAAGTTTCATCCTTCTCTGATGTAATATGGGTAAAGAATCATGTTTTTAGTTCTCACCTCTTAGATGTTAATCTGTTCTGCTGCTGTGCTTCCTGCTAGCCACATGCAGTGTTTCCCTCCAGGAAGTTCTAATAAGGGCTTATTCATCAATCACGAACATCTCTCAAAATAGAGGCCAGGTGTGTCACACAGTCTGTTTTTGAGTGAGACTGCAGGGATGAAATACTGCCTCTACTGAAGTCAATGGGAATTGTGTCATTGACTTCAGTAGGGCCAGGATTTTACCCCAGATATCAACGTCTGGTTGGGTCAAGGTTTTGGGGACTTTCTGGTACCTTGAAAATCTCCTTTCTCTCCCAGTTACACATTTATAAAACAGCAGCAACAAAATAAAAATAAAATACACTCCTACCCTCATCTTCCCCAAAAAGAAGTGCACTGCAGCCAACCCGGAATGTTTGAGAGTCTACTGTTCAACAACTGATGGAAGAGTCCTATTTTGGGTTGATACAAGGATACCTGAAGCTACAACAGAGTGATCTTTTACCAAGGAAGGGGTTGTTTCCGAAGTGTCATCTGAAGGTGGATGGTGAAGAAACTGAACGTTTCTTACTAACAAATAAACAAACATCCCTTTATTTGGAGAGTGGAGGAATTTTAGTTAGTTTGCAACAGCACTATGAAGTGGAAAAAATGGAGAGGAACTCCCACGTGCTCTTTTATGGAATAAAGCACTAGAGAGAAAGTACTGATTCTTCCTAAGAGTTTGATTTAATGTTTTTGTTTGGTTTTGTTTTCTAATGGGAGTTAGTTTGTTTGTTTGTTTGTTTGTTTGTTTATTTAATAATACTTTTATCATGCTTGATGAGTGTTAACATAGAGAAATGACCAAATTATAAATGTTTTGCAGGAGAAAATGCACTTCCTGCTTTTTTTAAAAAGACCTTGGAACATGAACACTATATTTATTTGCCTTTTTTTGTGACCTTTCTGCAGAGGTTGTCCAGCCCTGATGATTGTATTATGTTTGTACATGGTTTTCTTAAATTACTGAAGGATGTTTACATTCAGCTGATGCCACAGATTCCTATTCAAAAAGGTCAAGTTATTAAAATATTGACATTTTAGAAAATTATGACTTATACTTTTATTTAAATTACAATTTGTGGCTAATTATTCTGTTGTACCTGCATTGTAAGGTACAGTATGCGAGATGAGGACACATATTTTACTCAGTTATGGAATACAGATAGTCCTTTATATCCAGATATTGGGCATGGAACTATTCCAAATTATTCCAGATAAGGATCTGTCCCATCTCATCTTAAAGGACATTTTTGATTTTTTAACATTTATTTATTTTATAAAATTAGGGCAATTGGTTAATGAAGCATATCCTAGGGTTGCCCATATTATAAATTATAATTATTGGACTGGGCCAATTTAATGATTTTGAAGGTCACAAAAGTGAAATGGCATGGCAAGAAAAATGTGGATATTCTATTAAATTGCAGTAGTTCAAGATTTTTGAAGGCACATTTAAGGCTTAGAGGCTAAAATTATGCCTGTCATCTTAAAAGTATCTTATTAATATCAAGCATTTTAGATTTGATCAATTATGATAGCTAAATCTTAAAAAAAAATCCCACAACTCTATCTCTAGCCTGTTGATAAATAATTTAATTTTCAATGGCTAAATTTTAACTCAGAATAATTTCCAATTGCAAGTTCAGCATTTAGAACGCTATTTGGTAGTAGTTCAATAATCTCGTGACGGCCAGTTTCAAGATAATGCTTCACTTCAACAAATTGATATTTTGAATAGTGTTCTTACATTGGTAACCAAAGTGAGCCCAATGTTATTTTTTTTAAAGATGTCCAGTACTATGAACTGGTCTTATACAAATTATTATTATTGTTACTTATTAAATACTCTCTAGTCACTTTAATTAATACAGGGGTTTTTTTTTGAACCAGATACCTTCAAAAGTAAGACAGGAGATTGAGGTGCTTGTTTTTCTTCCTTAGAGCTAGAGTCTGACTTCAGTTACGCTGGTGTGAGTCCAAAGTAACTCCACTGACTTTAAAACTTCATTAACTCAGGGCAGCTTCTCTGGATTTATACCTGTTAACAGATGAGAATCTGTCTCTTAACTTGTGCAGTGAAAGTAACTATAGGAGGTTAGTCAGTATGACCCAAAAGACCATAAGATTGATTGATGATAGCAATTTATGCTGATAGACGTGATTTCAAAATTCCTTTATTTTACTGAAAATAAAATACATATTCAAATAGATTCAATAATTTAATAATTAACACTCAGCAAAACAAAACCAAGACAACTAAAAAAAAATAAGAACATAAGACTGGCCATATTGGGTCAGACCAAAGGTCCATCTTGCCCAGTATCCTGTCTTCCAACAGTGGCCAGTGCCAGGTACTCCAGAGGGAATGAACAGAACAGAACAGGACAGGTAATCATCAAGTGATCCATCCCCTGTCTCCCATTCCCAGCTTCTGGCAAACAGAGGCTAGGGACACCATCCCTGCCCCTACCAAAACCAAAACCCTGCCAAAACTAACACTGCCTCCTGGAAAAAAAAAACATTACCAAGTGAAAATCACAGGTGTTTTATCTTTTCTTTTGGAAAAGTTTCTATTATTTTGTAAAACAGAAACAATAACAAATATATACAGACAAATATAATTTTATAAGCCCTTGCTCAGCTAGGTACGTAAGCACATGCTGAACTTTAAGCATATGCGTAGTTCGGCCTGTGAGTAGTTCCACTGAAGCACCATGGGCCTGATCTATATAGCCTAGAGTAGTTAATTGGAGTCTTTCTACTGATTTCGGTGGGCTTTGTATCAGGCCCTAGCATTTGCACAAGTAGCTTTCTGATTTGGAGACACAATAAACAGTCTGGATTTTGAAGAAATCTAGATTGGGAAGATACCATCTAGTTGGATAACTTTTGATGTGGTTTATGGAACACACTTTCTTTAAGGACTTAATTAACAGAACATACATCGCGATACACCTATGCTTCAGAATTTACAGCTTTAATGACCTGGCACCGAAGCAGTGTCTTGAACTTCTGACTCTAAAGTAAGATCTACTGCAAAGTGAGATATGTGTACTGTAATTATTAATTTCTAGAAAACTATTGGCACCATGGCCAAATTCTGTTCACTTTACTCAGATGAGTATTTCCACTGACTTCAATGAGACTGTATGTGTGAGGATAACAAACAGCACTTGGCCTTCTAAAAGGAATTATTTCCTTCTTGTTTCCAATGTGACTAATTTCAGTAAGGTATGATTATGCACTGAACCGTGTTTCTATATGATGAATTTTGGGTTATCTGCAATTGCTACAGTACCATAAACTACTGTAGAATAGTTTTGTAATGTTTCCCCTTATCCTTCATTTTTTTTTTAGAATAGAAATATATTGTTTATTGATTTCCTGTACCATTTAATGTGATCTGTTGAGAACATTGCAAATAGGATTAAGAGAGGAACTTTGTTCTGAATATGTCTGTAAAATAATGCATTGTTAGATCTTTCAGTAAGCCTGCAGCCATATTAAAGACAGGCTGTGATCTCCTCAACTCTCATACTGTAAACAGGGTCAGGTCTGATCTGGTCAGCACTTGAACAGAAAACATCCAAGGAAAATCTGGATGCTTCAGGAAGTGATTTTGATAATTCAGTAGGTTGGGGCATAATTCCTTCCCAGTCAGAACTGACAAGTACCACCTTTTAGAGAAGATATAAAAATAGGATTCTGATGGTTCATGGTCATCAATAGTACCATAACGCTTCTCTGAAAAATAGGTCAGCCTTTTTCCTTTATATCCTGGCTAAATTTGTTTGTGTTTTGCCTACCTAAAATTCTCTATGTAATTTCATCTGGGTAGATTATTTTTTATTTCTTGTTCTAAACAGTAGTACAATGTTGTTGAGCACTCATAAACAATTACCAAAGGTGGATGCATTTCAGCAGTTTGTGAAGTGGTTCTTTAATGATATATCATTTTGTAAAGCTCTTTAGAATTTTCTGGGTTGAGAAATGATACATAAATATAAGATATTAATAATAATAATATATTCTGTTTCTGGCATCTGCAGTTTCCTTTTCTAATCAATGAAGTTTACACTGAATATTTACAATGCAGCCCTAGTTTAAATACAAAAAAGAATTGTGGGTTTTTTGTGTAGACTGAAATTCTTAAATGGAAGTAGATGGGCACTATAGTAGACAAAATGATGGTGTCCTCAGTGTTTTATTCAAATAGCATTCTTTGGAACGTATCATGGAATCCAGAGTGAAACAAATTTCCCTTAGTGTTCTCATTATTAAAACATACTGGACCATGTTCAGGCCTGGTGTTAGAGTGACCAGACAGCAAATGTGAAAAATTGGGATGGGGTGGAGGGTAACAGGAGCCTATATATATAAAAAAAAAAAAAAGACCCGAACATCGGGACTGTCCCTATAAAATCGGGACATCTGGTCACCCTACCTGATGTAGACAGGTTCAAATCCATTCATTTCAAGAGTGTTGCAGCAGGGCTGAATTTGGCCAACCTTGTTTAGAGCTTTGTGAAGGTGTCTTTAAACCTGGGCTACGTTTCAAATGAGGAATTTCAAATGGAAATGAGGTATTTGGAGAGAGAGGTACTGAGCAATGAGAAATAACAGCACTTCTGCCCAGGTGGTACAGATTGTATGCAGGTGTTTCCAAAGTACCTCCAGGATTGCCACTTTAATAAATCACAGAGAGGGGTGGTTCTATCCTTTGCTCATGAATAATGCAAACTCTAGAATTTCTCTTAAACTATAAATAAAAGATACTGTACTTTTTCTACTAAATAATCAAAACAAAATAAACAAAAACTAATCAAATATTTGTTTCTGTTTATGACATGCTGAGGGATGATTGGTAGAAATAAAATAGTACCTACCATTTTGTTTGAGTCACTGAACATTCATATAGTGTTTATGAAGTGGATACTAAAAATATGGCTAGAATAGTGTCCAACCAGTAAAAGTGTGGACTCTTGTATTTTAGGTTGATGCCCAGGGGGCTAATTGTACATAAACTTTTTTGTTTCATAATTTTTAGGCATAGTGATCAGTTATTGACAAGTCATCCTTTTCCAAGCACTTCACATTCAAATAATGCTTCCTTAGATATGCAGAAAAAGTCATTGTTGAATAGTACTTTCTGGCAAATAACATAATTAAATATTTTTTTTGCTCCAGCATGTACTGTTTCAGAGTAGCAGCCGTGTTAGTCTGTATTCGCAAAAAAGAAAGGAGTACTTGTGGCACCTTAGAGACTAACAAATTTATTAGAGCATAAGCTTTCGTGAGCTACAGCTCACTTCATTGGATGCATTTGGTGGAAAAAACAGAGGAGAGATTTATATACACACACACAGAGAACATGAAACAATGGGTTTATCATACACACTGTAAGGAGAGTGATCACTTAAGATAAGCCATCACCAGCAGCGGGGGGGGGGGGGGGGGAAGGAAGGAGGAAAACCTTTCATGGTGACAAGCAAGGTAGGCTAATTCCAGCAGTTAACAAGAATATCAGAGGAACAGTGGGGGGTGGGGTGGGAGGGAGAAATACCATGGGGAAATAGTTTTACTTTGTGTAATGACTCATCCATTCCCAGTCTCTATTCAAGCCTAAGTTAATTGTATCCAGTTTGCAAATTAATTCCAATTCAGCAGTCTCTCCTTGGAGTCTGTTTTTGAAGCTTTTTTTGTTGAAGTATAGCCACTCTTAGGTCTGTGATCGAGTGACCAGAGAGATTGAAGTGTTCTCCAACTGGTTTTTGAATGTTATAATTCTTGACGTCTGATTTGTGTCCATTCATTCTTTTACGTAGAGACTGTCCAGTTTGGCCAATGTACATGTCAGAGGGGCATTGCTGGCACATGATGGCATATATCACATTGGTAGATGCGCAGGTGAACGAGCCTCTGATAGTGTGGCTGATGTGATTAGGCCCTATGATGGTATCCCCTGAATAGATATGTGGACAGAGTTGGCAACGGGCTTTGTTGCAAGGATAGGTTCCTGGGTTAGTGGTTCTGTTGCGTGGTGTGTGGTTGCTGGTGAGTATTTGCTTCAGATTGGGGGGCTGTCTGTAAGCAAGGACTGGTCTGTCTTCCAAGATCTGTGAGAGTGATGGGTCGTCCTTCAGGATAGGTTGTAGATCCTTGATGATGCGTTGGAGAGGTTTTAGTTGGGGGCTGAAGGTGATGGCTAGTGGCGTTCTGTTGTTTTCTTTGTTGGGCCTGTCCTGTAGTAGGTGACTTCTGGGTACTCTTCTGGCTCTGTCAATCTGTTTCTTCACTTCAGCAGGTGGGTATTGTAGTTGTAGGAAAGCATGATAGACTGACTTCCTGAGGAAACTACAGTCCATTGGTGATCTTCCTAAAAACACCATCCTAGCCACTATGGATGTAGAAGCCCTCTACACCAACATTCCACACAAAGATGGACTACAAGCCGTCAGGAACAGTATCCCCGATACTGTCACGGCTAACCTGGTGGCTGAACTTTGTGACTTTGTCCTCACCCATAACTATTTCACATTTGGTGACAATGTATACCTTCAAATCAGCGGCACTGCGATGGGTACCCGCATGGCCCCAGAGTATGCCAACATTTTTATGGCTGACTTAGAACAACGCTTCCTCAGCTCTCGTCCCCTAATGCCCCTACTCTACTTGCGCTACATTGATGACATCTTCATCATCTGGACCCATGGAAAAGAAGCTCTTGAGGAATTCCACCATGATTTCAACAATTTCTATCCCACCATCAACCTCAGCCTGGACCAGTCCACACAAGAGATCCACTTCCTGGACACTACGGTGCTAATAAGCGATGGTCACATAAACATCACCCTATATCGGAAACCTACTGACCGCTATTCCTACCTACATGCCTCTAGCTTTCATCCAGATCATACGACTCGATCCATTGTCTACAGCCAAGCGCTACGATATAACCGCATTTGCTCCAACCCCTCAGACAGAGACAAACACCTACAAGATCTCTATCATGCATTCCTACAACTACAATACCCACCTGCTGAAGTGAAGAAACAGATTGACAGAGCCAGAAGAGTACCCAGAAGTCACCTACTACAGGACAGGCCCAACAAAGAAAACAACAGAACGCCTCTAGTCATCACCTTCAGCCCCCAACTAAAACCTCTCCAACGCATCATCAAGGATCTACAACCTATCCTGAAGGACGACCCATCACTCTCACAGATCTTGGGAGACAGACCAGTCCTTGCTTACAGACAGCCCCCCAATCTGAAGCAAATACTCACCAGCAACCACACACCATGCAACAGAACCACTAACCCAGGAACCTATCCTTGCAACAAAGCCCGTTGCCAACTCTGTCCACATATCTATTCAGGGGATACCATCATAGGGCCTAATCACATCAGCCACACTATCAGAGGCTCGTTCACCTGCGCATCTACCAATGTGTATATGCCATCATGTGCCAGCAATGCCCCTCTGCCATGTACATTGGCCAAACTGGACAGTCTCTACATAAAAGAATGAATGGACACAAATCAGATGTCAAGAATTATAACATTCAAAAACCAGTTGGAGAACACTTCGATCTCTCTGGTCACTCGATCACAGACCTAAGAGTGGCTATACTTCAACAAAAAAGCTTCAAAAACAGACTCCAATGAGAGACTGCTGAATTGGAATTAATTTGCAAACTGGATACAATTAACTTAGGCTTGAATAGAGACTGAGAACGGATGAGTCATTACACAAAGTAAAACTATTTTCCCAGGGTATTTCTCCCTCCCACCCCACCCCCCACTGTTCCTCTGATATTCTTGTTAACTGCTGGAATTAGCCTACCTTGCTTGTCACCATGAAAGGTTTTCCTCCTTCCCCCCCCTGCTGCTGGTGATGGCTTATCTTAAGTGATCACTCTCCTTACAGTGTGTATGATAAACCCATTGTTTCATGTTCTCTGTGTGTGTGTATATAAATCTCTCCTCTGTTTTTTCCACCAAATGCATCCGATGAAGTGAGCTGTAGCTCAGGAAAGCTTATGCTCTAATAAATTTGTTAGTCTCTAAGGTGCCACAAGTACTTCAGATATTACAGTATTCATTTATTATGGTTATGGGGTCAAATTCTCTTCTCTGTTACACATGTGCAACTGGTACTGAAGTCACTGGGTGTTGCATCTGCATATAAAAGTTGAGAATTTGAGGCCTGACTCTGATACTCATATGAGGACTTCAGTACTACAGACCCCTGGCTCTTAATATTTCCTGTTCCATTTGTAAAATACCTGCATGTTTTCAAGCAGTTTTCAACCTGTTAATTGCATTTATATTTTGATATAAATGAAAGGAATTTCCTTTTTTGAAAATTCAACTTTAAATTATTGACTTGCATATACAAAAAGAATTGAAAATTAGAAAGATGAAAGTCAGTTATATCAAGATGTTGTTGCCTCTCAGTGACTTCGTGTGAGATATGCTGACTTTATAAGTAAAAATTATTTTACTCTCTAAATTTCAGTGTTTTATACTCAGCTTGTGATCTGAATGTCAGGCTGGTCTCTTTACTTCAACATGAATCATCAGTAATAAAGGGTCTTATAGAAAATGGAATAATGCTCATACACACACTACACACATACAGAGTTATCAGTGTCAGCACCCTGCTTTGAATGTTTGAAATTCATATCCTAATTTTTCTCATGTGGACTATCTATAGTAATATATTCTGAATGTATGCTCTATTTATCTCTATACTTATTTAGTGATTTGGGGAAATGGTTTAATATGAGGAACTCTGCTGACTAAATTTTAGGTATAAAACTGCAATAGTTCCATGCACAGAACTGTCACTCGAGTCAATGGGAGTTTTGTTCTCAAGTGAGGCTTGCAGATCCAGGTGTTGTTTCAATTGCAGCTTTCAGGAGCTATTTACAGCCATGAATAATATGCACCATAAGGGCCTTATTCTGCAAGCCTTACTAAGTAAATAGGCAAAAATCTCAAGTAAAGGATACAAGATCAAGACCAAGCTATACCTTTATGGAATCTAAATAGTAGGTATACTTCAGCTTCTCAGGTGAGTGTCTCAGGAACATTTGTGCCCTCTAATAGTATAAGAGGACCAAGTAACATGCTGATGTAATAGACTGATCCTTTTTGAGATAAATTATGCTCACTGATTACAAAGATGGTTTCTTTATGTTTATAAAATCAAAATAAAATAGGTCTTGTAGGTACTATACTACTTTTGGAACAAATGAGAACATTTGACATTTGTGTCTTTTAATCATAAACAGTATTAGCTCGTCATTGCCCAGGTCGAAGCTTTGTTGAAAGAATATTTTAGTAGGGGTATTTACCTTTCAAGGCAAATGCACTGTTTGTGGTTTGTGCATGTCTCAGAGGTTTTTTTATTTTCTTTTTTGGTATGGTCTATGGCTTTCTGGCACCCATCAAAATTATTTTTAAAGCATTCAGTATTCAGATCATGTTGCTAAGTCATTGGAGCATTGTGGCTGAATGATTGGATGTTAAATGGATTTGTGCCAATTTATGTGCCAGCATTGAGTCCAACAGCATCTTAGCACTTGGGTAAAATTCACTTCCTCTCCCCACACCCATCCATGGGTTTGTATTAGAATTCTGTGAATATTTTTGATCATGTATGCTGTATGATTTATATGATTCTTTTTACAATTGTTATTGTGCTTGTTGGATTTTTTTTTTTACAACAACTTCATTCTTGAAGTAGCCTGGTTTTGCCATTCATAGCAAAATGAGTTTGCATAGGTATCCTTTATTTTTGGTGGGAGTTAATTCCCGTCCTGGGTATTATTGCTGTGCCAAGATTATTAGCTGAAAATTCTATTTGCTGGCATGTTGATGCTTTTAAAACTATTCTTTGTTATGTGTTTTTTATATATTTTGTTGTGTGTGTACTTTTTCTGTCACACTTTCAGACATCTGAGTGTAAGAAAAGACCTCTGTGGGCTGACACCTGAGGAACTTCTTCCTTTATTCCATTCACCCTATGAGTACTCAGTTTGTGATAACTTCCGTTAGCTGGGAGGATGGTTGGATTTTCATTCTGCTTTGTGTTATATGTTAACAGTAAAGCTGATTGGAGAAATTATTTTTTCCTGTGACCATTTTTGATGAAAACAAACAATTTTGTTCTTGTAAAAAAATTTCCTTGATTTTTTTTTTTCAAGTGATTTTTTTCCCCGACAAAACTGAAAAGCCAAAAATGAGGTGGGGGTGGGGAGATTGGTTTCTTGATGAAAACTTAACATTTTATGGCAACCCAGACATTTTCAGACATTTTTCTGTTTTGTTAAAATGATCGCACCACACCTGTAGTGGGGGGAATGTTGTCCGGGCTTCCCAAAGGAAAGTAGCAGTACTTTATGGTGGTGGGGAGAAGGAGGTCAGAAACTACCGCAAAAGGGTGGGTGGCAGTCAACTTTGCAGCGCTGATTCTTCTCCAGGAATTTAAGGGACAAGGCTTTACAGGTGCAAGCCCTGGGCGTTGGAAGCCAATTCTCCAAGCAGCAGGCAAGGCAGCACTCGCCTTCCCTCCCCTAGAGGTTCAAATGTCAGGTTTGGTTAGGATCTGCTGTGGGCATTGCGCTAGTTGCTCCTTTTTAGGGGGGCTGGGAAGGAATTTTCCCTCACAGCATATTGGCTTCGGTGGAATAGGGTTTTTTTCGCCTTCCCCACAGAGGGTGCGAGGGAGGAACTTGTTTTTGTGAGGAGAAAAGGTGGTTAGGCGATATGTCACAACTTATTTTGTAAATGTGGGGCATGTGTCCAGGGCAGGTATTGCTAGAGGGAAGGCATCCAGTGACCAGATAAATTGCCTAGTAAAGGACTTAAAAGAAGGTGCTGGTTAAAGCACTGAACTGGGGTTCAGGGCTCCTCTGATTGGTACGGCAGGGAGTCATTTGATTAAACATAGAGTTACCTGCACTGTACACTTTTATCTGCCAGGTAGTCCGAGATGTCTAATAATAAAGTTGCAGCCTGATTAAATTCATATGAAGAGTCTTCTGCCCTTCTTTTGGTATAGCCCAACAAAAGCTATTTTCCATTTCTTGGGGGTTTTTTTGTTTGTTTTTTTCCAGTTCTGATGAAAATTTTTGACCAGATCTAGAAAACAGGCAGTTCTTATACATTTATTATTATTTATTTATATTTCTGTGGTGCCTAGGGGCCCTAGTCATACACAAGGACCCCATTGAACTAGGTATTTTACGAACACAGAACAAAAAGACCATCTCTGCACCAAGATTGTCATCTCTCATTCTGCTTTAGTGCAGCTTTGTCAATCCTAACTTTTTGGGCAGGAAGAAATGTACATTTGCTCCTGACTTTTTGCATGATCTCACCTTCTGCAGCTGAGTTGGCAAGTCACCAGGTCATCTTTCAGATTTCAGTTTTTGTTTGTTATTTGAGTTTATACATAAATTATAAGAAGGGATTTTTTACCCATTTGAGCCTTTTGTTTTTGGAAGTGGAATATCTCCTTGCTTATACCCAATCTGGTCTAGGTCAGGCTAGAGAGGAGTATTCTTTTCTGTAAAAAGAAAAGGAGTACTTGTGGCACCTTAGAGACTAACAAATTTATTAGAGCATAAGCTTTTGTAAGCTACAGTTCACTTCATCGGATGCACTTAATTGATGAAGTGAGCTGTAGCTCACAAAAGCTTATGCTCTAATAAATTTGTTAGTCTCTAAGGTGCCACAAGTACGCCTTTTCTTTTTGCGAATACAGACTAACACGGCTGCTACTCTGAAATCTGTTCCTTTCTGTCTATGTTTTTAAAAGGAGAATACATCATGATGCTACCACTTTAGATACATTTATATATAAGCCTTATTCAGAATGTCTTCTGTTTTATACCAAACAGTATACTGCTTAATCACAACTTGAATATCCTTGTGACTATTTTCAAGATTCTGAATGTGAATGGGTCCAATCCTGAAGGGTGTAGCGTACCCTCCACTCACATTAAATTCAAGAGGAGTTGACAGTGCTGAAAATCTCTGGGGGTTGCTCCACAACTCAAAGGACTTAGCTGCAGGTTTTGGTGGTCTAACACAAGGCTGTATTAACCCATAGATGTGGACGTTCATGGAGAAGTGTCCTATTTCTACTAATAAATACAATGCTGGAAAAGCTGACAGTGCATAATGAATTTTATAACTTCATCTGTGAATATTCAATCTAAAAATCAGCAGCACATGAAAGAAATGTGAGGAGAGCTCAAGGCACAGTTTGTGAGACCTTAGTCTCTCTGAGGACATGAAGCAGTCTGCCAGAGAAGGGACACATCAAACTTGGAAGGCAGCATCTTATTCTTACCATATTTGTAACACACACACACACATTCTTGTTACATACATCATCTAGAGTATCGTCTACATATTTATTAAAAAGAGTAAGATATTGTGAATTAAATATTTTTTTGTGTATTTTTAATATTTGTCATGATAAATAATCATTTTGTTATGAACTTATTACATTGTATATTATAGTATATACATTATTTTATTCTATTATATATTACATTTGGTGACTAATGTCTCAGATAATGTATGAGCAGAGTGGAAATAGTTAACTTTGTTTTGCTATACCAAAAGAAGGACAGGAGACACTTGATATGGATTTTAATCAGGCTGCAACTTTATTATTAGATGTTTTGGACTACCCAGCAGATAAAGTGTACAGTGAAGGCAAATCCACATTTATGCAAATCATTACCTGGGGCTTCCACTCCCTTCATTTTCCATCCAGGTTCCCCAGCCAATCCATGGCTTGGACCTTACCATCCAACCCCCTTGTAGGAGGGTTAAGGTGGACTATAAGAATGGGGAAGGGTTGGCTCCCCGCCGTATCAATCATAGGCATCCCCAGCCCCCTCCCCCGTTCTGTTCCCTTATCCCGCAACTCCTTTTAAGTGCTTTAGCAGGCTATTTATCTGGTCAATGGATACCTTCCCTATGGAGTACCTGCACTGGATACTCACCACCAGTAGGTGCCAGCAGTTAGCTTGGCTGCCTCCCCCATGAACCCAGTTGGGTTCCAGACATTGCCAAATGGCCTCTTTTATAGCAGCTCAAATATGTGAAGCCCCATGCTCCTGAAATAACCCGTTGTGCCTTGCACTATGCCAAGATGTCAGCAGCTGGGTTGTCAATGACCAGGTACTGCAACCCCTGCCCTTCTGTAGTGGGCAATATCTGTGACCAGCATTCCAGATCCTGAAACTGGAAGAACTCATTAAACTTCCTTTATAGCTGAGCTGTGTGCCTGGAGCCAAGAATTTCCATGCCACTGATAACATCATATGCTGAGGCTCCATAGAGCCAGTGGCATCTGCTCGGGTTCGTTGCTAGCTCCTGGTGTAAGCTCAGAAAATCTGTCAAACTGAAAATGAGACAAGGTGTCTGCTATGCCATTATTCATCTCTGGCATGTGCTTGGAAGAAAAAAGAGATGTTAAGGTTTAAACATTTTAGAACTCACTAACTTTATAACCCTGTGTGATCTGTATGTTTGGCAATTGATAACCTGTACCACTGCCATGTTGTAGCAACAGAAACATGCCCTTTACTTAGTCAGCTCTGGTCCCCAAATAACTGTTGCAACTAAAATGGGGAAAAATTCCAGAAAAGTCATATTATGCACAGCCCCAATTTGCATCCAGATAGCAGGCCATTTCTGTGCACATCCCTGCCTTGATAAAACATGCCACAACCTGTACCCCCTGAAGCATCCAAATGGATTTTTAAACCCCACCCCATAATAACCATTACTCCCTCCACAATGACATCCCATTAAATTGGCCCAAAAAACGTTCCCACACCTTCAAGTCTTCCTTCATCTCTCTATTAACTCGTATGTAATGGTGTAGCCTGCCTATGCCCACTGTTGTCACCACAAACCAGGCACAAAATGCTCGCCCCAGGGCAACAACCATGCAGGCGAAGTTCAGGTGCCACAGAATAGACTGCAAGTCTTGCAGCCTGGATTTTTTTGGCTCTTACAGCTTTCCTGAGCAATCTCAATAGCTCCAGAAGCTTATCCTGAGGGAGTCGCAGTATGCCCTCTCTGGTGTCCAGCTCGATCCCTAGGTAGGTCAACGTAGTGGAAGGGCCCTCTGTATTTTCTTCCACTGGGGTACCCCAGTCGTTTAGCCAGGACCTAAAATGTGTCCAACAGGTAAACACACCCATCTGACCCGGCTTGTCCCACAAACAAAAAGTCTAAATAATGCACTCCTTGGCATAGTCCAGCTGCCCGAAACCACTGCCCAGTGCAACATTGTACTATTTTTTTCAGATGCTGAACCGGATACCAAACAGCCCATGTGCATAACCTTGTCACAATACAATTGTCCCTCAAAAGAGAAACCCAAAAGGTCAAAATCTAATGGGTGCACCGGCAGCAGTTGAAAAGCAGAATTGATATCACACTGAGTGTTAGCCATTAGTGCCCCTGGGCCACAAAACCTAACCATACAAATGGCTTCATCAGTGGGGGAATAGCGCACGAACATATCGCTGGGTCTATCCTATCATTAATAGAGCCACCTCATGGGTATGAGAGGTGATGAATTAATTGGTATGTCCCTGGAGTCTTCTTGGGGATCAAACCCAGGTGGGAAACCCTTAAGTTTTCTATAGGTAATTGATCAAATGGCCCTGCCACCCTGCCCTCATTTAATTCCTGTGTAATCTTTTCTTGAACAATATGTCCCATCCCAAATACTGATTTCAATTTTTTTGACATCACATGGGTCCTATTCCCTGAAATGGGGATCTGAAATCCCACAGTAAACCCCTCCCACAAATATGCTCCATCTGCTTTGTTAGGGTAATAGCAGAGGAGAACCCTTAACACCTCCGACCTAACCGGTGTTGGTGCCCATGCCCATTGCACCACTCCCAGCTTGCCCCCCTCCCCTGCTTGTGTTCTGTGTTCCATAATCTGTTCCAACCGAATCAAACCTGTGGCTGGCACTTGAGCCACCCGCAATCCTGTTTCCTCCTTGTGACCGTCCCATACCGCCTGGCAAGAATGGGCTGAATGGGTCCCAAAACATGTCTCGCAAGCATGCCTAAATTTACAGATACTGCAAAAACAATCATGGTCATTAAATGCCTGCAAATATCATTACATGACTCAGGCTTCCTATGTGATGAACAAGCTATTGTCTGTGAACTCCTGGTCTCCTCGGAGTCATCCATTCCAATCACAATGTGTGATGACGTATGTCCCACCGGATCCTAGTTTGTGTTCCTGCCTTCAATCGAAACCGGTCATCATAATTAAACCAGGATATGCCCCTAAACATATTGTATGTCCACCTGATTATGTCCATACACTTAAACAAGGGAGGGCTTCTCTCCAGGTAAGCCTGTACTATCACACCTCCATAGATAAGGAAGGGAGCCTCCCAATTTTCCCATGTTCTAGGCACGCTTGGCTGCTTGGGCAGCTCTCTATTCTGCTTGCTTTGTCCATGCTTACTCTCTGTCAACACCTCCCTGTGCGACAAGGATAATATGTCCATGTATTCCCCTCTCAGGATTTTATCGTTAGTTGTACTGAGCAGGTGAACTCCCATCAGGTCAGCCACCCCAGCATAACTGTACTTGAGACTGACTCATGGGGTATTCTCAGTGCCTTGCACCTACTCAGCCCCCCACAGGAACCTCTCCTCTATCCCATGAAGTTGTATTTCCTAACAGCCGTGGAGTCAAAATGTGCCCAGAGGCTTCATCCCCACCAGGGGCTCCCATACCTATGTGGGGGATCTGCCCCATCTGCCCATCTCCTGCCTCCCAAACTTGAGCCCATGCTGGGCCCACTCTGTCACCTCGTCCAGACCCCTCACTCAGAGATGCCTGAAGTTATTGCAACAATTGCAAATTAGCTTGAAGCAGCTGTATAAAACTGTTAGTGTCCACATTAGGGGTGTGCCCCCCAGACAGGTCTGTCATGGGTCTCTGACAAGACAGAGAGACCCTGTCTGTCTACTCCCAGGCCTAGACTATTTATTACCCCACTAGGCCCAATCCTGTCTCCCCCAAGTAAACTCACAGAGGGACAGTTTGAACTCACACCCCACAGCTCGCTGAGGCCCTTGCAACAATTACTTGTTGCCACACTGCAAGCCTGGATATCACGCATGCCAACAGTCCCCCCCAACCTCTGTCTTTTGAAGATCATACTGCAATTAGCATCACTCCCATCTCTTGAGTTCAGTGGAGAAGAACATCCTGGTTCTGGGCGAACCCATATACTTTGAAAGTTCTGCAATGCTGTTGAAACAACCTCAGAAACAACTTCACTGACCACTTGTTGCACAGCACTGCTGATGGTCCCACTAGCAAACACAGCCTGCCCACCTGCATGCATGGATGCTACCCCATGAGCATCTCCATCCCTCAGCCCATGAGGCCTGCTGTGTGGGGAAAAAAGGGCTTTCAATGCCCAGGGCTTTCACCTTTATAGCCTTCCAACCTCACGTTCCCGGGGGGGAGGAGTTCAGTGCCACAAAGCTGATCACTGCTCACCTTTTGCAGCAGTTTTTGATCTCCTTTTTCCCTCTCTCCACTTCCATAAAGCACTGCTGTCTTCCTTCAGCAAGTCCAGACAATGTTCCCCCTACTTCAGAGGGTGTGGTGCGGTCATTCTCAAAGATTCACTGAGTTGACTCTGAGCTTTGCCCTACATGCATTTGACACAAGTCTTTCCTTTGAGCTGTGCTTCCATTCACTGACCGAATATAATGTAACTACATTATCCAAGCTCAACTTTTCTGCAGTATTTTCTTTTTAATAGGGGTAAATTGTATCACTCAAAGCTGCTCACCTTTTAGATATAGGAGGGCTGCTTTAGTGTTAAAGTAGCACATTAGTGATCCATGGTCCAAGTGGCATCAAAACAGCTGGTTATACTGAGAAATTGAGTGCTTGATCTGCTGGTAATAATTACAATAAATAAATAAATCAAACATGTTTTTCCACAGTACAGGAAAGATATAAAAGTCTATTTGAAAGTAGGTGATCTCTATCCAGTTTTTAATGCATGAGTGTTCAGCTATTGAAATCAACACATAACTGACGTTGTTCGTTTTAGGAGAGGCACCAAAGACTCAGCAAGAGTGGAATCTTTCCTTCCTTCTTAATGCTAGAAGTGGTGTCTCAAGATGAGTATTGCAGGATAGTGTGGGGAGCTAGCATTCCTCCTGTAAGAAGTTCTACCTCTACTATATATAAATAAGAAAATACAGTTTCCAGGCCCGTCCATCCAGTGTCATTCATGAGTACTACAATAATCTGTTTTAGGTATGATCACCATGACCATAATATCTGAGTGTCTCATAATCTTTAATGTATTTATTCACACAACACCCCTGGGAGGTAGGGAGATGGGAACTGAGGCACAGAGAGATGTGTGACTTACCCAAGGTCACACAAGAGATCTGTGACAGAAAAGGGACTTGAACCCAGGTCTCTCAAGTCCTAGTCTACTACCCTAACCACTGGATCATTTTTAAAAATACTAATCAGTGCCAGCCAGTCTGGACTCCCACATAGACCAAATATCTACTATTTTTATTAGAGTTACTTAATATATGACATTTTCTGAGACTGTCCACATAACTTACTGTACCAACTTATTAGTATTCATATATTAAGAGTCAAACTGTAACATTTTGGAAGGCAGTACATGGTTGCAGCCCCAGACTGGATTTGACTTGCTATGACTGAGACATGAAAGGGTTGGGAGTGTATCACCAGTTCCCAGGCCACTCAGTCCTAGAGACACACAGAAGTTATGAAGATGGGGAAGACCACAGAGCTACCTAATACATCCTCTATTGGGGTCAGGCCAGACACACCACCTTTGCCAGCATATAGCTCTTGGGGCTGTAGATGCACCACTGCCAATCTAAACAATTAGACAGAAATTATGTGAAAGGCAAAACAAAATTGGAATCTGTTGGATATCTAAGTCTAAAACTTACATTTAGAAAGGGATCATTGTTCAGTGAGCAGAGCACAAGAGTGGGGGTCAGAAATTCTGGCTTTTGCCCCTGGTTCTTACTCTGAGTGACTATGTGACTTTTTTCACTTAGCCTCTCTATGCCACATTCTTCCTTTTTATAAATCGGGTCAATAATACTTAAACACAGGGGTATTGCGAGACTTCCCAAACATGAACAGAGCATTTTGACATCCGTAACTGAAAAGCGCTACAAGTTCTAAGCAATAAAGTTAAAAGTGCTATATGTATATTATTTACTATTTGTCTTAAAATATATATGCTAGCCAGTTATGTGGTGAGTCAGTTAAGAAGTGATGTTCTTTAGACAGCAGAGAAAATGTACCATCTCATAAGAAATGATATCTCAGGTTTGTTAAATTGTTGCATCATCTCTGGTCAAGATAACCATTGATCTTCTTCATAATAACAGAGGAATAAAGTGATCTCTGATCCAGCTATTGACATGAAAAGAGAGGACCTATTAATAGTGAAGAAATACTTCAGAAAGGAGGAAGCACCATTTTCTAATGGTTGGAGCAGAGGAACTAGGAAGTAGGAAACCTGAGCTCTGTTCTTAGTTCTCCCACTGTCATATCCTGTGACCTAGGTAAATTACTTCACCTGTGTACCTCAGTTTTATAATTTATAAAATGGGAATACAAGTACTTAGCCACTTTTTGTAAGGTGGTTTGATATTCTTACATAAAGGACACTATAAGTGTGAAGTATTGTGATATTAATGAAGAAAATCAAGCCTGGAGTTTTTTTTACTTAGTTGTCCTGAAGGATAACTATTTTTCTGCACATAACTGTGATAACATTTTACCAACTTAGAAGCAAATCTGCAATATTTGTGGCACAGTCAAATTAGTTGTTTCGGGGTTCATGGTCTATTGAGTTTATTGTATTATTATTTATTTATATTATGGTGGTATCGAGGAGCTTCAGTTCCCCATTAATCTCCCCATTTTACTAATTCAAAATGAAACAAAGAGAAACTAACTGCTTACCCAAGGTTACAGAGGAAATCCATGGTAGATGCAGGAGTTGAACCCAGGACTTCTGATTTGCACAATAGTGTCGTAACTACAAGATCATCCTACCTCTGTGATATGACAAGACAGGGGTTCTCAATCTTTTTCTCTCTGAGCTCCCCCCTGCCAACACACTGTAAAAAAAAAAAAAAAAACCCTCCACAGACTATCTCTGCCACAGCAACTGTTGGGGGTTTTTTTGCATATAAAAGCCAGGGCCAGCATTAGAGAATAGCAAGCAGGGCACTGCCTGGGCCCCATGCCACATGAGGCCCCATGAAGCTAGGTTAGTCAGGCTTCAGCTTCAGCCCTGGGCACTGGTGGGGCTCAGGGCACAGGGCATCAGCCCCATATGGTGGGGCTTCAGCTTTCTGCCCTGGGCCCCACCAAATCTAATGCTGGCCATGCTTGGTTCCCACCCTCCCCCGACACCTGCTTGGTGTGGGCCCCTGGTTGAGAACCACAGTGATAAGACATAGTAGCATAACTGGCAACAAAGGTGATGATTAGTATACTAATCTCACTCCTTCAGTCTCTCAGAGCAAAGAATATCCTCTACCCCTTCAGCCTCTATCTCCAGGGCCTTGAAACTTGCGTGAGGGAGTTGGGGCCAGACTGGTTGGTCAATCTGGTGATTCAGCACAGTTTCAAGGGCTTCTGTGGAGACCCACCTGGAACCTAAATCTTCGCTCCCATTGCAGAGTACCCAAGGGAGGACCCTGGCAGTATCACCATCTGTCCTGCCCCAGGGATGAATTCCTCTCCAGTGCAACTACTCCCAGAGCTGCAGTTGGCCCAAAATATGTGTTTTGATGTCCGACTAAATGCCATCCCTACATTATTGAAAACATTAAGCACAGGACATACAAAAGTATATATCTGTTATATTCTGAAGCATATCATCTTGAGTCTGTTCTGAGTAGTCATTGATTTAAAAAACAACTAAGCAAACACTCTCTTTGCTGGGAAATTTAAGAAAAATTGCCAGAGTTTTCATAAGACCTTGATGCGAACATTACTTTATGCACTCAGCTCAGTACTCTGGCTCTGTAGCAGTAATTACAATAAAATATGATACAGTCAAGATTGTTTTTCATAGTTTTGAAATAATCGCTCATGGTTTATCTGTTTTGAAGGACGAAAGCAAATTCTTTCTCCTTACCAAATTGTTTTCCCTCTGTGGGAAAACAGATCATTTTGTTTTTCCAGGTTGGTCTTGAGTGTGGGACTGCTAACGTTTTATCATTGTTTTGGAATAGGTTATATGAGAAAAAGGGAAGTCATACTTTTAGCCTACCAGTACTTTTGTATCTCTCCAGGGCTGGCCTTTTGAAAAATGGCAACCTGATGAACTTTCTTTGGCACCCTTTAAGTACTGCTCCCTGAGCAGAGGGCAGCAGCTCAGCAGGCAGAGCAGCAGCGTGTGGAGTGGCGGTGGCCCTGTAGGAGTTATGCTGCTGGGAGGGTGGAGAGGGGACATGTCTGAGCCCCTGGCTCCCACTCCGCAGCCCCATTTACCACCTCCTCCTGCCTCCTAGGTGGACTTGTCCCTTCTGCAGCTCTTCACCCCGGTGACCCCGGCAACCTTGGTGTTTTTCTCTCTAACAAGACTTATTACTAAAGTTGCTGGATTAAGAGTCAATGTACTTGGGTTCTGTTTCCTACTCTTTACTGATTTTTCAAATCAGTCATTTTAGAGTGACTTTTGCACTACGGAGTACTGTTTCTCTTTATTTAAAACAGGGGTGATCATGCACAGCCATCTTTGTATTTTGCTTTGAGGCCTATGGATTTTTTTTAAGTGTACACATTATGAAAGTGCTAGATTTTATCATAATGGTAATGTTAATTCAAGAATTAAACAAACAATAAAGCCATAACAATTTTGATTAAAAAAAATCAAGGAAATACTAAAAGTAACTGATAGGGAATACTTTTATTTAAAAGAAGGCACTTTGGGAGGAACCTTGTACATACAACCAAATAGCCAATATTTGCCTACAAAAGTGGAAGTTACTATCCAGGTGGATGCTCTCACCCACATTTTATGATACAGGGAGCGTTCTGGAATACCAGCTCTGACATATATTTCCAAAACATTTCCTTACACAAAGGAGATGAAGGAGCAATCAGAGAGAAAATGGGTGTGTTCCATCCATAGTTATATACACGTGATACTGAACATCCACTGCAACAAACTGGAGAAGCTCTGTAAATATCAATATAACCTATTTCAGCTTTGGTCTTGGAGATGGGAGAAGAGGAATTACTAGGAGGAACAGGAACAAGAGGTAGATTGCAAAGGAGGGTTGATTCTGGGGCCCCAGTGCCATGGTAGTTTTCAGAACAGCCTGTATTGCATATTAGGTAAGTTTGGGATGGCTGGCATAGGCTCCGTGATACAATTTTGCTTGTGGAGCACATATGTTGTTCATGGTTATAACTGGGGACATTTAGAGATAACAGTCCTTCCTTCAGCATGTTCTGCCAATTTCCAGCTTCACAAACTCATGGCTTTGAGTCCCAGCTAAGTTTTTCACCTAGATTTAAGTGCTATTTGGAATTAGCCATATAACAACAATCATAAATGTTACTTATTTTGGAACTTTCAACTGAGGATTTCAAAATAATAAAGGTTGATTTATGCTTCTTGCTCAGATGAGCTGCACTGAGGAAGATGATGTGCCACCTAAATGAAGGTAGCTGGAGACACAATGGGTGATATCTTGACTCCACTGATGTTAATAGCAAAACTTCAAGATACTTCAGTGGGGCAGGGATTTCACTAATGACTCCTGTGTTTTGAGGGGAGTATGTTGGGAAGTGTCCCTTGCTATAGCCATGCTAGTGCCCTTCCCAGTGCATTTCCCTGCCTTTGTCCCACACAGAGACCTTTGTCCCACCTATTCCAGCGCCACTAGAGCGTCCGGAAGTAATACCAGTCACTCCTGTCATGTGCTGAGTACTACTGAGAAGCAGAGAGACTATGCCTCCATTCTCTTCTTCTCTCCTCCCCCACACCACAAAGGTGGATTGGGGCAAAATAACTGCCTGCCTCTACACTGTTAGGGAGACATAATTTCTCTCCCACCTCTAAGTTAAATGATTACTATTGACACTGTTTTCCACCTGAGTAATATGATTGTATGGAAAGGTAATCTGACTTGACCATGGTTACAAAGTGATTCATGGGTACAGCCACGAAGAGCACTCACCTGCTCTATGTCCCTAGACTACACAGCCTTGTAGATAGTACGGTAATCCCCAAAAATGCAAGTTTGAATGTTGGAAAGATTTTTAACTTTTAACACTACATTTGAAAATCTTTAAGCTTTGCAATTATATGTTCCATAACCTATTAGCATTGTATAGTGAGTAAACATTTTCTGCAAATGAGAGAAATCTGAGTAAAATTAATCTTTCTTTGTTCTATTTGAATTTAAATACAGTTGCTTCTGCTTTAGGATGACTTGCTCAACAAGGACAGCCCTATTTGTATTACAAACTATGATTTGTCACATGCAGTATATATTTCTTTTTTCTAATCTTAATTGTTAACTTTTCCAGAACAAAGCTGTCACTTTGACAAGGTGGATTTCTTATTTAATCTCCAGACCTTAAAGCAATCCTGTGAAAAAGATCCTTTCTGAGTCCAAGTTCTTCGTTGTCATGTTGCTAGAGTGCGTTTCTGACCAGAATGCAAAGTAGTTTTAATCCATACATCCCTTTTTCTGTACTGGGATAGATGCCAAATCTATGCCAGTAATTAACTTTTGAATGTCAGCTGTAACAAATACAGTTTCAGTGTAATTTGACCAGTTAACTAGTTAAGACAAATGAACTGTTTTCATGAAATAGTATATTTTGGATTCACAGAAATATTCAAGCTGTATAATATCTAGAAAGAGAGGGCGAGAGAGGGTGAGAGTGCAAGAACATTCAATTTGTAGAATTTTTTTAAGATTGATTTTTAAGAAACAGCTTTGATTAATTTCTCAAATAATAGCATGCGAGATTGCTGACTAATAAAAGTGACACACAAAACTGTAGTAGTTTTCAGTACTATTTACAGAAAGTGTATTTCATGATTATTCCAATTCTTCTGTGTTCTTGCAAAAGGGATAGAAAACAAAAATCCCCCCCCCCCCCATGCTTGGCTGTAATCATTAAGATAACATTATCTGAGACTCAGGGTAGAAAAAGTATTGTAAAAATAGGAAAAAAAATACTTAAAATGTCAGAAAAAACTGATCAAGCAGCAGCTGTCAATCAAGAACAAAGTACATGACCCCATTAGATGGAGCTTAATGAATAATAAACAACAAATAATGTATTCAAATTATTGGTATATTTTCTGTTTGCAAATTGTCAAACCAACATTTAAAAATATATTTGTCATTCATAATTAACTCATTATTTCTTTAGCAAATAAGTTTTAGTCTGCAGATGGCATGTGAACAATTTGTATTTCCAGTTCTATAGTGTGTTGATTAGTTGAATAATGTTTTTGTGTTTTAGATTTGATGACATGCAATGAAATACTACAAATTATGAATTTTGTGATGAAATATACAAGTCAGAATTCACTTAAGGTGAATTTTCTACCGTGAGATTTTAAAAATGCACTTTTGTAAGTATTCTTGCTAGTAAAGTTCAAACACTGGAATGATAGTAAGCAGACACAAAAGGATCATTGTAAAATGGTGTCATTTTTAGACCCTTACATACGACTTCAGAGTAGTTTGTCTTTGTCACACTGACGTCAGGTGCTAGAAGTCTTTGCAGAGATGCAGAATTATTTGTGCTGATTCACTCTGATGTTAGATTAACTGAGCCCAATTAATTCCCATCTGCGAGCAATACAAGTTTTGAGCATCAGGCTGTCACTTTAGACAAACTGCTGTTTTTTCTACAAACCCAGAGGAAACCGACTTTGTGCCTGTAATCTGTGCAATAGTTGGAGGAATGGAATCCTCCCACTCAGTTTGCAAGATGTGGAACACCATTACAGTTCCATTTTAGCCACCACTATAGCCTATTGGTTGTAACAGCATTTGCACATATACATTCCTCTCATCTAGAAGGGCTTTGGACTATGGATCTACATGGACATTTCCCACCCATTTCCCACCTTTCTCTCTCACCCCTCTTTAGCAATTTAAAGTCAGCCTTTGGCCAAGATTACCAAACAATGGAATTTGGGGTATCAAAGCATTTTCCTATACAATTACTTCAGTATTTTATATACCACTTTGTTTAACGTTCAGCAAGTGCTCAGGCAGGAGCCATTTTTGTCAAAAGAAAAGGCACATCCGTTTTATTTATTGTGCCCACTTTTTCTAGGTTTCTAGTAGCTTCTAGTTCAGTTACTATGCTCAAAATGTAATATATAGTAGCACTGTTACTCTCATACTAATATTAATCATCTCATTATCATGATCACTCCCATGGTGGTAGCATGATACCTATCCTTACATCCCCCCAGCTGCTTTTATCTACTTTAATTCTTATGCAACAGTACTTATAACTTTGAAATACTAGTTCATATTCCGGGAACAAAAATCTTAAAATCAATAGTCAGTCAGGTTTCTAACAGTAATATACTAACCTGTTTTATCATTTACAAATCCCAATCACTTTAAAGCAAGGAAACAAACAGTTAAAGACATTATGAAACACACTGCTTACATAATTAGCATAAATACATTGGCTTAAATTTTCAAACCTGGGTCTCCCTAAAACTAGGCACCTAAATCCTATATTTAGACACCCAACTTGTAACCAAGTATAAATAAATGAATACTTCATCAGACTGGAAAATCCTGTCTCACTGTGCTCAGAGAACAATTGACTGGATGCCTAAAGTTAGACTCCTAAATCCATTTTTTAAGCCCCTAAATAGTAACTTAAAACTTCAGAAGATACTTGACTGGAGGCCCCTCAATTTGCAAAGATTTCAAGCTCCTCTACTCCCATGAGCATAAGGTTCAACTGCACAATCCTAGAACTCATTTACCTTCAGGAGCTCTCTCTTTTAGCATTTCCCCACACTGGACACTGGCCTCAAATTATGATGAGTCAATAAATTATAACAGCATTCTGAAAGCCACAAATCCTCTTGCTTCTAACCCAACTGTTCTACCTGGAGGCCGCCTGGAAGGTGAAAAAACCAACTGAGCTACATGACAATTTGGCCCAACGGGAAGTAATCCTTCCTGACTTCTGAAAATAGGTGATGAATCAGACCTGTAGCATCATATGTGACATGGATCCTAATCTAAAACTAAAGGAAAGGAGAGCTAACCAGAGATAAGAGGCTTTTTCAAAACCCAGGCTTGACTCAGTTTGGCTATTGTATGCACACCGTTGCCTACTAACTCACATCATCCCCATTTACCCAGGCCATGACTAAGGAGAAAACCAAAGGGGGATGGGCTGTGGGGGAGCAGCCCCCCATCCAACCACACATGTGTTTGGACTTTCCTTATTCCTTTACTGTCCAAAGTTCCTTTATCCCCACTAAAAGCAGTAAGAGTGTGTTCAGTATGAAATAAGTCACACCTATGAAACAGGTCAATCATTCAAGGTTAGTTAATATGGTTACAGATGAAAGAATGGACAATGTGGGTAAAAGGAATGTGACCCTTTGCTTAAGGTTTTTGCACAGTGATGTCACCAGAGAGAACATCCTCCAGTTTACAGAAATCAATGAGATGACTGGAAGAAGCATAGCAGATATGATATTGATTGAGCCACAAACCATAGAAATGTATCACAGTTGACTTGTGGTTTTGGGTTTGATGCGGCTTGTGAAATGAGAGGAAGCTTTTCTGGAACTTGGGCACTCATTTGCAGTGAGTGCTTTCTCTCCATTGTCCAAGTGACTGTCTAATCTTGGTAATCAGTAAATCAGATTGTTACTGCACTTCATAATTGTTGAGGTATAATTAATCATCTCATTATAAAAAAAAACAACACCTTTCATCATTAACCTCAGCCTAAAGAGTGACCTGTTTGGAACCTCATATCAAGAGAGTTTCTAAAGACAAACCAAGTCAATGGCTCATAACTGTACTGACAGTTGATTTGTTCACTTATATGACACTGAATACTTTCCATAAATTTGAATCCATATATTGTGGACATTCAAAAGATCACAAAGATTGGAACACACAAAAAATGCAAATATTCTTCTAGGTGTTTTACATTTACAATCTGACTTAACATTGTAGAAGCTGCTTTGCTTGAGACAAGAAGTGAAATATGGTGTCCTGAAACTGACTTGTGGTCAACGGCCATATAAAAATGAAGTTCACAAGTTTTGTGTCAAAATGAAGATTAAGTCAACAATCTTTTTTCAAGAGAATGGCATATGAAAGTGATGTTGGTCTAGAATTTTCAGTGCACAATTTTGTCAAGCCACAGCAACATTAGCAGACTCTATTATCAGACTCTGCACTGCAATAGTATAAACGTTCACTATTTCTTCCATTTATGGTTGCTTTACTTATGCAGATCAGTGACAGGTTTGGAGCTTACAGTAAAACTTGTGAAAGCTTTCATTGCTTTGCCACTCGTTTTTCAACAATTACAAACATAATGAACATGGATAATCGGTTAGCCGCTACTTGTTAAATTTATCTCCTGAGAAACATCTGGTTTCTGTGGAGTACTAACAGTGCAGGAAATATTCACAAAGAAAAGAGTTTCTGCTTGATATGGTTTATTGAAATTCTATTTAAGTTTGACTTGGTAATCTTTTTGAATATCCACATATTGCTAAAGATATTTATTAGTCTGTCTGTAATTACAAATGTAGGAAACATTTTTTTTTCAATCTTGTTTACCTGAAAAGCTTTTGACCCACTGCAGAGTCTAGTAACTGTTTGAATGGACTAGCCTCAGTGTTTATTTTGGAGATGACCTGAGATACAGACAAATTGACAGAAAATACAGTTGAGTGCTTTGTAAGACAACTAGGTTCTTGAAGGCTGTTTCTTTTGTAAAGCATTAGATACACTGCAATTCTAATTTACATAACACTCATTTGAATACTGATTCCACCCACCTGTTTTTCCCATTGCAAAAATTTTACAACCATGAGCATTTAACTTGGACTAAGTCTTCTCAGGCTTCTGGACACATCTGCCTCACAGCAGGCATGTTCATATGCTTAGCACAATCTATTCCATACCAACGTTCTATCATCCCTTAGTATAATCACTCTAGTATTAGTAAGAGAATGCCCCTTTGCTGTTTATAGATGTAAGCATTGGCTTTTTAAAAATCACACACTATAAAAAGCTGTTTGTGTATAGTCCTAAACACAGGTTAGACAGGTGGGAGCTTTAAATCACATGTAACTTGCCTTGTGACTTTTTTTTATTGATTTTTTTTTAAAATAGAAACAATAAAAAAATACAAAAAAGATAAATGAATTTGAGCTTCCATTTGTTTCTGAATACTGCATGCATCATAGGATCTACAATAGAATTATGCAGTTTTACAACTCATAAAAGCTGCAAGACCTGACAATACAAAACCAAATAATACTACATAGACATAACACATTAGGGGTGGGGAGGTACAGTTGTAAAATAGGAGAAGATATACATAAATGGGAAGGAGGGTATTAGGGAGGGAATGGAAAAGAAAGGAGAGTTAGATGTAAGTGACTGGTGAAAATATTCTGGGGGAGTGTAGGGGCTGAGACTGCCCCACACTCCCCTGCAGCCATGACTCCTGTTCTGCAGGGCTGGGCCTGGCTCCCTGCACAGCCCATTGGCTCTCACTGGCTGTAGAGTTTGAGGAGCTTGCCACAGCATCATTTGATGAGCACATCTGCACACAGGACCCTCTCCTTATGATGTCTGGTCCCCACCCCCAACTTTCTTCCTGACTGTCACCAGATGCAGGGCCCCAGGATTTCTCTCCTGCTCTACTTCTGCAGGCCCTAACCTCACCAGTTGCGGGGCATCTCCCACCAAATTGGACAGGTGCCAGGGCAGCGACGTGGCTCAGATAATAGATTTGGAAAAATCTAAGCTCCCTCTAGCCCTAGTTACCTGCCACCTGTGAGATTAGATAGAACATAGAGGTCCAGATTTCTTTGAGCAGTCTCAACATTGTTTATCCAAATGTGTCTAAAAATTTCTTTGGATTCATATAATTGATTTCTAAGTCAATAAACTATTCTTTTAAAAACACTTCTATGAGCATAATCTTCACTGGCTGATTTTTTTCCTCTCTCTTTATTACCTCACACGCACATTGTTGTATTTGTGTGAAAAGAAGATTCTTATTTCTTTAAATTAATTTGGGCCTGCTTATTCTCCACCTACAGTAATCAAAATGCTGTGTTTTATTTTAGTAGCATATTGAAATGTAATGGGGTGCTGCGACAGATCAGTGTATAATATATCCTTATTTCAGTAGAGCGTTTTATTTAAAAAAAGATGCAAGATAGGAACAAAGGAAGGATTCATTTTAGGGAAGAGAAGCATATAAAAGTAAAACACAAAAATCCCATATTCATACTGTCATTATTCAAAAGATGACAATGACAACAACAGCAACAAAAGCAGAAAACGCTGTATCCCGTGACTCTGGACATGGCCTTATATGACATCACAAGAAATATTGTAAGCAGTATTAAATACTTAGAAATCTGCTTAGCCCAACTATGGGGGAGATGACCAGATCACCCCACTTCCCCTTCACCTGGAGAGGGAGACCCATATAAAGAGGATCCCCCACTATGTGTAAATCTGAGGGTGAAAAAAATCCCACAACATAAGTACATCACATTCAGAAAATGTGACTTATTTACTTTAAGTTGACTGTGTCCCTGTAATATTTCCATTACATATTAAAGACATGGGTAGTAGAGCTGACTGAGGAGAATAGCATATTCTTTACATTTTATGCTTCAGTCCTGTGGTCTGAGGAAATAGCTAGGCATACTTGTTCAAATCCTATTTAACTTGCAGCTTCTTCCTTTTTTTGTTTTTTGTTAAAAAAGAAGAACTTGCATCGTTTCTATTTTCTACATAGGTAAGAAGCAATAATTCTGTTGACCTTGGGTGGTAGTGTACTAATGTAGGTCTCTGTGTATTAATGTTTGACATCTTTTTTTCTACTAAGTCTTTTCTTCCCCATGATTCAAACAAAGGAGCACTAACAGTCTATAGAGAAGATTTTCAAGGGATGCACATATTTCAGCAATGCTCACCAAACTGGATTATTTTAAATACATTTCAGTACAATCTGAACTTTTATGGTCAGATTCTTTTTTTGTCAAGTTTCTGTGCTCAGTTTAAGTTTACATCAGACACAGAAGAAAGTAGAATATGATTTAAATAATGTACTATTTTATTTCCATTAACAATTTTGTATTTTTACATTATTTTTCTTATACATCTGTAGATAAATAGGTAGTTTCTCATTAAGCAATCTCCACCTGGTGGCAGCATGTCATAGCCAGCAACTAAATAGATAGAACTAGTGCGCTCAGATAAAGTCCTTTTTTCCTTTAAACAAATAGAATGTCAGAGTTTGTTAGTCAGATAAGTTGTTGTTGTTTAATGTTTAAAACATCTCCTCATTTAGGTGAAATATATTTAATTTTAAGCTGCTTTTACTCATCTTGTATCTCATGTTGCATAAGTGCCAGGATGGCTGTGCAATTTACAAGGATCCAATGCATAAGCACCTTCAAAGGGTGAAGCAATTGCCAAATCCTCCATTAGCATAGCTGTATTAATGGCTGCATTACTTCCATTTATAAAGAACAATGAGTGTTGACTTTAGCCATCAAAATACCGTTGAAGTGTTTCACATTCATATTCTGCATATTGCTTTAGGTATAAAATATGTATTTGGCAGCTCAAAGTTAGCATAATGTACTTTCTTCAAGCATAATTTTGTAGCCCATTGCAAAGAAATGTTCCTTGAATTGCCAATTTGCCACAGGAAAGAAAGAAAGTCTTTCCAGACAGAAGGCACAAGAATCAAATGAATTTGTGTTCTTCTAACTACAAAGCTATCCATATCAGTTATGTCTGAAGTGCAAGGTATGACTATAAAGTTACGTATTATATAATTTGAGAAAAGTATCACAGATGGTTAAGCTTTATAAAGAAAGAATAATTCCTTCGATGTCTATTTTGAGTGTTGATTATGGTTTTGAAAATAAAAGCACTCTGGCAGCCATTAGAATGGCATATATATATATATATATATATATATATAAAAATTTTCAAAGATATATGTACTAAAACTCTATGGCAGGCAGGAGCTCATCTTTCAGGAAGAAATATGGACTTCCTGCCATGTTTGTGTGACCCCTTTAGACAAACTGAAGCTTCAGTGTCAATTAATACCGTAGAATGCTTTGTGTAGCTTTCCTGATTATAGACAAATGTTACTGCAATGTTGGGGAGAAGTGGATGGAAAATGGACTTTTTTCCATGGAAAATCTAGACTTTTCATTAAAAGAAGCAAAAAACACAAAGCAACACATCCCTCGGCCTGCGCCGCTTCCCGCAGGCCCCTTTGGCCTAGGAGAGCAAACTGCAGCTAGTGGGAGCTACGATCAGCCGAACCTGTGAATGCGGCAAGTAAACAAACCAGCCTGGCCTGCCACGGGGCTTACCCTGGCGGGCCATGGGCCAAAGGTTGCCGAATCCTGTTTTATAATTAGATTTCACCAAGTCAGTAACAAATGTGAATTCCTGGGCCATTATCCCAGTCTTACTATGGAGTCACAGACAACCCCTTAGTATCTCCAATCTATCTTGCTGCTCAGACAAACTGAACTTTGTGATAACAGGTTACTTAAAGAAAAATCACAACACATCAAGTTTCTCCCAGTCCTAAGAGACTAGTCGCTCCCTCAGATCAATTGGTACTCCAGATCTTACACCAAAGACAATGCTGGCAGCCAATTCTATGGTAGGGTTGGGTTTATTAGCTAAGAAAAAAGAATGAGAATTATTAAGAGGTTAAAGCAGGTACAATATAACAATAGATAAATCACAGTTTGTAACACAGTGATGAAATAGATTGCCAGTTTCCCAAATGTCTTATCCAGGGCTACCCAGAATAATCTCTGACTTCTCATTCAATTATTAAGCCATGTTAGAATCCAAACAGTCTAGTGATAAAGGATTTTTCATTGAATCCATATTATATCTTCTCACAGAAGACAAGTTGACAGTCTCTTTACCCAAGTGGGCCTTTCCTCTGATGATGGTGTGTGAGGAATGCACATTTCACAAGATTTCTTTTATGGGTAATTTAGTTGCAAGGATATTTATCATGTAAATGTTTGCTATTACACTATGATAGAAATAGAAAAGTGAAAACAATACAAGAAACATCCCATTAGTTGTATGAATTTTAAACACCCAAACCACTTATACGTGAACAATCACTTAGATCTACACTAACACAAGTGAATTGGCCTGTGGCTCTGAACTGACCTGGTTTGCCAGCAACACAGTCCCTTCTTCCTGCAGGGTAAATAAAGATCTGAACTCACAAAAAATAAAGTTTCTAACCTTCAAAAGTCACCAGTCCCTCCTTTGCAGGTTTTGTCTGCTCAGATTCTTCAAGCATCAGACAGTAAGATCTCCTGGGATACTCCTTCCCAAAAGCTCAGAGCATAGGTCTGTCGCTTCCACCAGCAGTGCAGGAACAATTTGTATAGTGGGGGTGCTTAAGGCAGAAACCATGCACTTGGATTGTTATTACTACTTCAAGCCAGGGGATGGTTGGCAGCACCCCTCATTCAGCACCTATACCTTCCACTGTCTGCCTCCTTCTGAGCTGCTCTGCATCCGCTTTTAAGCCCTGCTTCTAGCTTGTGCAGGCTTTGCAGGTGTGGCAGGGTAGGGCTGCCTTGGACCAGAGGTGCTCCTTAACCCCTTCTTCTACAGAGTGGAATTACAACCTATTACATGGAGAGGTGGGAAGTCTTGGTAAAACCTGCAGAGCTGTTTAAACTGGTATAAAGTTGTATAAAGCCTTGTATATGTGTATGTCTGAATTGCTTTTCTGATTTGCGCTAATTATCGGGAGAAATATTTGCTATACACAATTTTTTTCTATTATCTGTTCAATCTGTTATTCTTTTTTTAATTTGTTCAGTCCTGTGGCATATTTGTATTCTTGATTATTTCTGATATACTTGGTGATTTTGGCTTCCCTCCCCTCCCCAAAGTAGCATATCTATTGTCCTGAGTAAGGGATATCTTTTTAATCATGGCACTTAGGTTGAGCTATATATTTCTGAAATAAAAGCAGGTTTTATTTTTAATATACATTTTAATACTGCTGTTTTCACAATACAGTGGAAAGAGAGGAGCTCTCCTGTTCTTAGTTTAAAACTGATGTAAAATCATTCACAGGCTGAGGACTTTTTACAGCAAAGTTAAAAGTTGATCAATGTTACAAAATCAGGGTTGATGATGAAAGTACAGACAAAACCTAATTATTATTGTTTTAATGTATTGGATTGTAAAGGCAGGCATTATGTCTACCTCTATGGCCCAAACCTGTTTCCTGTGCCTGCATGGAGACCTATTGAAGTCAATGGTCCTGTACAAGGGCACAAGAGTCCACATTTGATTTCAGGATTCTGCCTGTTTGCAGTCCACCAAGCACAGCAGCACTCAGAACCTGACTGAGGCCTCTGGGAATTTAATATAAAAAGTAAAGGGCACAATCTAGTAATACTTGCATTAAAATAAATGTTGTTCTTATGTATTGAAAGTTAAAATATTTATGTATTAAATTGTTTGTTATGCTCTCCCTGAATTACTATTCAGAGAGATACACAAAACATGAACACTGAAAAGAAGGGGGAAAGAGAAGTAACCTAAAGCAAACAATGGATCTCCCTTACAAAGCATGAAATATAGTACTGCTGTCATAATTTGCAGAAGATAAACTTGCCCCAAAGGATAAATTGTGTATTACTGAGGGTGAAACTAACAGAAAGTAAGGCCTCTTTTCCTTTAAATTTAGCATTAAGAAAAATGAGACCTCCATCCTTCTAAGTTATATCTTAGAAAGGAAATAGATATAACCACTTCACTAATTAGCTTCCCAGCTCAATGCATTTGATTATGACATAGGCATGTGCCGATGTGGTATCCAACTCAGTGAGGTGATCCAAGAAATAGGTTCTGCATTGATGTAGCTGACCAAGGGTTTTCCTTTTCTTTGAGTGCTGTAGAGATTATGTGCAATTATTACATGTAGTGGATCCATTTCCTTGCTCTGTTTCATGCAACAAAAAATCACATCCTCAACTTGATCAGTTAACAGCTAAAACTCATAGATAAGTGGTATTTCATGGCTGATACCATAATTAAATAGAGCTATTTTCATTTATGGAAGTTCAGTTTAAGTGGCAAGGAATGTGTTGCAAAAAAAGGAACTGCAGACAGTTTTGCTATGAAGCACTATGATGTATTTAATCTTCAGCATTTGCTATTGTATTGTCTTTTCAAAACTAGTAACTAATAAGAAATTGAACATACACTACACATGGATCCTGAATCAGAGCTAGGTCTGTTGTTCGCTCTGCAGGGTTCCGATACCTGGGAGATATTAAGAGTATATTGTGGCTTTGTCAGAAACCCTAAGTAAGTGGTCCTGTACAGTTGCACTGCTCCAGTACAAGATCAGATCAAATCTGGTCCCTGGTTCCCCCCTTCTATCTGGTGCAGGATATTGCTGCCTCACCTGAGCTGGCTGCTGTGCTGGGTGAAGGACACAAGACCTCCTCTCAACACCTGCACACTCTCTGCTCACCTGGAGAGAGAATAGTAGCTGCTCTCTTCCTTAGTCCATGACTTGTAATATGAATGGTCAATACAGACATGGTAATGGTATGCCATATGTCTGCTAACTCACCTGTACAGATACAGGTAGTGGCTCACATTCTGACCTTTAAAAAGTGGATTTTTATTGAGCAGCAGCAGTGAAAAGAAGAGCTTTTGATTTCACAGTGCCAGGAGGTACATATTTGATTTAAATCACTAATACTAAAACAAAATGAAAAAAAAAGAAGCAAATTTTAACAAGGAAATGTGTCACACTGAGTGTACCAGATGAGAAGATTGAAAACCTTGGTTCAAGATATAAGTTCTAAGAATTATTATTATTTATTAAATTACAGTAGGCTGAGGGATAATGGGATAACTGATTAATAAGGCTCTCTTCTAGTAACACATAATAGGCTAACATTTTCTGAGAAATTGGCCTACTGTTATAGGAAGTAATCTATGACTTGAAAATAGTTAAAGAAAGTAATATTCATGATTATTTTTAATTTTCTATATAATATATAGACAACTCCCCTGAGACAGTAGTCCCTCCAAAAGTGGGCAATTTATATGGTCTCTTGACATAAGAAACAACAAATGAAAACTGGTATGGGAATCATAGCTTAATATTCTGGATGTTGGAATCTGGGTATAGTACTGAAATATGAACTTTAACTCAGTAAGTTTGGCACTGTCTGGTTACTTTTATGCCTTTCTCGGGTCTGTTTCCTCCCTAATAATTCTATGTTGCTGCTTCCTTCTCCATGTATAAGGAAAGTTCTACATTTTTCAAGAACTTCTATAGATTTATTTTTTCTTTCTCGCAGAGGATGGCAAGTGCCTCCCATTTATCTTAATAGGGACTATAACTAAAGTGTTGAGGTGAATTTGTCAGTCCTAAGTAAGGGAAGTATTCCTTTGTTTAATTAGATCATACAGTCTTTTAAAATGATATTTTTTTCACTCTTGGTTTATTTACAACTCTTGCTACTAGCAGTTCCCAAGGGATAATTGCATGAAAATTGCCTGAAACATTTACACTGCAACTTTTTAATTAGATGAACTCAGGTGTTCCAGTAAGTATGCACCTAAGCTTACCTACTGTAAATAATGAATGTAAAGGAAAAATCTAGAGGGAGAAGTTTTGAACACCTCAGCTGGCACACATTGCTGGGAAAAAAATGAAAACAATGACTTTGTTTTATTTCAGGTAAACTATTATTAAAATGAACTTCAGAAATTAATTTCTGGCCTGACTTTCAAATCCTGTTAAAAGTCAGTGGGAGGCAGAGGTGGTCATTGGAAATCAAGCCATGGTGGATATTTATGCTCTAAAGATATAGGACTGGGCTCTGAGTCCCATAGCATGCTAAAAGCGTATATCTGTATTATTATTAAACACAGACCAGCTTTTCCTTGCCACTTTTGCCTCTTTATACCAATTATACAGATATGTGGGTGCTTAATATAATTAACAGTGGTTTAAATATAAAAACTGAGGCTTGGTCCAGATTTGATTAGCACCTGAGAGACCAATACTAATGGCCTGATTTTCAGAGGTGCTGAGTGTTCACAAATGAAACTGAAGGCAGAGGGCCAGATTGTGTACAGCTGTGAAGGTGAAGAGGGAGGGTTAAGGTGCTTCCCCCTCTTGTGTGGCTCTGCAGAAATCCCCAGAGCACATGGATTGTGAAGGCCTCTCACAATTGCAGTCTCTGTATTCTGACTAGTACTGGGACATCTTGCTCCTGTTCTTTTCTTTCCCTGGGGGGCAAGACTCCTAGGGTATATCTACAGTGCAGTTTTTAGGGATGATTATAGCTCAGACAGACGTATCTGCACTAACTTTATCTCCTCTACCAGTGTAGACACTGTTGCGTGGGCTTCAGCATGGGCTGTACAAGCATGTTGCTAGCCTGCACTGAAACCTGTGCTGTCACACCTGCAGTGCTATTTTTAGTAATATTATCATGAATATAGCTACCCTGGGTATGCCTACCAATGCAACAATCAATTGTGAGATTGCAGTGTAGATATACCCCTAGAAGGGTTGGAAAGGAGATGAGGTCATGGCAGAACTGGACTGGCAAACTGGATGGAGCAATATGCTCACTCCTAAAGAATGGAACAAATGCACTGTGGCATGTGCAAGGGGAAGCCCTGGCAGAGATTGAGGTACAGTGTCCCTGGCGTGTCTATTGGGGAAGTATAGCTCCATATTGCCCAGTACAATGGCTGTTGTATAAACGCCAAGATTTATCCTAAAAGCTGTCTGAGTATTCAACACAGTTGAAGATCAGCTTGTTTGTACATATAGCTTCACAGCCTCATCTTTAATTTGTTCACCTTTTTGGTTGGCTGCCAACTATCTAAAAACAAATATTTAAATGAAAAAAATAAATAAGGGCTTAGGATTTTTTATTGTTTGTTTGTTTTTTTAAAAAGGTTCACCACATTGCATGTTGAGCTCTTCTGAAAATCTGGCCACTTATGTCAGTGTCTAAATGGGAACTGACCTCTTGTGAAAATTCTGATGTATATGTATGTACTGTAATAGTCAAGATGGGCCACATTTGTAGTTGTTTATATGAGTCACTCAACATAAAATCTCATCTACATCCAATAACTAAAACATATGCTACTTTTATAGAACAGCAATTGTGTAAAATATTTATTCTTTTGTTCCAGGTGGGAAAACCTATATTACAGAGTTCCAGCTGCTTCTGAATTTTTCCTGCATACAAAGGGAGTCAGAGAAAGAAACTTGTCAATGCAAACGGCCAGGGGTTAAACATGGAATCTGCATGCTTACTTTGGGGATAAAAGTATCCTGGTACCCAGCTCCAGCTTGGAGCTGAAAGCAATTGTTAATTTGTTAATCATTTTCCAGCAAAGTCTTTCTCTAACAGAGCACCAGCTGGTTCTCTAACCAGCACCAATCATGATAACTAGAACCCTAACAAATTCATGGCCATGAAAAATGCATCAGATATTGTGAAATCTGGTCTTTTGTGTGCTTTTACACTATACTATACAGATTTCACGTGGGAGACCAGCTTTTCTCAAATTGAGGGTCCTGCCCAAAAGGGAGTTGCAGGGGGGAAGTCACAAAGGGTGTTGCTGTACTGCTACCCTTCCTTCTGCACTGCTGCCTGCAGATCTGGGCAGCTGGAGAGTGGCGGCTACTGACTGAGGGTCCAGCTCTGCAGGCAGCAGCACAGAAGGAAGGGTGGCAATACCATACCATGGCATCCTTACTTCTGTGCTGCTGCTGCGAGCGGCTCTGCCTGCAGAGCTGGGCTCCTGGCTCTGAAGACAGCGCTGCTGCCAGCAGAAGCGCAGAAGTAAGGGTAACAGTACTGCAACCCCCCTTACAATAACCTTGCTACCCACCCCCACCCCCCACAATTCCTTTTTGGGTCAGGATCAAATAGCTGAAATCATTAAATTTACTATTTTTAAAATCCTATGACTGTGAAATTGACCAAAATGGACCATGAATTTGGTAGGGCCCTAATGATAACTTTAAGAGGGAAAGGCGGTGTCAGTTTTTTTGTTACTGGTAGGATTCAAAGAAATGTATCTGAAAGAGGGGATTTGAAATTGTGCTAGGGGAGCAGAGGACATCAGGGCACAATGGGGAGTCTTGTCAGAGTGGAAATATATGACTGGTGGTGGACCATTCTTGTGTATATAGACAATATACTCAGCCAACTAAATTACACTGCAGTTGTTCAGCTGAAGTTTATTGTGAATAATCACATGAATAATTACAAGTTCAGTGCCTGCTGAATGAAGCGAAGAGAGACAAATAAAGCTACATTACCTAAATACTTCTTAACCAGGATCCTAGTTTTCCATGATAAAAAACCCCCCAAAATTCTCCAATAAAATAAAATAAAAAAATCTGTGTTTTTTTCCATGATAAAAATTAAACATTGAACTTTAGTTTTGCTAGCTACTATATATATAGGCATCAGTTGAACACATTTTATTGATATACAGTAGATCCCCATTTATCCAAGCCTCCATTATCTGGCTCTCCAGATTAACTAAACTACCAGATGTTCAAGGCTGACTACCTGAGCCACCGAGGGCTGATTGTTTGGGGCTGGGGTTGCCTCAGCTGCTGTCAGTCCTGGTCAGCTGGTGATTTGGTTAATACGGAGAGCTAGTTAATGGAGGTTTGGAAAAATGGGGTTCTGCTTTATAGCTTTTTATTTTTTTCAGAAAATGCAAAAACTAAAGATTCTCTGTAAAAACACAAACTCCAGATTTTCCATGGCAAATGGATTTCTAGGATCCCTGTTCAAAAGTTTGGTTGATACCCATTACTGCAGTATCTGGATTTTTCTGACTAGTTTGAAAAAAAAAAGTAAGGTTTTTCCAATGAAGCCTGTATCTGCAGAGTCCTTTTGAAAAGAATCTGTTGGAATTTACCAAAAAACCCACAAACAAACAATCAAAAAAATGGAAGTAAACAAGCATTCTTTTAAAACTGATGGGGATGCTGGTATGTTCCTTGAAAATAGGAATGTTCCTTGGGATTTCAGGGCCACATGGTTGCAGGCATACTGAGGGCCTTTGTAGCTGAAGTATAAATCTGCCTATCCAACAGCTTACAGTAGCTGCTTAAAAATACTGTAATATAAATAATTTTAAAAAGATAATATTCTTACCTAGGCATGACTGAACATGGAGGTCAGCACATCAGTCTCTCACAAAAGAGACACTTACAGTTTTACCCCTTATTTCCCAGTTCCAGACTCAGCTTCTTTAAAGAGATTAAAGTCATCCTGCTAACAAAAGCAGATTGATTACAGCATTAAATTGTGACCAAAGATAGCCACAATATTAAGTCCTTTTTTGGACATTCATTCATAGAATTGTAGAATATCAGGGTTGGAAGGGACCTCAGGAGGTCATCTAGTCTAATCCCCTGCTCAAAGCAGGACCAATCTCCAATTTTTTTCTACCCCCCAATCCTAAATGGCCCCCCACAAGGACTGAGCTCACAACCCTGGGTTTAGCAGGCCAATGCTCAAACCACTGAGCTATCCCTCCCCCCCATCCTACTCAGATTCATGTAATAATTGCATTTCCTGCTATTGCAGGGAAAATATCCAGCCTGGTGGAGTAATTTGTACTTGAGAGTTAAAATACCCCACACAATGACTGAAATTACTTCAAAGTTTCTGTTTTTTATTTTTATTGCTTGCAAAAGTTTAAAAGCAAGTATAATTAAGTTCCAGGGAGTGTGGTGGTTCTGATTTTGTCTTGGGTTTTACTGAGAGCCAAAGGGAAATCAATTATCTCCAATTCTTCCTGAAATGCTCTCTGCATAGTTAAATATATTTCTCCCTTACCTCACCTTTGAACAAGAACCATTTATGGTGGTCCAGGATAGATTGTACACCAAATATTCCAGTAAAAACCCAATGTAAAAAACCAAACGTGGAATACCTGATTCTGTACATTGCACCGAATAATCTAACACTTCAATGCAAATGATAAATTGAATGGAAAATAGGTTGGATGACCTGATAGTGTTTTTTGAGGGGGGGTTTGCCATAAATATTTGTGTACTCTCAAGTGTATTAATAGACTTATCCAAAGATGGATAATAAAAAGAGCAAAACTGGTGTCAGTCAGATCATTTAATCTGGGAATAATAATAAACTGTAATATTTCTTGCTGCCTTTCTTGCTGCCATGTTATTGAATTTTAAACTATTTGATTACAACCTGGATCTGAGATTAATTTAGTAGATTCAGGCTATTTTCCTCCCTACAGAATAAATGTGACTAGATCACTAGTCAGTTGAATTTATTTATTATTTATTTATTATTTAAATTCAGTTAATAACTTGTATATAAATAAAATTACTTTTTGGATTGATTGCAAATATTTGAAATCCAAGCAGTGTTGTGGTTGGTTAGATGGTTAGTGCTTAATTGGTTAGATTGGTTAGTTCTTAAATTTAATTTTTTTAAATACTTGTGCATCCAATTTGGAAAGTTGCTTTCTGTGAAACTTGCTCAAAAAGGAGCAAGGAGAACGGCTGAAGTGATTTTAAAAAAATACAGCTCCTTTCAGTTTCAAGTTTAGGTAAATGCCTTGACTCTAGACACATGAGTAGTTCACTTAGTTAAGCATTTGAGTAGTTCCACTGAATTGGGTTGGGTTATATACCTTGCTGGATTTTGACTTGTGATGGGGTCACAAGCTAGGAAGGGTTAAAAGAAAGTTAGTCACATCTATAACACCTGTGCCGTTGTTACTTCTCAGCCAGAGGTAGGTGGGACTAAGGTGTCAGGTAATAACTTAATGGACACCTGGGCCTCATAAAAGGGAGAGAGCTCAGCCTGAGTGTGGAATCATAAGGATTAGAGAGGGTTTGTTGAAAGGGCCTGAGCTTGCATGTTAAGCGACACCTCAGGAAGCCTCAGTTTGATGGTAGGTCTATAGCAGGGGTTCTCTAACTTTTTCTTTCTGAGCCCCCACCCACCAACATGCTATTAAAAACTCCACGGACCACCTGTACCACAACAATTGTTTTTTCTCCATATAGAAAGTACAGCTGGCATTAAGAGGTAGGAAGCAGTGCAATTGCCTGGGGGCCCATGCCACAAGGAGCACTACGCAACCAGAACTATGTCTACACTAGCAACTGAATGACAAAACTTTTGTCTTTCAGCAATGTTAAACCACCGACCACCCCCACACCCTGAAAGACAAATGTTTTGCTGATGACAAGTGCCTTTGTAAGCAGGAGTGCTCTCCTGCTGACAGTGCTTATGCCGCTTGTTGGGGTGGAAGTTTTTTGTTGGCAGGTGAGGCAACAAACGGCGGTTACACGGTGTGCCTTTTAGCAGCACTGCTGTAGTGACACTGCTGGTATCGCTAAAAGCTGCTTGGTGTAGACATAGCTTAAGTTCCTCAGGCTTCAGCTTCAGCCCCAGGTGCTGGAGCTCAGGGCCCCAGGCTGCAGTCCTGCCTGGTGGGGCTTCAGCTTTCTGCCCTGGGCCCTGGAAAGTCTAATACTAGCCATGCTTGGTGGACCCCCTGAAACCAGCTTGCGGTCTCCAGGGGGCCCTGGACCCCAGTTGAGAACCACTAGTTTACACTACAATTAGAAACCTGTGGCTGACCCAGGCCTGCTGGCTTGGGCTCTTGATTGTTGGGCTGCAGCCAGCTGTCCCTGAACCTCTCATTGCCAGAAGCTGGGACTGGATGAGAGGGTGGATCAGTTGACAATTGCCCTCTGTGTATTCTCTCTGAAGCAGCTGGTACTGACCATTGGTCTAACCCAGTATGGCTGTTCTTAAACACAAAGAGCTGGATTCATCCTTCGTAGCTCCAGTTTTAACTAGTACTGTAATTTGACTTTCGATCACCCTAACAAATTCTCCAAATATTTCTGAAGTTTTAACAAAAAGTTCTCCATTTAATTTAATGCCTAATGTTCAGTAAGTAGCTACTGATACAATGGAAAGCCACCATCTTGTTATGAAGAATCTGCTTTCAGATCCATGTGCAAATTGAAGTGTGAGTATAACACACATTAGCATTAATGTGAGACATCCTTTCCCCTCCCTCAAAAGCATGGGCAATTAGAGCCTAAGTGCCTTCTAAAAAGCAAAACAATTGGCAGGGAATTTAGCCTTTACCACATTCTCAATTCTGTCATTTAGAAACTGCAAACTGAGAACAGGTTTCAGAGTAGCAGCCGTGTTAGTCTGTATCTGCAAAAAGAAATGGAGCAGGTCCTCAAGGAATCAATTCTGAAGCACTTAGAGGAGAGGAAAGTGATCAGGAACAGTCAGCATGGATTCACCAAGGGCAAGTCATGCCTGACTAATCTAATTGCCTTCTATGATGAGAAACTTGCTCTGTGGATGAGGGGAAAGCAGTTTGACTTTAGCAAAGCTTTTGACGTGGTCTCCCACAGTATTCTTGCCAGCAAGCTAAAGAAGTAGGGGCTGGATGAATGGACTATAAGGTGGATAGAAAGTTGGCTAGATTGTTGGGCTCAACGGGTAGTGATCAATGGCTCCATGTCTAGTTGGCAGCCGGTATCAAGTGGAGTGCCCCAAAGTTCGGTCCTCGGGCCGGTTTTGTTCAATATCTTCATAAATGATCTGGAGGATAGTGTGGATTACACCCTCATCAAGTTTGCAGATGACACTAAACTGGGAGGAGCGGTAGATACTCTGGAGGGTAGGGATAGGATACAGAGGGTCCTAGACAAATTAGAGGATTGGGCCAAAAGAAATCTGGTTAGGTTCAAGAACGACAAGTGCAGAGTCCTGCACTTAGGACGGAAGAATCCCATGCTCCGCTAGAGACTAGGGACCGAAAGGCTAGGTAGCAGTTCTGCAGAAAAGGACCTCGGGGTTACAGTGGACGAGAAGCTGAATATGAGTCAACAGTGTGCCGTTGTTGCCAAGAAGGCCAATGGCATTTTGGGCTGTATAAATAGGGGCACTGCCAGCAGATTGAGGGACGTGATCTTTCCCCTCTATTCGACATTGGTGAAGTCTCATCTGGAGTACTGTGTCCAGTTTGGGGCCCCACACTACAAGAAGGATGTGGAAAAATTGGAAAATGTCCAGAGGAGGGCAACAAAAATGATTAGGGGATTGGAACACATGACTTGTGAGGAGAAGCTGAGGGAACTGGGATTTAGTCTGTGGAAGAGAAGAATGAAGGGGGATTTGATAACTGCTTTCAACTACCTGAAAGGGGATCCAAACAGGATGGATCTAGACTGTTCTCAGTGGTAGCAGATGACAGAACAAGGAGTAATGGTCTCAAGTTGCAGTGGGAGAGGTTTAGGTTGGATATTAGGAAAAAAAAATTCACTAGGAGGGTGGTGAAACACTAGAATGCATTATCTAGGGAGGTGGTGGAATCTCCTTCCTTAGAAGTTTTTAAGGTCAGGCTTGACAAAGCCCTGGCTGGGATGATTTAGTTGGGGATTGGTCCTGTTTTGAGCAGGGGGTTGGACTAACTGACCTCCTGAGGTGCCTTCCAACCCTGATATTCTATGATTCTATAAAGGAGTACTTGTGGCACCTTAGAGACTAACAAATTTATTTGAGCATAAGCTTTCGTGAGCTACAGCTCACTTCATCGGATGCATTCAGTGGACTGTAGCTCACGAAAGCTTATGCTCAAATAAATACAGTGGGAAGATTTTATATACACAAAGAACATGAAACAATGGGTGTTACCATACACACTGTAACAAGAGTGATCAGCTAAGGTGAGCTATTACCAGCAGGAGAGTGGGGGTGGGGGGAAGCCTAAGTTAATGGCCAAATTGGACAGTCTCTATGTAAAAGAATAAATGGACACAAATCAGATGTCAAGAATTATAACATTGAAAAACGGAGAACTCTTCAGTCTCTTTGGTCACTCGATTACAGACCTAAAAGTGGAAATTCTTCAACAAAAAAAACTTCAAAAACAAAAACCAACGAGAGACTGCTGAATTGGAATTAATTTGCAAACTGGATACAATTAACTTAGGCTTGAATAAAGACTGGGAGTGGATGTGTCATTACGCAAAGTAAAACTATTTTCCCATGTTTATTACCCCTCCTTCTGTTCCTCACACGTTCTTGTCAACTGCTGGAAATGGCCCACCTTGATTATCACTACAAAAGGTCCCCCTTCGCCTCCACCCCGCTCTCCTGCTGGTAATACCTCACCTTACCTGATTACTCTTGTTATAGTGTATATGGTAAAACCCATTGTTTCATGTTCTTTGTGTACATAAAATCTCCCCACTGTATTTTCCACTGCATGCATCCAATGAAGTAAGCTAAAAGAAAAGGAGTACTTGTGGCACCTTAGAGACTAACAAATTTATTTGAGCATAAGCTTTCGTTTGCTATAGCTCACTTCATCGGATGCATTCAGTGGACTGTAGCTCACGAAAGCTTATGCTCAAATAAATTTGTTAAACTGAGAACAGTGAGTGTATTGGGATGCTCTTAGATGACTAAATGTGTTATCATTCAGCATTAGATATTTTGTGTAATTAAATAAACTAATTGTAGTTAATGTGACATACACATTATTCATTGTTGTGCTAGATTGACATTTAGCTACGAATGATGAAATTACTATACATTTCATGACCTATGCAACTTGTAAACTAGAGGCTAGTAAAAATGTAATAAGGGAAATGGTTGTTATATAACATTGTCTTTATTGTCTCATTTTTTTTAATATAAGGTCATATAAGTAACAAACATAACATTGTCTGTATTATGTTATTTACATTATCTGGTCAGCTAGCTACTATTTGTCATGGTATTGAAGTCTGTACTCATGCCCATTCTGCAGGCCTTTATATTTGGCAGTGACTAAAATTAATAATGATGAAATGAACTCAGTGCTTAGGTTATTGTAACCTGTTTTAATTGTTTCCTTTTTGGCAACATGGAATGAAAAGAAAGCAGCATTTAATATTTTAAAACCTCTTTCTCCTCCACTGCCATTCTCTACACAGGGGAGACCTTTCTCTAAACAGGTGTCACTGACAGTTTAGTTATATGGAAATGACATCACTTCAGAGCATGGGAAATTCCTGCCGTTTTATTTATAAACTGAAGTTTGATAGTAGTTTTAGACTAAATCTTAGGGAAGAGTTTTGATATTTTTTTAAACAGATAACACTGAAGCTGGTATGAACAATAGCTCTGGATAATGCCAAAGAGATTGTATGATTTTTGAATGCATTTATTTATTATTTGCCTTTTATTTTGTGTTAAAGATCCATGTAGTTTAGAATGTAGAAAATATCTGTTTAAAATATGCAAAACAGTACATTGCTGCAAGGGTTTGCGTGCCCTATAACACTTTCATAGTGAGCTGTCACCTTTAAATTTGTAGGTATAATAAAATATAGCTAATCAGATAGCACTCTCATCTGTAAGGATAACAAGCTCAGCAGGTAGCAGATCAGCTCAATTAAAGTATGCTATACTTTATTCTATAAAGCAGATGCTAAAGCAAAAATGTTTTTAGACATTTATTAACATCTGTGACTTGTATGACCATCTTTTATACCAGTTCTCCCTCCTAAAATCCTCAGCTACTGCAGGCAACATTTTCAGGTTAAAAATTGTAATCCTGAATGAGTGTACTGTTGTTCTTTCTCCCATTCAGTCAAATATCTAAAATAACTATTATTTATAAATTACTTACTTTTGTCAAAACAAGTTAGATAAAATTCAGATGTATTTCTCTTTATCAGATTGGCTTCACATGCTTTGATCACCTGTGGTTACCAAGTTACTAGGAACTTTGTTCTTTTGTCATTTTAGTATCTAGTGCCTGCTAACTCCATCTTGATTTAGCTCATGGACATGTTTTAGGTGCTTTGATTACTAGTAAATGTGACAAGGAAAGTAAAATTATATTCATTTTTAGTAGATAATATGAACCTTCTCAACTTTATTACCACTTTCAACTTACGTTAAAAGCTACCACCGGGTTTATAAATTCACCACTTATTTCTAAAAATATGAATTTTTGGCAGAGGGGGATATAATTTCAATTTTTATCAAGCCTAAGTCATTCACACTCTGGAATTCCAGTTCCCCAGCAGTGGCATCTGATCTTTCTCTTACGCAGCACTGTCAGTGTTTTTAAAAAAACAAATGGGTTTTCTTATTAGCTGCTTTAATTCATTATTTCTCACATTTTGAACTTTCTGGTACTCTATCTTTAATATTCAGCTTCAGTAATATTCATCTGTTATGTTGATGAGGATTTTTCCAAACAAGACTAGATAAAATTGCAAGTGTTCTACAGTATGAATAGTCTCTCTGTTAATAGATCAAAGCTGCTATTGCTTGATAATAAACTGGAATCTGTTTCCAGCTTACTTTCTGCTTTAAAATGGTATCATTTTTCAGTACCATTAAATTCAAGGTTTGCCGTTCAGATGATCACTCAGGCAATCGTGCAGGTTTGGTCCTCCGGAGTAATCATCTTAACTTTTTAGAGCATAACAACCTGAATATTGTCCTGTGGATTGTTACGTAAGCATAAGAAATTATTTCTCAGGATGCATGGTGAAAGGGAAGTGAATAGAGAGTTGGGCTTAATTTTACAATGAAGAAATCTATGATGAAAATTGGGAAATAATCTGTGTCCATAAAGTTAATGATATGTCAGTCCAATTGAATGCGATAGAATTACGTAGGACATGAGAGTACAAGACAAAGAGGTATAAATTAAATCAATCTCTGCAGTTCCTAGGAATTTACTACCTTTTCAATCAGAAGTATATCGGCATAAAAGTTGATAAACTGATGTTGCAATGAAAAGTGGAGGCTCAGTATTGTGAATGTTGTACAGAGGCTTGACAAACAAGTATGGATCATCTTCACAATTAATAATCTGAGAAAGGCAGGATGCAAGCTAACTAGTTCTGCTATAAGGTAATTTACTTTAGAGAATGACAGTTGAATGCAAGTATGCCTCCATTCATTTGGAGTATACAGGTTGTCCTGCTTGTCTGCCTTGCTCACAAATAAGAAGGTGAACAGTTTAATTTGAGTCTGTGAAAGAATGAATAGGGTCTTTATGGTTCCTGTGTTTAGGCTTCGAAACAACCATATCATCAAAGAGGATCAGGTAATAGAGTAAAAAGTAAAGGTCCAAGTCCTACTCTTGAATTTGCATACTGACTTCACTGGGAGTTCCAGATTCTTGTCAAAGTTCAAAAACTGACATAAAATAAGGACTATTTAAGAAACCATACATATCAAAATTTGAGTTGAACATGTTCATGTGGACTTATACACAAAGAAACAGAAAATAGAGTAATTTTGATAATGGTAAATAATGGTAAGATTTCTTCAATTTTAAACTGAGGAAAATAGGGAGGGAGTGATAATAGGGAAATTGTTTTGATATTGATGTAATGAAGTACTCAACAAAGTAGCATTCCATTTGTCATTGCTAATGGAAACAACAACAACAACACAGTTACTCCTAGAGAATGTGATTCTGTTTTGCTCTTTCTGAGGAGGGTAGTTTTACATGGACTGCTTCCATATTAAATTCAAATTAAACTAATAGGAGCTCAGAAATGATGTCTCTAAATAATGCATAATTCTCCCTTTTGCTGAGATGTATTTCCCTACATAAATGAAGTGATGATGGGAATAAATTGTTTTCCAGTGTTTTGCAATCTGAATCTACAGATGTGCGTTAATGTGAACTGAAATATATATTGTTGTGGTGACAAGAAAGTGTACAAATATACCTTTATAGATCTTACTTTTTGTTTGGTCAGGGAGCATGAGATTAAGGAAGTGGTTAAAAAAATATTTCCCCCAGGACATATTTCAAGAGGCCCTGATAGAGTTATTGCCTTCCACTGAAGTTTGTTCTCCATTGGGATTAGGAAGGAGTAGCCCTCACTATCCGTTTCCTGCAGGAGAGGAGTATCAAATGCCTTTTTTCCCCATCTTCTTTTGTTTTAGGTTGATGTGTAATGTAGAGTTTTAGAACTCTAGGCCTCTAATATTCATCAGACGTAGGCTTACTCTGACAGAAAGAAGGTGTCAGTTCAGTGGCCTGTGTAAATTGACTTGATCATCACAGTCCACATTCTGGTGGGCGCAAGTCCTCATCACAAAGTAGTACTATTACTCTTGGCACTAATTTTCATTGTTGAATGGGTATTTATTGCAGAGGATAAAGAGTGAGTAAGCATGGATGAGCTTTGTGTTCCTCTAGGTCAGGATTGAAATGTTGACGGGGCAGTGTGGGGAGGCTTTCACTACTGCTGCCCCTCCTGTACCTGTATTGTGACTAAACTGATGACTACTTCAGTCTGCACAGGTGCTGATATGGACAAGGACACCTCTAAAAGGCACTGAATTTGTTAAACTCAAATTTAAAAACAATGCAGTGGATGCACATACATGACGAATGCCAGTCAGCATTAGTCTTGAGGTGCTATCTGAAAGACAGTACGGTGACAAATGCAATTTTATATTGCTGTGCCTTGTAGAAACATTGGACATAGCCTCAAATCTCTGTTGCTAGTGCTTTGAACAATTATTATACCCTTAGCGAAGTGTGAGACTGTTTAAGGTGTGATAGAAGATAGTATGTTGAAGTGCAGTTTATATTTACAATACCTGCAACATTGATTTACACCAGTGTGGATGAGAGTAGAATCTAGTCTGTAAGAAAAGAAAGTATCTAGTTACAATGAGTATTCTTTTTGGCTATCCTATGAAGGAATTATTGCCAATGGAAATATTTCAAGTTAGGCACTAAAAAATATGACCATCTCCTCCCTAATGATAACCTTCCAGAGAGGTGTCCTTTACCACCTTGTCACTGTAATGACTTACATATAGGTGTGCTGTGCAACCTTGCTTTAGGTAATCCCAAGGTTTCCAGTATAATTATGTTAATTTTGAAGTATAAGATCATGTCTTTTATGCAGCTTTATTTGCCTGGGATCTTGAATGCTTACAAATGGCCAGTTTCACTTCACTGTTTATTAAAGGAAAAATATTAGTGCTAAGTTTTTATAATCATATGGTTGCAAATATAATATATTTTGTAATGAATTAGGCAGAATTGCTAGCATAACTATTTGATGAATTCCAGTCTAATTGTGGATACTTACCTGAACTCTTTCATTTGTTTATGCCAGAAATGTCTTGTCTCAGGCTGTATAATATCCGTTGGTGCTCCACTAACCAGTATTACAGTGACAAGAATAACTTTGTGGTGATGCAATCAAAATTCACTTTTCCTCTCTAGGGGTGTTTACAGAGCTCACCAGTAGTGCAAGACTGGAAGCCTCTATCTTCTAAATAAATGAGCAAAGCTACCTTTACATATCAACATTAAACAGTAAAAATGGAAAAATGCCTTACAGGAAATCAAATGATTTAATTGTTCTGAAAAAATAGTCAAGGGAAAAAGGTTCAGTGGGTAAGACTATATCTTCTTTGAACAGCAAGCTATTATCATACTGCTAACTATTCTTGAAGTCAACAGATTAACGCATTTTTGTGCTCTTTTGCCATTAATTATCAAAGACTAAAATTATTCTGATTTTCCTCCTGAAAATAAATAAAACCAGGTGTACCATATTGAATGTTGTGGGACCTGGTTCATTGACTAGAACGGGGTGGGCAAACTTTTTGGCCCAAGGATCACATCTGGGAATAGAAATTGTATGGCAGGCCATGAATGCTCAGATAATTGGGTTGCGTTGAAGAAGGGGGTGAGCACTCTGTTTGGGCTGCAGGCTCCAGGATGGGGGCAGAAATTAGGAGTTCAGGGTGCAGGAGGGGGCTCTGGGGGAGTGGGGAGGTTGAGCTTGAGGTAAGCACCGCCCGGAGCCTTCACCACTGACCCTCTTCCCATCTGTCAGGATGATAGCAGGGTGGATTGATTTTAATTGCAGATATTTAATCATGATTTAAATCAGCATCAAGAAACCTTAATTTAAATAATTGATTTTAACCATATTTTGCATTTATACTTTTTAGTTATTTTCCGAAAGAGAGATTAATTCTCGTGAGTTGGTAGCTATTAAAACATGTTGTTTGCAACTAAATATAGACTTTACACTAAATTTGTTGTTTCTTTTTGCTAACCAGGAGGACATGCTATCTCTCTCTCTCTATTTATTTAAGCAATCACGTAGCTTAACTTGGCATTTATTCAGATGCTTAATTTTTACATGTTTATTATATTAAAAATGGTGAATCATGGATTTCTTATTTGTTGGATGACGATTAAATTTTTACTTGTGACTTGTGTCAAGCTCTATTTCATTGGAAATTAAAGTGAAAAACACAAACGGCATTTTAAATGATTTTATTAAATAAAACCTTAAATACTTGTTTGATCAAAATATATTTTGCATTTAAAATTAAATGGTTTTATGTAGTTTTGTGTAATATAGTTGGTGAATTGAATCGAGTAGCCAGGCTATTCAAGATTTTAGAATGGGTATATTTTACCCTCTCATATATAGTTTTTATTCATAGATTGAAAGAGGAAAAACAAGCTTTCCTGCTTTTTCAACTCCCAGTTGGTTTCTTAATTTTGAATCAACTAGTCAGTGAACTGAACTAGCTGAGTAAAGTAAAAGAAAAAAATATTGTCTCTGCACCTGCAGAAGGGGCTACTGCTGTCAAAAGCTGGTTTAAGAGAAGCAGCTGTGTTAGTCTGTATCCGCAAAAAGAAAAGGAGTACTTGTGGCACCTTTAGAGACTAACAAATTTATTTGAGCATAAGCTTTCGTGAGCTACAGCTCACTTGGTTTAGTGATTCAAGAAACCCTGATTCTAGGTGCCTAGCTAGTGACCTCTATCAGCTGTTTGCTTTTCTTTAAAACTTGGCAGCAGACATTTACTACTTAATATTTATTTGTGAATTTAATTTACATGATTTTACTAGATTATAAGTGTAGGCCTTAACATAGATTGTCAATTTCAAATTTAGCTCTAAATACATTTATTTTAAAACCCCCTTTTTAATAGGAAAGGGCGACCAGCACGTCCCTTGGCCCTCGCCGCTTCTTGCAGCCCCCATTGGCCTAGAGCGGCGAACTACGGCCAGTGGGAGCCGCGATTGGCTGAAGCTGCGGATGAGGCAGGTAAACAAACCGGCCCGGCCCACCAGGGCTTTCCCTGCACAAGCGGCAGACTGGTTTTGAGAACCACTGCTTTAGAGCATTTGTTGAACGCAAATAAGTTTGTTTCTTATGGTAGTTCTAGTTCAGCATACAGGATCAATGTTACTGGGGAAAAATAAACTTCCTAATCTTGCACTACATTACTTGTTTTTTTTCATAACTTCACTACTGGCTCTGACTGGAATTTATTAGTGGGAAGCTGTGGTACATTTTAAGATGCTTACAGCAGTTTAGAAAATATTGTTCTTGGACTCCAAAATATAAAGCATTTTTGAACTTTAGTCTTTGCTGTCAAGACAAAGTGGTATATAATTAGTTACTTCAGTAATCTTTGCACTTAAATAGATTTTACTACTTACTTGTTCAATAAAGAACTCATGGAAATTTTTTTGAACATAGTAATCTATAAAATACTCTGTTTCTCTACCATATATTTTCTGATTGCTCTTTCTGTTTTTTGCTGTTAAGGCTATTTGCATGATCTTTGTTTTGTGAAGTGCTCATCTGCTGTTTTTTGCTGATCCCCTGCCTTCTTGCTCATCTTGCTCTTACACTTTTATCACAATTAAGTTTCTAAAGCGGTGGTCCCCAAACTTTTTTCTTCACATCCCCCCCGATCCCTGTCCGCCCCACCCCACATAGCTGGGAGTGGGGGGATATGGACAGGGAAAGGGAGCAAAGCTGGGGCCACAGCTGGGGGTGGGGGCAGGAACAGACCCTCAGCCAAGGGCCCCAAGGCCGGGGACCTGGGCTGGCAGCCGAGGGCCCCGGGCATGGGCTGTGTAGTGCTTCCTCCCCGCCTCCTGTGGGGGCTGGTCCAGGCCCGAGCCATGCCCTCCTTAACATTACTAGGAAGGTGAACCCCACAGATTGAGGATCTCTATTCTAAAGCAAATGACTGTGATGGATAGCTGTCAAGACTCTCACCAGATGCAGGAGTTACCCATGTTGAGATGTTTAGTCCCATGTCCTTCCTTACTAGAGCTTCAGTACACATGCTCTGGTCATGAGGTACTGCTGAAATCCACAGCTGTCCAACAAAATAAACTTCACTCTTTAAATTCACTACTTGCTGAGGTCAATGGAGTTCCTCTGAATCAGGCCATAATTTGTCAACACATAATTTGGTGAGCCATATGTCCATTCATATGAAATATACTAATTCAGTATGTTTCTCTTTGAAGTCTGTTGTGTAACCAGGGTCCTGTATACTACCACCATTCCAGGGCTCAGAAGGTCTGGGTTTAGTTCCTGGTTCTGACACAGACTTCTTGTGTGACTTCAGGCAAGTCACTCAATCTGTGTCTAAATTCCCTATCTGTAAAATGGGCATAACAACACTTCAGCTCCTTGATGAAACAGTGATGGGAGCTGAAGGTTATGTAAGTACCTAGACAAATATTTAGATAGAAAATAGAGGGCAAGACAGAAAAAGGCAATGAAGAATAAGCAGGAAGAAGCAATGCAGGAGGTGCCTTAACAAAGAGATAAATGCAAGAAGTTAGGGATAAAAGACCATATAAATCAGGAATGCCTCATATTGTAAGTCTACTCAAGTAATTCCAGTCGATAGCACTGCTGCTTTTTCTGAAGCACAGGGCAGAGTGAGGCACCAACTGGGAAATGGGACAGTACTTTATTTAAATTGTGCAACTGATCTTCTGCTCTGCTCCCCAATCTGACAGGTGGATCAAAGTAAATTGTTGAGAGGCGTTTACAGAAAGTATCTCTACCACACTGCTGACTATACCAATAAATCAGAGGAGACTATTCAAATCTCCTGAAAATGAGGAAGTGTCTCTCGAGCTTTGTTGCTCTGGTGGTGTAATACGTAAGGATAATGACTATGACCCTTATCCCTGCTCTAGGTCCTTTTAGGCTTGGTAAAAGGGCAGGAGTGGCAAAAAAGGTCTATGAAAGCCCCATTTCCAGCTGGAGGAAGGATTCCCTGGTGCAGGAGCTATGCATCTGGCACGGCTGCATTCCAAGGGTTCCCTAGCAAATAGTGGCATAGGAGTGGGAGACATTCTGTTAGGGGCAGCCGGGGGCAGAGCCAGAGTCCTCAGAGAAGCCCAGGATCAGTAGAGTGCAAAGGTGACTTAAAGACTCCCCTGGGATGTAAATTCAGTATTGGACCTCTAAGAGATGCAGCACAGAATCTCACCCGATGACATTAAGCTGAAATAAACGGCGAGAGAGGGAGAGAGGAACAAGACAATGTAGAGGCTCAAATTCACTATGTGCCTAATGGGATGCAACTCCATAGACTTGAATTTGAGTGGCGTCTGCTTTTGGCAGTGGTTAACTTCCCCTAAAGTGAATAGAATTGTTCCAAAATATTTCCTGTTATTTAATATTTAAGGACAATTGTTCTTTTGGGTTAAGTTTGATAAATAATGATTGGAGTAATATATTTAACATAATCTTGATTTAAAATGAAAGACACTTCTGTTAGATTACTGCTCTTTCTCTCTAGAAGATTCATTGATTTTTGAACACCAACAGTAACCTTATATTCATTGCTAAAGGCTGAGATCTAACTACTGGCCAAGATTAAGCAGATCTGTGATTGCTGAACTAATGATTCATATGCTAACTTGTTTTCGTATCACATAAGTGATATTTCTAGAAATACAAGGCCAATAAACACTAACAAATACCGTATATGCAATTTAGACATGAGGAAATAATTTCTTTTCCATTAGAGTTTCGTCTTGCTAAATTTTACTGAGATTAATTCTATTATTAAAAATTAAGTCCTCCCAAAAGCTAAGTATTTGTGTCAAACGACCTTACTAGCTAGTGGTATGCAGAGAAGAAGTTTGATCTGCTTCAAGATTTACTGAACTGTGAAAAGAAAAGGAGTACCCGTGGCACCTTAGAGACTAACAAATTTATTAGAGCGTAAGCTTTCGTGAGCTACAGCTCACTTCATCGGATGCATTAGTGAGCTGTAGCTCACGAAAGCTTATGCTCTAATAAATTTGTTAGTCTCTAAGGTGCCACGGGTACTCCTTTTCTTTTTGCGAATACAGACTAACATGGCTGCTACTCTGAAAACTGAACTGTGAGTGTCTTTGCTCTAGTGTCCCCCATAATCAATAAGGGATTTTAAATTTGAACTACTGTTGTGGAGATCATTTATTGGCTTCACAACATTTTTTTCCAATTAAGGTTTCATGCACATAAATGTTTCACAAATTAGCATACAAGACAATAAGTACTTGAGTATTGAAGCCTTTGATATATGTTATTTTCCTAGGCAGAAATGCACTACTTAAACCATAAAGGCCAACATACACTGGCTAATAAGGACCAATAAGTGTAGTTCAGAACTCCTTTGCCATTTCTCGGCCTAATGATACTAAGAAAAATACATCTATTTAAGGTCTCATAACAGTAATACTTTTGTTCCTTAGCTATAAGATCCAATGATTATATAAATTATGATGAACAATGACTAATACAATGGGGTCCTTAGAAAGAAAGAGCGTAGATTTTGTCATGTAAGAGAGGAAGAACTAGATTCCTGTGGTCATGTACGGTCTTAATATCTCTGAATCCATGAAAAAGCTACAGAATTAACATGAGACTGGTTATGGGGTTAGAAGGAAAGAGAAGAGTCAAAAGTAATATGAAACACTGAAATTATGAATCAGGAAGACAGGAATGACACTGATGATAGAATAGTTGACTGACTATATTGCTACTTAGTTGCTAAGTGGTTTGTCAATCATGGCATATGGTAGTATCCTTGCCAATATAATATCATACTACATAATCAGAAAATTATACTAGGAAATTTATATTCATCAAGCCTGAAGTCCTCAGACTTATCTATAATGTATCCATATGCATTTCTGAGCTAAATACTGTTTCAGTCGTATCTGCTGCTGACAGTGACTTTTAATCAAGTGATTGACCTCCTGCTAGAGAGTCAAAGAGCAATGAAGCTAAGTCAGGCATAAGACAGAGTTAAATTATTTTTAAAGACCTATGGTTAGCAGACATTAGGAGGTTAGTTAACACAACACAGCTAGAATGGATTTAAGAATAGATTTCTTATCCCAAAACATCTGATCATATATACATAGTAGACATGTTAACATTTAATATATGCATAGGTGTGTATATGTACATATACTGTATATCTGATAATGCTCAAATTATACAAGCTATTGCCAATCTAGACATGCCCAAAGGCAATTCTAGACGGAGTCTGAATGTAGTTCTCACATTAGAAAAATCTTTTTATGATTTCTTATGAGTAGAAACAGAATCAATTTTAGAAGTCAATGAACAAGGACCCCCAAGCTATTCTATGTGGTGGGGATGCCTGGAAGGCAGACATTAGAGGAATAATGATCTTTTATTCTTCCAAAACAAAAAACTCTGAGGAGAAAAAAACTGGGGATGCTGGGTTGGCAGCTTTGCATAATTAATATTCAGAATACCTTAATCCAAAGTGAATGCAAGCTAGATAGCAAACTGATATATCTGTAACTGGAAAGAATGAATATGCTTTGTGTTAAGCAATAGGTAAAAAAAACTTTAGGGAACCATCAAAAAAGGGTGATTTTTGGTCTGTATATATACACATCAACACATGAAAATATTAATTGAGTATCCTGATTTAGGAAAATGCTCCCGTATGTGCTTAAAATTAAGCACATGTATATGTACTACACCTCTACCACGATATAACAAGACCCGATATAACACGAATTCGGATATAACACTGTAAAGCAGCGCTCTGTGGGGGCAGAGCTGCACACTCTGGTGGATCAAAGCAAGTTTGATATAACGTGGTTTCACCTATAATGTGGTAAGATTTTTACCGGTAAGACCCGAGGACAGTGTTATATCAGGGTAGATGTGTATTCCTGAATAAGGATGCTTTCCTGAATTGGATCACTAGAAATTAATTATTACACTGATAATAGGGGCAAAATAATTATTTAGTTCATAAAAAGAATTAATCCACACATTCATTTAGAATTGTATTTAAAATATTTATACCTCCCTATAGTATCCATAGTGGATACCTTAAAGCTTACCCATTCTGCTAATATTCCTAATACTATAGATGGGGAATACCTGTAGAACTGGAAACAACTTCTGAAATGCACCCATTGCACATGCCAACCCAAAATGAATCAAGATATTATACAAATATTAAGAAAAAAAATCAAAATAAATGGCCATATCGCTCTGGATAATTAAAAGGATTCAGCCAGGTTCAGTAGAAATCTAATTTGTCTGTTTGCAAAGATCAGTCCTGGAAGAAAAATTGCTATTGTCCTTATGTATTCGTCTGTTGAGCATAATATTAAAAGGACAAAAAATCCAGTGAATATACAAACTGCAGTCCAATCTTATTGGTAAATGCAGACATCATTCTAGAAAAAAATTGCCAAAGTACTATTAAGAAAAATAATTCCCCAAATTGTCCACTCAATTCAAGGAGAATATATTCAGGAAAAAAATGCCTTAACCAATGTGTCAATTTCACAGATTAAGACCAAAAGGGACCACTGTGATCCTCTATTCTGACCATAACTTGTGGTTGAGCTAGACAATAAAGATATTCAGTCTTGATTTTAAAGGTTTCAAGTGACAAAGAATCCACCACATCCTTAGTTAAGTTGTTGCAATGTGAATTTACTGTCACTATTAAGGATGCAGACTTTATTTATTTAAATGGAAACTTGGACAGATGTCTAGGGAGGCATATAAAAATATTGCTCGAGCATGCAGGGGTGTAATCAGAAAGGCCAAAGCACAATTGGAGTTTCAGCTAGCAAGGGATGTGAAGGGCAACAAGGCTTTCTACAGGTATGTGAGCAACACGAAGGAGGTCAGAGAAAGTGTGGGACCCTAACTCAATGGGGGAAGCAACCTAGTGACAGATGATGTTGAAAAATATGAAATACTCAATGCTTTTTTTGCCTCAGTCTTCACAGACAAGGTCAGCTCCCAGACTGCTGTACTGGGAAGCACTGTATGGAGAGGAGGTGAGCAGCCATCACTGGTGAAAGAACAGGTTGACTATTTAGAAAAGCTGGACATGCACAAGTCCATGGGTCCAGATCTAATGAATCAAGGGTGCTGAGGGAGTTGACTGATGTGATTGAAGAGTCACTGGCCATTATCTTTGAAAACTCTGCGGCGATCAGGGAAGATCCTGGATAATTGGAAAAAGGTAAATATAGTGCCCATCCTTAAAAAAGGGAAGAAGGAGAATCCAGGGAACTACAGACAAATCAGCCTCACCTCAGTTCCTGGAAAAATCATGGCGCAGGTCTTCAAAGAAACCATTTTGAAACACTTGGAGGAGAGGAAGTTGATCAGGAACAGTCAACATGGATTCTCCAATTGCAAATTATGCCTGACCAACCTGATTGTCTTCTATGATGAGATAACTGGCTCTGTGGATATGGGGAAAGCTGTGGACATGATATATTTTGACTTTAGCAATGTCTAGCTGGCAGCCAGTGTCACGCGGAGTGCCCTAGGGGTCCAGCATCTTCATTAATGATCTGGATGATGGGATGGATTGCACCCCCAGCAAGTTTGCAGATGACACTAAACTGAGGGGAGAGGTAGATATGCTAGAGGGTGGGGATAAGGTCCAGAGTGTCCTAAACACATTGGAAGTTTGTGCCAAAAGAAATCTGATGAGGTTCAACAAGGACAAGTTCAGAGTGCTGCACTTAGGACGGAAGAATCCCATGCACTGTTGCAGGGTGGGGACCAACTTGCTAAATGGAAGTTTTGCAGAAAAATAACCTGAGGATTACAGTTGATGAGAAACTGGACGTGAGTCAACAGTGTACCCTTGTTGCTAAGAAGGCTAATGTTATATTGGGCTCCACTAGTAGGAGCATTGCCAGCAGATTAAGGGAAGTGATTATTTTCCTCTATTCGGAACTGGTGAGGCCACATCTGGTGTATTGCATCCGGTTTTGGGCCCCTCACTACAGAAAGGATGTGGACAAATTGGAGAGAGTCCAGCAGAAGACAACAAAAATGATTAGGAGGCTGGGGCACATCACTTACAAGGAGAGGCCGTTGGAACTGGGCTTATTTAGTCTGCAGAAGAGTGAGTGGGGTATTTTATAGCAGACTTCAACTACCTAAAGGGGGGTTCCGAAGAGGATGGAGCTAGGCTGTTTTCAGTGATGGCAGATGACAGAACAAGAAGCAATGGTCTCAAATTGAAGTGGGGGAGGTCTAGGTTGGATATTAGGAAAAACTGTTTTACTTGGAGGGTGGTGAAGCACTGGAATGGGCTACCTAGGGAGGTGGTGGAATCACCATGCTTAGAGGTTTTTAAGGCCTGGCTTGACAAAGCCCTGGCTGGAATGATTTAGTTGGGGTTAGTCCTCCTTTGAGCAGGGGGTTGGACTAGCTGACCTCCTGAGGTCTCTTCCAACCCTAATCTTCTATGATTCTATTTCTAGTCTGAATTTGTCTAGCTTCAGCTTCTAGCTATTAGATCATACTTTCTGCTAAACATAGTACAAAATGGGCACAATCAAATTCCAGCATACACAGAAATTCTTTGTTAGCATTTTAAAGTACCACCTTTTTTAGCTCTTAATTCTGATTCTTATTCTAGCCTTAGTCCCATTTTTATGGGGTCAGCTCTTTTGAGTCCTTCTGCTTCATTCCAGTCTGGCTTGAAGCAGTTCCTCAGAAACTCCACCCATAACTAGTTTTGGGTCTTCCAACCCTTCTCTTATCTTCCAGTTCTAAATTTAACACTCTGTTTCCCATATATTCTTCCATTCTTCTCTTCACATGTCCAAACCATCTAAGCCTGGATTCCCTTAGGTTTTCTCTGATTTGTACCACCTTCACATTTCCCATGATTGATTCATTCTGATTATGGTCCATCCTTGTAACTCCAAGCATCTGTCTTCACATTTTCAGTTCCACTGTATTCAAGATCTGCTCCAGGCTCTTCCTCAGGGCCCTGGATTCAGAGTCATTCACAAGTGCAGACCTAACTACCATCTTGTAGATCTTATTTTTCAATATGATAGGTATTCTTCACTTGCTTCTTCTCGCCATTTAGTCCGTACCTTTCCTATTCTGCTTATAAGTTGGTTGTTGAGTTCACCATTATCCTGTACAATCAAACCTAGGTACTTTAACTTCTGTACCTTTGGTTGTAGTTGGCCCCCCAGACTTACAGTCCCGTTGTCTTCCTGTAAGGTATCATCAATTCTGTTTTTATTTCTGCTGATTTTCATGCCATTTCTTTCAAGTACACATCTCCATCTCTCTAAATCTTCTTCCACTTTCTCTTCGCTCTCGGCGGCAGCAAAAAGCATGTAGCAGGGCGCCACTCTCTGGGTGTTTTTTGTGAGTGCATTGAGTACCAAAGGGAACAAAATGTGGTTTAGTGCTAAGCCTTGTTGGGCTCTGCTTCTTACTAAAACTGTTCAGTTTGTCCACTAACAACTACCAAATCATTTATATGGGTGTCCTGTAAAATAGTTGCTCCTTCCTTCTCCCTATGGCCATGTCATAAATATAAAGGGAAGGGTAAACACCTTTAAATCCCTCCTGGCCAGAGGAAAAACTCTTTCACCTGTAAAGGGTTAAGAAGCTAAGATAACCTCGCTGTCACCTGAGCAAAATAACCAACGAGGAGACAAGATACTTTCAAAGCTGGAGGGGGAGGAAACAAAGGGTTCTCTCTGTCTGTGTGATGCTTTTGCCAGGACCAGAGCAGGAATGCAGGTCAGAACTCCTGTAAAGAGTTAGTAAGCAATATAGTTAGATATGCGTTTAGATTCTGTTTTGTTTAAATAGCTGATAAAATAAGTTGTGCTGAATGGAATGTATATTCCTGTTTTTGTGTCTTTTTGTAACTTAAGGTTTTGCCTAGAGGGATTCTCTATGTTTTGAATCTGATTATCCTGTAAGGTATTTACCATCCTGATTTTACAGAGGTGATTCTTTTACTTTTTCTTTAATTAAAATTCTTCTTTTAAGAACCTGATTTCTTTTTTCATGGGTCTTAAGATCCAAGGGTTTGGGTCTGTGTTCACCTATGCAAATTGGTGAGAATTTTTATCAATCCTTCCCCAGGAAAGTGGGTGTGGGGCTTGGGGGGATATTTTTTGGTGGGAGACGTTTCCAAGTAGGCACTTCCCTGTTCTTTGTGTAACACTTTGGTGGTGGCAGTGTTTAACCTAAACTGGTAAGAATAAGGTTAGGGGGTCTTTCATGTAGGTCCCCACATCTGTACCCTAGAGTTCAGAGTGGGGAAGGAACCTTGACAGGCCATATCTACAGCTGCTGAGATCTTTTGAAGATTTAGCATCTCTCTCCATGTGTCATTAAGTTCAGCTCCTATGATGACTTTCTTTATCACCTGAACAACAGTGTCCCTTCTCTCACACACACCCCGACCCCTTAGAAATCCTCTTTTTCCTTGTTTGTCACATCCCATTTGTGTTCATAGGACCATATAATGTTTAGGGGGCTCTTCCAGATCTAGCTTAACCAATATTACTGTGTAAGTTTTCCTATTCACAGCCACTCCACATTCCTGCATCACTTTGTCTAAAACTATACCAACTATATTTTTCTTATTCAACATGCTATACTATAATAACTTTTAGCCTTCCCCAGTATCTCTTGCCTTTGCTGCCTCCCATTTAGTTTCTTGAACACAGGCAATCTGTACTTTCTTTTTCTTCAGTGTCTGAGCCAGCTCTGCACTTTTGCCAGTTAATGTCCCTATATTCCAAGCTACACATCTTATTTTCTGGACCCTCTTCTTTGACCACATGTCCAGAATGCACAAGCAGAGCATGATGCTGTTTTCCACGGAATACTCTAGTTTCATATAGGGTCTATAAAGGACGCATTTCTTGTGTTTCTTTGGCAAAGTTTTATGGCATGCTGCCAACTTGATGCCAACCCCCTTCTTTTTTTAACTGGGTTTGGGACTGGCTGCAGTGGAGTTTATTCTCAATTCGGCAAGTCACCAAATGAAAGCACTCTATCAGCAACACTGCCTCTCTTCTAACTACTACAATTGTCTCTATTAGAGCTAAGGAACGAGACTGTACAGTTGTCCATTTAAAAGTTTTTTTGGGGAGTGGGAAGTTGTTCTTTCTTGCCACAGAGGACAGGACAAGAGCCAATAGGTTCAAATGATGGCATTCTAATCCTATGATTCTATTTCTTTTGTTACATATTTTAGACTTAGAGCTCATGGCCAAGAGTTTTTCTAAGTAACTAATGACTTTTAGATGCCCAGTAAATGGACCTGATTTAAAGAGGGCAGGTATTTGGCATTTTTTGAAAATGAGATATCTTTAAGGTGTGTCAAGTTGGGCATACAAAATCAGCAGTGTCTCTTGAAAACCTTGACCTCTACTCATGAACCTTGCTCTCCTCCCTGAAGCAAGCAAAGAAGGAAAAGAGAAGAAAAGGTCACTAAAGAACTCCTCTTCTTATCAAGGGGGAACATCTAATAGCATAGAACTCTAAAAGAGACGTCTGTACTACTCACCTATCCACAAGACCACTGTCAACATAGAATGCAAGCAAAAGCAGAGATTCCCTAAATCCCCTCTCCTCTACCCCTCATGCCCTCCTGCTCTCTTTACTCCTTTACACTGTCGGAAGCCATGGTAACTTGTGGTAACCTTCAGGCTGCTCTTACACTTGTGCTCTAGGCTGGTATGGAGCTGTCTAGGACAAGGGAGTGCAAAGGTGAGTTTTCATGGCATTTGCACCCCCTAGACTATGTTCTTTGCTGTTGGCTTGTAGCCAAAGCTCTGCATAGGAGGGAGAATAGAAATCTCGTTTACAGTTCTTGACAGCACTGTAAAATATTAGCTAATTAATAAATTAGGGTAGCAGGAAGTTACTCATGTATTAGCTTGACTTTAAAATTTATTTTCCACAAGTATTCATATGAGAAAAATAATCACTCAGCTTGCAAAAAGTGAAGACAAGAGTATGGAAGCGTGGCTGAAACTCATTAATTTTTACAGTCACATAATCAAGTAGTTGAGGACAGTGAGTTTTAAACCTGTATAACCTCTGGTACAAATACCTGTGATACTGAACGGGGTGCTGCTTGGCACAGCAGGCAGACAGGGTTCCTTGAGACCCTTTCCTACACTCTAGCCTCCATTCTTCGTTTCTTGGACCACAAATGCCATTACATACTGACCCTGATGATGTGAGAGAATCACATTCTAGTAAATGCTATGACATGGACAAGATTCCTAAAAAACATCACACCAGAGCCTTAGTGACGAGGTAATCAAGACAAAAAACAGTTTACAGCACCATTTTTGCCTGGGATTGTTCATGCACCTGCAGTTATTTAGGGTGAATGTGACAAGAGAATATTAAACTTTTTGCACTGAAATAATAAATCATTCTGTGGCATACAGAATAATGATTAGCTGAAGGCTGTGCGGGAGGGAAATCAGTCAGTTTGTATTCAATCCCAATCCTGATTATGTAGCAGTTCTTTTAAATTATTCAATTTCCCTGAGACATTTTAAGCCATGGTTGTGTTTTCAAACTCTCCTCCTGATTAAAAGAATGCCACTCAACTAATTAGGGAACAGAAACAATACTATATGGTCTGCTACAACTAACCAGTTTTGAGTATCTGGTATTACATACATATTTTAAACTAACAAAGAAAATATCTAAAAAGTTAAAGTACATTTGAATAGTGAATAATTTAAGGAAATTGTTATCTGTTCATGGACATTCTGTGAGCAGGAAGACGTTGAGTGAATTATTCAACTAGCTCTGATTAATACTAAAATATCCTTTTGTGAGCTAACAAGAATCCCCATTTGAGTGACAGATTCTGAGTTACAGATGGTCAGATTCATAGTCTGCAGAAGTATCCTAGGAGGTTTGTGCATATGCTGTTCAGTCAATGATGAGTTGATTCAATGCTGAGACACCAGTTAGGAGTTGAAAAAGCAAGAAACAGGAAAGCTATTCTGATGTGGGTCTCCCTAAAGCTCTGCTGTTGAAGTTGCTACACTGGAGCTAATAATGAGACAGGGATTGGAGCATAGAGACTGTACTAGCATCTCCCAGGTGCCACTGGACTACAGAATCTCTCTCATGCTGGTGCGCCCTCTCTCTCTGGCGTAGTGACTGGTTATGTATTTATTCACAGTGGAACAACTATGACGCCTGTGATATGTGTGTGTGTGTGTGGGGGGGGGGTTGTGGGAGTAGCTCCCTTTGATGGACACCCAGCCAGCCAGTTAGCTGTAAAATCCCCTCAGTTTGTTCTCTGCTTGCTTTACCTGTGAAGGGTTAACAAGTCCACAGGTAAAAGAAAAGGAAGTGGGCACCTGACCAAAAGAGACAATGGGAAGGTAAAGAGAAAAGGAGTACTTGTGGCACCTTAGAGACTAACAAATTTATTAGAGCATAAGCTTTCGTGAGCTACAGCTCACTTCATCGGATGCATTTGGTGGAAAAAACAGAGGAGAGATTTATATACACACACACACAGAGAACATGAAACAATGGGTTTATCATACACACTGTAAGGAGAGTGATCACTTAAGATAAGCCATCACCAACACCGGGGGGGGGGGGGGGGGCGGGGGAAGGAGGAAAACCTTTCATGGTGACAAGCAGGTAGGCTAATTCCAGCAGTTAACAAGAATATCAGAGGAACAGTGGGGGGTGGGGTGGGAGGGAGAAATACCATGGGGAAATAGTTTTACTTTGTGTAATGACTCATCCATTCCCAGTCTCTATTCAAGCCTAAGTTAATTGTATCCAGTTTGCAAATTAATTCCAATTCAGCAGTCTCTCCTTGGAGTCTGTTTTTGAAGCTTTTTTGTTGAAGTATAGCCACTCTTAGGTCTGTGATTGAGTGACCAGAGAGATTGAAGTGTTCTCCAACTGGTTTTTGAATGTTATAATTCTTGACGTCTGATTTGTGTCCATTCATTCTTTTATGTAGAGACTGTCCAGTTTGGCCAATGTACATGGCAGAGGGGCATTGCTGGCACATGATGGCATATATCACATTGGTAGATGCGCAGGTGAACGAGCCTCTGATAGTGTGGCTGATGTGAGTAGGCCCTATGATGGTATCCCCGAATAGATATGTGGACAGAGTTGGCAACGGGCTTTGTTGCAAGGATAGGTTCCTGGGTCAGTGGTTCTGTTGTGTGGTGTGTGGTTGCTGGTGAGTATTTGCTTCAGATTGGGGGGCTGTCTGTAAGCAAGGACTGGTCTGTCTCCCAAGATCTGAGAGAGCGATGGCTCGTCCTTCAGGATAGGTTGTAGATCCTTGATGATGCGTTGGAGAGGTTTTAGTTGGGGGCTGAAGGTGATGGCTAGTGGCGTTCTGTTGTTTTCTTTGTTGGGCCTGTCCTGTAGTAGGTGACTTCTGGGTACTCTTCTGGCTCTGTCAATCTGTTTCTTCACTTCAGCAGGTGGGTATTGTAGTTGTAGGAATGCATGATAGAGATCTTGTAGGTGTTTGTCTCTGTCTGAGGGGTTGGAGCAAATGCGGTTATATCGTAGCGCTTGGCTGTAGACAATGGATCGAGTGGTATGATCTGGATGAAAGCTAGAGGCATGTAGGTAGGAATAGCGGTCAGTAGGTTTCCGATATAGGGTGGTGTTTATGTGACCATCGCTTATTAGCACCGTAGTGTCCAGGAAGTGGATCTCTTGTGTGGACTGGTCCAGGCTGAGGTTGATGGTGGGATGGAAATTGTTGAAATCATGGTGGAATTCCTCAAGAGCTTCTTTTCCATGGGTCCAGATGATGAAGATGTCATCAATGTAGCGCAAGTAGAGTAGGGGCATTAGGGGACGAGAGCTGAGGAAGCGTTGTTCTAAGTCAGCCATAAAAATGTTGGCATACTGTGGGGCCATGTGGGTACCCATCGCAGTGCCGCTGATTTGAAGGTATACATTGTCACCAAATGTGAAATAGTTATGGGTCAGGACAAAGTCACAAAGTTCTGCCACCAGGTTGGCCGTGACAGTATCGGGGATACTGTTCCTGACGGCTTGTAGTCCATCTTTGTGTGGAATGTTGATGTAGAGGGCTTCTACATCCATAGTGGCTAGGATGGTGTTTTTAGGAAGATCACCAATGGACTGTAGTTTCCTCAGGAAATCGGTGGTGTCTCGAAGATAGCTGGGAGTGCTGGTAACGAAAGGCCTGAGGAGGGAGTCTACATAGTCAGACAATCCTGCTGTCAGTGTGCCAATGCCTGAGATGATGGGGCGTCCAGGATTTCCAGGTTTATGGATCTTGGGTAGCAGATAGAATACCCCAGGTCGGGGCTCCAGGGGTGTGTCTGTGCGGATTTGTTCTTGTGCTTTTTCAGGGAGTTTCTTGAGCAAATGCTGTAGTTTCTTTTGGTAACTCTCAGTGGGATCAGAGGGTAATGGCTTGTAGAAAGTGGTGTTGGAGAGCTGCCTAGTAGCCTCTTGTTCATACTCCGACCTATTCATGATGACGACAGGACCTCCTTTGTCAGCCTTTTTGATTATGATGTCAGAGTTGTTTCTGAGGCTGTGGATGGCACTGTGTTCTGCATGGCTGAGGTTATGGGGTAAGCGATGCTGCTTTTCCACAATTTCAGCTCGTGCACCTCGGCGGAAGCAGTCTATGTAGAAATCCAGCCAGAAGAGTACCCAGAAGTCACCTACTACAGGACAGGCCCAACAAAGAAAACAACAGAACGCCACTAGCCATCACCTTCAGCCCCCAACTAAAACCTCTCCAACGCATCATCAAGGATCTACAACCTATCCTGAAGGACGAGCCATCGCTCTCTCAGATCTTGGGAGACAGACCAGTCCTTGCTTACAGACAGCCCCCCAATCTGAAGCAAATACTCACCAGCAACCACACACCACACAACAGAACCACTAACCCAGGAACCTATCCTTGCAACAAAGCCCGTTGCCAACTCTGTCCACATATCTATTCAGGGGATACCATCATAGGGCCTAATCACATCAGCCACACTATCAGAGGCTCGTTCACCTGCGCATCTACCAATGTGATATATGCCATCATGTGCCAGCAATGCCCCTCTGCCATGTACATTGGCCAAACTGGACAGTCTCTACGTAAAAGAATGAATGGACACAAATCAGACGTCAAGAATTATAACATTCAAAAACCAGTTGGAGAACACTTCAATCTCTCTAGTCACTCGATCACAGATCTAAGAGTGGCTATACTTCAACAAAAAAGCTTCAAAAACAGACTCCAAGGAGAGACTGCTGAATTGGAATTAATTTGCAAACTGGATACAATTAACTTAGGCTTGAATAGAGACTGGGAATGGATGAGTCATTACACAAAGTAAAACTATTTCCCCATGGTATTTCTCCCTCCCACCCCACCCCCCACTGTTCCTCTGATATTCTTGTTAACTGCTGGAATTAGCCTACCTGCTTGTCACCATGAAAGGTTTTCCTCCTTTCCCCCCCCTGCTGCTGGTGATGGCTTATCTTAAGTGATCACTCTCCTTACAGTGTGTATGATAAACCCATTGTTTCATGTTCTCTGTGTGTGTGTATATAAATCTCTCCTCTGTTTTTTCCACCAAATGCATCCGATGAAGTGAGCTGTAGCTCACGAAAGCTTATGCTCTAATAAATTTGTTAGTCTCTAAGGTGCCACAAGTACTCCTTTTCTTTTTGCGAATACAGACTAACACGGCTGCTACTCTGAAACCAATGGGAAGGTAGAACTTTTAAAATTGGGAAAGAAACTTTCCCTTTGTCTGTTGTTCTCTGGGTTGCAGGGACACAGGGCAGTAATGCTGTAACCAGCTTTAAGACAGGCATGATTATAGATTATCAATTCATACCTCAAACCTACTTATCTGGAGCCTCAGATATGTGAGTAAAATTAGGGAATGTCTAAAAAGATGCAATTAGGGTTATTTCTTTTATTTCTTATTGGCTTGTGAACTCCTCTGTGTTAACCACAGATGCTTTTGTTTGCTTGTAACCTTTAAGATGAACCCCCAAGAAAGTTATTTTGGGTGCTTGATTTTTTGAATTGCTCTGTTAAAATCTAGCAAAAGCCTAAGTTCCAGATGTATTTTCTTTCTTTTTGTTTTTAATAAAATTTACCTTTTTAAAGAACAGGATTGGATTTTTGGTGTCGAAGAAGTTTATGTATATGCTGTTTGATTAACTGGTGGCAACAGCTAATTTCCTTTGTTTTCCTCTGAGCTCTTCCCTGGAGGCGGGGGGTGAAAGGACTTGAGGGTACCCCACAGGGAGAAATTCCCAAGTGCTCCTTCCTGGGTTCAAAGGGTTTTTTTGGGTTTTTTTTTTTTTTTTGCATTTGGGTGGTAGCAGCATTTACCAAGTGAAGGTCAGAAAAAAGCTGTAATCTTGGGAGTTTAATACAAGCCTGGAGTGGTAAGTATTAATTTTTGAAATCCTTGCGGGCCCCCACTTCCTGCACTCGGAGTGAAAGAGGGGGATTCAGCCTTGACAGAGCAATAGACTGACAGTGAGATTGAGAATGACTTTGTACACCTGTGGGAGACTCTGAGTCCGGTCCTGTCCGCGTGCTCCAATCACTTGATTTATCCAAACTGGAACAGCTTCAACAGGAGAGACTGAGGGAGTCCCACATCTGAATACCCCATAGCACAGTGGTTAAGGCACTCTCTGGTGAGGTGAGAGACCCCTGTTCAAATCCTTTCTCCCCCTTTGGCAGAGATGGGAGGGGAGGGTTGAACCTCGGTCTCTCACATCCCAAGTGAATGGTCTAATCACTTGTCAAAGAATTAAGGTGTGCAGCAGCACCTGCTCCTCAGGTTGGATTTTGAATGGCCTCTGAGCACACCTACAGTATTGAGCCCCACATGTGACTTAGCTGGCTGGATGTCTATCTTCCCACCCCACCCATTTATTCATTGATCTGGGGTTAGGTGTAAGATAGGCAGCAGTGTGCATGCTGAGAGGAAGAAACTTAGAAAATTGTTACCCTGAAAATTTAGTTGCTGAATACTTTTAAGTGCTTACAAGGTTTGGCAGGAGTTTTGTGTATTGCGGTGGAGTCAAACCTGGGATTTAAGTGCCTAAAGTTTAAATGTAGGCATCTGAGCTTGGGTTTTAGGTGCCTGCTTACCTTTGTGGATCTGGGCCATGGTGCCTAGAAACAATCAGTTACGTTCACTAACCAGAGGTAGTATTTCCTTTGTTTTAAATGCAAAATGTTTTGATAAACCTATTTTTTTTTCTCTTGTCCAGCATATTTTAACAGGCTGGCCTTCCTTGTCAATTGTCACACCCAGCTGAAAAGGAAGTAAATGATTATAAAAGCGAGCAAGAGGTTTAATTGAGGGGGAGCAAGTAGAAGCTGCAGCAGAGAGAAGGTGAAAGAAGTCAGGTTAGTCCTTGCATCTTCTCCAGTGGCTCGGAGAACAGGAAAAGACAGTACGTCAGGTAGGAAAGGAGTGGGACTGGGACTGGGGCTGGGAGTAGCCTGAGAACAGGGTGAAAAAGGTTCTGCACCAGGAACCTAAATGAATCTGCACAGCTCAAAGAAAAAAGACAGTGACATTCCTTTGTGAGGAGAGATGGTGGAAAGCTCTAGACAACAGATCCTCCGGGAGGACCAGGGACATCTGAAGTCTGGTTGGAAGAAACTTTATTTTAAGTCTGGGTGGGGAAAAAAACTTTAAGTTTATTTGGACTTAAAGTAGAACACCAGCAGTGGAATTGTGTTATACCTTTTGGACTCTGTGTAGTTCTTAAGGGACCCTGAGGGAAGGAGAAACTGAGGCGGGGGATGCAGAGTGGTGCCCCATACCATTCTATGCCTTTTACATACCTTCATATGTTTCTCTCTCTCTTAATCCACATCTTGGCAGCTTGTTTGAATTGTTAACATTTCTTAAATATATTTTTTTCAATGATATCAGTGATTATTTTCTTGTTTGTTTTTTATGTAAATTAGAGGTATCTTAATGTTAGATTATCTCTTCGTTTTATAGCCATGATATGGGACAAACCAACTCCTGGAACTGGACACACAGACATTATGGTTCTGTTAGCTTCAGAAAGGTGTCCTGCCAGTTGATCACTGTCTGTAAGATAACATTGTCATATTGCTTAGGGACTGATCCTGTCCTCAGTAAATCAGAGGAAGCAGGATTAGACCCTTATGGGCTAATGCCATCAATCCTTCCAGATTCTGTAGAACTGACTTTCCTCTGCTATGTGAGGGTGCGACTTCAGGACTCTGTGTAGGGGGTGCTAACGATTTTACATATGCCAAGACCAGCTCTGTGAGGGCTTTGTGTGGTGGTCACATGCAGCAGCTCTTTTGGGCAAACAGAGTGTGTGTGTCAGGGGAAGGGCCAGGGGACAGAAGAAAGTTGTGGGGAACAGGTGGATCTGTTTCTGTATGAATCCACCAGTTGTTGTTGTTGTCCCCTGCAGAGTGACAGGGACAGCACAGGGTATTCTAGCCCTACAGATGTTTGTATGGGTGCTCTTTCCTGGGTGTTTAACCAAAGGAGGGCAGTTTCACATTGCATCTGGGGCCACAAGGGCCTAACTAGAAGAGGCTTCCTAAAAGATATACCAACTTGGGTCACTCCCTTGTTGCCGTGGTTGAGCATCCTTCTCATGCCAGCATTGATTACTTAAGCGTGATTTAACCAGAGCCAATCCTAATGTTGGAAAGTAGGTGAAGACGCCTTGAGTGGCAGCAGACTCCTCCAGGTAGTTTCACTAAGTCTTTCCTGTATGGAAGTTTTATTATTTTGGGTTTATTTCTCATAGTTCTAATAAATCCTTCAAATCACTGTTTCCTTTTAGTTTTAAAGAACACTTGTGTTGTATTAAAAAAGGTACTTATCCTGTATTATATTATGGTTTGAGTCTGTTTCTAATGTGTCTAAAATTTATTTTATATTACAACGAGAGGAAACCGTGAAATATGGCTTGTACTTCATTTGAAAGTAAACTTTATTCAATTCTGTACCTCCCACATTTGTACCAACTGACAAGCCAAGTAACCTACACTTACATGTGTGCTCCTATAAATTTTGGCTTCAGTGCAGCCACTTGTGTCAATAACTGCTTACCAATGTGAGTAAATTGGGCCTTATTTCTGGCCTTCTCCACTTCCCCTCTGAATTCCTTGGGTCATAGCATCAAGGGAATTTTTGTTTCCATAAAACTGTCATGCAGAGTACGTTTACCAACAGTCACCATATCAGAGTGTACTTAACAGTGGCGGCAATTTTTCAAGTTGAAAGTTAAACTGGTATCTTCACAGGATCAGACTTCAGATGTTGTTTAAAGGGGAATTACCGATTTGTTTACTGAACAAGAAATAATTGTGCAAATTCAGATACTGTGACATAATAAATCTTGATTTATTTATATATTTTTATGTCTTCCTTTCTATTTTTGAAGCCCCCTGAGAAAAAATTACTGTGTTTACTGTCTTAAAAAAAGCAGTTTTCCATAATTTTCATAACTGTCTGCATTATCCATACCATGAGGCTGATCCAGTAATCACATACATTTGGACAGATGATTGTGCCAGCAGACAGCCTTACGGAAACTTGCAGAGATTCAGTGTCAGGATCGGGCTCCCCATATATGAAGAACAGACCTTATTATAGAGACCTCAGCAGATAATGCTTGTTTGGGATGGAATCCTCATGACATTCTACAACTAATGTTTACAGTTTTGCCTTTTCTCTAACAGATGGTACCACACTGATAGTGTGCCCCCTTTTTTTGGTAAAAAAGTATATTGTGTGAACTGTGGTAATGTTAATTATTTACAAACAGGAGTTGTAAAGGTCTTAATGGCAACAGTACCATACAAGAAATGGACACTTTTCATGTTATTAGCTGAAGCCCTTGGATTGATATCTTCTTTGGCAGTAGTGAGTATTTGTAGGACAGAAATAGTTAAAATGATCTTATGAGCTAACCTTGAACCATTTAAAGTGTCTAATACTTGAGTGTGGCATGTAAGATCCACTTGAAAGATGTACATATAGGATGTCTTGAATGGAAATGTTTTTCTACCAGTCTTCCTTGCTTCCAGTCTGTTAGAGCAGTAGGAGGGTAACAAAAAGCTTAAGATTGTAAGGCTTTAAATCATTATAACTATTCTCTCAGGAAATCTTGATACATTCTCTCTCTTGGCATTGATTTCTTCTCATATAAACTGCTGACAGAGACAAACAACTTTTCTATTATCCAGATGATGTTTGGCCAAATTTATCCCAGGTGTAATGTCATTGACATAATTGGAGCTAGACTATGGAAATCTTTCATCTGTTTGCTTTTTAGAAAGATTACACTTCTAATTGAGTTGTGTTGTTCTGACCTGACTTTTTTAGAATTGACTGTCACCATTAATACCAACAGTAGCTTCACATTTTTGGGGAAGGGGAGAGGGAAGGGGGTACTTTTTATGCTCAGGGGACAAAAATCAGCTGTGAATTTCATTCCTGTAACCCCACAGAAATTGCAAGTGTAACTCTGAACAGAATTTTTAAAGATACTTGGTTCATGTAGATTTCTTTTGGACTTGTCTGGCTTCACCTCCAGGCTGAAAAAAATAGATTAGACACTTGAACTTTTTCTGGTGTTTTAAAATATAAAGGTGTATTCAGTGTATATATGTATGCAGTATTGTTGTAGCTGTGTTGGTCCTTGGATATTAGAGAAACAAGATGCATGAGGTAACAACTTTTATTGAGCTGACAGAAATTGGTCTGAATAGAGATGTTAGATTTATGGTTTATTACAAACAGTCTATAACTAGGTTTCAGAGTAACAGCCGTGTTAGTCTGTATCTGTAAAAATAAAAGGAGTACTTGTGGCACCTTAGAGACTAACAAATTTATTAGAGCAGAAGCTTTTGTGAACTACGGCTCACTTCATTGGATGCATCCCCCTTCCTTTCCTCCCTGTTACTGGAGGGGTGTTAACAGGTCATTTCACCTTGAATGGTCCTTTGAAATATGTGTTAACTACTTATGCTAAGCAATCTCTTCCACCTTGGATTTAGCAGTGACAGTCAGAGTTAGTTTCCCAGATGTGAAGAAGAGTTCTGAGTAAGCGCAAAAGCTTGTCTCTTTCCCCAACAGAAACTGGTCTTGTCTCTCTATATCCTGGGACCAACATGACTACTACAACACTGCATACATCTTTTTAAAAACACTTGTACAGTGAACTTTTTGGGAATTTTAACTCTTGTCTCACCCTTGAATTGTGCATCTATTTCACTTTTTTTTTCTGTTAACTGATTGAGGACAAAATCCTCGTGTGTGGTGTTTTGCTCTGGAAAATGCTACTGTAAGGTAGTTGGGGAGGAACAGATCAGAGGCAGGATGTCTGGAGGATAATGTGATCCTATAAGTACTTAAGATTCCTGCCTTTTAATAATAGTCACCGGTGACTAGGCAAATCACACAAGTCTTTAGCCAGAATTATCCTCCACTTGATCCCATGGCATGCATGGACATCCTACCTCACATATTTATCAATTGCTGGTCTCTGTGCCCTTTTTTCCAAAAAAAAAAGAATAATTCTTACAATCCCAAGATCTATTTTAGTCTCTTTCCCAAAATGTCTTAGGCATAATTACTTAATTCTTTAAAGTACCATCTTCCCCACTATAACTTGCTCTTTGCTGATTTCAAATATGTTCTCACTCTGTTTTTAATCATAGTAAATGCAGTCCCAAGAGCCACTGCACATGAAGAGGTGAAGCTTCTCCACAGAACCCAAAACTAAATTCCTTAATCAAGGAATTGAACAAACATGCTCGTCTATTATGTTATGTTGTTTATATCACATTCATGATAGTTCAGGCAGGTCATCTGATGTATTGCCAAAACCTGTGTGGTAAATAATAGACCATGAGTTGCTGGGTCTGCATCGTATTTTGAAATCCCCATGGCTGAAAGCTGGAATTTTGGTTTGTGCCTCTAAATAGTCATGTCTGGGTCAACCTACTAAAACTTCACACCAGTGTTATGGACTGTTCAGGTCCATGATTTTGGTTTCAGCCTTATCTGTACATTAAAACAATGAAGGATGCAAAAGCATATTACCCATCTTTATACCGCTTCAGAAGTTAGATATGGGTGAAAAAGTCACCTGTTAATAGCTTGTCTCCTGAGATAAATTTGAACTTTTTTCCAAACAGGTATGTATGAAACCTATCCACACTTCCAGGCCAGAGCCAACACTTCCTTTTCTAGGTGTGAATAATAGTGTTGGAGAAGGCACTGCTTGCAACATGTACTGGTTGAAAGACATCATCCTCATTTTCTTGACTCAGTATTACCTCCATTCTGACTGAGCTGGCATCAACAATTACTCCGTTCTGTAGCCTCAGGATTACAGTGTGCCAAGGTCTGTGCATTTGCCAGACTACTCTTCAGTCCTTCCAATTCTGTCTGTTCTTATGTTCCCCATTCCATTCTGTCTCTTTGTAATGTTAGTCTCCTCAATGATATGGCTACTCTTTGTCAGGAACGAATTTAAGATTTACTCATTTTTTCACTTCTCCATTTATTAGCTTTCTCCTTTTTCTTTTTTTTTCTTTTATCTGGATTTTTCATCTGAATTTAGTGTTTGAGAAAGGTGACTTATTGACAACTCTGGAGCCTGCAGTCCTCTATCCAGAGAACAGGCAAAATAATTGCAAGTTTCCATTCAATTATTGGCCTCTTTGCTGAAACTGTCAATGGTGCCAGTTGTCCAGATCAGAAAACCACCACATCTGTCCATGGGGAATTGGACTGAAAATACTAGACTAATTTCACATATGTCCCTTGTTGGATAGTCTGACATTCCTGATGCATGATGCCATTGCTGCATTCTGTTATTCATTTCCTTAAGATGCTGGAAACAAATAGATTAGTTAGTAGTTCCAAATTTCTCTTATTATTTCCATATTTGCAATGTGTTCCTTGTAAGAAGTAGATCCCGGAGAAACATAAATTGTTTAAAAGAAAAGGAGTACTTGTGGCACCTTAGAGACTAACAAATTTATTAGAGCATAAGCTTTCGTGAGCTACAGCTCACTTCATCGGATGCATCCGATGAAGTGAGCTGTAGCTCACGAAAGCTTATGCTCTAATAAATTTGTTAGTCTCTAAGGTGCCACAAGTACTCCTTTTCTTTTTGCGAATACAGACTAACACGGCTGCTACTCTGAAACCTGTCATAAATTGTTTAGAGTTCTTTTAAGCATGACAGAAGGATCACAAAGCCATTTTAAAAATGTTGACAAGGTAATAAAACCATTTACTAATTATTTGTATTTAGTGAGAAGAGGGCTCATCTATGACAAGGGCCCCATTGATCTATGAACAGTATAAATACATAATAAGAGATCATCCCTCTCCAAAGAACTTAAAATCTAAACAGAAAAGACAGAACAGATTGTGGGGGCGGGGAGTTATATATACATTCTCCACCTATTTACTTTGTCTCCCTCTTGTATATTTTAACCTTCTGTTTATGTCACCAAGTTTTCATTTTGTTTTAGAGTATAATTTCCATCATTTAAGGGGATTTCTTGTTGCTTATTTCCCATCTTCTTTGAATGTATATGTTTTAGTATATTTGCTCTTATTTCAGAAGAGCTCATCTCTTTTCAATGAAAGTGTTATACCATAGAGCCTCACCAGTTTGCATCTAGCTAATCAGCATGTCCCATAAATTGCACACTTATTATGACTGCTTCCCCCAACTTCTAAGCAGAGATTTAATAGCAGAGTGCACTGTTGAAATCTCATTTTGAAGAATCAACCACTTCTCACTAAATAAAGAAAAAATAACTGTAAAATTATCTTTATTTTACCAAAATGTATTATTTAGCCACCATATTGTGATGTTATTCAGAATGCCAATCATTTATCCAAATGACTGGGGTTCCGTTGCACTCGTATTTCTAGTCAAATAATCTCCAATTTTATTACTTTCTTTCTAGCAGAGTTTAATTAAAGCTGTGTTTTAATGAAAAATGAAGTATGTCTTTAAGAAAGAAGTTATGTCTCTTGGAATTTTTACACACTTACGTTAAATAAAATGTGATCTTAATGTTGAAGTTTCACTGCAACTGCCTTAAAACTTTGGTTGTGCCCTTCCATCATATAAAATATCTTTCCAAAAAGTGTTTTGAATTTCCACTCTTAAAGGAAGAGGAAAATGTACAAAATTAAACACTTAGTAATGAATAGTGAAGTTGGAGTGGAAGCATCTGCTGGCAGTTAGGTCCTAGCTGATAGCCTGCTATGCTTATACCAGAATCACCAGGATCAAGCAAATGATCATTTCAACTTTAAAAAATACAAGAGAAGATTAAATATGCTTGTTTATATACTTCTAAAATTACTACTAAGAGTGGGTGAACCCATTGGAATTTAGTTTTGTATTCACAAATGCTTTTTCAGACAATTGGCACTTCACAAATGAATTTCAAGAAGCCTATTCATAGCTTAGACCTTCTTTATTTTCTGCAAAGATTCTGTTTTTCTGTACAAAGAATATTATTTGTACCTAAAATGAAACCTGTTTTATGGAAACAGTGTTTAAAAAAATACAAGGTTTCCTTTGTATGTTGTTGTTCTGTTTAGGAAAATAATTAAACTGTAACCAATGAACAGATGCCTTAGGCACTACAAGTTAACTTGCCACATACATAGTGATTTGAAAAACGTACCAGATTGAGTATATGTCCAATGGAACCCACCCACGCACTGTGCAAAACAATAAGGTCTAGTAATTGGTTTTATTATTTCTTGTTCCCAGCCATGGGCCTCATGGAACATATATTAATGCATTTATTTTCTTATCCAGAGTTATTTCTGTATGGGCTGATTCCAAGATAAAACCATTACAGTTGTCAAACAGAATCCAAATATATTCTTCTGTATTTAGGATGCTCCTTGTTACTCTGCTCTTCTTAGCATCAAGGGCTAACAATATTAGGCTTATTCTTGAGTTAATCATGCTCTGCATAGAAGTGTGGGAATGCCCTTTCTTTCTCCCTGATGCATTGCAGCCATGGAGCAACAGAGCTGTCCAACAGTGAACAAAGCAAGGTATCAGTAGGCAGAGCCATTCCTTGGGTATGGCGAATTGGGGTGACTGCCCCAGGCCTCGTGCTTTGGGAGGCCCCATGGGCAGGGAGGTGGGGTGAGAGAAGGGTGAGCGAGGGGGGGTCAGGAGGCAAACAGGGAGGTGAGAGGCAGGTGTGGGGGTGAGGAAGAATCCTCCCCACCAGAGCCTCCCGCTCCCCCCAGTGCCTTCTACCCGCTGGCAGGCCCTGACAGTCAACGCCTCCTCTTCCTCCCAGCGCCTACTGGATGGAGTGGGAGCGGACCCTGGGTGGTGCCAGGGGGAGCAGCCCCCAGCAGATAGGTGCTGACTTTCTGATGTCCCAGGTTCTGCACTCCCCAAAGGATGGCCCTGTCAGCAAGTGTTATTTTTTAATTAAACAGTGATACCAAGAAGGGGAAGGAGAAGAGAAAGGTACAGTAGATGTCATATGGGACAAGCACCAAGAGGGTAAGAGTAGTCAATCCCAGCAGACAGTATAATTTGCTTTAGCTGTTATGCAGTTCATTAGACTCAGCGCTTCTATCAGGGCTGCACTCATGTCTGTAAATCAACTGGGGTTTACTTTCAGAAATGATGTACTCTCTTCTTCTTTGGATACCAACCTTTTTTTTAGGACTGCAGAGTCATCTTCTGATATGTTAGACTCATTCAGAACATTTGCTTGTTGGTAGAGAATTTACGAATTCAAAAAGTGAACTGGCAAGATCAGGTTAATATGACTCCTTCCAGTAATAAAATGAATAACTCACATTATATTGAAGTTGTTCATGACAGAAACAGCAAAGAATTTTGAGAGCAAAACACTTGGACAACAAAGTGCTCATTTTGTGTCTGGCATACCATTGAAGAAGTTTGTGAAAATCATTTCCAAAGGCTGACGTGTGAATTCTTGAATTAGGAATTGTTCCTACTAGTGCTTCTGGGAAATCTTAAGCAGAGAAAGGAACTGAAAGCTGTTTGGGGAGTTGTTGCTGATGCTGTGTCCAATTTCTCAAAAGATTATTCTTTACATTTTTTGATCTGAAGATTCCTAACTTTCACAGTGCAATGCATGTCTTTCCATTCAAATGCAAGCTGTGCAAACATAAACCATTAGTGTGACAAGCACATTCAATAAGGGTTTTGATCACCTTGCTAAAGTGGACATTACCCTACAACTGCTCAGTCACATTCTGAAAGCTAGCCTTAGGATCTCTAATGAATATTTGTGCTTCAGGTAAATTAATTGATCAAAATCAATTTGAGGTTCCAGAAGCTTATTGTGTTAAATGACTCAAAGAAGCTGACTTAGAAGGTCTCTCTCTTTTAGGCAAAGGAGTATGCATATGTGTTGAATCAAATTCCACTGAAGAAGGGATACATACTTTTTTAAAAACAATATTCATACATTTTTATTTCTGTTAATGAAATATGTAATTCCACCTTGTATTCACATCCCGTCTGTTTGTTTTGCCTCTAAGTTAAACGATATTCAACCAGGTTTCAGAGTAGCAGCCGTGTTAGTCTGTATTCGCAAAAAGAAAAGGAATACTTGTGGCACCTTAGAGACTAACAAATTTATTAGAGCATAAGCTTTCGTGAGCTACAGCTCACTTCATCGGATGCATATTCAACCAGAAGAAGACTTTCTTAGCAGTTGAGACTGCCAGACATTTTTCACAAACTAAGTACAAGATGTGAAACTTGCCACCTGTAAGTGCTCCATCCTTAACTACTTTAGCAATGTCTGCACCATTGCCTCTAACAATGACTCTGTTGACATACTCGATGAAGAAGAAATCTGTTACTTTATTTGTGGTTGATGCTCTTGCAGGTTGAAACCTCTTGACCTTTTTAAAAAAGGAGCTTTGAGATACAGCAATGCCATTGTCCTGCCACATGGAAGACACAGACACATGAGGCAATGCATGTGGTTTAAATAGGCCATAGTTTTGTTCACCTAAAATATTTGGGAATACCTACCAATTAACTGTAAAATGCAGGTCATTTACTTTATCATTTCCAACTATTTTGGAAGCCTGCTGTCAGTCCTTCCCCTTCCCAACATGGTGTCAGCCAGCCCATTTCTGGCCTCCTGCTACCCTTCCCTTGTATAAGTGTTAAGGGGGCTGAAGAGGAAGGAGGGAAGTGGCTCACTGCAGTACCAGACATTAGGAGCCCAGGACTCTCCTTCTCTAGCTTCCTTAAGGGCTGTTTTCCTCTAAATCCCCTTCCAATCCATTTGATCTGATCAGGGTCCCTTCCATAATCCCGCACTGGACATCGGTCACATTTTTGGTTAAGTTGCAACATTTTGACTTAATGTCCCTTAAGCACTGGTGGGGGGGAAGACAACTTCCCCACACTCACACATTGGCCAACCTAGCTGTGAGGGAAAAATTCCTAATACAACCCCAAGGAAAGAGGATGATCAGCATAATACCCTCACAAATCATGAAGAAATTGGTTCCACCCTGACTACATAGGTGGGAGAGTGAGTATTGCCAGCCTTATCCCAGTGTGAGCGGGCTCCTCCAGAACTGCCCCCATTTTAGAAATGCCTCCCCACCCCTGGTCACCTGGAACGGCAGTGCCCCTCCATCTGGTCCGGCCACTTCCTGGTTCTCATTGAGTCATCCAGGTAAATCTTTCCCTCTGTCACCAGTTCCAAAAGGAGCCATTATCAGGCAGCAAACACTTTTCATTTGGCCAGCCAGTCAAAGGACCCACCACATACAGTCACGGTGAGCACATTTTCAGTGGGTCAAATGTTAATGCTAGATAAAGACAAAAATGGGCAACAAGCAATGATAGTCAGATAAGCAAGTGTCCATACAATCAAATGTATAACTCTTCTCTCAGCCTTTTTGTGGGCCTACATCAGGAATTGGCAACTTTTGGCACGTGGCCTGTCAGGGAAATCCGCTGGCGGGCCAGGCCAGTTTGTTTACCTGCAGCATCCGTAGGTTCAGCCGATTACAGCTCCCACTGGCCATGGTTCGCCATTCCAGGACAATGGGGGCTGCGGGAAGGGCAGCCAGCACATCCTTTGGCCCGCACCACTTCCCATGGCCCCATTGGTCTGGAACGGTGAACCGTGGTCAATGAGAGTTGCAATCCGCCTAACCTGTGGATGCTGCAGGTAAACAAACCAGCCTGGCCTGCCAGTGGATTTCCCTGACGGGCCGTGTGCCAAAGGTTGCCGATCCCTGGCCTACATGAACAAGATTTGTGAGCTGATTGTAAGAGGGATATATAAAAATAAGGAATTGTATTGGAAGAGAAGTGACCTAAGCATTAGTATAACATAAAAGCTGAAAAAAACAGTAGGTAAAGAGCACAACATTTTAAAGAATCAATTTTAAACCAATCTCATAATTGTTTGGGCCCTGACTCATGATTTTAGATCGTTTGGGTTTGGTAATACTGTAAACCATGCACAAAAGGTGAATTGCCAGTCCCATTGAAGTCAGAAAGTTTTGCTACTGATTTCAGTGGAACCAGGATTTCACCATAAAATGTGTCAATTTCAGGGAATGGATTCTGCTTCAACGGATTGAAAAGACTGTGTAACTGCAAGTGTAGCCAGGACCAAACTGTTCATACTGTTTCAGTAACTATGGTTGAATCTTCAAGGTCTAGTCTAAATGATATCTACTTTTTTCCTAAACTTTCTCACCTTATTGTCATTATTAGTGCAGCTCCATAGGTGGTAGGGTTGGTTGAAGCTCTGGTGTAGTCAAAGCATAAGAGGCCTCCGGTCTTTTAATCCTGAACAGGTTTAATTGACACATGGTTAAGATGCCAGCAGCCTGACTAAATGGGAGCTTCCACTCTTGCTACCACAGAAGGTCGTGAACTAGAGGAAGAGAAGTGATGGTATATTTTGAAGAAGTATGCTAGAAAAAAGCAGTCAGAATGAGTCTCAAGCACACTTTCTGCAATATTGCTAAATGTTTGATCTTGCCTCCACTTGCAGTTAAACAATTTTCTGCATTAGTTGTCAGCAAAGGGTCAATTTCCTAGTAGAGATAAGGCTTAACTATGTAGGCCAAATCATGAAGAGACAAGGCAATTGGCGTGACAGGCAGAATGATAGTGTGGATATAATCTGTTCAGCTTCATAACTCATCTAAAACTGACATAATAGAGGTTGCAGAGAAGGGTACTGTTAGTTGATTCTGATCTTTACTTGCAGATACGAAAGTGCTCCTCTATGAATTACTAGTAATATGACTATATCTTGTGAGGGGCAAAAGTTTTGTTATTTTTCGAACTTCTAGTTTTATCTTGTAGCAAGAGCAGCAGAAGGCAAGTCTGCTGGTTTTTGGCTTTTTTCAAATCATTGGCTTTCAGATTTAGAAGTTGTTTTGATATGAATGTTCCTATCTCCTTTTCAGTATAAACAACCACAGTAGCACCCTACTGCATTGCATTATCAAATTCTTCCTACCTGGAATACTGATACCTGTAGCAATAGCCAACCTTTTTTTTGGTCCAAAACCTGATTGGAATAAATTATGTGTGTGCCCACATAGCATTTCTGGTTTTGTTCATCAACAAATAATGCAGTAGACTTTCTTGGATGTGGAAAACTGACATATTCTATGTTGGGGCGGATGATTCTCTCAAAAGCCCTGTGACAGGCATAAACAGTCAAGACTCCCTCAAAAGGAAGTGATAGCATAAGTAGGTCACCTCTGAATTGAGCAACCCTGTAATGTTAATAGTAGCTTTGTAATGCAGCATAGCAGTAAACTATGCTATGCATACAGCATAGCATTATGAAGTAGGTGGCACAGCAATTGTGTAGCCTTAGATATAGCAAATGAGATATGCCCCACTCTTTCCTTTCCACAGTCTTCCACCTGAAAAAGTAGTGGTGACCCAAGTGATTGCCATTATTAATGGCGTAACTTTTTATAAATTATCTGTAGCTCTAGAATGTAGGAGTAACATTGACTTGCTGGAAATGTATTCTAGACATCACAGCTAGTGTATGCAGTCTTAAAGAGTATTATGACATGGTGTGCAGAATAAGTGACATATGGTAGGATAAAAAATAAGTGGAAAAGTGCATGTAATACTGGTCTTACGGGATAGGGGAACATAGGCAGGTATATCATTGGGCCAAATACAAGTCACCTAATTTAAGGGAAATACTGTATATAACATTTGAAGCCAGAAACTGTCTCTCCAAACCAGAAGCACAGGACATGTCTGTTTTAGGTTTGGAGATAAGAATACAACCACACAAAATAAAAACAGGTTTCAGAGTAGCAGCCGTGTTGGTCTGTATTTGCAAAAAAGAAAAGGAGTACTTGTGGCACCTTAGAGACTAACAAATTTATTTGAGCATAAGCTTTTGTGAGTTACAGCTCACTTCATCAGATGCATCCGATGAAGTGAGCTGTAGCTCATGAAAGCTTATGCTCAAATAAATTTGTTAGTTTCTAAGGCGCCACACGTACTCCCTTTCTTTTTTACAAAATAAAAAGCAACAGTGGCTCTGCTTAATTGAACAAATGTCTACATAGCATCTAGATAACATAATGGTGCAACTGCTGGAAGAAAATGTGCAATAGGTGGTAATATTAGTGTGTAGATGATCACAGTTTGAAGCTGTAACTCTTTTCAAAGACTTGGATTTATACATGGGGGTACTGTACACCCTTTGGAACATATTTTGAGCTCCCTCACACCAGAGTAACTTCACTTTTCCATGGGGTTACACTGGATTTACACTTATACAACATCAGAATATGTTCTTCTTTATATAACTAATATTTACAGCTGCAGCCCAGCAGATTATCACCAACAGCGTAACTGATAGCATCAGAAGTGCCTCATTGTGTTTCATAGTGCAGAACTGAGGAGAGGCCAAAATAAAACTGAGTCATTAAGTTAGAGTGAAACAAATGTCAGCTCTGTATAGAAACTCTTTTTTTGGGGGGGGGTGCATATAGTAAACTTTAAGTTTAGATTTGTTTCATACCCTTTGGAACTTTTTTCTTAGTTTCTTCTATCCTGTGTTTTTAGTTTGAATAAATATTTTTGTCCTCCTGTGTTCCTTTTGTACAAACTCTGCATGTAAGAAACATTGTCTCCTTTCTTCCCCCCCCAACCAGAATCTGTTTTCAAAAGGCTTCTATTTCTTGTTCCTCCCTTTCAGTTTTCTTCTTAGTTTTTGTTTGTTTGTGTGGGTTTGGGGGTTTTTGTTTTTGAGTCCTTTCAATTTTATTTGGGACAAAAATATTGAGAGCCCACAATACACATTTGCAGCTCATTAAGGGTTTCTATCATCAAGAGAACTTGATTTTGGATCAGAACATAAACACAATTTACCAATGAGGCAGAAGACTTTTTATTGTCAAATCTAGGTGTGGAATGCAAACTCAGGAAAGCTTGAGTACACAGTCTCACTTCAAAATGAGCCTTAATAAGTGGAAAATTTAGGCAAAATAGATACAGTTGTTCCTAGTTGTAATTGCAAAGAAATACCTAAAATCATTATATGCTTCTGTTGTTTTTTTCCATTAGAAGAAGAGAGCTATAGTATTGCTAAAGGACACGATTATAAGTACTACCAAGCAATATTGTAAATTACATAATTATGTAACTTACAGCTAATGTGCATCTGGGAAAACATAGTGGTTTCCTTTTAACATCTATTTTTTCTAGATATCTTGCAGAACTATTTCTTCTTGTAGAATATCACATTTCATTTTTAGATGTCCTCTACCTTCATGATTTTGTTTTGTTTTGTTTTGAAAAGATAAAGCTTCTGTCAGTTGACTTCACATTGGAGAACTGTCTTATGAGATTTTTAAACTGTTAGTAGCTAAGGAATATGTCAACTCACTACTGTGGCTTTATTTTTATTACATTTTTATTAAACATTCTACTCAGAGACTTCACTACAGTTCACTTGGAAATAGTTATGGCCACAGACCTTCAGGTGTGATTTTTCCCCCCTTTACTTGAAGGACCCTTAACACCATTCTGGCAGTGTAAAGGGTCTTGGAGGTGAGTTGCTTACAATTTAAGGCCCCTTTATGCTGCCAGAGCTTTGTCCAGTACTACAAAGGCTTTTTTGTAAACAAAGATCAGGCACTGGGTCTGGTCTTGAACCTTTTTGTCAAGCCAGTCTCGGTTGGGCTGTCTGTGTGCAACTGAAGATATATATTTTCATGGATTGAGCCATTCAAACCCACATGGCAAAGCCTAAATGCTTCAGATTTTTGAGTTAATTGCAACTGACTTTACTCTTGTCACTTCATCACATATGTCCTTTATTGACATTCCTCAAGATTCACTTCTCACTGAGGCTTGGTCTACACAGATTCTGAGATCAGTATAACTGTTTTGGTTATAAATGTGATTTGTGAGTTTGAGGTGTATTGTTGTTTTGTTTTGTTTTTTTAAACCAAATAGTTTACCTGTAGAAGCCTTGGTGTAGAAAGTTGCCATAGGGTACTCACTCACAGCAGGTGGTGCCTCCTCTTGGTTATTCTGGGGACTAGCTTCCACATCAGACACCTCCTTTTGCAGTCTCTTACCCTCCTTTGTTCTCTCACTCTGCGACTCCCTCTCTTTCCACAGAAGCTTCAGCTTCCTTTTCAGGACTCAGTCCTCTGTCCAAGTCACTGTGTGGTTTCCCCTTCCAGGATTTAGAGTTTCTCTGGACATGCTGTCCAGGTTTGCCACATTGTCAGTGAGTGGTAGGGGAACCCAGGCCCACACACTCCTCCAGATTCCTGCTCAGGTATCCTACAGTGCAGCCAAGATCTGATCAGTCCCCCACCTTGCTGCTCTCTTCCTGGAGTGCTTCTTACTTTCCTACCGTATGGCTTTCTCCTCCATCCTTCTTTCTTCAGGGTAGGCCCTACCCTCAGGGACAGGTTCCCAGCATTCTGCTCTTTCCCTGGGTTCCCTGTAATGTGCAGATTTCCTCACTACAGCCATTTTTGTTGCCAGCTTCCTGGCTTTATACTAGCCTAGTCCCCATCTGCTCAGCTGAGCTCCATCTTCGAGTCAGGGGTGCTTCTCCAGCCTAAACCCTTCTTGTGTGGCCTATCTCACTAATTGGCCCCTTTCTCAGCTTCCTTCACCCTTTCAAGGTGTGGGGTGAACATCCTATGAAATAAAATACATATGCTTTGTCAGGTGTGTATAAAATACACTCCATGTATAAGCAATTTCACATCTGCATCCAAACTGAATTTGAGGCTGGGTTGGGATTCTACTGCTAGAACAATACTGTATAGTTTACAGCATTACAACTTTTTTGTGTAGATCAGGCCTTTATTTTTCCTGAATGCTAGAACGTATTCTGCTAAAAGAGTAAAATATTCTGAGAATTTTCAGATAAACTTTGTAGCTCAAATAACTTCAAATATCAGTCACTACTGTGAAGTATAGATGATGATTTCCATTTTATGATAATCATTTTCCACTACCATGAGGAGACTTTTCAGAAGCCATCTGCCACAATCCCTGGAGATTCCAGGAAGAATTCAGTAGAATAAAAAATGTGAACCCCATGGCAACTGAATGTTCAGAGCCATTTGATTCCAGTAATGACCTTGCCCTGAAAATGCCTTAATTTGAAGTATTTTCACTACATGACCAACAGGATACGTGAATCAGTTACAGTACAACCATTTATTACATTTTCACTCAAAGTACATAGGATTGGGCACTGAGCCAATACCCCTGCAAAACTTAAGCACAGTGGAGCGAATTAATCTTTATGGTTAGGCAAAATATAATTCCAAAACCAAAACAATAATAAAATAGTATCTGATACTGACAGTATATTTCATGTGCATGAATTTCTGATACCATCCAGGCAGAGGGGCTGTAGCTACTTCATACTTAAAACTGAATCTAACTTCCCAGAATAAGCCCTAATTTCAAGTGTACTTGAGCTATCTTCTCAAAAAGAAATCACTCCTTCTGGAATTTCAGATCCTGGAATTTCACAGTTATGGGAAATTATAGGACAGGGGAATCAGCCAATAATTATTTCATGTTAGTAGATGATGTTCAATAAGTTAAAGCTTTACCACCAGTAAAACGCACATTGTCAACATCACATGTCAAAATATACAGAGTAAGCAGCCTTAAATCACACTCTTACATCCTCAAGCAGCATTTTTTGTACTTTGCCTATTTATAAGTTTTGATTATTATCAATGGAAGCTTTTTTTTGTCATTTTGTGTGCTTCTGGTGAAATCAATGTTTGCTAACATTTATCTATTAAAAATATTATTCTTCTGTACCTAATTATGAACCAGGACCATATCCTATCTATCCTGAATCAGTTGGCCAACACATTTTACATTTTTGTTTGATTGGCCTTGAGAAAATATCTTAGGGATATAATATATTTGGAAGCAGAAAAGGTTAGAGAGAATTTATTTAAAAAATGCGGGCATTTATATATACATTTTACAATAAGATAGGCAAGGAAAATATTAATTTGAGCAGGTATATAAATAGAAAGCAGGGGAAAACTGGAACAAGCACCGTGAGGGGAAGAAGTGGACTTGTGTCAGTTTAAGAACTATTTGGCATTTTGCTATCCTTGTGTCTTTAGTCCAAGGTTAAAAAAGCCACTGTCCTTGTTCTAGGAGTACTTGTGGTACCTTAGAGACTAACAAATTTATTTGAGCATAAGCTTTCGTGAGCTACAGCTCACTTCATCGGATGCATTAATGAAGTGAGCTGTATCTCACGAAAGCTTATGCTCAAATAAATTTGTAAGGTGCCACAAGTACTCCTTTTCTTTTTACGAATACAGACTAACACGGCTGCTACTCTGAAACCTGTCTTTGTTCTATATACGTTAAGCAAAGTGCAGAGAAATGCTCTGTGCAGAGCTGCATGGCATGAAGCATTATTTCCCGCTCCTCCCACTGTTTCTATGACTTCTATTTTTCCCTGTGTCCTTATAAGCTTTGTTCTAAAGTAATAAGGTTGAAATCATGTTTCAGTGAGATCTACTAGACACATGGGAGGAAAAGTGTTTAGTCATTTAAAAGTGGACTGGACAAAGGGTTTAACACTACTGTAGGGAGCTATCTTGCACTGGCAAAAGGAGGGATCAAATAAACTTATTTTGGGAAGGCATATCAAAGAATTTACAGAGATTTAAAAGAAAATAGTTTCTATTTTTTTCTTAAGTAAAAAAGGCAATGAGAAGATTTTTAAATCACAGGACTTAATTGTTTTCTAAGCATCACCCTGCAATATATAAAATCAATTATTATGCATGCATAAGTGTATTTGCATATTTTACAAGCTATCTGGGAATGCCCAGTAGCATATCAAAGGTGACATGTCACGTTAAAATCTAATTTATCTCCTTGCACTGGGAACTGGAGACGCCATGATTACTTGTGTCAAAATGGATGAACAGAGAGGTAGCTATGACAAAAAGAAGATGGCATCATTCATCCAGTGGTATGTCTCACTTCCCTGCCCCTTCTCCCCCCACCTCTGGTCCAACATTAGATAGATCATAAGTGCTGCTGCTAAATGTAGGTGATACAAGTGTAAGACAAACTGGTTATTATCTAAGTGCCTTATATTAAAAAATCAGAGGAAGCCTCTTCCTGTAGTCTTGAGTCTGTTAAAACCTCCATTCATGTTTGTGGGAGTTTTGCCTCAGTTAAAAACTGTGGGAGATGGCCCAAGGTGAGGAAGTAATGTTTCCACTCTGAAACTTTGATAGTGCTTCTACTTTCATGGCAATATTTTTCAGTGATCCCTGTAGAATATAAAAGCCAATTTAACTTTAGGTTGGTCTGAAGCAAAGTCATGACACTGTTGAAGGCCTATTTTTTATCATTGGAACTTTTACTGCCTGGATTTAGACAGATTTAAAGTAAAATTAACTTTTAAAAGCTACACTACAAGACTTAGCTATTGAAGTACCTCCTGTTTCCCCTTATGCATGTATGGTGTTCTATTTTTTCTGCACACTAGCTTGTATGTAGGAATCTCAGCAGATTGAGCTTTGGCAGTTGAGAAATGCATTTACTCTTGTACTTCCTATTTGAATCCTCCCATCATTCCTGCTCTAGTTTTCTCTGTGCCTCTGGGCCATCATCAGCAATTACTTTTTAATAAAACAAAAAACAAACAAAAAACCCATTGTATTGGGTTGGTAGGACAGAATTTGTGGAACTTGTACATTAAAAGGAATGTCTGTGGTGGAAGAGAGAAATTATTGGTGGGGAGGGGTGTAAAAGGTTGACAGAAAATGATATATATTTATCAATCACACGCCATCTTCAGCTTCCTTGTATATGTTCCTTGTATCCATCATTTTGCATATTTGTCTCACATATCCAACATTTAGAACATGCTAGCTGAAGCAGTAAATTTCTGAGATTGGTTCTTTGCTCACACTCTAAGTGCTCTATGTGTCTGTATTGAACAGTATTTCCCAGCTTCCTGCACAGTTACTTGGATGATCCAAATTTTTAATTTTCTAATTTAGAGTTAGATGCTTCTGGAATTGCACCCTCTCATTAGAGATCTGAATTTGACTTGTTTTCAGACTTCAAATTGCTCATTTCCTGATAATTGATCTCTGGGACAAAATAGTTGTAATAGTTTTTTAATCTTAGAAGTCTTCTATGGATTTCCTTTTTCTCTTAATTTTTAAGACAACTTCATATTTAGAACACAGTTTTACCATTGAATTCATGGCTCTGAACTTGGTCATTAATCTCTGATGAGGAACCTTGTCAAATGCTCTTTGCAAGCCTAAATATAGTATATCACTGATTTCCCCCCCCCCCCTTATTTATTATGGCAGTAACATTTTCAAAGAACTAAAGAAGGTTACTTAAGCATGACTTCTCCTGTCTGAATCCATGCTGGCTGTCATTAATCAAACTGTGCTTTACCACATGTTCTTCTACCTCATCCCTGAAGATAACTTTCAGGTTCTTCCCTTCAGTGGATGGTAAGTTTACTGGTTTGCATTCGTTACCTAAGGCTTTTTAAAAAAAAAAAACATTTGTGGTGATGAGATCTAAAGAGTCCAGCCTTCCCCTCTCTTTTTCGCTATGACAAAAATGATATTCTCACCTCTCTTCCAAAAGAAAATAGAGACTGCCTGATGAACTCACTTCAACACTTACAATCAGTTACGCGTCTCACCCAGAGATGTGCTTTCTCAAGCTAAAAGGATTCTAGAGTGTCACCTGGTGCAATATTTAAATTGGATCAAAATATTTGTAATAAAATGAAATTAAGACAGAAGTATATTCTGATTTGTTATAGAACTGGAAGTTTCAAGGGAGTCTGAGAGAAGGACACCTTATCCCACTGCAAATTGCCAAAGTGTAACAATGTTTACTGTGGTTTTTGATGGACCATCTATATTTATAATTTTTCTCTCTCCTTGTATAATCATATGCTATGATTTTTCTTACATAATCAGTCAGGAGCACCTTTATATTTTACCGGAGGGAGAAAGTATTTTGGTGTACTGCACTTCAGTGAAATCCTGGCGAAAACTCGGGGAAGGAGGGAGAGAGAAAGGGGGAATGATATTCTCCAAGGATGGCTTAAACAATTAGTGTCTGGTTAGTATATTTTGGAGTAGTAATGCTTTTTTCATAGCGGAAACTTGCATGAGTCCTATGAGGCTATTTATATCATGTTGGTGCAGTGAAGCCAGTGTGTTGTTTCCACCATTTTATTCTGATGGGTGGAGCTCTACATTCCTGTAGATACTTTGATTTAACACAAAAGGTAATGATATGTACAGTGAATGGTGTAGACAAGGAAGGAAGGAAGACAAAGAAGAAATAAGACCATACATAGTTAAACTACAAGATTTTCTGCAGATATTTTTAACCTAATATGGTAGTCTCTCCATTTAGGGAGGGTACTATAAGTATCTGTCAAGAGACATGGATGGAAAGAAACAAGACTCGTATAAATTAGAAGTGACTTTCAGAGTATTATCAATGCCCAAATTATTCACGAGGTAAATTTTTGTGTGCCCAACTTTGAAGAACCTGATTTTTCGGACAGTGCTGAGAACTTGCCTTCTGAAAAACCAGTCACCTACCTACAAGGTGTTTCATGTTGAGCACTAAAAATCACGTGTCACTTCTAAAAAGTTTGGTCTTAGTCTGTAAGACGGATGTATAGAAAATCAGGTCATGATCACAAAAGGGGTAGATTCAAATTGTAAACTTTTAACAAGGGATATTCACACCAAAGAACAGGAAAGATGCTGATATTAATGATAAATGCCTGTAAAACATTAGAATCTGTTAGGTTTTTTAACTTTTTTATTTTTTTTAGTGAAGTGGTAGATAGCCATTTATAAATGGTGAGAAAATAACTTAAATGAAGACTGCTTTGTACATACTAAAGAATATTGTTGACAGAACAAAGTTGTTTCTGGTGCTTTTACGTTTTGCTGATTTGCTGTTAATTTCTCTTGCCTCTCTGAATCTGCCAACTCACTCTGCTGCAGGACTTTCATTTCCTCCCCAGTGCCATTTCACTAATACATCCTGCTTTCCCCATTCCATTTTCCTGTTTAGTAAACTGTATTATAACTGCATTATATTGTGCATCATCAACAGGACTGTTTAGGGCTCTATCATGAGCCCTGCTGCTCACCCTTGCAGAGCAGTGTGGGGGCTTCAAGGAGACCCTTTACTTTTCTGAACAGGCTATCCCATCACCAGTATCTACATGGGGAGAAGCAGCTGTCTTTGGATTGTGATTCTTCCACACAGGGAGCGGGTGTGTGAGAGGGAGTGGCAATAGGGGAGTAGGCAGAGCACATTGGAGTTGGTATGAACAGTGAAGAAATCTATGCCCTCCCTCAAATAAATGAATAAATAAATAAATAAATAAAGCATTTGGGTGAGTGTTTGAAGATGACTTCCGACTGGAGCAAGGATGAAGCAGGGACCAGTTTGTGAATGAATGTCACAATCTGGTTCCTGCCCCTACTATAGTGTCCCCTTAGTCAGGCTAGATTGTAGTGTCACAATCCAGATCTTGGTGAATTTAAAGTAGTTACACCAGCGGATCTCATTTAGAAGCAAGTTGAGCAACAGAGCTTTTATTAATAGTGTCTATGTGAGAAAAAGAAAGAACCTTGCTTGACTCTAAGGTTGAGTTTCAGGAATAGCAGTTTATAAAACCATCCTCACTTTGATTTCATAAATTGAGAACACTTTGTTTTGAAAGTTTGAGGCACAAATAATGAACATCAGAAGGTGATTTTTAGATTCTGGTTTTAGAGTATACAATGATAGTCTAAGAAGAATTAATAAAAGTCGTAAGTATGTTTTCAACTCTAAATATTTTTGCTGTAGATTATGACTATAATTTATAGTGTTTTAAAATCATTGATACTTGCTACTCCCTAAGAATGAGTTAGTTATTAATTCTATACACACCCACACTGTGTGTGTGCATGTAAAATCATAGGACAATATTTAGCAAGTAGCAAATAATCTTTTTACCTCAGTAGCTTCTATCTATACTATATTTAAGATTAATATGATTTTTTCTTTATTAAATAAAACATTATATTAAACTTTGATCATTAGCACTCTTAAAATGTACTTTAAATGTCTGTTTTCACAACAAATTACAGAAATTCAATATATAATATGTGAAAAAATGAATGCATCTCTTATACAAAGAGATAAAAGGCTTCCTGTCTTTATGATAACAGTTCTTCCTCTAATACTTAAAGTTAATATTTTTTCCTTTCCTGGTTTTGGTATTGCCATTTAGGATCAAATAATCCCGTTAATTATTCATCATGTCATACCCAGTAGGCATAAAAAGGAGAAGGACATATATAATCATTATGTTTGACTTTTACATGCAGCATCTATTGGTCTGTGTGTACAGGAAACTAGAATTGTTATTTAGCTCAGACTTTTGAAAAACTAGTGTACTTCCACCATGAAGAAGGTAGAATAACTGACCTTCCCCTCCGGCCCCCCACATTTCTATTGTCATTCTAGCAGGTATAAAACGACCTTGTGTGGTTTACTGTGGGTGTATTGTTATAATATAGCATTTCAACAGATGATACATTATAAAGTACTTTCTTCAGAGAAACTACTGTAGTCAGATGTTTGCAGTTCCTATTTCAAAGTTGGTAAAATGAGCCAAAAAGGGAAATCTGTATCTAGAGTATTTTAATAAGTCTGCACTTGACAAAAGATTTTTTTTTAAATTTCTGTACATGCCTTCTGCCAAATGGTGATGTATATCACAATATCAGGCGATAACCGTATTTCATTCAAACTTTATTGGGGTGAGGAACATCACATTAATGTTTTCTCCATTGTATTTATGGTATTGTTTACCAATCAAATTTATATGTTTCTCCAAATCTTCAAAGATTAGTGAAGATTATAGTGATCCATTGTACACCCATTTTATGTGCAACACCAAATTATTCCTGTGCTAAAATAATTAAGTCAATTTTGTCTTAGTAAGAAGACAACTTTTTCTTTCATTCCTTTTTTCAATTTAAGATTTTTGTAATGCTACCGTATATTGGGGTGGGAGTGGGCGGATGCCTGCTGGTTTCTTTGCATTTACCAAGATTTAATAAACAGACCTAGTATCCTTTAAAATAATCATTGTAAATCTAGCTACTGATCCAGTAGGATATTTACTCCTTGATAAAGGATCAATTAATTTACTCATAGGTCAAGAGGTTATAGAAGATGGCAAAGGAAATCAGTTAATTTTTAGTATGAATGTGTAGATACAGAAATTACAGAGCAGTGCAAAAGGCCACAAACACAGCTGATGTAATCTGGCATAGCTTCAATGAATTTCATAGAGCTATGCCAGTTTGAGGACAGGTGGACACAACCTAATAATTATAAACCAATATTTTAAAAAAGGAATTAGTGAATCTTGGGTACATCAATTACTGAGTGCCCAACTTCTGGCCCCTTAAAGAGTTCTGATTTTTCAGAAGGTGGGTGCTTAGAAGTTTTTAAATCTGGTCTCTTTAAGGGGCATCAAGTTTCGCAACCAGTAACTGATGCACACAAAAAATTATTAGTCATAATTTAAAATGTTGGTGATTGCGGTTTAGAATTAAACACTAGAAAGTTGACATAGCAGAAACTTTGAGAGCTGAAAATCAACAAGCAAGCAATATGCTGCCATTTCATGCCATTTCTCCTTTCCTGTCTGAAACCTGTAATTCAGGTTAAATAGGATAAAATAAGGTTGATTTTTTCACTATAAATTAATGAAAGGAACAAACAAGGAATTCTAGGTTAACCTTGAATTTTAGAACAGATACTCATGTAGGAGAAATTCATATAAAGTCTCCTCAAGCCTATGAAATACTGCTAGTATAATTAGACTAGTTTTTAAGGAATACAACCTGTTCTAGAAAATGGGATTCTTTGATAACTTGGAAACACAGAATTAAACAGCTGCAAAAGTTTTATATTGAAGCAGACATCATTGGTCCCAAGGAAGCAACCTTGATAATTTCATCTTAACTTAAAACACAGTCCAGGAATATGAAAATAGACTCTTCAGGCTTTAACAGAATGAAACAAAAATTGGATACGATCCATATTTTGGTTGAAGGGGACTGAAATTCCGCATTGTGAGCTTGAACAAAACGCTTACTGTATGGGAGGAAATAGTGGCTAGACAAACACCAAAAAATTAGGTCTTTACAAGCTGAGAGAATCAGTCATTAATGAGGGATAATAAGAGTATCCAATTAGGAATAAAGATGGAAAAAAATCTGGAGAACTCACCTAAGTACTTAAACTAGTGGTTAGAAAGCTTCTTCAAATGATGAATGGTATTTAATAATAAAAAATATATCCATTTGAGCAAAGATATGTAGAAAGTTTTAATGAACTGTTTCTATCCTGTTGCAAAAGGGTTTTTTGTTTGTTTTGTTCTGTTTTGTTTCCCCCCTCCTATCTAGTTGGAAATTCATCTGTGAAAGATAACTTAATAAGATGTTATCTGTGGCAACCAGTTTGTTAACTCAGTAGCAGACTGTAGAGTGCTAACATTTACATTCTGGGGGAATTAAGGGACTAGTGACTGATACAAAATGGAGGGTCACTTTACTTGTGGGGTTATTTATTTTTGTGTTCAAAAATAGAGTGGATCTGGTACTCCTCTGCCTTGCTTCTTGTCATTTTCTGCACCTGTGGAAAGTTACTGTCAAAAAGTTACCAGGGCAGGTTACATCCCCTTTGCACTCACTTTACTCAAATGTCAGTGACTATACAAGGGGACAGATGTGGGATAATCAGGCTAATTAATTTGAGAGGTTGAGATTTTTATCATTTTGGAGCAAACTTTTTGTGTAATAAGGGTAGATATAACAAGTTAGATTATTTACCCTCAGGCTTGTGCTGGAATGATGGATGCAGAGAAGGACTCTGGAGAAAAAGCAATCATCTGAAGTGGTTTTTTTTACCCATGAAAGCTTATGCCCAAATAAATCTGTTAGACTTTAAGGTGCCACCAGACTCCTTGTTGTTTTTGTGGATACAGACTAACATGGCTACCTCTGATGCAGATCTCCCATTGACATCACCAAATTTAAGGATGTGATTCGGCACAATTAAACTGCGTTTGTGGATGATACCAAACTGAGAGGGGTTGCAAGTGCTTTGGAGGATAGGGTTACAATTCAAAATGATCTGGACAAATTGAAAAATGGTCTAAAGTAAATAGGATGAAATTCAATAACGACAAATGCAAAGTTCTCCACTCTAGGAAGGAAAAATCAGCTGCACACATACAAAATGGGAAATGACTGCCTAGGAAGGAGTACTGTGGAAAGGTATCTGGGGGTCCGAGTGGACCACAACCTAAAAATGAGTCAACAGTGTAACACTATTGCAAAAAAAAAAAAAAAAGCAAACATCATTCTGGGTTGTATTAGCAGGAGTGTTGTAAGCAAGACACAAGAAATAATTCTTCTGCCCTACTCCAGGCGGATTAGGCTTCAACTGGAGTCTTGTATCCAGTTTTGACATTTCAGAAAAGATGTGGACAAACTGGAGAAAGTTCAGAGGAGAGCAACAAAAATGATTAAAGGTCTAGAAAACATGACCTATGTGGAAAGATTGAAAAAAAATGGGTTTGTTTAAACTGGAAAAAAGATTGAGAGGGACATAAAAGGTTGTAACAAGGAGGAGGGAGAAGAATTATTCTTCTTAACCTCTGATGGTAGCACAAAAAGCAATGGGCTTAAATTGCAGCAAGGCAGGTTTAGGTTTGGACATTAGAAAAAACTTCCTAACTGTCAGGGTGGTTAAGTACTAGAGTAAATTGCTTAGGGAGGTTGTGGAATCTCCATCAATGGAGATTTTTAAGAGCAGGTTAGACAAACACCTGTCAGGGATGGTCTAGATAATACTTAGTCCTGCCATGATTGCAGGGAACTGGACTAGATGACCTCTGGAGGGCCTTTCCAATCCTATGAGTCTAGGAAACTGCTTAATTGAAGAGGTTAAAATTTGTTATTTTTAATAACTTCATTGTTGCCTACAATTTTTTGGTCCCTCAGTGTGAGTTTGGAGATTTTATCTGTGTCCATAGTTCCAGGTTCCCCCACCCTCCCAATTTTGGTATGAATAAATGGTATGAACTTTTGGGCTGCACAGAACCTATATATATATGTAAAATGTGTCACATCACTCAGTGTGCTTGGCAAATGGCACCCTGCTCTGTGATGGAAGCCTGCATCTTGTGTTGCATGTATTTCATAACCTTCCTGACCGACCACCGCTATACACATTGCAAGTACCACATTGGCCCACATTTACGTGTCAGTATATTGTTCCACTCAATAATATCTAATCATATAATCTTCCTCGCCTCTAACAACAGCATGCCCACCCACAAGAGAACTCTTAAGACAAGATAAATAAAAGAAAAATAATATCATATAGTGTAATTATAGGGAATTGTTCATCTAATCAGTTTATATTAATATTAACTGATTAGATGAACAATATACTGACACATAAATGTGGGCCAAATACTTGCAATGTGTATAGCGGTGGTCGGTCAGGTAGGTTATGAAATATATGCAACACAAGATGCAGGCTTCCATCACAGAGCAGACTGCCATTTGCCAAGCGCGCTGAGTGATATGACACATTGTACTGCTCCTCTCAGCAGGGATAACCTCTTCATTAAAACTGCTGTTAGCTACAGTAACACTTATTGCCGATGGTAGTATGTGTGCCTTACTTAGTATTTCTTAATATGTCACCTATATGTATGTAGGTATTTGAGGCCAGATGGGTCTCTCTTTCAGGTACCCATGTCCCCTTTCATTATGATATGCGACCATCTATTAGTGCCAGGACATTCTATTGTGCCATAATAGGATGCAATCTGTCTTTTTCACACTATAGGGCTTCTATGCTCATGAATAGTTTTAGCACGGTTTCTTCATGTATACCATAGTAAATAAGTACAGTATTTGCATAGTGATTAATGCTATTAAAAGAAACTAGAGGAGTTTTAAAAATTGTGCATATTTTTCATGCTATCATGCAGTGGAAAAGCACAATGCTAAGGAAAATTGTTATGTCTCAGATACAACAGTATGGTAACTGTTGGTTAATGTTAATCTTTAACTCTATAGAACAAGATTTAATCATAACAAGACAATCAAGTGAGAGTTATACTGTACCGTTTGTGTGTTTAACTACATTCACCCTATATCTGTGTGCCAAAATTTGCCTGGTTGTTAATGATTATACTATAACTTATTAGCATGTTTAACTGCTCTAAAATATCACAAAGGAAAGTGAGTGGAACCTGTTTAATTCCCAAAGATTATGTAAATTGCACAGCATAAACATAATGCATGTAGGTTCATGATGCAATATACATTTAATCTAATAAAAGAAAATCCTAGATTTGTTTAAACTCAAATAAATAAGTGAGCACTATACATAATCAGGCTTTAAGAAGCAGGAAATTCAAAGCACTATGTGCTCCATTTTTAATATACAGTAAAAAATAATGATTGTATTGCTACATTTTAACTTTTTTTTGCTGGATTTCCTTTATGTAAAGTGATACAATTCAATTTAAAAAGGAGCCAAACAAATCCTTTATGAAAATGCCAAATCACAATCAGAATGTCACCTGGCTTCCTTTGATCTGCTCAAATACTGGAAGACTAGGCACTACTAATGTACCACCAAGTCCTGTGGGGAATGAAGCTATAGAAATGTAATCCTCTCATGCCTGCGGTGTAATTTCTGAAACATGAAGGAAAATAGTACGAAAGTGCCTCTGCAAACTTACTTAGAGCATTCACTGCTGGCAGACATTATAATATGACTCTCTAAAGTCTATTAAAGGAAATGCAGTGTTTCTTCTTGTGATGTTCCCCTGGTGTTATCTGGACCACTGATCTGCTAGGTCACTCCAATCCTTGAATCTGGGAGCCAGCCTTACCCTGCTCTGCTGTGAACCCTCACTCCTGGGCTCTTCATGCACAGCCTCTGACATGTAAGCTGCTCCTTGGAATGTGCAAGCGAATGACACTAGCCAATATCTTCGGTCTGAGACACAACCCTAAGAACAGGTTTCAGAGTAGCAGCCGTGTTAGTCTGTATTCACAAAAAGAAAAGGAGTGCTTGTGGCACCTTAGAGACTAAGTCTTTAGTCTCTAAGGTGCCACAAGTACTCCTTGCCTTTTAATCCTAAGAACCTCCATCTTGCAGTGTCCAGTTATGCCCACTGGATGCTACAAGCTTATATAAGTTTGTCAATTTAACAAAGAAATTGATATGTACCAGGCTTGTTATCCCAAGGGTAGTCTGACACTTTTCAAACCAAATGCACTGTTTCAGGTAGAATAAACAAACAAATTTATTAACTACCAAGATAGATTTTGTAAGTGATTATAAATCAAAGCACAAGTCAGATTTGGTCAAATGAAATAAAAGCAAAATGCATGCTAAGCTGATCTTAACACTTTCAGTGTCCTTACAAACTTAGATCTTCTCACCACAGGCTGGCTGGTTGCCCTTCAGTCAGGCTCTCCTCTTTGATCAGCACTTCAGTCACTTGGTGGTGATGTCTGTTGATGGAGGTGGAAGAGAGAGGAATAGCATGGCAAGCGTCTCTCCCTTTTATCATGTTTCTTCCCTCTTGGCTTTACCCACCGCGCCCCTTCAGAGTCAGGTGAGCATTACCTCATCATAGTCCAAAACTGACCAAAGAAATTGGGGGTGTCTCACTCGAGAGTCCAACAGATCCTTTGTTGATGCCTAGGCCAGTATCCTTTGTTCCTGTGAAGCTGGGCTGGGTTAGTCCCATACATGCCCTGATGAGGTGTGAATTGCCCCTCTGATCTTGGAGAATTTTTGCTTGGGCTTGTTTTAAGCCTTGAGGACACATATTCAGCCTTATAACTATGTATACATGAAATTACAACCTATAACATTACTATAACAACAATGCTCAGTGCATCATGAGCCTTCTGAAGAAACCCAACATGAAAAACTTTACTTTAGATACCACACAATCATATTATAAGGATGAACATTGGGATATAGGGTGTTCCCCCGAGGTACAGAGTGTCACACCCTTGTATAGAATATGTCCAGAAACAGCAATGGTATCTCTGATACTGAGGTATGCCTGTTGGTTAATGTTGAGTTTTTAATGGGGCCACTGGTATATATAATTCAGCAAAGGTATTGAATTTCAGTTCATTACTTATTTTGACTGAAATTAATATAAGTGGGAAAACTACTGTGTTGAACTATTTTTAATACTTCTGTTAATGATCCACTATATAGCTTTAGCAGAAAAAAAAATTCCCACTGCTGACACGTGGGCACATCCTGCTCCTCTGCTGCCTATTTCCAACTCAGCTGAAGTCTTTCAAATACTCCAGATTTAAAACCAGATTTTGCCCAGCTGCTCAATAGGTGCACAAGGGGGAATCAGCAAGGAGTCTCGCCCACCCTTGCTTGCCAGTAGTGAGGCTGGATCTCAGTGGCAGTCCCTGCGTTAGGGGCATCTCTCCACTAGAGTCTTGGGGGGTGGGGAGTGTCAGACTAAAGGTTTGGGAAGACCAGAAAGGAGTAAGGAATGTGACCTCATTTCTCTTCCCACTAGTCAGCAGCAATGGCCATGTGCACAGCGGCTTGGGGGTAGGGCTTGGGAAAAGTCATTCTTCAGGTTCTGAAATGTGGTTAAAAACAAACATGCTACCTTCTGAATATTGGGGAACTCGGTGGAATTCTGCCTGTTTGAGCCAAAATTCCTCCTGGGGCAGTGCAACTTTATACCTCTCACAAGCTGGTAAGCAAATCCTTAACTTGAGTGAAGGTAAAAAAACAAAAACAACAAAAATGAAAGCCCAGCTGTCTCATGAACTGTTTGAAAAAGAAGCTGTACAGGAGCAGAATCACAGCTTTCTTGTGAGTTCAGCCAGTTCCGAACTTGTTTTTGACCACAAGCTGCCAAATTTCAAAGGGAAATGATTTTCTCCCTCTTCAGGCCATTGTGTGCCAGAGCACTTTAGATACAAGTAGACTTCTTTCTAAAAGTTCCTGTTTATTTAAAAAGCTAAATTACGAGAATTGTTCAGTGGCAGTGTCATAAATATAAAAAGAAGGGTAACCACCTTTCTGTATACAGTGCTATAAAATCCCTCCTGGCCAGAGGCAAAGTCCTTTTACCTGTAAAGTGTTAAGAAGCTCAGGTAAACTGGCTGGCACCTGACCCAAAATGACCAATGAGGGGACAAGATACTTTAAAATCTGGAGGGGGTGGGGGGTAGGCTTTTGTCTGTCTGTGTGATACCTCTGCCGGGAACAGGTCAAGGATGCAAGCCCTCCAACTCCGGTAAAGTTAGTAAGTAATCTAGCTAGAAAATACATTAGGTTTTCTTTGTTTTGGCTTGTGAAATTCGCTGTGCTGGAGGAAATGTGTATTCCTGTTTTTGTGTCTTTTTGTAACGTAAGGTTTTGCCTAAAGGGATTCTCTATATTTTGAATCTGACTGCCTGTAAGATTATCTTCCATTCTGATCTTAGAGTTGTTCTCTTATCTTTTATTGTTCTTCTAATAAAGCTCTTTTTTTTTAAGAATCTGATTGGGGTTTTTTGGGTGTTAAAAAGCCAAGGCTGGTCTGTGCTCGTCTTGTTTATTCTCAAGCCTCCCCAGGAAAGGGGGTGTAAGGGCTTGGGGGGATATTTTGGGGAAATAGGAACTCCAAGTGGTCCTTTCCCTATTTTTTGTCTAAATCACTTAGTGGTGGCAGCATACTATTCAAAGACAAGGCAAAGCTTGTGCCTTGGAAAGTTTTTAACCTAAGCTGGTAAAAATAAGCTTAGGGGGTCTTTCATGTGGGTCCCCACATCTGTACCCTAGAGTTCAGAGTGGGGAAGGAACCCTGACAATCAGATTTGTGTTTCTAAACACAAACTTTAAAATAGCACAGTTCTGGCTCCTCCATTTTCTTCCCAGCCCACCATGGCCAGCATTTTGAGCAGTTGAGCTTCTTTCAATTTGTGTGCTTTGTGTGTGAGGTGGTCTGTAGTTGTTTAAGTCAAATTAAATTCCAGAATTGATTTAAGACCTGATCCTGATCCACTAAAAATTATTAGTGGAAGCAGAGCTGGGCCCATAAAATGCTGATAGACATGGGTGGAGGGAATCATCTTGCCAGAAGACCCGACCCCAGAAAGGTCTCTGAACACACAACTTTCATCAAAATCAGTGGAAGCTGAGTTCTTCAGCTCCTCACAAGATCAACTCTCAAGTGACTATCCAAGGAAAACATGGTAAGGAAAAATGGACTGTTAAAACTAAAATACTTGGAGCCGTAAGTTTATAGAGCAAGCATGACAATTAGTAAGTAGGAAATTAGTGTGCTGATGATATTATGAGTAAAGCTAAAAGTGCTGGGTAGCACTTCTCTTAGCCAGAGTACTCAAACTCTCCTTCCTAGCTGAGAATGTGTATTTTTTTAGAAGTATTGACTGACAGTACATTCACAATATGGCAAACAAATCTTACAGTATTTTCCTCCAAAGTAAGTTGTAGTGTAACTTTGATTTTTTATTATTATTATTTTGTTCAGTTAAGGAAGTTGTAACTTGCCTTGGAATACTTTAGTTTCAGTGCTGCTTATATTTGAAAATAATTACAGTTTACAGTGATTCAGTGGAAATATTATCTTGTAATGAATTACATCTTGACATCTAGCGCTTAATCTTGCACTTATTGGAATCTGTGGCGAAACGCCAATTGATGTCCTGATACTGATGCAAGACTTTAGTCTACTTGAAAAAACTATAGAACATATTGAACTTAAGCTGCTACTATTACCATAATTGTAAAAGGTAAAGATGATTTTGTCATGTTAGTAGTTGTATAACTCTCTCTCCCTCTCTCTCTCTCTCTCTCTCTGTTGCTGCTCTTTATGGATTTTGCTCTTGTATTCTAAAAATCATTTTTCTGGCATTTTATCAGTTTGGTTATGATTTTAAATATACAAGGCAAAATATACTTCAGTCATCAATTCTTATGACTTAATGATTGTAATTTAAGCGAATGGAATATACAGAAACGATTCACATACTTAATTGAAATTATATTGTACTGAATAGCAACAAAGATTATAATACCTGAAAATAAATGCTTTGATTTGCACAATGCTCTAACAAAATAATGTAGATAATGGCCCAAATTAATGTTGCTTATTATCAATTTATGACTTCATAGTTGTCAAATTCACTTGATAGCCATAATGAACTCCCTGAAGAAATGCCGTTCAGGTTACTCAGATGGGCAGCGTTAGCTCATGATCGAACTTCGTCATTGTATTGTGCTAAACTTGTTCTGACCTTGTAAATAAAGAGGATATTAATATATCATGTAGTAAATAAAGATCTTTTGCTGGGTTTTTTTAGTTTTCAACAAAAGCACAGTGTTACCTGAACAAATATAAAAAGTGTGCTTAAAAAACACAACTGAAACAGTATCTGTTTATAAAATAGGTTGATACAGACATGTTGAAAGATGTTGACAGAACGCTAAGGAAAGGGAGTTACAAAAATAGTTTTTTTTGTTAAGATGACTTAAAAAAAAGTCTTATTCCGAAGGAGCTTATAACTTTTCCACCCCTGATATATTCATGCTGATAAAAACAAATATGGAAAATAATTGTTTGGAAATTCACTTGGAAGTTTGAATATGTAGACCCCTGCAAATCTGTGGATATCCGCTTTATCTGTGGATATGGATGAGGATATCCGTTGATCATTTTTGCAGATTGGATGCGGATACAAATTTTGTATCTGTACAGGGCTCTGAGTATGGCTGCATCTGAATCTATCAACTGACTTGCATCATACAAAAGAAGTTAAAATAGTTTTCCCCCCCAAACCTGACCCCATAGGGTGTAATAGTTAACTACCAAAACATTAAACTCTGTAGTATAAAATGGTTCATAGTTTCATAATTTTTTTTAATATTGATATTTATAAAGCCCTACTGAATGTATTCTACTGAATAACTTTTTTTTAATTGACACTATTGATCTCTTTTCTATTTACACTGTAAACATGCAAAAAGGTTCTAGCTATGCAGCTCAGGTTTTGATAAAGAATGAACAGATAAATCCCTAAACCCAGTTTTGGAGGGGGGAAAAATTTACTCTTGAATGTCAATATCTGAAATACTAGTTTAGTTCTCAGGGAATATCATCACATAAAGGTTTCGGGTTTTATTTTTGGTGCTATATGTCAGATAGACTCTATAGTGTAGCATAATTAATGTGTGTGAAGTGTTAATTACAAGTAAAACTGCATAGGGAAAATCAGCATGGCAACAGAAGAGCAGCTATAACTTTGGATGCAATTCAAATATGTCTGGGTAGTAACACAACGGTAGAATCATGGAGGGTTACTTCTCATAAAATGAAACAAACAGCATCTGGCTGGCATATGAAAAACAGAATTTTTTTCTTTGCTTTTTCTGACACTGCAGATCCTCCTACTTTATGTATATATTTCAACAAGGTGCTATGAAGTCAACAGTTCTGCTCTTTATTGTTAGTCCTAAGAAAGAAATGAAATCTCTTATTTGCCATTATTAGATCTTTATCACCAGCATATCCTGGACACAAACAGATTGAAGGTCTATTTTGCTTTGTATCAAATAAACAACTTACATTTATTTTGAGAATTTTTTTCATTTCTCAATCTGTATTTGGCATTACTCTGTAAACAAATTACAGATGGTTGATGGTTACAAATTGTGCTTCAATATTGTTCTTGTTAGAGAAGTGCTCACATTTTTCCTGGGTAGTGTTGAGAACTCTCACATCATGTTCAACCAAGGGCTATCTCACATTGCAGATAAGACAGGAAAAGGACCAAGGTCTCTTTTGTTGTTTTCTGCCAGGTAGAATTTAAGCATATACAACTGTCTTCAAATCACGCTGCTAATGTCAATCGGTTAGACAAGAAATGTTGTGTAATATTTCTGGTGAACACACCATATTCAACTTCTTCAATGTTCAAAGTTTAACTGATCCTTTTCTTGTAGTATCATAAATAATCCTAGCAGGTGCATAAAAATGAGGCATCTATATTCATAATGTTCCTGAAGATTCTTTGACTCTCCCCACTAATTGCCAGTAAAGCTGTCTTTAATTTGAGTGAGTTTCATGAACAATTGGTTTCACTCAATCTTACTTGCACATTTAAGCAGCCCAAAACATCTCAAAAGTAAGAGTTCATTCCTTTGCACACATGTGCTCGCTCTCTCTCTCTCTCGCTCGCTCGCTCGCTCTCTCTCTCTCTCTCTCTCTCTCGTTATTGGTTTTCAACCTGTCTCAATGGATTTGCAGTTGCACAATCACTTCCAAATCATTTAAACCATATGCTAAAAGTCAACTGCATGCTTAAGTGTTGTGCTGAAATAAAGGATGCTTTTTTGACCTGGGTGGGTAGGCCTCTCCTCTCTTTCCAATTTTTCATGAGTGATTGAAAGCCTCATTTTCCCTTTCTGATTAACATACATATGTACTGAAACCCAATGTAACCATGTTGTATAAGGGCATTTGCGTGCTTGTCTCACTCTTCTGCTCTCATCTTACTTTGTAAGTTTTTAGCGTTCAAACTTTCTTCTCAAACTCAGCATCATTATTTTAAATATCAGGAAGGGATGCATTTCTTCAGCTGTCAAATTAATCATTTTGAATTAATTAATCTTTCACCCATTTTGTCTCTTGCATTCATCCTGTCAACAGTAGATTGGCATAAAGTATACAATACAACAGCCTGTTCCAAATTTAACTGAGACCACTTCAGGAAAATGAAACCAATCACATCCCCCTTCAGCATCTCTGTCTTACAAAAGACCTATCCATAATAAGCAGTCCCTCAAAATATATTTTGTAGATCTTCCCACTATATCTTTCCTTTCTTACACTCTTTTATAAGCGATGAAATGCCTAACAATGTTGATAGTTAAAGTATCATAATTGGCACGTGGGTTACTACCAACTGAGGTGAGAAGAGCTGTACACCTCAGAGCTATTGTTTCAGGTTCTCTGCAAACTCACTGTGTGTCCATTACATTTAATCATATTTTCAATGTTTTCTTTGTAATCATATAGCCAGAGACTTATTTTTAATAACAAAAATACACTACAAAAAGCTGAGATTCTGGGAAGCATTTGTCCTGCTTTGTGTCTTCCCAGATAGTTCTTCACACTCTCCTCTCCACTCTTTCTGAACCCAGGAGGGCATCCCCACACTTGTAAAACAGTTATGTAATGTATTGCGCCATTTCACATAACTGATTAATATATAACATAACTTGGGAATTTAGAGCACACTATGAACTACTTTCATATAAAGATGGTGCAGTAATAAACAACTATAAGTTTGCACACACTATAAAAAATATTTTTAGGAATTTTTGATATTCAGCAATGCAGTGGAGATCTTCATTGGAAAATATACCATTAGTGAAATTCCACTTTGGAGGCTATTTCTTCTGGGTATGGTATCTGTTTTGCTTACTCAGTTCCAGAAAACAGTAGACAACAAGACTTTTTGTGGGTTTTTTTTTTTTCCCCTGTGCTGTTGAGTATAGAAAGGAATCTATGTTGCTTTCTTTTGATGTATGCTTTTGGAGATTTCAGCCTACACACGTTCTACTAAAAATAGCTTACATTGAGAGTATTTAAGTTACAAAGTAAAGCTATCACGGTCCCCTGTAATCCTAAGTGTTTACAGAGAACGAGATGAAGAATTTGTGTTAAAAAAAAAAAACCAATTAACTCAGTGTGCTCATAATCCTGCTAATGCTTCTAATTTTATTGTTAGTCAGTCCTCTTCTACATATGCATGATCTGTTTTGACTTTTTCCATACCAACCTCATAAAATAAGGTTTTCTGAATTCTGAAGAAAAGGTTGTCTTGTAACGTAACTCACGTGGTCACAGATTTGTTTTACACATTGGCATTATGTTGTCTACATGACATCTTGTGACAAAGTAGTCAGTAATAGAATGTTATAGTCTTTGAGAGTTCAGTGGAGAGTCACTAGACCCATTATTTATGAGAGGTGTTAATGCCCTCCTATAGGAGGGCAAACTACCAGCAGCACTCACAATGCTTTTTTTTTTCCTTCAGTCAAACTTCTTTCAATATTAACTTTGCCAAATACCACCTGATTTAAACTTCTTTTTTCGCAAAGGTAATGGGTATGAACTAGTTCCTACTACATCTGGATCCTCTGTTGTTGTTGTTTTAAATCTGTACCAGTGTGGGCTCAGTCTTGAGTTTAGATCTGAGACTACATTTAATCAGAAAGATTTCCTTGTATTTTTGAACGACCTGTTGTCAGCTTTTGAACCAAATGACCATGCAACTTTGCTGACCCACAAAGTGCCAGCACTGGCCCTCGTTAGGCAGCTGCAAGTTTCAGAAAGGTGAATGGGGCAGTTTGCACCTCTCACAGCTGATATATCTCAGACTATCTGCAAACTCTGACAAGCATTGACTCCTAAGTCATGTTTTCAAGCTTTTCTTAATATCCAGGAAGGCAAGAAACATATTTTAGGATGGAAAACTGAGATTCTGATCTCATCATGACAGGTTTCAGAGTAGCAGCCATGTTAATCTGTATCCACACAAAGAAAAGGAGTATTTGTGGCACCTTAGACATTAACCAATTTATTTGAGCATAAGCGTGACTCCAGAAGATCAGTCTCTAGGCACAAGTCTATAGTGCCTATGCCTTAATCTTGCCCTTCCTGCGCAGGACAACAGGGACTTTTCTCTCAGCCCCAGCTGTCTAAACCAATTTGCAGTAACCTATTTCATTACATTTTTCAGTACATAGCTAATTTAGCCAAACTTGCACGCTCAGGAAATCCTCTCTTAGTTGAGTACTTCTCCAGCTGAGGGGAAAAACGTAATGTGCATATTCAGTTGGTAATTTTTTTTGAAGGCTCATAATTCATAAAACTAATTTTCATGAGAACAACCAAGGACACTTTTCTCTTCATAGAGAGCTATTTTCCTGCTAAATTTCAGCTTTCAAAACCCTAACTTGGCTGTTTCAAAATGGAACCCTGGTTGTTTCAGCTGCAGAGGTTGGATAAGAGGTGATCTTTTTTTCTTTTTATTCTGTTTGTGCTCAAATAGCTGAACCAGTGTTGCTCAGACTTCCAAAAAGTTCATCTTCAAGCATATATGTAGGATGAACATTTTCAGCTGATAAGAGAATTCTGAATGTCTTAAAAATGGAATGGAAACGTTAACATTGCTGCCCCTTTTTATATTGTGTTGTCCCACCTGATGCATACCCAAATATGTCTCTGTACATGGGTGGGTTTTTTGTATCTACCATATTCCTTGTGGAAGAAAGGAACCTTGTTAAGAAAGCCTCTTGTTAACGCTCTGGACTGGGATTGGGAGATCAGGATTCTATTTCCATTTCTGCCAGAAGAATTACTCTGTGAACATGAGAAGACCTCTGTCCATATTAATTTTTAGTAAAAGGAGAGTAACCTACCACATTGCCCTACCACACTGGGGTGTTTTTAGGAAATATTTATTCATTAACAGGTATCTGGTGCTTTGATAGTATGATAATGAGAGATACCGAGAAGCTAATTTAAATCAATTTTATGCATACAACCTAAGACCAGCTTCCTAACCTTTCATAAGGTGAAATTCTGGCCCTACTGAAGTTATTGGGAGTTTGTTCATTGATTCCAATGGGGTGAGAATTTCTCATGTAGTATATAATTGCCTACAATAGCGACGAACAATAATAGCTAAACACTGCCTTTCCTTTTACCCCTGCAGCCAAAATTCCAGGGAAGCCAAAAATCTTAGTCTAAATCTCTAGGCTGCTTAAAGTTCTGTTTAGCTAAACGGGAAATGAAATATATATAGCATGTTCTGGAAACACTAACTCAATCTGTTTAAAAAAAAACAAAGCACAGTTTTTGTGTTTTTTTTTTTTAAAAACCCTGTTTCCAGTTTAAAAACTTGGCTTTTAATCTGTGATGTGCCATTTCATTTGTAGCACAGTAGACAACCCAGAGTGTGTTATGCCATTTGCTTCACTCAAAAGAATCCAACATGTCACATCACTTTTGCTGCCCTCACATTTTTAGAAACAACTTGCGTACAATTATTTTTATTCTGTACTAGTCACAACGGTTTGTATTTATATATCTTTGTAATGGAGATTGGGGAATAAACTAATATATGTAGGAGTTTAATCCATTTATTTGTTTTTATGGACCCCACCAAGTTCTTATGTGTCAAAAATCCATGTGGGGTCTCTGAGAGCTAAGTCTTACATTTTGATCTGATCAGTGGGCAGATGTTTAAAACCACAGCTAGCCAGAGAGCCTCTGACTGTCTAGCAGTTTTGAGCAGTGCTTCAGCTATTGCATCAGTTGGGTCCCTCTTTGGATTTATGAATGACCCGATCTCCAGTTCAGAATGGAAAATGTGTTGTAATGCACCTACTTTGGTGTTTTGAAATGTTAAATGGAAAACATAATGCATCATGTTAGGTTCTTTTGGTTTATGCTATTGAGAAGGAAGAGTGTCCAATTTATGCTGTACTTAAAAGGCCTGACCCTCTATTCCTTGCACACCCAAAATCTCCACTTGGATTTTTGAGTATACCAGTTGTCATGGCAAATGTTGATTAAATCATGGATTGTGATTTGGCATTTGTGACTCAGAGGGCTTTAGTCTTTTCCCCTTCCCTCCAGGTGACATCTTGCTTATGGTTTTAAGGTAAACAAATGTCTGCATCAAAAACAATGCTGTTTTTTTCCCTTCTTACAACTGAAACACAGAGACTATTATATAAATATGTTTAAAAATTAAATAGTTCCTGTGCAGATATATTCTGAATTAGATATTTGAGACCCGTGTGTGTTTATATAAATATATAGCTGTAACTCCCTCATGCAAGGGAGTTAAGACATAAATAAAACTTCTTTGTTTTGAAACCGACCTGAACCCTGGCATAAATTGCAATCAGAAGCAAGAAAGGCATGGGAGAACACAAAATAGTAAAAGAATAAGTTTAGGAGAGCATATGCACTCTACATGTAGCCTGCTCACCTTCCAAAGAAGAAGACAGTAAATCAAAATGTCACTAAGAGTACGTCTACAGTACAAAATTATTTCGAAATTATTCTATTCGAATTTTCTGAATATATTTTATACATTCGATCTTCTGTGTCTCCACTAAAGCGCATGAATTCGGCAAATTGCGTCCACAGTACCAAGGCTAGCATCAAATATCGCAGTGGTGCACTGTGGGTAGCTATCCCACAGTCCCTGCAGTCCCCACTGCCCATTGGAATTCTGGGTTAAGCTCCCAGTGCATGATGGGGCAAAAACATTCTCGTGGGTGTTTCTGGGTGTGTGTTGTCAAAGCTACAGCATACAATCATTTTGTGCCTTTTTGGTATCCAGATGCCATCCTGTTTTCAGCAGATGGTACACCGCTGCTCTCCTGCTACTATGAATCCACCTCTCCAACTCAACTCTGCTCAGCCATCATAAACCGAGCAGCACAGCTTCCGCCGCCAACTCTGCTCTCCCGCTATTGCCACGCTTCCGAGCTTCTCCATGTTGTCTGTCCTGGGCTCCTACCTCCATGGAAGCCACAGAAGACAACCATTTTCAGCCTTTGTTCGGTTACCGTGAACCAAACAGCACAGCTTCTGCTGCCTCTCTGCTCTCCTACGTTTTGCGCCCTTTTTCCAGGATTACCTGTGCAGGCACCACAGCCATGGAGCCCAATCAGATCTCCGCTGCAGTTTTGACCATTGTAAATACCTTGCACATTATCCAGCAGTATGTGCAGTACCTGCAAAACCCGGGTGAGGAAGCGACGACAGTGCGATTACTATAGTGATGAGGACATGGACACAGACGGCACGGCATGTGGCGATTGGGAAATCATGGTGCTGTTGGGCCAGGTTCATGCTGTGGAATGCCAATTCTGGGCCCGGGAAATAAGCACAGACTCGTGGAACTGCATAGTGTTGCGGGTATGGAATGATTCCTAGTGGCTGAGAAACTTTCGTATGCGTAGGGCCACTTTCATGGAATTTTGTGACTTGCTGTCCCCTGCGCTGAAGTGCAAAGACACCAAAATGAGAGCAGCTCTCACAGTTGAGAATCGAGTAGTCATAGCCCTGTGGAAGCTTGCAATGCCTGACAGCTACCGGTCAGTCAGGAATCAGTTTGGTGTGGGGAAATCTACTGTGGGGGTTGCTGTGCTGCAAGTAGCCAACACAATCATTGACCAGCTGCTATCAAGGGCAGTGACTTCGGGAAATGTGCAGACCATTGTGGATGACTTTAATGCGCTGGGGTGATAGACAAAATGCATATCCCTATCTTGGCCCCGGAACACCAGAGCGGCTAGTACATAAACCGCACAGGGTACTTTTCAATGGTGCTGCAAGCACTGGTGGATCACAAGGGACATTTCACCGACATCAATGTGGGATGGCCGGGAAAGGTGCATGACGCTCGCATCTTCAGGAACTCTGGTCTATTTGAACAGCTGCTGGAAGGAACTTACTTCCCAGACCTGAAAATTACTGTGAGGGATGTTGAAATCCCATTAGTTATCCTCAGGGACCCAGCCTACCCCTTAATGCTATGGCTCATGAAGCCGTAAACAGAGACTCTGGACAGTAGTAAGGAGTAGTTCAACTATAGGCTGAGCAAGTGCAGAATGGTGGTAGAATGTGCACTTGGACGTTTGAAAGTGCGCTGGCACAGTTTACTGACTTGGTTAGATCTCAGCACAACCAGTATTCCAGTTGTAATTGCCGCTTGTTGTGTGCTCCACAATATCTGTGAGAGTAAGGGGGAGACATTTATGGCGGGGTGGGAGGTTGAGGCAACTCACCTGGCAGGCAGATTTGCACAGCCAGACAACCAGGGTGATTAGAAGAGTGCAGCAGGGTGCGCTGCACATCAGAGAAGCTTTGAAAGCCAGTTTCATGACTGGCCAGGGTACGGTGTGAGAGTTGTTTGTTTCTCTTAAAGTTACCCACCCTCTATATATATATATAATGTCACAATTGTTTAAGAACCGTTCTTTATTATTTGTTGCACAAAACATTGAGAGAAATCAGAAGCTAGATGGGGGAGGGGCGGTATTGGGTTAGTGGAGGAGGAAGGAAGGACAAGTCCAGAAATCAAATCAAAATTTAGGATATGCCAGCTTTTTGCTGCTTGTGCAATCCTCTGAGGTTGACTGTGTGGATCCCTGTAGTCCCCCCTCCCCCCGTGTTCTTGGGCGTCTGGGTGAGGAGGCTATGGAACTTGGGGGGGAGGGAGGGCGGTTATTCAGGGGCTGCAGTGGCAGTCTGTGGTCTTGCTGCCTTTCCCTCATTAGATCCACCATACAGCAGAGCATGTCAGTTTACTCCCCCATGAGCTTGACCATAGCATCCTGCCTTCTCTCATCGTGCATGTCCCTTCTCTATTCGTATTCATGTAACGCTTTACGTGACTCCACAATTGTTTGCCTCCATGCTTTCAACTATACCCTATCAGTGTGGGAGGACTGCATGAGCTCAGCAAACATGTCGTCCCGAGTTCTTTTTTCCGCCTTCTAATCTGGACCAGCCTCTGGGACAACACATTGAATGGGGCCACATTGAAACATTTGTACCTGCTGCAGGAGGAGGAAAAGGGAGGGTAGTATTTTAAAAGATACATTTTAGAGAACAAAGGGGACACTGTTTCTCAGTGAAACAGGCAATTCATAGTACACAGCACACGTTCTGTCTGTACAAGGTGGCATTTTGCCTCTTATATTGAAGTGTCTGCCACTTTGGTGTGAGTAAGCCATCACATACGGCCAGGCAACAGAATTCAGCTTTCAGGCAGCCTGCGGGCTCTCTGGGATGTTCGCTTCACACAACATGCTCCCCGCCCCCACATACACACCCACCGGGGGGCTCCGATGAGACTGAGCAGGGATGAGCCCTTTAAACTAAACACAAACAGCTCAGTGCGGCTACGTTTCCCCCCACTCCCCACCACGTGGCTCTGATCAAGCTCTCACTCACTAGAAGTGCCTTCTCCAGGATCATGGTCTGGGAGCATGCTTTGGGAGTGGGGGTTCAGAACAGTTCTTGGCCAGGGGGGGAAACAGATTCCCTACTTGCCGCATGTGCACTGTCGTCATCGTCCTCCTCCTCCTCCTCTTCCTCTTCGTCCTCCAAAAACTCATCCTCCTCACTCCATGCTACTCCCCCCTTGCAGGTGTCCATGGACAGTGGTAGGGTAGTGGTGTCATCACCCCTCATAATTGCATACAGCTTGGCATATATGGGGCTGTGACCCAGAGCGTCTGATCACCTCCCTGGCTTTTTGGTATACTTCTCTGAGCTCCTTGATTTTTGTACAACACTGTTCTGTGTCCCTGGAGTAGCCTCTTTCCATCATGGCCTTAGAGACTTTAGCATATGTATTTGTGTTCCTTTTTTTGGAACGTAGTTCTGCCATAACAGATTCATCTCCCCAATATGCAATGAGATCCAGTACCTCCCGTTCGGACCATGCTGGAGCTCGTCTGCGAATCCGGGACTGTGTGGTCTCTTGAGATGGTGGACTGTGCATGGTCGCCTGTGATGGTGGACTGTGCTGATGGTCTCCTGTGCTGATGGTGACCAAACAGGAAATTCAAAAGTTCTCGGGGCTTTTACTGCCTACTTGGCTAGTGCATCAGAGTTCAAAGTGTTGTCCAGAGCAGTCACAAGGGAGCATTCTGGGCTAGCTCCCGGAGGCCAATATCGTCAAATTGCATCCACAGTACCTGTAACCCGGAACTGCGATCTCGATTTTAGCGCTACTCCACTTGCCAAGGTGGAGTACAGAAATCGGAGTAAAGAGTCCTTTAAATCGAAAAAAAAAACTGGTATGGTCATGTGGACAGAACCAGTTTTATTTCGAGGTAACTCAGCTAATTCTGAAATAACCGCGTACTGTAGACCAGGCCTAAGTCATTTCCACAGGTATGTGGACATCTCAGAACTCCCTCTCATAATGATTAGACTAGAGCATCAGCTTTCCTATTCGTTGACCATGGCATAGGAGAACCCTAGTGGAAGCAATGAGGCTGGCTTGCCTCTTTCAGCTGCTTTCACTGAGTGCAGATTCTATGCTAAAACTCTGTAATGAATAACCCAGGCATATAAAATAATAGAATCATAGAAATTCAATAGGGCTGGAAGGTACCTCGAGAGGTCATCAAGTCCAGCCCCCTGTGGACCTAATAAACCTAGACCATCCCTGACAGGTCTTTTGTCCAACTATGTAATATAGATTCTCCTCCTTGTTTCCAATTGCTGCGTGGCCAGCCACTTCTCCGCAGATCACCACCAAGTGTCCTGCAGACTATTAATGGTGCATGTAACAGTTTGGCATGCACTGCCATATTACAAATTAGGGAAATTGCTTTTTTCTATAAGGTAGTGTGACACTTTTTTAACAGTGCTGTCTGCTATTGGAATATCATCCCTAAAAAGACCAGCAAGGAAACCTATAATCATTACAGAAGAGTGTGGGCAATCAAATGGCTGAGGTAATAACTTTGAACACAGCTAGTGTTGCAGAAAAAAAACCTGTTGACATAAATTTAAAAACTTCACAGACTGACATGTATTAGCTACACAAAAAGGAAGAGGGCTAGATCTTAAAAATAAACAGCTTATCAGAGTTAGTTACTAAAAAAGCTTTACATACCTGGATTGGTGTATTTAAAAATGTGGGGGGTGGGGGGGTGGAAGAAAGAGGACTCTACCAGTTAAATCTATCAACACTCAAACAGGTATAAGAAAATGTAGATAAGAATTGCATAATTACACCTAGAAGGGAGAAATGTAAGAGCTGCCTGTTGACTTAGTCAGAGGAGTGAAATGTGAATTATCTATCCTGCAAAAGGAGATGGATTCATTTATAGCAGTATTTTTTCCTTAAAATATTTTATTTTCTATAAGTATTTTAACCCCCCCCCCCCCCCGTGTTCTGAAGATCTGTAAGCCTTCAGTTACTTAATTGGTTTTTTGAACTTGTAAAATATTTTACTTATAACAGGAATCGCAGCGGCCACTTAAGTTTGCATGATGCTTTCCATTCTAACCCAGTGTTTTCAGTTGTTCATAACTGGCAATGCTTTCATCTTCTGGGGTGATGGTTTTATATACTCTGTGTCCAGTGGTGCATATTTTTTCTTGTGGCCAATGCTCACTATCAGATGTTTTGTTCTCACCCTCATAAGTTTGTTCTTCTCGCTTGATAAAGCTTACTGGGCCAAACAATCTTGTTTTGATAGAAGTGACATCACAAGTACACTTTGGCATTTGCATTTGTTTTTGAAGTTTCCTATGACTTGGTCCATAAACCCTAGTTCCCCTTAACCTTCTTATGCAGAAGATTGTTGTTTTTACAAGATACAGAAGTGTTAGGCACTTTATAGCATAGACTGAGGAGTGCCTCTTATCTCCCCCAACCCCCCTTCCCAAAACAAAGTACGGTACAATTATTATCTGACATGACATAATGATTGGAAATAACAAGGATTGGGGAGGTAAAGACAGCAATAAGTTCACACAGTTCAGTTGTGAGCAAATTCTGGTAATACAATTAAAATTTGTGTAACATAAAACACATTTCAAATACAAACTAGAGTTAAGGTTAAGAGTATATATCAGTAATGTAAGGGTAAATTATCCCCAAAACAAGCATTACAAACCCAGTAAATTAAGAGTTGGGGATAAATTTAATAGGTCCAGACATGTTAGAGTAGGACAACACAGAGACCATGCAATAAACATACAGTTTTGATTAGTGTGTAACAGTGTTTATAGTTCTAAGTTAAATTTGTCTGATTTTTACAGAGATTTATTTTTCATTTCCCCCCTTCTTGATGTCACTAATGGGGCGGAGCTGAACAAACTGCTGTCTCCTTATGCTATAAGGGGCCATCTCAGTTGAGGGCAGTCTGGATTGACTGCTGCTGGGAACAATATAAGGCAATAACCATTTTGAAAGAGGACTGTTCTTTGTGGAAGTCTATTCTATTAATCATCTCAAGCTGAATCAGAAACTTTTAACTATGAAGACTATCTGCAAAAAATGACTATTAATCCAAAACTAAATTTTTATATGTAGCTTATAGGTAGTATATCAGTGACTTTTAATTGTATAGGAAGTTTGACGAGCCTATTTCTTATTCCTGAGATCATTTGGAACAAAAATGGTCTGACACAAAGTGGTAAATTTCATAAAAAACCCATTTTATACGAATTTGTACTCTATAAATAACATGTATTTGCAAATTCTCTGAATGAATAAAATGAAATCTTTCTGTGACCAAACGGTAAGTACTGTGTTATGTATTCCTTGTGTGTAATAAATGGTTGAACCTCTGCTTTTACGTGAAGAGCACAACTCCATTTTTAACTATGGAACTGTGATTACAGAAAAATACAAAAAGAAAAGGAGTACTTGTGGCACCTTAGAGACTAACAAATTTATTAGAGCATAAGCTTTCGTGAGCTACAGCTCAAGTGAGCTGTAGCTCACGAAAGCTTATGCTCTAATAAATTTGTTAGTCTCTAAGGTGCCACAAGTACTCCTTTTCTTTTTGCGAATACAGACTAACACGGCTCCTACTCTGAAACCTATCATTATGCAAGGCAGAAAAATACAGTGTATGTGTCTATACAGAGACAGAAAATCTTTGTGAAGAGGTATCTTGCATCTTTGTCTTGCTTTGGATTTTAATTTCTTTGTGTTTCTCACAATGTGGATTGATTATGTTTTTAAATCAAGTCAATGTAAATTGTATATTTTTCACTTGATTTTCTTTAAATCACTGTACATCTGGTTGATGCTGTGTAAAACTTAATTGAAAATACTTTGTTTTTACAACTTTGAATTATAAATGCTATTTTTATTTACTCATTTTTAATGTTAATGTCACTATAGGTAAGATATATTTAAGTTGTACAAAGCTGTTAGGCAAATTATATATATACACACACTCTCATCAAACAGCGGTGATGACATCATGATTCTCTCTCCTTAAGCTTAAGATTATATCAGGTTCAGGCTGTTGAAACAGGAAAGCAACAACGGGAAATACCAATTTTCATGCATACAATGATGTTACTAAGGAAACAGGTTGTGCATTTTCAGCAGGATAGCGAGGCTTCCTGTAATGTGATTCCTCAGAGGGAATTGGGCATGAACACATCCATTACAAAGAGCAGGCACATTCTAATAATGTACAGTGAGAGCATAATGCAGCCCATAACAAAATGTGACCTTATAGTAACTAACCCAAAAAGTAAAAGATGGTACCAACAGAAGCTTGTGGTGTTGGTGGATGGCAAGCACCACAGACCCCTCTTGGGGGAATACAGCCATGAACACCATAAATTTGGTAGGGTGCAGTGTTAGAAATATATAGGTTCAGTGCAAGAAACAAAAGGGAGAGTCCCATGGATAATGGAGAGAATTTTAAAAGCATATGCAGATGTTTTCAAAGGAAATGGGTGCCTCCAATAAAAGCTGTGATTGGAAGTAGACCGTACATGGAAATTCTGCTTTCCATGAAGGAAAATTCCTATGTAATTCAGTGTGCAAGAAGTCAATCTGCAGAGCAGGAATTCAGTTCCAGTGGCCTATGTAATTCAGTGTTCAAGAGCAGTCTGCAGCCATTGTAGCTCTGCCTCATGCGTAAATAAGACATACATAGAACTTCTTTGTTTTGAAACTGAACTCAGACCTGGCACAGATTTCAGTCAGAGGCCAGAAAGGTGTAGGATAACACAGAATTGTAAAAGGCAGCCTGCTCACTTTTCAAAGAAGACAGTATATCATAAAGTACCATCTGGAAAAAGTAGCATGGTGGTGGTAAAGATGCCATCAGGCAAATTAAGCATTTGCAGAGACCCAAAGCCACTGAACTGGGCATTGAAAAGATGCCACTATCCACTGCCCACAATTGATGGTCTCTTGCTAAAACTTTCCAAAGCCAGAATCGTTATGGTCTGTGATGTGAGGAATGGACCAGGCAACATAAGCCTGGATGAAGGGTCCAGCCTTCTGACAAATTTTGAAATACCGTTTGGTTGCTACAGATGTGCCTGCCAAACGGCATAAGCCCAGTACCAGAGGTCTTCCAGAGAAGACTCTCCCAAGCACTCGAAGGATTTGCTGGTGTGAAAATAATTGCAGATTATATCCTCATTGTAGGCTAAGGAAGCATTGATTCAGAAGTTGAACAAGACCATCATGGAGCACTACAAGCTCTTTCTACAGTGATGCAGCAATAAAAACATAAAACTCAACCCAGTAAAAATGCAACTCAAACAGCATGAAATGAGATATGTTGGACAGCTAATCACAGCAGAAGTACTGAAAGCAGATCCCAACAAGATCAAGGAAGTCAGACATGCCAACTTCAATTGATGTAAAAAGGTACAGCATATAGTAGGATTGATCAATTTTATGTCTATACCTGGCTGTACCCATTTGTCATCTCATAGGGCAGAAAGTTGCGTGGGATTTTGCAGGTTTCCAGTAGCAAACATTTGACACAATGGAACAAATAACTGATGCCCTTGTCCTGAAGTACTCTGAGCCAGGATAGCCCCTGAGACTCCAGTATGATGCATGAGAAAAAGAATTGGGTGTAGCTCCTTTGCAGGAACAACTGGTCACTTGTGCCAACATGGCGTTGTGAGAGACTGAACATAGTAAAAGAACTTCTGGCTTTGATATTTGGAATGGAGCGAGTCCATCAGTATACTACCCCATGACTACTCAGTAACAGTGTAATCAGACCACAAATCCATCGAAGTAATCATGGCAGAGCCCCTTCTTACTGCTTGCAAAGAGTTTGCACCACATATTGATAAGCCTCCAGGGCTATCAGATATTGTCCAGGATGCTTACTGGTGTTAGCTGACTCTCTGAGCAGGACATATGTAGCCAGCATCGCAAGTTGGAGGAAGGGGATCAGGACATGCTTCAATCTCCTAGTTACAGCAATGAAGCTCATGGAAATCAAAGAGGCTAGAGAAAACAACATCAAACAACAGTAGTCAAGACAGCAATACTAGCAGAGTGACCAGAAGACAAAAGCTAAGTAACAGTAGGAGCTGAATCATCTTTTCAGATTAAAGATGAGCTCAAGAATGCAGGACAGAATCATATTTTGAAGACTGAGAACCATTTCACTGCCTGATTATGTAAGAATGCCATGCAAAAAAAATGCATGCCTCACACCTGCACGTTGATTGATCGCTCTCTAAGATGGGTTTGTATGTGTTTACTGGCTAGGAATGGATACATGGCTCTGCTCCCGGATAGAAGGGTCTCATAGGTGCTAGCTATATGATAACTGCTAGCAGAAGAGACAGTTACTATATGAGGTGCCTGACCATAAGAAAAGGTGGGAGAGGACTTCAAGGACAAGCAGTATTTGATAACAGTCCAGTGTAATTGAGAGGTCAATGCCCTGCCTGATGCAACAAACAAGTCTGTCATTGGCAAATTTGAAGGCCCAGTTTGCGAGATATGACATTCCAGATGGCATATTCACCAATAACAGACTCAATTTGCCTGGGAAGAATTCAGTGAATTTGCACTCAAATGGGACTTTGACCACCACACCACCTGGTCAGCATACCCACAGAGTAATGTTAAAGTAGAATCATTTGTGAAAATTGCCGAGATTGTTAAGCAAAGCGATTTCTTCTGGTTCAGACTCCTTATTAGCATTTTTATTACACAGGAATGCCAAAACACTTGAGCTCAGTTGCTGTTAAGATGAGGGATCAAAACCTGAGTACCAATGAGAGAAGACCTGTTGGGGCCAGAAGGATGAGGACACAGCTGAGAGGAGATGGCCAACAATCAGGGAAAACAGGCACTAGAATATGACAGGTATATCCACCCCAGAGATGGGCACTTCTCTGAGGATCCAGCCAATAAAGATAATGGAGAAGGAGTGGACTAACGGAGTCATGATCCACTCAGTGACACCCAAGCCATATGAGATAACTATGCAAGGGGGAAAAGTGATACGAAGGAACAGGAGACACTTAAACTATATCTACACTACACAGCTTTTAGCGATATAGTTGTGTCGCTACAGCCGTGCCGCTAAAAGTCATGTAGTGTAGCTGCTGTTTGTTGGCTGTCCTGTCAACAAAAAATCTTCCGCCCCTAAAAAACGGGGTTAGCTTTGTCGGCAGGAGAGGGCTCCCCCCAACAAAACACTGTTCACACCAGTGCTTGTAGTCAGCAAACCCTTTGTCTTTCTGGGGGTGGAAGGGAGAGTTAACACCTCTGAAAAACAAGAGTTTTGTCATTCAGTTGCCAGTGTAGACATAGCCTTACTTACACGTAAGGAGACACAACACCTAGAGAGAAATAATCAGAGTGGAGAGACAGAAAACGATCTGCAGGCCAACCCCAGAGAGAGGGAGGAGACTTCACAGAGAGAAAGTTTGCTAGACTTGGAGACAGGTGACAGGGAGACAGAGATCGATCACTCGCAGTGTGATTGCCTGTTGAGCAGACTCAAGTATCTCAGATTATGGAGCCAGCTGAGTCTGTGGTAAAGATGAGATTCCAATTTGGCTTTGTGCTAGCAACCTGTCTCCAATGGGACCCAGGGTAGCAGTTCTGGCCATCAATTATTTATTGTTAATGTAAAATAGGGAAGATGAATCATGATCAATAGAACTGGACACAGAGGACACCTGTTCCCTGGAGGTATAGTTATTGAGTGGACACCAGAGGAACAAGAAATTCAGGGAGTTAGGCTAGAAGCAACTCAGACACATGGATAGAGCAGTACACAGTGTTTGATAAAGTTCCACTTGTTCAACTTAACCTGCTTTCAGTATCTCTCTTTGCCAGTTCTATAGAGGTATGCATGAAGAGACCAGGTACAAGGGGGTTGGTTCCAGAGGGAGGGTCCTCTGAGTGTCGCTAGGATTCACAGATGAGGAAAACTGGAGGAGAGAAACTCTGAAAGGAGCAATGTTGTGTGAGGCCAGATTTGGGGAGAAAAAGCAGGTCTTGGAACTCCTAGGTAAGAAGGCCTGGAGAGTGAGCCCCTGGAACAGAGCCTAAAGGAACGGGGACAGAATGGTTAATGTTTTGTATATGGTTGACCTTTGAATGGAATTGAAGTGCTGCTGCATATTTACTTTGGGGTCTTGAGGACCTATTTTTACTATGAAGGATCTCCGGATTGTGGCACATCATCTGAATAAAAGGGTTTGATTTTTTGATGCTGCAAAACAACATTCCTTTGCATGACTGAATAAAGGTGACTCTAAGGCAGGTGCACCTATTGTGCTGAGGCACCCCAGGCAACAGTTGCCTTATTGCAGTCCTTTTGACTTCTACTCAGCTAGTCACAAGCTTAAAGTAATCATACGCATGTGTGTATGTGCATGTATCAGAGGCCAAAAATATTTTTTCTTAGTGGAATAAAAGCTTTGTCACTTCAATACAAAATTGCTTAAGTGTTGTTGAAGTAATTTGGACTTTCAATACATTGACAAAGTTATTGTGAAGTTTTTATACACGGGGCCAAAATTCAGAAATAGGAGCCTAAAGTTAGATACTGATTCCATTTAGTGACACGGATGACACAAATTGCATTGATTTCAAACTGCAAACACAAATGGAGTAGCATAGCCTATTCAAAGCATTTCAGCTTTCTTGTGGAAGCTCAACATATCAGAAGGTGGTGGTAGTTTCTGCAGATATAGCACTAGCTATTTCCTTGTCACTTTTTTGTGTTTGTTCTCACAGTAAGCATAGACTTTTTATTAAAGCATAAATGAGTTTGTGTGAAATTTTAGTAGAAAAAAATCTGTATAAAATCTGAAATTCTACTACTAGTCAGGAAACTAAAGAAACAAATAAACACCCACTCTAGTAATTTAAGACTATAAGATGGGAAGAAGGTAAAGAACTAGCATTATGTAAATTTAAAAAATCCATTCAAATACAATAAATGTGACTTATATATATACACCCCTTTTTCAGTGAATAAAACTGCAAAGAAATGACAATGTACTGTTTGATTTAACTTTCCTCCTAAATATTGGTGGAGAGTTAGTCCAGTAGATTTAATGCTCAAAAGCAGCTTGTATTTTTATTCATTTTAAGATAGTCATTCTGAAATCCTTTTGACACTTACAGCCAGATTTTCTAAATTAGGCATGCTCAATTGCACACACAATTTGAGCCCATAAATACTATAATTGTGCACACAGACTAGTAACTGTGACTGCAAATAGCCAGATACATATGAAAAATAACACGTGAAAATACTTATGTTTATGACTGGATGTGTCTTGTTCTGAAAATCCAGCCAGTAGAGCAGATGTATATGCTCTCTCTGTGGGAGCAGGATAATGTCTCAAACTAGATAGTATTGCAAGTTGCATCAGTTTTCTACTTTTTCTGTTATACATTTTGTATTCCTTTAAAAAATACACAGAATAGAAAATGTGTATCACGATGCCATTGATTAGCACATCCAAGGAATACTTTGCCCTTAAATCCAAATACAAAAACAGTATTGTGGTACACAGAGCACTATGCGGAAACAAGACATAATGTCAATAGCAATAAGGATTTCCTTATCTATTCCTCTGAGTTTTACATTTTGTGGTATAATAAAATAATTCAAATTAAACTGATTTTTATATTACAAAAGGAAGAAAATCAGACTGCATGAATAATGGGCTCTTCTATTCAATTGAAATTCAAAGGTCAAATTTTACCAGAGAAGCAGTTAACCTTCCTCTCTAGCGTAAATGATATTAATATATGCTGTATGCATCACATTTTAATAACATGTTTGGTTACATAAACTTAATAAATCCCATTTACATGGTTGTACAAAATGAACAAAAATGGCCTTTAACATTCCATATCACAGTTTCTTAATCAGAGTTTAGGTGTACTTGAAAAGGAAACTGTGATACTTTTCAGCTGTCAGCTGTCAAAGTCCTCATTAAAGCCAGGATCATAAATTACACATGCAAGATAGATTTTGGCCTTTCAGGAGTGCAAAGAACATGTTATAGGCTGCATCTAAATTATGTTATTTACATTTGCCTTTATCACAAGGACACCGAAATAATATATCTATAAAATGTACACTATCCATAATCCTGTTGTGTTCTAAAATATACTTGTACATGATTAAGGTAAGATTATGAATCAGTGAGCTATGCATATGAATGATGGTGGTTATAGTATGTAATCAATTTAACCCATGAAAATAAGCTTCAAAAGGAAAATACTCTTGGGGCATGAGTAAAAGAAAATATTCATTATTACTATATCCTGTGTAAAATACAAAACTTGTCTTCATTAACTGAAAAAAGGATCTATAAAATATTCATGAAATAGATATTGATTTTTACCTTTAGAACAATAGTGTGTTATTAGAATTGCAATACTGTTTGTAAGTGCAGGCCCTTGACATAAGGAATAACATTTTGTAAAGAATTGCCAAGATATTATAAAGCCATGCAAATATTAAATATATCAGAATTATTAATATGTGAAATTAGGATCAAGAGACGGAATATCTTTTCTTCGTATCTAGGGATTTCATATTAATGTTGTGTATTTAGGAAGTCATTGGTGTATGCTAGTAGTTGAACTGCATTCTTGTGGCTTCCAATAGTGATAGTTCAAAGGTTGGATTTAAAATTTTCTAATGACTGCTTTTGATCACTGAGATAATGTTTGGAAGTTGTATCAAAAATTAAGTTTGTAAAATTCTAGTTATGTATTTCATTGTGTAAGAGATCAAAATTGTTTAGAGGTCTAATGAAATAACTTGATAAATATTTCCATGATTTGTGGCCGACAAAATCTTGTAGTTACACCTAGAGAATGAATTAATGATATTTATGCACAATTGTGGAAGCATGATGTGTATGTGTGTATAAATGCTGCTTTCTTATTCAAGCAATACAATCTCCCCTCAGGTTGCAACAATTTACATATCATAATACATAATAATGAAACATTGTTATAGCTTAATTCATTTAAATTGCAATTTTAGCCCTCTCAGGCAGAGGTGGGCAAAATTTTTGGCCCAAGGGCCACATTGGGGCTGCAAAACTATATGGAGGGCTGGGTAGGGAATGCTGTGCCTCCCCATACAGCCTGGCTCCTGCCCCCATCCATTTCTTCCCACTTCCTGCCCCCTGACTGCGCTCCTCAGAACCCCCAACCCATCCAACCCTCCCCCCAACTATCCCCGGGACCCCCCTCCCATCCAACCCCCCTTATTCCCTGTCCCTGGACTGCCCCAACCCCTATCCACACCCCCGCCATGACAGGCCCCCCGGGACTCCCACACCTATTCAACCCCCGTGTTCCCCATACTCTGACCACCCTATCCAACTGCTCCCTGTCCTCTGACTGCCCACTGGGACCTCCTGCCCCTTATCCACCCCCCTGCTCCCTTACCAAGCCGCTCAGAGCATCAGGACAGGCTTATTGGAAAGCCTGGGAGGTGGGCGGGTGCAAGGTGTGCTGCCCACGCAGCAGCATGGCTGTGTGGAATGGAGAACAGAAGGGGGCGGCCCAGGGCAAGCCTCCCTGGCTGGGAGCACAAGGGCCGGGCAGGAAGGTCCCATGGGCCAGATGTGGCCTGCGGGCCATAGTTTGCCCACCTCTGCTCTAAAGTCTTGTTCATGCTTTGAGGAAAACTTGGAATAATTTAACAATACTGCTATGTATCATACATTTCTTTATAATAGTTATTTTCACAAAAAATGATGAGACACCTACATGAAAACAGTATCTCCTAATTTTGTAGAGTTTGTGTTTCTACTGCTTATTTTATCACTCAATGACATAATGGCTCCAATCAATATGAAATGAGTTTCTGCAGAGCTTAGCCTATTTAGGTCCTGCAAGCAATCTGGGTGTGGTTTCTACAGTAGTGAAGGCTATATCATCTGAGAGGGTGTCGAAATACTCTCATCTCTAGTAGCAGTGGAATGCCTAACTAGGTAATTCACTGCCACTGCACTAGCTAAAATAGAGTCCCTAATTCTGCCGAACCGAATTCAGGTTTATTGGTCCTAATCCAGTAATGCATTTGATTTTACTGAAATCAATGGTACTGTTATATAATTAAAGTTAAGCATGCATTAAGTACTGACAGATCAGGACCACTGTAGGGATAATAAAGGAGAGGATTTAGCCACTTTCTCAATTGTCCATATATCACTGTATGACAAACCCATTATCTACGATCAGCAGTGTGAGGAAAAGGGACCCATTCTGGGATAAAGACGAAAAATTGCATTCTGAATAAAACCTGTTGAGGAGAAAGATTCAAGAAGGTCCCCAAAGTGGTGGGTAACCTTCCAAAAACACAATGGAAATAGATGCAAAGCCCCAAACGGTGCTCCAGCACTCTCCAGAAATCTCAGTAGAGATCTCCCTTTTTTGTTGATTAATTATAAATAATCCCAAAGATAAATTAGGAAGTTTATTTCCCATAAACACTTTCTCGTAGGAAATTGCAGTTCACACCCTGTAACATAAATTTGTTGTGGGAAGATTAAGTGGCAGACTCACTGTTTTTCTAGGTCAGCCTGCTATGGAACACGCAAGTTGAACTTTATAGGATATAAGCTGCTGCCCAGAAAGTCATGGATACATGATGATTAATCACGTGTATATTGTTTTGCTCTATTTCAATTTTTTTTCCCCTATGGAAACAAGTTGTGAATAGATTACAAGCTTGTGAAACTGGATGACACAGTGATGAATCAAGCCCTGCATATTTTAGTAAGCAATAAGCAGCAGATGGAATTGTTCTTAAAAGCAAATATGAGTGTTTTCACAAAAAACAATAACAAGGGACAAAATCCATCTAATATCTACTGTACAAGCAGAATTGATTCGAATAATTTTCTATCGAAAGTTCTTCATGGAGTGTCTTCAGTATGGTTTACCAATGATCTGTTGTCGATAATGTACCCTTTCTTACTCACTATGGTAACAAGTTTGAAAATAGAGTGGAATATGTTAAGTTTGAATTATCCCCATTTCCCAGAGAAATATGTTAAAATCAATTGAAATGGGTGGGATCATAATCACAAGTTAATCAGTGAGGGTCTGTCAAAGTTCCTTCCCCACTCTGAACTCTAGGGTACAGATGTGGGGACCTGCATGAAAGACCCCCTAAGCTTATTCTTACCAGCTTAGGTTAAAAACTTCCCCAAGGTACAAACTTTGCCTTGTACTTGAACAGTATGCTGCCACCACCAAGCATTTTTAAACAAAGAACAGGGAAAGAGACCACTTGGAGACGTCTTCCCCCAAAATATCCCCCCAAGCCCTACACCCCCTTTCCTAGGGAAGGCTTGATAATAATCCTCACCAATTTGTACAGGTGAACACAGACCCAAACCCTTGGATCTTAAGAACAATGAAAAAGTAATCAAGTTCTTAAAAGAAGAATTTTAATTAAAGAAAAGGTAAAAGAATCACCTCTGTAAAATCAGGATGGTAAATACCTTACAGGGTAATCCGATTCAAAACATAGAGAATCCTTCTAGGAAAAACCTTTACGTTACAAAAAGACACAAAAACAGGAATGTACATTCCCTCCAGCACAGCTTATTTTACAAGTCATTAAACAAAAAAATCTAACACATTTTCTAGCTAAATTACTTACTAACTTTACAGGAGTTGTAAGGTTTACATTCCTGATCTGTTCCCGGCAAAAGCATCACACAGACAGACCAAACCCTTTGTTTCCCCCACCCTCCAGATTTGAAAGAATCTTGTCCCCTCATGGGCCATTTTGGTTCAGGTGCCAGCAGGGTTACCTTAGCTTCTTACAGGTGAAAGGATTTTGCCTCTGGCCAGGAGTGATTTTATAGCACTGTATACAGAAAGGTGGTTACCGTTCCCTTTGTATTTATGAGAGGGTCAATGATGCTTTCAAAGCTTCATGAACTAGTAATGCTGGACACTTAAAACTTAGACGGAGAGTGGCCAATCCCTGACTTGAGGTGGGCTTTCTCCTAAGTTGTAAAGCATCCGAGGATATGTGATATGGGTAGTTTTAGGCCTGGATGGTTTTAGGACTAGAAAACAGTAAATGTAATTTGATAGAAAAGCAGATAAACTGTCAAGAGAGGAGTGGTGAGAAAAAAACTGTTTGTTGATTAATGACCTGAAAGAGATGTAGTCCCACTCTTCTGTGAATTATAAGAGGTGCTTTGTTATAACTTGGTTTTTACCATTTAGCATTTTTGTACATTTTTCTAACTAAACTAGAGTGGGTTGTAATATTTGTAATATTGTAATACTATATTTAGTGACACATTGCTGCCCCAGTAAAAAAACCCCTCTATTGCTGAACTTGAGTTCATATCTTTTACTTTCATGGACAACTTACTTTTAAAAGTATGTAGTAACAGTCCAAGGTAGAAAATTAGTTTTTATGGAATACCTGTGGTTCCTTCCTTAAATGAAATTGTAAATGTAGACACCATGCTGAAAAAGATTAAAGCTGTCAAAAAGCAGTCTCCTTCAACTACATAGAAAGGAACCTGTCCTGCTTTCAGTGCAGGGATCTGGACTAGATTACCTATTGAGATCCCTTCCAGTCCTACACTTCTATGAGCAACAGGTAAAGTGAAGTTTCAAGGAAGTTTCATTTTCAAGGAATAGAGAAAATAGTCAATTGGAAAAAAAATTCCTATGTGTGAATTCACTGAGATTCCATGAAAAGGTATAGAATCACAGTTACAAATGATCCAGATTGTTTTATTACATATATATGTTGACCATAATTTTTTTTAAGAGAAAATGGAAGAGACAAAATTGACTACCTTGGAAGTTGTTTAATGGAAAAGATTTAAGAATGTTAGAAATGGCTTGGACAATTAAACTTATTGACTACTCTAGAAATTAATAAGTTGAACAATGAAAAGAAGGGAATTTAGGGGTGAAATAAACATTTACAGATTTTTCTGTTCTTATTTACAGATTTTTCTTCTTCTTCATAGCTTCTAAGATCAGAATAGCTCTTTTGTGGAAAAACATTGCAGAAATTGCTATGCTTGTGTGTTTTTTTTTTTTTTTTTAAGTACACTGCCTTCTTTTGTGGGGAAAAAAAATTAGCACCCCCATTTAAGTATGCAAAGTCAAGAGATAAATTTTGATTCCAAACTATTTCAGCAGATTTGTGAAATACTAGGAATCCACAAAACTTGCACCATAATGGGACACTACAATCTGATAGAAGTGTGGAGCTGTTTAACTCTACCATAAAGTGACATTAAAAGGGATTAGGGCCACACCTTTGATTTCTTTTCTGGAGTCCAGAGTGTGTGAATGGCAATAAAAATGTATCACAGCTCTTTTATGTTTTGTTGTGAAATGAGTATCCTTGCAAATCTCTTGCATGGCCTGGAAGAGAAGGAGCAAAGGCATTTGGATTCTGTAGAAATTAATCAAATAATGCTCCAAGCTCATGCCTTTGAAACTGAGTCCATGTGCTAAGATAAGTAGGACTAAACACAGAATTTAGATGGGTTTTGCTTAGTGTTACGCAGGAGCCTATTTGATAGAGAGTGGGTAGTTGGAACAGTAGTTGAAAGAAGCAGAGAGAGAGAGAGAGAGTCTGGCCATGATATAAATATGCTGAATGTGATGTGCTAACCATATTGTTGAGAGCAAGATGGCCTTGTGGCTGAGGCACAGACCTAGGATTCAGAAGAGCTGACTTCAGTTTCCAGTCCTTCCATAGACTTCTCAGTTTCAGTGTCTTGCAGGATGATAATGCTTACTTTCTGCTACCCTTTGTCTAATTAAATTGTAATAAGCTCTTTGCGGTAGGGACTGTCTCTTACTATATGTATGTACAATACATAGTACAATAGGGCCCTGATCTTGGCTGAGACCTCTAAATGTAACTACAATGCAAACAGTAATAATACTATGAATTAAAAGATTAATTTTGTTTTATTCCAATATTCTTCAAGGGTTTACTTACTTCCAACTATATTAATACATTAGACTAATATTACAGTATCCAGACAGTTTCCATTTCACCTCCAGTATGATAATAGCCTATTCATAGAGTACAAATCTTTCCTGGCTGCTCACAAGCAGTCACACTTTTAGTGTCCATCTCTTGGAGAGCTTCCAGAGTGCTTTACAAACATGCCCCAAGAAACCCTTTTGGTGAAAAAGGAAGTATTTATATTCACTTAACTGAAGCTATGCCTCAGTTTTCTTATATATAAAATCATTTGTGGAGGGTGTCTCAACTGTTCCATTAAGAGTCCAAGAATCTTTGCTTTTACAGTACATAAAATGGAGGGGAGATATGGGCGGGATTTTCTTCCCTATAATGGAGTATTTGCTCCTCTCTCTGGATATTGTGCCAAATCGTTGCTTTCAGGAATGACTGCATTGTGGCCTCTGTCTCTTAAACTTAAAATTTCCTTCCCATTTGTCTTCTATCTCTCTCTTCCCATCTCTCACCCCTCTCCCTCTCCACTGAATTCTTTAACTCCTCAACAGCCGAACCAAGAGGTTATTTTATTAAAAAGAAGCAGACTGGTTCTGGTTGATTGCAACAGAACAACTTTCAGGAAGACTTGAGCTAGTGTCAGACTAGTTGAAGTTATTCTGACCATTACTTGACCAGTGCCCAATTTATGGTCTGCAACAAGAATTAAATGTTGATTTAAACTCACAGCTTAAGTTCTTTTGTTATATCTGCAGTCTAGAGGACAGCAGTCTTGAAGTGCTTGGCTTGATAAGAAACTGGAGTCCATTTCATTTAACTCAATGGGAGTTTGGCCATTGACTTGAGTGGGGCTAGGATTTCACTCTATCTGGGTGCTCTATCTTAACCCTCCCAACTCTATTCTCTAGCTTCTTTTTAGAGAGGTTGTACCTATCTGAGAAACTTGTAAATAAGATGCATCTGTAGATAAATGCCCTTGCTTTTGGAAGACTTTAGATTGCATCAAATAGAAGATTTACTGGAAGTGTGGGAGGGAATTCAAGGAAGCATACTCCATTCTATTCTGTCCACTGTTGGAAGACAGGATGCTGGTGTAGGTGGACCATTGGTCTGACCCAATATGAATATTCTTGTATACAAGAGCTTTAATTCCCCTTTCCGCATCCCAGTTGCTCATTAAAAGTACTACTGTGTTCTCAAATATGACTAATTAGTCTTCAGACAGAACAATGTGAACATTTCTAGTCCACAGTTGAGAGTATATTGTTTGCATAAAAATTCTTAACATGCATTTCTTTGAAGGAGGGACTAAGCACATTCATCTATCAACAGCTCAGGATAAAACTGTAAATTTAAATATAGGAAAGTATCCAATTCCAGTTTAAGGCAAAAGCAATATCTTTCTTGCTATTTAAAATCAAGTCTCTCATTTAATTACAACTATTCTTGCTTAATTATAATACTTTAAACTGTGTGCACTTGGATAAAGACATCTTATAGCTAATGCAGAACATCAGGATTCTTCATCACCAGCATCTATACATAACTGCACTTTATTAATACACAGTTGAGAGAATAGAAACAGCAGCAGCTAGGAGGATATGCTTCAGGTTTGATTTAAATTATATTGAAATTGTATTGATAGTAGATATAGTTACTGGTTTTTCAAGGCCACATTTATGTAGAAATAAGATGGTACTAATTATTTATAACCGACATATTTAAAAAATGGAATCCTCTGTTTAAGGAGTGTGACAAAGTAATTGGATTACTTTCCAATTTCTGCAGGGAATCTTAGGAAATATATTTAGAAATTTTTATTTCCTTCAAATCATGCACTGTATAAATATATTGTAGCCCCAAATAGGCATTTGTATGTGCTAGTTGGCTGCACTGGTATTTTTTAATAGCTATTATATGAAACAGGGACCATTAACTCATATATATCTTACTAAAATAAACTGCTTTCATTTGACCTGGACAAGGTATATTAAAATGTATTTTTTTTTTACAGCACAGAAATGCCTTGATATATGCAACTTTTAAATTGATTAAATAATATTGGGTGCCTTGATGCCAGTTTCAGCATTTGAATGCATTTTTAGATGTCTTATTCAAATATGGACAACTTAATATAGGAATATAATGCAGAAAGGTAAAGGAAAATGATAATCTGTGTCTGTTCTCCCAATGCAGTCTTCTTTGCATATATGCAATGTTCTTCTGATTGGATCATTAGCTTCCCTGGCTTGGCCTAAGTACTGATGGGGAGTGCAACGTGAACGCTGATCCATGCCCCCCTCCAATGCGGTCCCTTTGTCCGATATAAAGGGAGTCCCATGAGACAAAGACATGTTTTATTTTCCTAATTGCCAGTATTGTTGATCAGCTTGCCATTTTTCTCCTTACTAAGGGGGAAAAGCCACTGAGAGTCAACTGTTATAATATACCCTTGCATGTATAATAGTCTTTATTGCACAAACAAATCATCTAAAGAATTAATCCTAGTTTCCTTCTTAAGGATCTACACATGAAAGGATATAAAATGCTGAAAAACAGCACCCAAGACTGAGCAGCCTATGGGTGTAGCCTACATGCACATAGTGTTCCATACCAGGTCAGATTAAGGTCAGTGAAGTTGAATATCCTGCCTCCTAGGAATGACCTATGTTTGATGCTTCAAAAAAGGTCAACCCCTTTTAAGGCAATTGGTCAGCTACAGGTGGGAAGGGAAATTCCTTTCTCTCACTTGCAAATCAGCTGATTCCTGAAAGAAGAAGGATGGATTGCTCTTTCTACTGTAGCATGACTAAAATAGTAGTTGTGCTGGCAATGGCGATGCTAATTCAAACCCAGCCATAGAATTTAACTGTTTGGCTAAATTCAACCTAGGTGTAAACAGGTGCAAATCTACCAAGAGGTGGCAAGAAAATCACCACAATTTGTATCTGCAATTGCATTATAGATATTAATTCTGTAACGTGTGAGCTAAAATAGTGCTGAGCTCAAATACACAATTGTCTTTTCTCTGCTGGGCTAGTGAGTAAAATATAGCGGGGGGGTTATGGGGGGAAGGGAAGAGGACTGTCACTGAAGTAAGCAGGTGAGATTTTGTGCAACTGGGGGACTGAGTCCCAGGTGTCATAATTTTTAATATTTTAAAATTTGGTCTTATGGTTAACATGTAGTTTTCTTTCTCCTCTGTCTTAACTAATGTACCCAAACATCATATTTGCTTATTTCATTACTTATACACACTAAGCAGACATCTTCATTTTGCTGCAAATTAAGCTCTACACAATTCCAAACTTTCTTTACTTGGACTTTCTTGCAGGAACTTCTTTCAACATATGAGTTCAGACTCTATTAATGTCATGTTGAACAAATAGAGATGATGGATCTTAGGGTTGCAATTTGTCATGATTTCCTTCAAGCTTTTTGATGAGCATGGATCTGCCTTCTCTACCAGAAACACATAGCAGGGTGTAAATTTTGGGAAAAGGCTGTGGGGGAGTGGGAACCGTACACAACACACACGATTCTCCCTCTCGGGAAATGAGAGAGAAAACAACAAACCATATGTGACAAATTTTATTCATGTTGATTAATGCACTACTAAAAGGTGCACAGATTCTACAGTAAGGAGGGTGGGATAAGAACGTGTATACAGTAGAACAGAAAAGTAGATCAGAGAGGAAACAATTAAAATCCATTCCAAGAATATTGCTAATAATTTACCCACTCTTATTTAACATTTATTGAACAAAATATATGGAAATCCAACATAAAGTACTTCACAAATAAAGTGTGGTCAACAAATTTTATTTCCTTATGAAACCTAAAAGCAATCTGGCTTGTCAGAATATAATGTGGAAGGTATTGCATACTAGGAAAAAATACTTCATGAAAAAGAACAGCTGTTTGAAAGTGTAGCTGTTGAACCAGTAGTGTAGATTGATGTATCATGGCACTCTATAACAGGGGTGGCAAAACTTACCGCACAGACCGCATATGACAATCTTCAGAAGTTGGAGAGCTGGGGCACCTCCTTCAGGCCTGAAGCCCTGAGATCACCCTCCCTGCTGGGCAGAGGCCAGAGCCCCCCTCCCAATTTTTTCCATGGTTTGCTGGCCCCACTCAGTCACATGGTGCCACCAGCCCCCCTCCCTGCACAGCAGCTGCTGGAGCTGGCAAGCTGGGAGCTGCAGCCATCGGGAGAGGCAGCAGCAGACAGCTGAGACCTGCAGGGAGAGCCACTGTTTTTGCTGGTGCCTCTCCTCACGGAAGAAAAGCAGTGGCCCCTCCTTGCAGCTCCCAGCTCTTTGCCGCTACCTCTCCACAAGGCGCTAACATCTGGAAGCTGCAGAGATGGGCCACTGAGGGTAAGGGGGGGGCATGACTCAAGGTGTTGCGATTGACACCAGTCATCTCCGGCAGAAGCCCCTTAGCCTCATCACGCTGCCACAGGGCAGAAGCCTTGAGCCTTCCACCACCCAGTTTGGTAGGTGGAGAATGAGGGGATGTGTGGGTGGCTTTGCAAGCTACAGTTTGGCCATCCCTGCTCTATAATATTCTATGTGAGTTATCACTTTGAAACAAAATTATTAATAGCATGTTAAGAACATTATGTGGCACCTTGTGAATCTTAACATTTTAAGTGTCTAGTTTGTACTAGTGATGTTATATGTAAAAAGTAAATAAGGAGATTATCTGCATATGTATATATGTATATATATATAAATATTATATATATATATATATATATATATATATATATATATATATATATATATATATATATGCCTAGAAAAAAAATTGTAAAGCTGTCTGAGCAGAGTGGTGTTTTAATGTAAAACAATAAAATAAAAATAACTTTTACATTTTACAGAAAATGTTGTTGGTTATCTACATTGTAATTTAATATGTGCAGCACTGGCTCCTTGTTTGGCTGTTAGTGTATTTATATTCTCACTTTGGGTGGGGCAGCAACTATATTCACCATCATTATTTTTAGTTTCTTTCATTGTCCTGGATGTATGTGAAGAAAAAGAAGATGCAAGGGATGTGGTTTAATTAGGCTATAACTTTATTAACTTTCCAGAAATAACTCTGTCATGATTCCTTCCTTAATTGTTTCCACCTGATGGAGGGCTGCTGTCAGTATCTCCACCCTGGCACAGTTGGTCCCTAGCTTGTTGCTGGGACCCCACCACTCTTCTCTTGTGTAAGGGTTAAAGGACTGGGGAAAGAGGCTTGTCTCCTCACTGTAGGAGATGTTAAGAGCCCCAATTCTGTTCCCCAGCTTCTCTAGGAGATGCCTTCCCTTAAGACCACTTCCAATTCCATTTTTTCAGGGTACCAGACCCCTGTGTAATGAGTACCTGCATTAGAGACCAGCCACAAGGAGGTGCCAGTAATTAGCTTGGGTGTCTCACCCACTGCTTGCTGTGTTCCCAGATAGTTACCCACCGCCCATGGAAGGGAACTATTATACAGGACAGGTGAGGCTGTACCTCCCCAAACAACCTGATATGGGCCCACCCCCAGGCCTCCTCCTGCGTGCTTCCAGTTCCCTTCCTGGAGCTATTCTATGGCAGAGAGGCTGGAGTAGGCAGGGTGAGGCTGGTGCTTGCCAGGCCCAGGGCTGGTGGCACTGGGGCAGGACCATGTCATGCCACCCATTTGGTGCTCTGGGGATGGAGTTGGGGGCGCTGGGACCATGCTGCTGATCTGGCCAGCGGTGTGGTTGGGGGTGCTCCATCCGCACCATCTGTCCGCTTGGCACGCTGTGGCTGGGGATGTGCTGCGGGGGTTGGTGGCCATGGGGAGGGGAGGTGGAAGCTGGGGTGGAGCCTTGGGAAGAGGGGGAGGGGCCAGTGACTAGCCTCCCCCAATGACTCATTCACCCACCACCCATGTTCCCTTCTTAACATCAGTCAAAAACTTATCTGATCCTCAGTCAGAGAGGTGTACCCCCTTTGTCTCTGAATAATCCAGCTACCAAATACAGTTTTGGTGGGTAATAACTCATCGTCGCCATTCCCACTGATTCCCACCTCTTCTGGCCTTGATAATCCATGTAGGCCTGGTGGTTCCCCATCCTACCCTTTGCTGCAGCATTTGACCAGTTTACAGTCTCTCCCAGGAAAAAGGTCCTGGATGTACCCTTTATCTCTCTCTGTCCTGATGATTAAGTCAACCCACTGACAAAATCCCAAATTGTTTTCACCCAGGTGTTAAATAATCATTTCAGGTGCCTGCTTTCTTGATGCCAAACAGCCTAAGAAGGGCACCAGCTAGTCCCAGAATCTCAGGGGAGGGGGCTCATATGGGAGGTGGCAGGGATTATATAGGCTGCTCTGGGTGCTCAAGGGCTTACCAAAGCCGCACCAGAGTCTCCCACTATCTCTGGTGATGCTTCCCGCTCCCAACCCTTGAGAAACCATTAAAAGAACGACTATTCTGCCTCCTCCTCCCACCAATCCAGACAAAGCTCTGCAACCTTTGGGTTTGCAGGGATTCTTTTAATTTCTTTCAATCTGCTTATGTCAGCTACATCAAGCATCAAGAAATGCTGGCTCTGAGGGGAAAGCAGTGGGTGTGTTATTCCTTGACGTTAGCAAAGCTATTGATACAGTCTCCCACATTATTCTTGCCAGTAATTAAAGAAATATGGGCTGGAAGAATGGACGATCAGGTGGATAAAAAGCTGGCTAGGTCATTGGGCTCAACGGGTAGTGATCAATGGCTCCATGTCTAGTTGGCAACTGGTATCAAGCGGAGTGTCCCAAGGGTTGTTCAATATCTTCATTAATGATTTTGGAAATTGAAAAGAGTCCAGTGGAGGGCAACAAAAATGATTAGGGGGCTGGAGCACATGACTTATGAGGAGAGGCTGAGGGAACTGGGAGTATTTAGTCTGCAGAAGAGAAGACTGGGGGGGGATTAGATAACTGCTCTGCTTTCAACTACCTGAATGGGGGTTCCAAAGAGGATGGATCTAGGTTGTTCTCAGTGGCAATAGATGACAGAAGGAGTAATGGTCTCAAGTTGCAGTGGGGGAGGTTTAGGTTGGATATTAGGAAAAAACTTTTTCATTAGGAGGGTGGTGAAGCACTGGAATGGGTTACCTAGGGAGGTGGTGGAACCTCCTTCTGTCATAAATATAAAGGGAAGGGTAAACACCTTTAAAATCCCTCCTGGCCAGAGGAAAAACTCTTGCACCTGTAAAGGGTTAAGAAGCTAGGATAACGTCGCTTGCACCTGACCACAATGACCAATGAGGAGACAAGAGACTTTCAAAGCTGAAGAGGGGAAGAAACAAAGGGTCTGAGTCTGTCTGTGTGATGCTTTTGCCAGGGACAGAACAGGAATGGAGTCTTACAATTTAGTAAGTAATCTATCTAGATATGCGTTAGATTATGATTTCTTTAAATGGCTGAGAAAATAAACTGTGCTGAATAGAATGGATATTCCTGTCTTTATGGCTTTTTGTAACTTAAGGTTTTGCCTAGAGGGACTCTCTATGTTTTGAATCTAATTACCCTGTAAGGTATTTACCATCCTGATTTTACAGAGGTAATTCTTTTTACCTTTTCTTCTATTAAAATTCTTCTTGTAAGAAATTGAATGCTTTTTTCATTGTTCTTAAGATCCAAGGGTTTGAGTCTGTTTTCACCTATGCAAATTGGTGAGGATTTTTATAAAGCCTTCCCGAGGCAGGGGGATGCAAGGTTTTGGTGAGGATTTTGGGGGGAAAGGCATTTTCAAACAACTCTTTTCCAGTAACCAGTTAAACATTTGGTGGTGGCAGTGGAAGTCCAAGGGCAAAGGGTAAAATAGTTTGTACCTTGGTGAAGTTTTAACCTAAGCTGGTAAAAGTAAGCTTAGGAGGTTTTCGTGCAGGTCCCCACATCTGTACCCTAGAGTTCAGAGTGGGGAAGGAACCTTGACACCTTCCTTTGAGGTTTTTAAGGTCAGGCTTGACAAAGCCCTGTCTGGGATGATTTATTTGGAGATTGGTCCTGCTTTGAGCAGGGGGTTGAACTAGATGACCTCCTGAGGTCCCTTCCAACCCTGATGATCTATGGTTCTATGATTAACACTGAGGCCTCCAAAACACTTGTCAAGGGAACCTGCCAACGTTTTTTGATAGTAAATTAAGGATATTTAAATATTTTCTCAAGATGGGGGAAAAGTGTGGGGGGGGGACTAGTTCTCATATTTACAATGTACTTTTGGGGCTCCAGTTCAACTTCCATTGAAATCAATGGCAGTTTCCCCCCTAACTTCAGTGGGAGCTGGATTGGACCCGGTAGTCCTATTTGGTGGTCATTACTCAAGCAAAGCTTCCTTCTTTCTCTCCTGGGGCTTGATTCAGCAAAGTTCTTAGTGTGGGCTTGATTTAACCATATGGCTAGCTGAAATCAATGGGACTATTTGTGTACCAACTGTTTAAGGCACATCTTTCTGAAATTACATTTTATTGTGCATATAATTTTAAAAGTACTAGTATGTGGCCAGTATACTGTTCTCTTAGTTCTAAACTTTTGTTTCTCCTGGGAATGAAAAGTAAATTAAAGGGTATCCAATAAGTGTGACATTTTCCCCTGTATATAGGGCAAGGACTTAAGTGTTGCATAGTTGGTGTGGCGAAAGAGTTAATTCTAATGAGGAAGCTTTCAGAAGCTGTTGGTAACAGTGGAATAAATCTTTAATTCATTCTCAAGCAAAACCCTCATTTATTTCAATGAGAATTTTGCCAGAGAGAAGAATTCTGCATTTGGCCCTGTGTGATTGGCTGATCAGATTTTGTAGATGGAAGTTTGTTTGGATGTAGCATTTTATAATCTGCTTCATTGATTGAATGTGTAGGCTCTTGGTATCCTTCAGAGGAGTTTTATAAATTCATAGTTTTCCATCATTCTAAGCTTTTTATTCTCTTCTCTTCCCGCCATCCCCCTCTCAATCTTCAGTGCTGAAGGTGGAGTGAAGGGGAACTTGTGCAGGCTGGTATTAAATTGTGTACACGAGTCTTGTTGAAAGTCTCCTTTTAGAAATCTAAAATTAATTTGAATTCAATGAGAATTTTTCTTACATCAGGATTTGTTGTGTGTTTTTTGTCACAAAGGTAATTATCTTCCAATATTTTAAATAAGATGTCTGTTGGCATGAATCAGTAATCATTGAAAAATAGTCTTCCAAACTGGTTATCTCAAAATAAAAATATTGAACTTGGATTCTACAATGGAAAAAATAGTATATGCTGTCTCTAGAAGATTCATTTTAACTCACAGAATACTGGTGTCATAAATATAAAGGGAAGGCTAACCACCTTTAAATCCCTCCTGTCCAGAGGAAAAACATTCAAAACATAGAGAATCCCTTCACCTGTAAAGGATTAAAAAGTTAAAGATAACCTCGCTGGCACCTGACCAAAAGGACCAATGAGGAGACAAGATACTTTCAAAGCTGGGGGGGGGGGAACAAAGGGTTCTCTCTGTCTGTGCGATGCTTTTGCCGGTACCAGTGCAGGAATGCAGGTCAGAACTTCTGTAACAAGTCAGTAAGCAATCTAGTTAGATATGCATAAGATTCTGTTTTGTTTAAATGGCTGATAAAATAAGTTGTGCTGAATGGAATGTATATTCCTGTTTTTGTGTCTTTTTGTAACTTAAGGTTTAGCCTAGAGGGATTCTCGACATTTTGAATCTGATTACCCTGTAAGGTATTTACCATCCTGATTTTACAGAGGTGATTCTTTTACTTTTTCTTCAATTAAAATTCTTCTTTTAAGAACCTGATCGCTTTTTCATTGTTCTTAAGATCCAAGGGTTTGGGTCTGTGTTCACCTATGCAAATTGGTGAGGATTTTTATCAAGCCTTCCCCTGGAAAGGGGGTGTAGGGCTTGGGGGGAGATTGGGGGAAAGATGTTTCCAAGTGGGCTCTTTCCCTATTATATTTGTTAGACGCTTGGTGGTGGTAGCAAAAAAGTCCAGGGACAAAAGGTAAAATAGTTTGTACCTTGGGGAAGTTTTAACCTAAGCTGGTAAAAATAAGCTTAGGGGATTTTTCATGCAGGTCCCCACATCTGTACCCTAGAGTTCAGAGTGGGGAAGGAACCTTGACAACTGGAATAAAAAGACTTCCAGCCATATGAATTATTTTAAGGCTATGCACTTTATATGTACACAGTCTCTCAAAAGATGTCATTAAAATAGTACAATTGTTAGTCATTCAAAAAGACTTGTAAAGTTATAAATAACTCATTGGCATCCACTTTTAGGGCACTACCTGGGGGATTTATTTATGTGAATCTTATTAATGGGATTTTCATAGCTAAAAATGCCTATACATCACATTATAAATGTTCTTTTGTGGGTGTTTGGTGGTAAGTGATTGGTATTCCTGCTTAGCATTAGCTTGTGCATGTAAAAATCTTGGAATAAGGTAATGTAGTTCCCTGTTGTATTTCGTATAAAGACTTGTAATGCTGGAGGCATACTTAGATATCCCAGGTCAAGAAAACATCAACCTGAGGAAAAAACAAAAAAAAAATCCATTTAGGTGTTAGAAGAGACGGTGAATTTTAGCTGTAATAGTCGAATGATGGCCCTACAGAAAAGGTTTGCCCTTTGCATGTAGTTATTCATTGTTTCCCCCAGTGGTTGTAACTAGCATCCGGGGTTACATTCAAGAACAGCTGTTTTGCACAGATTGTAACAAACTTGACATCTGTCTCTTAATTCCATGAGAAATCCCTTAAATGTTGTTGAGAACTCAAATGAGTTCAGAAGTGATGTAAGCAGCACTGAATAAGTTAAACAAATCCAAAATACCTACTGGCACTGGATAAGCAATTTCATTAATGGTTTTTTAATATATCCTATTTATTTGTATCCTGTTTTGTATCCTATCATTTCCCATTTTTACCATTTAAGTGGAACTATTGTTGAATTGTGCCAGAAATCTCTTAGATGTACAGTGGTAGATAAAAAATTTAAAAGAGAGCTTTCGTTTATTATCTTTACCATTTTTGTGGCGGGGAGACTCACAATGAAATCGTTAGAATGACTGCTAGTATAATTCAGAAACAGGCAATATAGAAAAGCACTGTGCAACTTTACTCACCTAGTTATGCCAGTGAAACTCATCAAAATATTAAGTTAGCCATGATAGTCTGGGTTGCCTTTGAGAAAAGAATGAATCAGCATTTCTGTCCTTGTGACAATATATCATGTGATAAGAAAACACATTTAAAAGACCACCAAGCTCATTTGTGTGCGTGTGTGTGTGAATAACCAAACATATTGGTAGCCATTAAAAAGTCAAGGTTTACTACCAGTTACTTCACAGTGGCATCTGAATTATTACATAATTTCCCAATTGTAAGTAAAGTGAAATACTGAAATATTTTCTATAGGATCAAAGCAAGGAAGGGTTAAAAGGGTCATCTAGTCCATCCTCCCTAGCCCTGAAACAGGACCAGGTATAACGAGATCATCCTGACAGTTGTTTGTCTAATCTGTTCTGAAGAATCTCCAATGACAGGGATTTCAAAACCTCCCTTGGTAATCTATTCCAATACTTAACTATCCTTATAATTAGAAAGATTTTTCCTAATATCTAACCTAAACCTCCCTTGCTACAGATTAAGCTGATTACTTCTTGTGCTGCGTTCAGTGAATATGGAGAATTGATCACCATCCTCTTTGTAATGGCCCCTAACATATTTGAAAACTGTTATCAGGTCCGCCTTCTGTCTTCTTTTCTCTCTAGACTAAACATGCCCATCTGTTTTCACCTTTTTTTTGGTTCAAAAATTTGAGATATTTCACTTTTGGGGATAGGGAAAAAATGGAGATCTCAAAATTTCTCATGGGATAGGAAAATTATTTCCTGCCCAACCCTACGTGCAGTTAATGGCATTTCATCAATTGTTGCTCTTTTTAGCTATATATCCATCTGCCTAGTTCAGTTCACTGGTTCCTGTGTGGATCTCAGATGCAACAATTCAAAAGCTGAGATTTGAACAAGTGTAAATGACATCTCGTGAAACTCCTTTATCATGAAAACTAGTTTATCTTTTCCATCAGTTTGCCACTAGGATCTGTGTGCACCCCTCTTTTTTCTGCTTTCTTAGCTCTCCAAAGACTATTGTAATTGAAATCTGCTGTGCATTTTCAGGGTCATTGTCATTTTCATTCTGTAGTGCTATGTGCCCATTAAGTTGTTCTGGAGTGAAAGTCTATCTTCAGATCTGTCTGAATAACCTTGCTTACAGACAGCCCCCCAACCTGAAGTAAATACTCACCAGCAACCCCACACCACACAACAGAACCACTAACCCAGGAACCTATCCTTGCAACAAAGCCCATTGCCAACTGTGTCCACATATCTATTCAGGGGACACCATCATAGAGCCTAATCACATCAGCCACACTATCAGAGGCTCGTTTACCTGCACATCTACCAATGTGATATACGCCATCATGTGCCAGCAATGCCCCTCTGCCATGTACATTGGTCAAACTGGACAGTCTCTACGTAAAAGAATAAATGGACACAAATCAGACATCAAGAATTATAACATTCAAAAACCAGTCGGAGAACACTTCAATCTCTCCGGTCACTCGATTACAGATCTGAGGGTGGCTATCCTTCAACAAAAAAACTTCAAAAACAGACTCCAACGAGAGACTGCTGAATTGGAATTAATTTGCAAACTGGATACAATTAACTTAGTCTTGAATAGAGACTGGGAATGGATGAGTCATTACACAAAGTAAAACTATTTCCCCATGTTATTTCTCTGCCCCACTGTTCCTCAGATGTTCTTGTTAACTGCTGGAAATAGCCTACCTTGCTTGTCATCATGAAAGGTTTTCCTCCTTTCCCCCCCGCTGCTGGTGATGGCTCATCTTAAGTGATCACTCTCCTTACAGTGTGTATGATAAAACCCATTGTTTCATGTTCTCTGTGTGTGTATATAAATCTCCACACTGTATTTTCCACCAAATGCATCCGATGAAGTGAGCTATATCTCATGAAAGCTTATGCTCAAATAAATTTGTTAGTCCCTAAGGTGCCACAAGTACTCCTTTTCTTTTTTCATAAGTCAGTGGAAGTTGTCTGATACCAACTGGCCATCAACAAGCTTAGGTGTGAAATTAGATGTAGCTTTCTAACCATCAGAGGTATGAAATTCTGGAACAGCCTTCCAAGGGGATCAGTGGGGGCAAAAGACTTAATTGACTTCAAGACTGAGCTTAACAAGTTTATGGAAGGGATGGTAGGATGAGAGTGCATACATGATATATAGCTGAGCTGTGACTGCCAGTAGTAAATATTCCCAATGGCCAGTGATGGGATGCTAGAGTTACTACTGAGAATTATTTCCTGGTGTCTTGCTGAAAAACTTAGGGTCCAACTGACAGCCATATTTGAAGCTGAGAAGGAATTTTCCCCTTGGTCAGATTGGCTGAGACCTTTGGGGAGGGATTTGCATTCCTCTGTAACATGGGACATAGATCACTTGCAGATTTAAACTGGTGTACATGGTAGATTCTCTGTAACTTGGAGTCTTTTTAAATCATGATTTGAAGATTTCAGTAACTCAAGAAGAGGTGGTGGCTCTATTAAAGGAATGGGTGGGTGAGGTTCTATGGCTTGCAATGTGCAGGAGGTCAGACTAGATGATCATGATGGTCCCTTCTGGCCTTAAAGTCAGAGTCTGAACCTCTCCATTAGATGAAAGCAGCCTAAATGTTCTTGGATGTGGTCACCAAATTTGAATTTCTTTGGCTTGCAGGTTGGATATGTCTGGAATTCACTTACACCACTGTTTCCCAAACTTGGGACACCGCTTGTTCAGGGAAAGCCCCTTGCGGGCCAGGTCGGGTGGTTTACCTGCCGCATCTGCAGGTTTGGCGAACCGCGGCCAGTGGGAGTCACGATTGGCCGAATCTGCGGATGCGGCAGGTAAACAAATCGGCCCGGTCCGCCAGGGGCTTTCCCTGAACAAGAGGCGTCCCAAGTTTGGGAAACAGTGACTTACACTCATTGGTCTGTGTAGGGCTGCTGGTCTGTTTTCCCAAGCACAAAAGGGACTCTTTGCCACAGCCAGAGTCTTTCAGCCCCTTTTTCCAGGACACCATTTATTCTTCAAACATGAAACTTAAGCAAAACATGAAAATGTTATCTGCCCACCAAGGGCTACAGTTACCAGCGGCTTTTCCCATGCCTCTCAGAATGCTGAAAGGAGGGCACATTTTTCTCTTCCTGCTTTAAGCCCTGATGAAAGAATCTGTCCACCTCCTGCAGGTGCTCTCCAATTCAGATGTTTATAGAAAGCACCTGACCCCTTCCCAGCTGTCCCTGATGATTGAACAGGGCTGGTTGGCTTCAGGGCCTTCTGGCCCTTAAAGGGGCAGATGATCCCTATTACAGTCTGAAAGATCTAAAATAAGTTGCCATTCAGAGAATACTACAAGGCTTTTCAATGTCATCAGGGAATTTACTGAAGGGGGTGGATGGGCTGTAGTCTGGGGTTGAATCTCAGCTGATATTTATCATTTAATGTTATTCACTTTTGTTATATATCAATGCTCTGAAACAATATGAACTAAAATTATCTGGTAGCAGAATTTTGCCTTGTATTTTTTAATCAGATTTACTTGTTTATTCTGTGTTTGATTTTTAAAGTGGTTATATAGTACTTTGTTTGCTCTCATGGGAATAGGCAAGGATACACCATATATACCATGGCATATAGTTTGTTTTTTAATTTCATGAGTGCAATGCTTCTTATGATGACCGGTATGCTTTTAGGTCCTCTGTCAAGCAAGCCTTTCATCAACACACCTCTTTGTCTGGCCCCACCATGTTGGAGGTGCTATTCTTTGGAAAAGCACAGTGTGAGATAATGGTTATCCTGGCTGCAGGAACTCATTGTTCAGTTAAAACAATGAGGAGTCCTTGTGGGACCTTAGAGTAACAAATGTATCTGGGCATAAGCTTTCGTGGGCTAGAAGCCACTTCATTGGATGCATGGAGTGAAAAATACAGTAAGCAGGTATAAATATACAACACATGAAAAGATAGGAGTTGCCTTACCAAGTGGAGGGTCAGTGCGACGAGACCAATTCAGTCATGGTGCATGTGGCCCATTCCCAACAGTTGACAGGAAGGTGCGAGTATCAACAAAGGGGAAAATATTTTTTGTAGTGACCCGGCCACTTCCAGTCTTTATTCAGGCCTAATTTGATGGTGTCCAGTTTGCGTAGAAAGAAGTCCTTTAGCACTGTCCCCCACTTGTTAAGGCAACTTCTATCTTTTCATGTGCTGTATATTTATACCTACTTACTATATTTTTCACTCCATATATTTGATGAAGTGGGTTATAGTCCAGGAAAGCTTATGCCCAAATAAATTTATTAGTCTCTAAGTTGTCACAAGGATGCATCATTGTTTTTGCTGATACAGACTAACACTGCTACTACTCTGAATATTGTTCAGTTAGTGTGTATATAAATTTGAAATTACTAGCAGCACATTTGTGTGTTTTATGTCTTCCTGCATGGCTCCTATTTCATTCTTAACTTTCCTTGTTTCTTTAAGTAATAAATTTAGTATTTTAGTAACTGTCCAGAACTAATAAATGAATAATGAAGAAAGAGTAACATTTACGGTGGGTTTTTTTTTAAAAAAACATGGATGATCGTTTCTTTATTGTGGGACTGTAGGATAACAGCTAATGCACACTTTCCAAAAAACAAAGAAACAAAAAAACACTTTGTCCCTGAAATACTTTTAAATGAGGCTACTTCCCTCTTCAAAATTGTAGAATTAATAAGCCGTTAATGATCTAGATGCTTTGAGATTTCTTACTATATGTCCAATGAATGATAGAACTCTTCATGGTGAGCTTGCAAAAGAGTTAAAAGTATAGAGAAACAGTTTTATTGTTGAATGGGATTAGGATAGCCAATTTTCTAATTGCACAAAACCAAACATGCCTGCCCCTTTTCTGAGGTCCCGCCCCGTTTGCTCCATCCCCCCTCCCTCCGTCGCTCGCTCTCCCTCACCCTCACTCACTTTCACCGGGCTGGGGCAGGGGCCTGCGGTGTGGGAGTGGGAGGGCTTTGGCTATGGGTGCGGGCTCTGGGGTGGGGCTGGGGATGAGGGGTTTGGACTGTGGGGAAGGGCTCTGGGCTGGGGCAGGAGGTTGGGGTGGCAGGTGGTATGGGCTCTGGGGTGGGGGTGCAGGTTCTGGGTGGGGCCAGAAATGAGGGGTTCATTAGGTAGCTAATTGAGGTCAGAACATGTAGGGATCAAGTGAGACAGGCTAAAAGTCGAGTAGAGTTGGACCTTGCAAAGGGAATTAAAACCAATAGTAGTGGGGCTGGGAATGATGGGTTTGGGGTGCAGAGAGGCTCCAGACTGGGGCTGAGGAGTTCGGAGTGTGTGTGTCGGGGGGTGAGGGCTCTGGCTGGGGGTGTGAGCTTTGGAGTGGGGCCGGGGATGAGGGGTTGGGGTGCCAGAGAGGGTTTGGGGTGCAGGGTCCCAGCGGCGCTTACACATCTCCTGGGAAGGTGCTGTCGGGTCCCTGCAGCCCTTACATGCATGGGCGGCCAGTGGGAGCTGCGGAGCAGGCCCTTGGAGCGTGGGCAGAACACAGAGCCTGCCTGGCTGCCCATGCATTTAGGGGCTGCAGGGTCCTGGTGGCCACTTCTGGAAGCTGCGTGGAGCTAGGGCAGGCAGGGAGCCTGCCTTAGGGCCGGCCCTCTGCTGTGCTGCCGACCGGACTTTTAACAGGGCCGACCAGGGCCAACAGGGTCCCTTTTTTACCAGGTGTTCCAGTCAAAAACCAGATGCCTGGCAACCCTAAATGAGACAGGAAAGTCTGCTAGCTATAAATATTTGAACATGAATTAGGAGTTGGGCAGGTAATACCATTCAATGGATCCATATAACTCAAACCTTACGCTTGCTCCATCTGTGCTGTGTCTCATCACAAGTCTACATGTGAAACCCTTGTAACTCATTTCATTTTTTCCTCCTTCTCATTTGTTTGATAAAGGAATGTGGAAGTACTCTCATTTTCATGTTTAATACTTCTGTGATATTGCACTAATCAATACAATCCACCTGAGACTGCATTCCTTTTTAAAAGTTGTTTGCTCATTGTACTAGTTGGATTATACCTTGCCTTGAGAGAAATATATAAAAACTTGTTCCAGTTGGTAGGATATTTTTCCTATTTTTTAAAAGTTGGATGGTTTGCATACAGTAGCTATCCATATGCAGCCCAGTCTCTAGCAATTTTATTCCAGAGTCGCAATGGAAAAATGTAAAGCTCACACACTTTTTTCAACTCTGTAGGAGGGGAAGCAATTTGAAATGGACACATCAAAGCTGATATACTGTAGTGCTATTTTTAGAATCGTTAACTTAAAAGGACATGCCATGTACATGCTGTACACTGTAGAAAAGTTGAAATGAAACCAACAGATAACTCTGACTCTGTGGACTACAATCTTTTGTTTGAAAATCTTTGGCTAGTGATTTCAATGTCTTCATACTTTGTTTCTATGTCATAATACAATATCTTGTATTCACTGCTAGAACTTGCCTTTAATATTCAATAGGACTCGTGCTCCTAAATTATTTAGACACTTTGAAATATCCAGCTCAGGTTCCTAAATGAAGACTTAGGAATCTAAGGGTTTGTTTATACAGAGAGTTAGTGCATGGCAAGCTGGGGTGCAAATCTTCAGCTCTAGCCTGCTGTGCACTAAGGTGGTGCATCAGGTGGATTGATTAAAATCAAGGAGATTTTAAATCACAAGCCTCAATTTAAGTAATTGACTGTAATCAACTTTTCCATTTGTACTTCAGTTATTTTCTAAAGAAATGTGCATGCTCACTGGTAGATATAACTTGATAAAACATTTTGATTTACATTTTACAATTAAATAGAACCTTTACACTGCATCTGGTATACGAAATATATTTTATTTAAGGAATTATGTAGCTTAATACTTTCAGATTCTTAATTGTACATTTTTAATGTTAGAAAATGGTTAATGATATATTGCGTATTTACTAGATAATTAACGTTTTGCTCCTGATTTGTGTGAAACTGCACTAAGATGGTAACTGGAATTTAATTAAACACCCAAAGCAGCATATAACATTTATTTTTATTAAAACAATCTTAAATGTTTTGGATGCATAAATTTCTCTTATGAAAGTGCTTCACATTTATAACAAATGATTTCTTAAATGAACAGAAGGATTAACTGTAGTCAGGGAATTAAACTGATTATTTCAGGTGGGCCTTGGAAAAAATTCAAATATGCCTTACTGAAAGTGACTGGAGCTCAAGCTCATACTTTCCTAAATCTCTTGACAATGTCACAACAATCTGCTAAATTACTTATACTGTCCTTCAAACTTTTCAAAGTAGTAGAATTCATCCCCTTCCTTCCTCTCTCCTTCCATCCCTCATTTTTATTCATTGACTGGAAGAGGAAAAAAATACATGTTTTTCTGCTTTTTCAGCTTGCAGTTGATTTCTCAATTTTGAAGGGAGTCCAATTGAATAAAAAATTCTGTGCCGTATGTGACATTATCTGATTAAAAGATGACTATGTAGATCATTGTTGCTACCATTATTACATAATCACAACAAATATTGTACAAAGTGTGTTAAGTAAGGTGTCTATGGAAAAGTTATGATGTGCTGAATATGATTATCCTATTTGTATGCATGTGTCATTTTTTGTAGCTGACGTTATGGATATTGACTATGTACCTGTATTTCAAATGTGTTTGCTTGTGTGGTTACCCCACAAGGTATTTAGCCAGCATGTTTTGAAGGGACTATTCAAGTTGAATGGCCAATCAAAGAACACTTAACTCACAACTGGCCATGGAAGACCCCCATTCACACCTGATGGACTTTCCTGTGAATGTTCTAACTAGAATATGGGTAATGGCCTCTGTTATGACTAAGTGAGCCAGGCATAGACCTGTGACTTGCCCACGTGACTCCAAACTCCATCTTGTTATCTGTATTTTTCCACAAGCTTTGCAGAGGGCTTTGTTTGAAACAATGAGTTTCCTGTCAGATGGCAGAAGCTATAAAGGCCCTGGAAGCATCTTAATTTTACCTTTTTCCTGCTCAAACCTCTGGACTATGGACTTATACCAATGGGACCATTCTAACCAAAGGACTGAGGGTCTTCCAGTGATTTGGAAGCAACCAGAGACTTTACAAGCCAGCAGTTTATTCCATCACTGCTAGAAGCCTGATCCAAGAAATTTGCAATTATTGTCTGTATTCAATTCCTTAACAAATTTTAACTCTCACCTTTCTTTCTTTTTTATAAATAAACCTTTAGATATTACATACTAAAGGATTGGCAACAGCATGATTATTGGGTAAGATCTAAGATACATATTGACCTGGTATGTGGCTGGTCCTTTGGGATCAGAAGAATCCTTTGGTTGATGAAACTGGTTTTAAATAACCACTAGTCTAGTGTTTTTGGTGGTGATACAAGGACTGGAATACTTAAGGAGACCATTTTTTCTGACTTCTTCTTAGCCAGTGTGGTGAAAAAGAAGTTTACTTTTGTTGCTGGGCTGGTATATCTTATAGGAGAATAACCACCAGTTTTGGGGTGTGTTTGCCCTATTTCTCAGCAGTTTGTCCTGAATTTGGTATTCAGTTGTGTCATAAATATAAAGGGAAGGGTAACCACCTTTCTGTATACAGAACTATAAAATCCCTCCTGGCCAGAGGCAAAACCCTTTCACCTGCAAAGGCTTAAGAAGCTAAGATAACCTTGCTGGCACCTGACCAAAATGATCAATAAGGAGACAGGATACTTTCAAAGCTGGGGTGGGGGGGACGGCCGGCCAGACAAAGGCTCTGTCTATCTGTGTGATGCTTTTGCTGGGAATAGATCAGGAATGAACTTCATAACTCCTTAAGAAAAAGTAATCTAGTTAGAAATGTGTTAGATTTCCTTTTGTTTAATGGCTGGTAAAATAGCTATGCTGAATGGAATGTATATTCCTGTTTTTGTGTCTTTTTGTAACTTAAGGTTTTGCCTAGAGGGATTCTCTATGTTTTGAATCTGACTACTCTGTAAGGTATTTCCCTTCCTGATTTTACAGAGGTGATTCTTTTACTTTTTCTTTAATTAAAATTCTTCTTTTAAGAACCTGATTGCTTTTTCATTGTTCTTAAGATCCATGGGTTTGGGTCTGTATTCACCTATGCAAATTGGTGAGGATTTTTATCAAGCCTTCCCAGGAAAGGGGGGTGTAGGGCTTGGGGGAATATTTTGTGGGGGAAGACGTCTCCAAGTGGTCTCTTTCCCTGTTCTTTGTCTTGGTGGTGGCAGCATAGGGTTCAAGGACAAGGCAAAGTTTGTACTCTGAGGAAGTTTTTAACCTAAGCTGGTAAGAATAAGCTCAGGGGGTCTTTCATGCAGGTCCCCACATCTGTACCCTAGAGTTCAGAGTGGAGAAAAGAACCTTGACAAGTTGTGACTCATGGAGACATGGGTGTCACTATAGAAGAGGTTATTGCTGTCAAAAGTTGGTTTAGCACTTCAACTATCTCTGGTTCCATGTGCTTAGGTAGTGACCTCCCCCCAGTTCAGTGATGTGACTTTCTTTAAAACGAAAAGGAGTACTTGTGGCACCTTAGAGACTAACAAATTTATTAGAGCATAAGCTTTCGTGAGCTACAGCTCACTTCATCGGATGCATTGCATTGCATCCGATGAAGTGAGCTGTAGCTCACGAAAGCTTATGCTCTAATAAATTTGTTAGTCTCTAAGGTGCCACAAGTACTCCTTTTCTTTTTGCGAATACAGACTAACACGGCTGCTACTCTGAAACCTTTCTTTAAAACGTCATCACCAAACATGGTATTGCTTTGAATGGGTTACCTCTAGTCATCAAATTTTTTATGGTTGGCATGATCACTGGATGATTATTAGTTGTCCATATCATAACATCAGCAGCACCTTCAGCAGTTAAATGTTTACCCTGGTTCTTTGGTTTAGGAATATTGGCAAGAAAATAAGGTAGAGTAAGTACTTGATCCATTTGCTTTACAATCTGCCAACTTTGCTGTCAGGTATTTCTTTCTTCAGTGTCTCTTGAAGTTCTTTCCAAATGTCAATAACATCAATCTTTCTGCAGTTTGTCCAAGTGTACAGAAATAGATTTCAGTACATTCAACATATTTTCTGCATTTCACGTTAGTCCAATGTTAACTTATTTGGCTATGATAGTTCAATCTTTTCTGTCACAAAATTCTTCACAAGTTGTAATCAACATAGGTTACTTCTTAATAAATAGCACAAAACAACCAACCACCAAATTTTGTCATACATCTTAGGGGAGAATTTGTTTGGATCTGCCTTCTCTTTTCAGTGAAACTGAAGCAAAGTGGTGGTTGTGGAAGTATTTTGCAATTTCAACAATTGTTTTTTATTCCTGAAGTTTAAGTCTTTGGCTAAAAGATTCATTGAATGATCACTGCATCCATATGTTATAAGTTTCAGGTTTCCTTTGCTATCTTCTTCTGGAGTTCTTTTTATCTTTACTACATTTCGAGCATTGTCTGTGACAATCCTACATATTCACCGCAACCCCCCCCCCGCCCCAGTTTGTTATATATTTTATTGCTGCTTCTTTGACATTCTGCTGCATGGTCATTTCCTGATAGACAACTCCATCTTACAGAAATAACTGATATATCTTCTGTTGTCACACAGCACATATTACTGAATCATTATGTACACTGCTTTACTCATTAAGACTCAGATTAACAAATTTCCTCTCAATGTTTTTTGCACACTGTTCAGTTTGCTTTTCATACACTGTACACAGCAACCTTCCAACAATGTCTTCTCTGCCAGGTGGAGTGTAGCCTGGTTGTAACGATTGAACTATGCCAATGAAATGTTTGTTCTGAACAAAATGAAATCGAGAAAGTATTGCCAAAATGAACCAAACTATTGTTTCATCTGTGGAATTTTGCTGGTCCTGGTTATGAACTCATCCATGGTTTTACTGAACGATGAAGTGCTTTTTTTGTTGCTTTTTTTAATATAGGTAATTTACCAGTTGATGTATGTTTAGGTGCAGCACTGCTGGTGGTACCAGCAGATGACTCTCATAACCTTTTATGTCTAAGATGGACCCTGAAACAAAATGATAAACTAGTTACTCTCAATCACTATTATTCTGTGCACTGCTTTAAAAAATTGTAAATGAAAGATTCCTGCTATTGTAACTTTGTGCTACTGTTTAAATGTAATAATTTATACAAAACCCAGAGTTATAGGAATAATAGTTGATAAACCATAAGGATTATTTAAATCTATTTAATCCCTTATCTCTAGCAACATACCAAACAACTTGGGGGAGGGGAACATTTTTAAATATTAAAATTCATAAATGCCTAATAAAACTTTATTTTTAAATAGGAAATATTCATTTAGGATGTTTGTTGATATTGAGTATAAAAAAATTATTTCAGAAGTCCAATAGTAAAAGTAAAAATATAATTAATAACTATTCCTACAAACTAACATGCAAATTCTGTTTTGAACACAAATATTTTGAAATTCATAAGTAATCCTCCAAAACACAAATGTAAATCTAAATTATTTACTAGCATGCTGAGTCGTGGAGGCAATCCATAAGAATGGTGCAAAAATAAATTTACTAACGTGTTGATGGAGATTGTTCAGACATATTCATGTCCATATCGTCATTTTCAAAGTCCTTGCCTTCTGAGGAGCGTTTTGCATAATGTTTCATTCTGACAACAAGCCAGGTGTTCCATCTTTGTTGCACTGTTTATATTTGGCACATGTTCCTTATTTTTTTAACCCAGAGGTACAGGAATAAAAAAAAATGCAAATGGGGTCATTTTTATGATCTGCAACCATGGCAGTTTTTCCTCCCATTCCCAGGTGTTGGAATCAACATTAGACGCTGCTCTCTGAAGAATGTTGTCAATTTTCCTCACTGTGTCCTGTTTTGACACCAATGTTGCTCATTTCTGGTTGTAGATGTAGCTTTTTCTCCCTTGTTACAACCCACCCCACCCACATCCCAGGAAAAATAGAAGAACATACAACAATACAAAACTAATGTAACCCACTGCCTTTTGCACTGAAGGGAGGCAGCTGAGAAAGTAATGGATTTCTGTTTGCTCGTGTCTGTCTGTAAACCTGGAAGAAGACAGAACAAGGTCATTTACCTGAAGTGCCTAGAATTGTCCATAAGCAAGGGCTATGAGTATATTTCCATCACCTGGAAAGTAAGTTCCTGTGGTGGGAGGAGTCATAAATTGCTCAGTTTTCAAATTATGAATAATCAGAGCTCTGGTAGGGAGAAGCTATAAAATAGGGGTATGAGATTGTACAAGTGGGCTCAGTGGATGATCCTTATGAGATACATTGTGGTGTCTTTTGGTATCTGAGAACAAATGATGCTCAGAGGTAGTAAAAAGAACCACTTAATTTCTATCTATACTCTAGAACAACATAGCGGTTTGTGCCTTTTAAGAAGCCTAGAAGCAATTATCACAAGGAAGTGTAGTCTCCTGAATCTAGTTGAGCCAGAGGGAAATGCATGAAAGACATGTTTGTTGTAACATTATGAGCTATTTCTCTGTGTTAGCTGCCTCCATATCTATAAGGAGAGAGATTAAAACTATGCAATATTAAACATAGGAAACTGAGGCCACACCTAATGCTTCTCTCTTTGATGTTAGCTGACTCAGGGTATGTCTTCATTACCGGCCAGATCGGCAGGCAGCGATCAATCCCTGGGAATCAATTTATCACGTCTAATCTAGACGCGATAAATTGACCTCCGAGCACTCTCCCTTCGACTCTGGTACTCCAGTGCCGCAAGAGGCGCAGGCAGAGTCGATGGGGGAGCAGCAGCAGTCGACTCACCACGGTGGAGACACCACAGTAAGTCGATCTAAGTACGTCAACTTCAGCTACGTTATTCACATAGCTGAAGTTGTATAACTTAGATCGACCCCCCCCATAGTATAGATCAAGGTTCAATGTTGTTGTCATTCTGTTTGTGAATTGAGAATTTATCTGCATGAAAGATTGATTAATAATGGTGTGATATAGTTCTAGCATAGTTTAATTTGTGTCTGATGTAGTGACAACTAAATTTACAACATTAGATCAAAGCTAATGCTGAACTTCTTGACCTGAACAGAACTGGACACAAGGGAATTGTGACTTGATGGATAAATCACTTAGTTTTATCCTAATTGCTATTGTGGTTTGAAGAACTCAGTCTTTGAAGGAGGTGAAATAAGCTGAGTTCCCAATAGGTAGTAGTCTGTGTAACAAAACCAAGGAAGCTTGACAGTTATTTGCTGAGAAAAATCCCTGAACTGAGCTAGTGTGGAAACTGAATTTTTCTTCTTTCCCTAGAGGCTACCAGAGGAGGTCACTGGCAGAACAGTGTTCGGAATCTGCAATGCAAGCTTCCTGATTTATGTATGAACTTTAAGAGAAAGTGAAGATACAATTTTAAGCAGTGGCAATTGGAAAAACAACTTATCTAAATTTAGGAATTCTAATCCCAGTACAACTCAAGATATATTTCTAGATTGCTAAACCTTGTATCAATTTTGCCTGAATCTTAAGATGACTGTACATTTATTGGGGAACAAATTTAATTTGCTGCCAACTCAGTTTGAAGATTGCTGAAATGTGCAACCACTGATATACCACCTCCTTGAATTTTTAGAATGTTTCACAAAGTTTTAGTTGCTTGACTCTATCGGAACCAGATTTAACAAGAGCTGCATAGTTAAAACTTTTTGTAACTTCTTGAAAATCTCAGACTTTAAAGAAACTTTTGTAAATTTGGAAGATTTAGTGCTGACAGAAGGTATTAGGAAAATAATGCCTTCTCTTCAGTTGTCACTTAGAAAGTGTGGCCCAGATTATCTCATGTGCCTAGACTCACTTGTTGCAAGAGATGGGAAGTGGAACCGTCATGTTGCAATGGGACATCTCCATAATTTTCACAGTGCGTCTGGACCTGGTCCATCTGCATAACTTAGAGAATCTTATGGTATAGCTAGACTGCAATTAGACACCCGTGGCAGGCCCATGCCAGTTGACTCTGGCTTGTGGGGCTTAGGCTAAGGGCCTGTTAAAATGCAGTCTAGACTTTGGGGCTTGGGCTGGAGTCTGGGAGTAGGATGCTGTGAGGTGGAGGGAGGTTCTCAGAACTCAGGCAGTAGCCTGAGCCCAAATGCCTAACCCACAGTTAAACAGCCCCTTAATCCGAGCCAGCTAGCATGGGCCGGAGGAGGATTTTTAATTGCTGGGTAGACATACCCTTAGAGCAGCAGTGAGCAACCTGTGTCTTGTCAGGGTAATCTGTTGGTGGGCCACCAGATAGTTTGTTTACATTTGCATGGCCGCCTGCAGCTCCCAAGTGGCCGCGGTTTGCCATTCCCAGCCAATGGGAGCTGCAGGAAGAATCGCGGGCCACAGGGACGTGCTGGCCATCACTTCCTGCAGCTCCCATTGGTCAGGAACGGCAAACCGCGGCCACTGGGAGCTGTGGGCAGCCATGCACATGTAAACAAACTGTGGCAGCCTGCCAACAGATTACCCTGACAAGCCACAGGTTGCCCACCACTGCCTTAGTCTAGTCAGAATTTCAGAAGAGCTCTGTCCAACCCCTATATGGCTGTTGGGAGCTCTCCTTTGCAGGGATAATAATCACGTGATTAGTTAAGACCAGACTCTTCAGTTTAGTGCCACCTGTCTTAAGCTGTACAGAGTGGCCAAAAGAGGGAAGGCGAATCTAGCCTAATGATGACTTCTACTTATGCAGTGGTGAATAATTAATGCAGAATGCCATAAGATTGTTCACATAGTCTGCTGAACTGAAGAATAGATCTTGTGCTTCTTGTGTTGGTATGTTTGTAATGGTAAACACAAATCACACACTTATATCTCAGTGGCTGGACAGAATACAGTATGCTAATGTTTTGTGCATATTGGATAATCCAGTGGCACTTTGCTTTATCTTCCAAATGCCTTTTTTAGGGAAGATATGTTGGCATATTGGAAAGATATTATCTTTTTAATGAACATGATGTTAGGAAGGAAATACTTGACTGTGGTTTGGTGGCAGTTTGGGTATGTTACGAATGCAGAAATGGGTCAACAATCCAAATGTTTTAATTTTTGGAGCCATTTACTTTATAAAATTCAGATGCAGGGATGAAGGTGTTCCCAAGGATCTTTAAATTAGGTGGGTGACATTTGTTTTGGACAGTGCATGAGGAGTCACTTGACATTTTAATGATCAGTAGTTCTTTGTAGATGGCTCAATCATCAGTTGAAAGGACATTCTCATAATCAACCATACATATGGGGGAGGGGAAGGGAAGTTTTTTGTGTGTATTTTTATTCTTTTTTATAAAGAATATACTCATCTTAAAATAATATTTATTGTTCTAAACCTCTAAAATAAAAGGAGCAGCAGTGGATCTCATAGCTACTTGTTTTACTAAACATACTTTATACTGCTTTATATAGCATTCTATGCTGCTTCTCCTAGAGGTTTAAAATAAATTTTATTATATTTATTTTAAAAAACTATTTTTAAAGAGGAAAATGTTGAGTTATATTCCTTAATGAATAAAGACTCCAAGACCAGCAAGATTCTAGATTCATACAGTTACACTTTGGATTGGAAAATGGGCAACAGTGTTCTGACTGCAAGAAGCTTGGGAGACCATATGAATCTAAAACGGAAGCAGAGATGGGAACAGACATAAAAGAGAAGATTATCATTATTTTTGAGGTGGAAATAGGGATTAAAACTGAAGATCAGGGTTCTAATAATAATAATAATTAATAGTAATTAAAATCCACAAATTGATAAATAATTCAGTAATTGGTACTTATAGCTATATATCTTGTCTAATTTTATAATGGTTGACTGGTTTGAATTTATTAAATAGAGACTACAAATAAGTCAATGATTGGTTTCATTAGAAAATTATACAATTAGCACACAGCAAAAAAGGAAATAGTTTCCACAATTTCTGTGAGAATCCGATCCTGCAGTATGACAAGCTAATTCCAGCCTTGTCTTGGTTCTGATAATTGCTTAACGCTTGCTAATACTTACAGTAAGGTTGTGTATAATCCCATTAGTTCCTCTTTCTACATCATGGATAAAAATACATATTTGTCTGGTAATTTTATAAATTTTCAAGCACCTGATTGGACATCTGTTAGTTAATGCATTATTTATACATATTCCTGTCTATTGTGATTAACACATTGCTGGCTAAGGAAAACAACAGGGAACTGTGTTAACGGTCACTATATGTTTCTCCTAATGATTTTAGCAAGTTGGTATCTTTTCCCCTTTTAACATAACTCCCAAAGCATAGTTGGGGAAGTCTGTCTCCTAAGCAACAAACCACAGCTGATAAGATAGGGGATAGCTAGTTTGGAATCAGTGATCTTCCCAACTTTTTTGGTTCCTGTTGCAAGCAGGGGATATATGACTGGTTGAAGAGAGGGAATTGTGACTTGGAATGCTTCAAAGTGAACACTTCCTTCTTTTGAATGATTTATGTGTACCTATGCAACTTTAAAAAGTTGCAAGTCAAAATTTTCTGATAGATTAACCTAAAGACCTACCCAGGCAAATAACCAGAACCTCATAAATGTTACAGGAATTAATGATGATCTGAAATAATATCTTTTGCATAAAGGAGCATGTACAGCATGTAAGCTGTCAGAACAAATCACCAGCAGCAAGATGCTGCTGCCGCCGCTTTTAGACAGTGTCGTTGTAAGGAAGAATGCATAGAATTGTTTTTTTGGAGGATTATTCCATTGGCTGGGGTGCCATCATATATTTTATAAGAAAAAGATTACAAAATTATCAAGGTAATATTTTTAATCCTTTTGGTGTTATATGTAATACAGTAGTAACCTTTTTGGTAGTTAGATTAAGAACAGGGTTGCCTTACTTTTCCTAAGTGGGATCCTTCTCATTAAGGCCCTAATCAAAAACTTCCTTAAGTCACTGAACAGACTCCCATTGACCACAGTGGGCTTTGGATCAGGACTGCACTCTTAAAACAGGACTTCATCTTTCTCCAACTTAATATTTATTTGCTAGACACAAACCATACACGTAACAATGTCTACGTGAAAAGGAACACTTCATATATTCAGAGAAAAAGGAAATACATTTTCATGGTGACTTAAAGTATGTATATGTAGTATATGTCCATTAAAATTGTGGGCCCAGATCTTTAGCAGTGGCTGGGGAGTGCAAAGTGCAAATCTGCAGAGTCTGTGTACTATTGAGAATACAGTTCTTGGGTTAAACTGAAAATGGCAAGGAATATTGGAACAAAGCAGCACAACTTTAGGATTTACACTTTAAAAACTTCCATAGGGACTTTTAGCAAAGATTAACAATTCATAATTGGCATTCATACATTGTTACTTTATCTGGGACAAAAAAATTAACAAACTACAAATTGAGATATACAAGACTTTACACTGGTATTATTGGTATAAAAATGAACCTACAGCATTTAAACCCTTTCTGTAGTTTTCCTACATGAAAAGGGAGTAGAGGTGGGGAAGTAGGGTTATTTTAGTCAGTGGTTGTCTAGATAGTCATCCCTTAAATGCACTGTTAGTTTTAACTTTAAACCTTTTCTCTGCAGGGAGAACAATCTCTTTCAGACGGCTTTTTAACCTAAACTTTATTAGATTTTCACCTAGAAAGTGCATATATGGTTTAATCTCTTAAAATGAATGACACTGAGTTTGGTTTTTGTTTTGGGTTTGTTTTTTTAAAAAGCTATAAAATATTTTAGGAACAAATAGTGTGAACATGGAAGAAAGATTCTCTCCCCTCCCACCCCACCCCCCAGTTTTATTTAGCTAAAGTGCCTCTTTACTGAAGAAAATAAGTAAGTAACGAGAGAATAACAAGCTGGCAATGTTGGTCTGAAAGCCACACCCTATCAGGTAGTGATCCTACTGAAATATTAAGTGTGCTTTGCTGACTCGCTGTGGCAAGTGTCTTATTACTCCCATTTTAAGGGAGGTGGGAATGGCAATTGAGAGAGAGACAACCTATCATATGGGCTGAGAAGTCTGTCACAGCTAAGGGCCACTGAACCTTTTATTCTTTTATTCTTGAGGTAAAAAGCATTACAGAGAATACATTAAAAAGAAGAACCTACACACATGCCAATAAGCTTACCAGAATTCACCCTAACAAGGAGTCTAACAGGAAGAGTCCTTCAATCACCCCCCTGACCCCTCTAGGGGATTCCTTGTTGTTACAAGTACATCAGAGTTTCAGCTCAGAATGAACACCTAATCCTATGAGGACTTGGTAGGGCACAGTCCTTCCAACCCTACCCTCTGTGGTCCAGGGGTCCTGCCTGCTTGCTGGAACAGGAAGAAGGTTATGAGACAGTTTAAAATCAGACTAATTCTCCAAATCCCCTCTCTTTGTGTGTTTGTCCCTGGAGAATCCAGTTTGAACTAGAATATACAAACCTCTCTAGGGGGCAGCTTCAAAAGGCTAAAAACAGAGGAATTACATGAGCATTCCACTTCCTACTAGAAAATGTACATACAATGCCAGAACAACATTTACACATTTGCATTTTTAATACAACAGACCCCAAAAGTATTAACCCTAATTTATTAAGGTTTCATTTTTTTCAGTAATTTATTTTAATTCTATGAGGTCTGTTCAGGATATTGTTAGTCTCTCACCAAGTCCTTTGAAGTATGTTTACCCTTCAATGAGGAGGTGTAACTGCAGCATGTTTAAGCTTTGATTGAGCTAGGTCACTGAAAATAGCTGTGTAGTTGCGGGAACATGGGCTGGCAGCATAGGTAGCCACTCTGAGTACAGACCAGCATTCTGCTTGAGATGGTTCTCGGGCAGCTAGCTCATAGAATCATAGAATCATAGAATATCAGGGTTGGAAGGGACCCCAGAAGGTCATCTAGTCCAACCCCCTGCTCAAAGCAGGACCAAGTCCCAGTTAAATCATCCCAGCCAGGGCTTTGTCAAGCCTGACCTTAAAAACCTCTAAGGAAGGAGATTCTACCACCTCCCTAGGTAACGCATTCCAGTGTTTCACCACCCTCTTAGTGAAAAAGTTTTTCCTAATATCCAATCTAAACCTCCCCCATTGCAACTTGAGACCATTACTCCTCGTTCTGTCATCTGCTACCATTGAGAACAGTCTAGAGCCATCCTCTTTGAAACCCCCTTTCAGGTAGTTGAAAGCAGCTATCAAATCCCCCCTCATTCTTCTCTTCTGCAGACTAAACAATCCCAGCTCCCTCAGCCTCTCCTCATAAGTCATGTGCTCTAGACCCCTAATCATTTTTGTTGCCCTTCGCTGTACTCTTTCCAATTTATCCACATCCTTCCTGTAGTGTGGGGCCCAAAACTGGACACAGTACTCCAGATGAGGCCTCACCAGTGTCGAATAGAGGGGAACGATCACGTCCCTCGATCTGCTCGCTATGCCCCTACTTATACATCCCAAAATGCCATTGGCCTTCTTGGCAACAAGGGCACACTGCTGACTCATATCCAGCTTCTCGTCCACTGTCACCCCTAGGTCCTTTTCCGCAGAACTGCTGCCGAGCCATTCGGTCCCTAGTCTGTAGCGGTGCATTGGATTCTTCCATCCTAAGTGCAGGACCCTGCATTTATCCTTATTGAACCTCATTAGATTTCTTTTGGCCCAATCCTCCAATTTGTCTAGGTCCTTCTGTATCCTATCCCTCCCCTCCAGCGTATCTACCACTCCTCCCAGTTTAGTATCATCCGCAAATTTGCTGAGAGTGCAATCCACGGCATCCCCACAACTACACTGCTGTTTTTAGCAAGCTAGTTCAATCAAAGCTAGCTCAAAGTCTATGTGTGGTGCAGTTGCACCTCCCAATTGCAGTTCAACAGAGTAAGCGAAACCTTGGGAGTAGCCAAGTTTGGGAAGAAGGCTATCACAAAGTTTATATTCTACTTAAATTACTTCAGCCCTAGTTTGGAGACTGAAATCGTAGATAGACCTTGTGCTGGCCTTCTGCAGAAGGGTGAATTTTGCTACAAAACCTCGTCTCTGGAAGTATGCTTAATGTCAGAAGAAAGAAAAGTAAAAAACTTAATCCATACAGAAACTGAGATATTAATGATTCCTTATTAAACGTAGGATTGATTGTTCTTTTCACTTTACAGTACATTTATGCCAACGTAGTGCTTCACAGTGAGAGAGCAATATTTTGGAGGTGGGAGGAGAAAAAGCTGGGGCTTGATTTCTTGTGTCCTTGAGCATAAAATAATGCATGTAATTAACAATCGTCCTTTCTCTCTCTTAATGGTACTGAGAGAGACATAACATGAGCAATTATAGTATTTTGACTTCATGTTGAAAAATCATTTTAATTCTTTTTGAGTCATAACAGTTTATAAAGTGGACAGTATTCTGAATCAACGAATGGTGTTATAAAAGTTAGTATACATTGAAATGGGACTGCTTCTATTATTGACAGTGTTTTCTAAAATCTGTCTTCATATTTAGGCAACTGTGCTTTATCTTGTTGGCAAGCTGAGTTTGAGCACACCGCGATGTGCCTTTATGCTGGGGGTGGGGGGTGTTTGGCTGGCCGGACTAATGAAGGGAACAGTGCTTTATGGCTGGGTGTGGGGGAAGATGAAAACTGCTGCAAAACAGGGGGAGGGGGTCAGCATGGTTGCTGACTCATCCCCTGTGAATGCAGGGTTTAAAAAAGGCAGCTCTGCGCCTGAAGCCTCCCTTTTACACGGAGCAGGCTGAGGCACCACCCACTCTCCCTCCCCTTTAGTGCTAAAATACCAAGTTTAGTCAACACCTGCTGTGGGCATTATGCTAGCTGCCCCTTTTATGGGGGGCCTGGGAACGAATTTTTCCCCTACCACCATATTGGCTTAGGTGCAGTTGGGGGGATTTTTTGCCTTCCCCACAGCAGGTTCAGGAAGGGCTCTGTTCATGCATGGGATGATAGGCAGTAGGCCACATGTTGCAACTCATTACTTAAATATAGGGCAGATGTCCAGTGCAGGTACTCCATAAGAAAGTGACTGGATAAATGGCTTGGAAAGGACTTAAAAAGAGGTGTTCATTAAAGGAGCGAGGGGGAGGGGGTTGGGGACTCCTATGATTGGTACAGCATGGAGTCAACCCAACCCCCATTGTTACAGCCCACCTTAGCCCTCCTACGAGGGAGGTGGGGGCGTTGAATGGTATAGTCCCAGCAATAGATTTGCTGGAGGGACATAGATGGAAAAAGAGGGGTAGCTGATAAAAGCCCCCCAGGTAATTGTGCATAAACATGGGGTTACCTGCACTGTACACTGTTATGTGCTGGGTAGTCCCAGATATCTAATAATAAAGTTAGCCTGATTTAAACCCAAGTCAAAGGTCTCCTATCCTTCTTTTGGTATGGCTGGACAAGGACTCTTTGTAAAGAAAGAACACATGAGAAAAACATATTGCTTGTATTAGGAAGCAGTAAGCTTTTGTTTTGCTATCTTTTGTTAAAGGTGTTGGGTGGGAGCTTCTTTGTCGATGGTTGCATTTCCCCATTGTCAAGGAGTGCCCGGCAGAGCTAAGGAGAGGTGTATATAAAAGTGGCCTTTGCATTTCACTGATCTTGGGCTAGCTGTGTGCCTGCCTGGTCTGCTAGTATAATTTAGACTAGCCTTCATCCAACTGGAGTGCAGGAATTGCATAACTGAGAAATAGCTCTGCAGATGTGGGCAAGTAAGTGCATTCCGCTTGTCTGAGACAATTAATTCTTTTGCCTTCAGGTGGCTCTAAATGACCCTGATCCTGAGAAGCTGAAAATGCACCCAGATCAGCTGCACATAAATCATGCCCTTACAATGGCAGCACAGAGTGAGGTTGGTATAGGAGTTGCTAAAAGAACTATACATCACCAAGGGATACTCTGTACATGAGTGATCTTTCCATAGCCAGCCAATATGCCTTTAAGTAAGGCCTACCATCAGTGCAGTGACAAAGCTGCTGTACCACATCCTATCATCTGGACTTTCATTTCCCCTGACTTTCATTGTTCCAAACCTGAAGTCATTCTTGGGGGAAAAACAAATATTGGCATTTGTGAAACTAGTTTGTCCAAGGAAATGTTTTGAGATCTTTCTGAAAACTTAGACATTTACTTAGGTACCCATTTTGTTTCCCTTTACTGGTAGGTTTGCATATATGTGAAACAGGCAAACAGTCAGGTGACCTGACAGATAACCAGATATGAAAGATCATTATGCTTCCTTTGAAGACACTGTTGTAACAACATGACTTCTTCATCTACAACCAGCCACTCATTTTTGTTTAACTTTAAGGGATCGGGCAACATGGGTCCTTATAGTCCACCTACATTGTTATTGTCGGCAGAAACCAAACAAGAAAAATGGATGAGTGCTGTGTCATGTGCACACTTTGAAACTGGATTCAATTATCCACTCTACTAGGATTGTCTTATGCCCAGGAAATCAATGATTCTGGAGTCTGACAACCATATCCATAGCTTTAATTGGAGGTAGCTTAACTGGATAATTTCTAGTGCTGAATGAACCACCTATAAAGTAGAGAAAACTGCGCCACTGTTCAGAAGTTTAGACACATAACAACTCTCATACTTGCTTCCATATTCCAGGAAAAAACCTGCCTCTGAGCTGTTCTATTGTAGTTGCATAAGTTCAGAAGTTGTTGCTCTAGACAAACTGAATGCCTGCCCACGAAAGAACCATTTTTCCTCCCTGATAAAGTTTTACTTTGGCTCGTACTTGCTTTTTCTTTTCAAAATTATTCCTTCATATCACATTAACTAAGCCATTTGCTTACCATCGTTATGTCTAAAACCATCGCCGCGAAAGTAGGTTATATAACCTCACCTTGATAAAAGGTTGACAAACAAAAGCTATTTGGTCATAACAAACATATTCAGAAAGACAGATGCTTTATTTGTGGCATATGCAGGAAAGAAAAGGGAGCTAAAATATCAAAGTCCATCATTTCAAGCTCTGTCTGAAAAGCCATCTTTGAGGTCTTTAGCAAATGGGGTAAAACTCCTTTGGGTTAGAAACTCCCTTGTAGGTCAATTTCCACTTAATGGGGATAGAGTAGTATGTTGCATAAGGAGTTCTGCAAACTTTGGGGGTCTTTTCACTCATTACAAAGTGGCCATCTCATTAACTGAAGCATTTGGTCATCAAGTCTTGAAAGCCACCATAATCCTTTTTGAGTCTTCTTTTCCTGTCTCTTCTTCTCCCGCCCTTCCTCATTTGTGGATTGCTTGTTAATTCACAGTAATCTGTCTTTCAGATGGACAGAATCTAGGCCAATTTTGCTCTTAATCATAAATTTCTAGTCTTGTAGCAGGGAATTCAACAGTCTGGAGAAGGGGGAATTAATGTTGTGTAATAGGGTTATATTTGCTTCAGAAGATATCATTCTGGAGTTCTTCTGAAGTTCTGTACACTCTGGACAAAAAAGTACCCTGTTGAGCTCTCTCTGTGAATGTTCTTGGATGAAACTACACAATAGACTGCATCTGGCTTGATGGATCCCCTGCTACTGGAAGACCAGAAGAACAACATTGTCCTATTTTTATCAGTAATTCTTCCTTCCTTGATGCCTTTGAGATACTTCAGGTATTTTGGCAATTTGAGTGAGCTAGAATTTAGGTAAGTCAAGTGCATCTAGAATCCTTGCTTTCCTAATTTGCAGAGACTCATTCTGTATATGTTGAGAACATGGCAAGAGGTACGTGATAAATAAATAAATAAGTAAATAATGGAACGTGATCAGTTCAGTTCATGAATGGGATTATATGACAGGTTTGCTTGCGATAGTAAGGGATTTGTCTTAATGAGGTCCCTTCCAGTCCTATGTAACTGTACTTGTTGCTGGCACCCATCATCTTCCTTTCAATTTGTCAAATTGAAACTTGGTTTTAACTTATACACCCTGTAAGGTACTGTGTGCCTGAAATACTGACTACGTTTTCATGTTATACAATAGATGGGGTGCTCCAGGTGAAAACAGGGTAGATTAAAAAAAAGGAAGATTAATAAATAAATAAATAAACCTGTAATGTATAACACATTTGAAATTATGACAACCTTTAAGGTTTTAATTTATTATAATCTACTAAAATTTCTTAAATTAGGTACAATAATATTAAGCAATACATGTTAGCTGCAAAGTTTTAACAAAAATTAAGCCACTGAAGTGGTGCAAGTCACTGGGTCAGCATCTGGAACCGGAGCTTGTGGAAGTGCTAAACGAGCTTTTGACAGAAGTAGCCTTTTCTGCAGGTTCAAAGAGAAGATTTTTTCATTTCAGTTTATTCAACTTATTCAATTAAATGATTAATTCATTCAAAGGTAAGAAATCAATTGGGAGGAAAGCTTGTTTTCCTTTTTCAATCTCTGAATAGAAACTACGTGTGAGAGGATTAGATCTATAAATTCTAAAACAGTGAGCTGTAGCTCACGAAAGCTTATGATCTAATAAATTTGTTAGTCTCTAAGGTGCCACAAGTACTCCTTTTCTTTTTAGAAACAATTAGTTCAGTAAGTAACTACAGATAATATTTTGTTGAACAAATCCGTTAGTTTTAAATGCAAAACGTGTTCTAATACATTTTGATAAACTTTTTTTCTTGTCTGTCCAGCACTTTTAATGTAGTTTTAATTTAATAAAAATGTTTGGGTTTTTTTGTGTATTTTATATGAATTTGGATTTCCATCCAATTAGCGCTTGACACACATCACAAATAAAAAGTTAGTCATGATCTAGTGAATAAGAAATGCATCTTCCAATATTTTTGAACATAAAAAATTAAGAATCTGAATAAAGGTAAGTTAAGCTATAGAATTGCTTAAATAATTGCTTACAGCATATGCTTCTGGTTAACAAGAAGAAGCATCAAATTTACTGTCATGGCTGCATTCGGTTTTAAAGGTTTAATGAGAACCAACCTTTCATTAGGGAAATAACTAAAAATATAAATTCAAAACACCATTAAAATGGATTATATCCTACTTGCTTATTTAAATCATGAATGAAATTGGTGATTTAAATCAATCCACCTGGGGTGAAAATTTCTAGATTTATACAGCTGAGGTCATACAACAGAGCATAGGAAAGAGAGTTCTCGGTCTGGAATCTTTCTCCATCTGGTCTGGCACAATGTACAAAGTGTGCTGACGGAGAACAAGTCCAAAGTCCACGTTTACTTCCCTTAACCCACATTTAACCATGTGTCTTAAGGGAAGAAAGGATTAATAGAGAAATGGGATGTATTTCAAGTTTTTGTAGCCTAGCTTTGCTGTTGCTGCAGTTGACAGATTAGATTTTTATAATGCTGTTTTATCAATTCTACATATGCCTAGAACATTTTATAGTTATTAATGTTATAATATTAACAAAAAGAAATTAGTAAAATGGTATTGAGAGGAATGGGGAGGTTATAGTAACAATAAATAAAATGAGAGTTAAACTTTTTTATAAAGACAGTGTGTGTGTGCATGTGCGTGTGTGAGAGAGAGAGAGAGAGAGAGAGAGAGAGAGATGTTATATTAGGTGCCATTAATGGCAGTGTCAATGTAAAACAAGCAAGGGAATAATTTTGCTGCTCTTGACCCTGACTAGGCAGCATTTGGAGTGTAGTGTTTATTTCGGGCAGCAATTTAAAAAGACAAATTAGAGTTCAGTGGAGAGTAACTCAAATGATAAATGTGGTTTGGCAACTAAGACCTCTGACGACAGAATAGAGAAAATTGTGCGCATTTAGCTTACATAAAAGAAGAGTGAAGGGAGAAAGGATAATTGTCCACATGTACAAAAGGACATGTTAAAGTGGACGGGGACAAAAATGCATTAGTTAGTAAAGAAGAGACGGTAGTAGTAGGAGGATTAAAAGGCAGCATGGTGGATTAAAAAAAATATACAGGAACAACTTGGTAGAATGAGCTGTGAAAGGGGAATTACAGAAACAATTTAACTGGGTATGTTCAGGGCTAGAATTGACATCATCCTATCAGGGAGAGTTGCTAAGGAACTTGAAATCAGTCCTGCCATCAACCAGGACTAAATGACCACTAGGGGTTCTTTCTAACCAAATTAATTCAATGATAGTGAGTATTTATTATAAGAAGATAATATACTCCTTATCACAACCTGAAAGCACTGAAAGGCTACTAAATACTATCCATTTTGAGAGGCATTTTTAAAATACAAAATTTCGTAAAATTTTATTTCAGACACTAGACCCTCTGGAAAGTTTAAAATGTGTTTTATTTCCTGGTATGTTGGTTGTTTTCTATGGCTTGGTGTGGTTTCTTAAGAGCTTGAAAGTATTATTCTTTCATGGCAAACAATGAGTTTTTCCTCATATTAAATGTTTATTTCAAATCCATCCATTTTTATCTTGCCTAACATTCTGCTGGTGTCCCAACATTATCAATGAATGCAGCACAGCTTTGGTAATAGCATTTAACAGAGCCAACCTAAAGTGTTGTATGCATCCGATGAAGTGAGCTGTAGCTCACGAAAGCTTATGCTCAAATAAATTTGTTAGTCTCTAAGGTGCCACAAGTCCGCCTTTTCTTTTTGCGAATACAGACTAACACGACAGCTACTCTGAAACCGTGTATTTTGTAGGCACCAAAATAAACAACTATTTTTAAACTGGCTTAGTGACTTGTAAAAATAATTAATTACAGCAAAATAAAGTCCTAGATATCTTGATCCCAAAGTCTTCCCTTGAACATGTATTTTTTAGAGGTATGCTTTAAGATTAACATTTGTTCCTGGGGCTAGTGCAGGGGCCAAGGTGTGACAGCTTGCACTTTCCTCTCTTCAAGAATTTCTGTGGGGCCAACCTGGCTTCTCATACAGGTGAGAGCAGCCTGGAGGGCTGTTTTAACTTGGATGCAGGCTGCAGGAGTCCCTGTGACACACAGCATTCTAACCACTCCCATGCTGCCAATGAGAAATGTTCTCCCTGCCCATCAACATGCCGCAGACTCTACCTTGTGCTTGGGTGTGGGGGAGTGGAGCCGGAGCACAGAGTTGGCTCTGCAGCTTTCAAAGAGGGACACCTGTACCTGGGGTACTTCATGGGGGGGAGGGGCTTATGGCCCTTTTACACATACTATTCCAGTGCAAAGGCGGTGAAACACACCAGTGAATTCCACCTGAAAACATCCTTTGATTATTGATGTCTTGAGTTACTGGGTGAGAATGTTAATTGTTTTCTGTGTTCACTGAAGGTGAAAACAGTTACCCAGGAAACACACAGCCTTTACTGCAGCTTGCTGCATGTGGTGTGCAAGGCAACATATCTTCAGAATTTTTAGTTTCCAGTAGTCTTTTAGTTGTCCCTGTTATGAAGTGAAACAGGATATTGTTTACGGAATATAAGGTCGTATTTTGAATACACTTCTAGGATGAGCACACAAGTTGCTGCAATGTACTCTGAATATCCATGGAACCAAGCTATCTGCAGGCATTCTGTTAGGCTTAAGGGCATGGAGAGAGTTTGTTGTCAAGTAAACCAGAATGTTCATGCTATCTGGTCCATAAGAAATTAGTGTACAAGCTTTTTATATAAAACTTAAACTTAACTTTAAAAATGACATTGTTTCAAGGACTATTCATCTCAAAGTATTAAATTCTGTATCATCACAGTACAGTAGTATGGAAATTAATACACAATATCTCTCTAGATGTCTGAAACAACAATGCAAATGCATTGCTTTAGGGTTTCTGTGCAATAACCTTTTTCAGTTTTGCCAGCCTGCTAAAGTTTTGTAAGCACAGATGTAATAGAGGAGGTGATTTTTAAACAGTGTAATTAATGTAAATTACCTCTTTTGATTATATCTGTTTTTCTGTCCATTGTATCTTGCATATTAACTGTACCCATTAATGTGGATGCCTTTCTCTTTAAGTCTTTGACTTGTTGAAGGTGGGGTGCTATTTAACAAAAGACATGCCTACCACATTCCAGTTGTGGTTGTGACCTTCTCTGCTCTTGCAACCTAAGAAGGGCGGATCTGTATTAGATTGGAGACATTTGTATTAAACAAAGCCAGAATTAGTGGTTTTTGAAACTCAATAGTTGCATTCTTCCTTCTGAGAGATACCTTTGGGTATCATACTTGGAAGCTGTTTAAAGCTCACAAAAGGGACATTGCACAAAAGCATAGTAGAGGAGTAAAAAATAGGTGTTCCCTTTGATATTACAATTGAAATTGTAGGTATTGTAGAAAAAGTATATTATAATTATCCAAACTAGCTAATTTGCTCAGGCCACCAAACTTGACTTCCCATAAAAGAGCCATGATAGTTCTAACCAGCACTGCATTTTAGTTTTGGGGTGAAGAGATGGGTGTCTGTGTGCGTGTGTGTCGGGGGTAGGGGGGCACACAGAAGAAGAGGAGCACACAATTAGTGATCAACCATGAAAAGAGTATTTTAAGTCTGTATACTCCAAAAGTGGATTGTGCAAGGGAAGTTTGCAGATGGGTTGCAGGCCCAGTATGAGTGGAGGCTCAGGGGTGGGGGTAGGGGGTTGGAGAGTGAGCTCACCCTGCAGTGGCAGCTCCTGTCCCATGGAGCTAGGCTTGGCTCCTCACTCTGAGTATTGCAACCTCATGGATGGGGTTGCAGGGTGACTCACGTTTGACTTGTCTGGCCCTCCATTGTGATGGCAGGATGGCTGGGCCAAATTTGAATGGCCAAACCCGAGTGCCACTGCCACTCCATGAGCCAGGTTGCAATGCCCAGAGTGGGGAGCAGGCCCGCCCTGCAGGACAGGAACCATTGCTGCAGAAGGAGTACAGACCTTCACACCAGGCCAGGAGTAGGGTTTTCATGCCAGGATGGAGGGAGCTGCTGCAGGTAGTCAACACCCCCTCAGTATGGTGAGGAGGACAACACAGCGGTGGTGGAGGAAGATACTGAGCTATGATTTTGCTCCCCCTGTCATCTGCAAATTTGGATCCTGGGTGGGGCACAAAAAAAATGCAGTTGATGGGTCACCTTACTGAAAAGTTTGGGAGACACTGCTTTATGTGACTTCCTTTGTATCACATAGGACTTATGTGGCAGAGGCAAAGACAAAATTCAGTTCTCCAGGACAATATTCCACCTAGCCACGAAACTGACCTTTCTCTTCTGCAATTCCCAGCTTCATTCATTACAAAGCTTCCAACTTCTGCAACAAATGAAGCAGGGCTCTTATAGACAACAGCCTCCTTCTCTGCACAATCCCCAGAGCAGGTCCATCCTGTGCACTGAATGAGGCAGAGATCTCCTGTGGGGGAAAATATAGTACGTAATCACGTAATTAAAGCCTGCATTATAATGCACAGGCAACCTTATTACTGGCATTTCCTGACTCTCGAGTGCTTAACTTGGCAATGTTAATAGTGTTCTTTTAATGTAGGGTGTATCTGTGTAACTTCTAATTTTAAAAGGAAAAAAAAATGTCTTCACGTGGCATCATATTGACACCCAGGCGGGCCATTAACAGGGATGGAACCTTTCCATGTGCTGGATAGACTGCTCCCTCAATCTCCTTGCCCACCAGTCCCATTTCCCCTTCTCCTAGTGGCTCCCAGTACTGCCCATTTCCTTATGTCTCCTAATCACATTCTCCATTCCTGTCCCCCTTCTGGTCCCCTGCGTATTCAAATGAATGGTTGCCTGGGCCCAGCAAGGGGACCAGTGAGAGCACTGAGAACACAGAATAAAGTACCTCTTCTCTGAGTTAAGGTGCCCAGACCTGTACCCAGTATGTCCCACTACAACAGAAGGCAAGTCTTGTTCAGCCCCAGGCTGGAGCATGCTTAGGCGGAATCTTTTGGGGATATCGAGCTGTTAAAATCTAAGTAGTCTCCATTAGGGATGTACAGACTCAAGATTGTTTTTCAAAGTTCAAATTTGGGTGGATTTTCGTAGGGATGGCAAAAGTTATATCTCAGACAAAAAGGCTTGATTTCAACTCTCTGCTCCAAGGAATTGGACTAAAGGTATTTAAAAAAAAAATGCCAGCATATTTTAATATGGACAAAACAGCCAAGCTTTCCTGAGACTTGTTCTTAGAAATGGCTCAATCCTTTTGGGTGACGTTTTCTAAAAGGAAAACCCACCTTGGCCTGAACTGTTGAAATTTGACGAAGTTACAACTCAACTGAAAACAAGGTCTTGTAAGGGAAGTGGCAGGCAGGCAGGCAACCTTAATAATAGCTAAAAGAAAAGGAGTACTCGTGGCACCTTAGAGACTAACAAATAATAGCTGTTACTATAAACCCTCCCTATAATAATGTAGTTTGTAAAGTATTTTGAGAACCTTTGATGAAAGGTGCTGTATATGTGATTTTGTTTTTCTTATTTCCTTTGTTTAATATTATATTATTGTTATAGTAGCCAATTACAGATAGGCAGAAAATATTGATTATCACTGTAATAACAGTTTGCAACTGCACATTTTAGAGAAATTCAGCTGTTCATGCCAGCATAATGGAGATTTGAATCAAACCTAACATTTTATTATGAACATCTTTGGTGATAGTTTCAGTTTATTTTAAATGAGTATTTTATCCTGCATTTGATTTTTCTTCATATCATTTTTACTAGACAAAGATGAAAATGGAGAAGTAGTAGAGCCAAATCCTACAAATACTTGCTCTTGTGAGTAACGCTGTTGCAGTCAAGGGGGCTGCTAATATGAGCAATGATTTGTGGGCCCAGGCTGTTAAGTGACTCATTGGGGACCACATTCTGCTTGCCATATCCATGTTTTCATTCAGACTACTCGCAGCATAGGGTGACCAGACAGCAAATGTGAAAAATCGGGATGGGAGGTGGTCGGTAATAGGAGCCTAGGTAAGAAAAAGACCCAAAATCGGGACTGTCTCTATAAAATTGGGACATCTGGTCTCCTTATTTCAGCATGATATACTACTGATTGTGAGGATGGGTGAAATCTGAATTTAGATTGGGCAAACTAATAAATTATTTATTGCATTATATTGGCGGCCAGCACATCCCTCGGCCCACACCACTTCCCGCAGCCCCCATTGGCCTGGAGTGGCGGACCGTGGCCAGTGGGAGCTGCAATCGGCCAAACCTGTGGACATGGCAGGTAAACAAACCATTACAGCCCACCAGGGGGCTTACCCTGGCAAGCCGTGTGCCAAAGGTTGCCAGTCCCTGTGGTAGTGCTTAGTGTCACACTGCCTAGTATGGGTCACTGTCAAATTCAAAACAGACTGTAAGAAACAGGGAACACACACTCCAAAACCGGTGCTTATTCTGTAATTAACTTTCACCAAGCCAGTAACAAAAATGAGTTAATGTGTCACCACACTGGTTAACAAGAAGCCAATGCACACAAAGGCCTTAGGAATCCCAGCTCCTGGATTACCACCCAGGCAACTGGACTTCTGTGATAAACGATTATTAAAACCAGAAATCACATAACAAGTGGAAATCATTATTAAAAGCAGAAATCACATAACAATCCCAAAGGACCAGCCACTTCCCCAGGTCAAAATATGCCTTCAGGATTTCATCAAATGCCATGCTGCAGCCAATTCCTTTAGTAAACTAAAAATTAGACATTTATTAATAAAAGGAAAAGGAGACTTATTAAATGGTTAAAAGAAACTTATACATTACAATTGATTTCAGAGTCTGTAGATCAGGATAATAGCATTCAATAAGTCTCCCTGGATCACCTAAAAGATTGGATGTCATCTGTCCTTCATTCAAAGCTTCCTTGTTAGAAATCACAGGCCAGAGAAGTAGAGCAGGATTGAAGACAAAGCAGTGATGTCAGTCTTCTCTTTTATATCCTCAGCCCATGAGCTTGGAAAGTTGGTGGCAAAAAAGAGGGAGTCTTAGATCACATGCCCTTACATTCCTTGCTGAGTCATAGGACGGCCATTTCCTTAGTTTTAGAATCATAGAAGCATAGACTATTTAGGGTTGGGAGAGACTTCAGGAGGTCATCAAGTCCAATTTGCTCAAAGCAGGACCAACACCAACTAAACCATCCCAGCCAGGGCTTTGTCCAGCTGGGCCTTATAAATCTCTAAGGATGGAGATTCCACCACCTCCCTAGGTAACCCTTTCCAGTGCTTCACCACCCTCCTTGTGGAAATAGTGTTTTCTAATATCCAACCTAGACTTCCCCCCTGCAACTTGAGACCATTGCTTCTTGTTCTGTCATCTGCCACCACTGAGAACAGCCTAGCTCCATTCTCTTTGGTACCCCCCTTCAAACGTTCTCTGAAACATCTCCAGGAGGGGCTCACTGGGCGAGTTGAGTCTGTTCAATAGCCCATTAACACAGGGATTGCTTGGATGTAAATATGTCTTGTGGGTGTCCTCCAAGAACAAAACACATTTGAGATGGAAACACATAACCAGTATTCATAACTTCAGATATATGGATTAAAACAGGATAATCATACCTAACAGATTATAACTTTTCCATTGATACCTTACATAACATACTTTGTACAAGATTTATTGCAATTTTGTAACAGTGGTAACTGTAATAGCATAACTAATTATCTTTCTTTTTATACAATATCACACGTAGCCTTAGAGTTGGATGAAGAAAATTAATACTGTTTTGTGGAGGGCTTTGATGTATTCAACAAAATATATTTGGAACAAAATATTCACTATTCTCTGAAAAAGGAAACAGACCAGGTTCTATGGCAGTCTGCCTGGGGGGCTGCCATGGACGCTGGAGTCCTGGGAACTCCAAATGCCAAGGAGCTGCAAACCTGGGATCTGAGGCTTCCAAGGTCTCTGCTCCTCATCAGCCCACCAGGCAGGCAAACTGGCAGGACACCAGGCAGTATTCTGTCAGAAGCGTGTCCTTGAAATGTTTCAATTTTGATGAAATGGACAAATTCCAAAGAAAAATATTTTGTTGGAATTTTTCTGACCTACTCTACCAAGTCATGGGCCCAAGACTGCGTGGTGCTGGACTCTGTACAAACACAGAACAAAATGTCAGTCCCACCGCAAAGAATTTACAATCTAAATGTAAAGTATAATCTAAGTCAGGGACGGGGAAACTTTTCCTGTTGTATCCCCTCCTTACTATTCATGGAATTTGATGTGCCTCCCTGAGTTCTGCACTGCGGTGGGTGCTGGCCAGGGCGTTTGTGTTGTTTGTGTCCCAGGAGAACCATTTTTTAAAAGGCCGCTCCATCTCCCCCATTTCCTTCCTTCCCCCCCTGCTCCTCACTACCTACTCTATTTTTATCCCACTGATCTAAGTATAAATTTTATGGACTTTGGTCCTAATCCCACTAAAATCACTACCAATATTTCCATCAAACTTTAGTGGTTCTGGGATTGGGCCCCTGTGTTTGTCTGTTGGCTTCAGTTTTTGCCAGCATACAATATGTGCCTTGCGTTTATATATTTTTAGATTAATTCTAATGTTGCCATATGTGGGTGCAGTCTTACAACCCATGGGATAAATATCAATAGCAGTTTATAAAACTGCAACATAATAAATTATTAGACTACTTTTGTGCAGAAAGTAGCTAGTCTTATATAGGGTATAAGCATATGGATCATTCTGGTTTGCCTTCGTCCCTGCTGGTTTTGTTTTGTTTGTTTGTTTTTACTGCACCACAAATTAAAACAAATAAAAATCCTAAATGTTAAGATGAGGTAAAATAAGAGACACTTCATTAAGGAAAATGATGTTGAATCTGTATAAATTTCTAGAGCAAATATGCATATTAATTTCCTTTTTTATTTTATTTTTAACCAAACAAACTGGCTTTTGTCAACCTAACCAACTGTATTTCCTTCAACTGGAATGTGATCTGCTTTGTGGCTTGACTAATACTGCAAATAGGTAAGTTAGTGATTTTTTTTTTGTGAAATTGTATGTGCAGTATTATTTGACATGTAGCTTGAATAAATAACTTAACCATTCTAATATTTAAAAAAATGTTTAAAGTTTGTGTCTATTAATCAATGCAGATTATCTATACTAATTGACAATTTATCCCTACTTAATATATATATTTTCCTTGCACAGCAGTCTGCATGCTCACCTCATTTCTGCTCCTTAGATCCACTAATCTGGACTAATAGGTTTTCCTTTCTTCATTTGTACTGGCATGCAGAAAGACCAATCACATTAAAGTTGTTTTTTCCTCTTTTGGGAGATGAGTGCTACGAGTCCATTTCAGTAGGATTGCAGTTTATTTTCTCTATATTTTTACAGATGATCAATTTGTAATGTGTAGGGCCCTACCAAATTCATGTCCATGAAAAACATGTCACGGCCCATGAAATCTGGTCTTTTGTGTGCTTTTACTCTATACCATACAGATTTCATGGGGGAGACCAGCGTTTCTGAAATTGGGGGTCCTGACCCAAAAGGGAGTTGCAAGCAGGGGGGGTACAAGATTATTTTAGGGGGGTTGCAGTATTGCCACCTTTACATTGCGCTCACTTCAGAGCTGGGCGGCTAGAGATCGATGGCTGTTGTTGGGCCCTCAGCTCTGAAGGCAGCGCCCTGCCACCAGCAGCACAGAAATAAAGGTGGCAACGCTATACCATGCCATCCTTATTTCTGCACTGCTCCTGGCAGTGGCTCTGCCTTCAAAGCTTGGCTTCCGGCCTGCAGTCGCTGCTCTCCAGCTGCCCAGCTCTGAAAGCAGCGCCGCCTATGACCGTGAAAATGACCAAAATGGACCATGAATTTGGTAGGGCCCTTGTAATGCGGCAAACTTTGGAGGGCAAGAGTAGGAAGTGACAGAAAATGCTTGGGTTCTAACTTCTCCCTCCCACTTTCCATAGCAGGAATCTTATTTCTCTCTAATGAAGATGTATAGGGCTCACCTTACTCGTTGTTGTGGCCTCCCAACTCTTTCATAATGAAGATCCAAACCTCATATACTTGGGAACTTTCTGTACGTGTGTGTAAAGCTCACCAGGATAGCTTGTGAGGGTTGATTTTAAACCTGAATGAACTTTTACCAACCTTTGTGACAACACTCTGTTTACTCTCAAAGCAGCTGCTTAATTGATACTAATTTTTATATCCGATTCATATGATGTTTTCTTTTTTCTACCTTCAAGAAGCCACCCATTGTCTTTAATGTATGGTCCACATATACCCTGAGAGGCTGAATGTCCTGTTTTTGACTACTGTTGTATACTGCTGCAATCTGTGTGCTCTGGCCAGAATGTTTATTATAGATGGGATTACATGGGCAGATGTATCAAGGTCATCCTCACATAGCTAACTCTTCAAAGGCCAAAAAGTATTGGGATTATGGCAAGCATGTCTTGATTTGTGGAAATAGGTCTGTCTGCAATCCTGGACATGCATGCAGATGTTTTAAAATAGAGATAGTTCTGGCCCTCCTAGGATATTTCCATCTGCTCTCCCCAAATTTGCGATATTTTTAGGTAGGCCCTGCTGTTACAATAGTATTAGCTTCAAGATTTGTATGCTTTTGAATTTGGTATTATTATTGGGGAAACCTGAACTGGATATGGAATTTGAATTTGAAACAAACCTATTCCTATTTCTCAGAAAGAGAAAGTAAAGATTTTCGTTCTGCATTTCCTGAAGTTATCTGTCAAAAATATCTCAATAAACAAATGCAACTTCTATGCATCTAAATACTGAATCTACTTCAAATAATTTAATTCATGAACAAATTTCCCTCCCCCTTTTTCTGTAATTGCAAGATAAAATGGTGCAAGATACATGGTTAGCCCATGCCTCATGATTTTTCCTTTGCTATTTTTTTAAACATATTATTTACCTCATGGCCAAATAGGTTAATGCGATATATCAAACAGTACCATACTCTTAAGTTATCTTCTCTACTTCAGGAGGCTATACATCTTTGATTTCTGATGACAGAAAGAAAGGATACATTGCTACACAAATCAGTGGTTCAACAAAGTATTAAAGATATAAATTTCACACTGCTTGAAAAAATGTCCTATGAACAGTTTTAATACAGCTACCCAACATGGGGATGAAGTACTAGTAAACACCAGGTGGGAGAACCAAAAGCAGTCAGTTTCTTAGGACATAGGATTGTAATCCAATGAGAATCTAGATCTATTAAGAATCCTTGCAAACTTGATGCCCATGAACTCCTGCTAAAAGAGAATCTATCCTCCCATCACTGCTTCCCTGGCTAGAGGGTTTTCTATCCAAAATAATTTGCCTTTGGTTTTTCAAAAATGTAACCATCTATTCTAATCCTGACGTATCTTTACCATCTTCTAAGAAGAACAAAGCATTGCGGTCTCTGCTATAGTGACAAATAATGGTGTTTTTTGATGTATCATCTTCATGGACAACAAAGAATCCATCTCTAGTACCTTAAGTATGATATCAACAACACATCTTCCATCATCCTTTTTTCTGTGAAGACCACATTTATTCCCTGTTCTAATTTCATGGGGAAACTGATATCTTAGCTTCCACTCTTTGGCAATGGTCAATGCTGATTTGTCTCCCTGGGTTTGTGTTCAGCTGATTTAGCTCTGCATCAGAGTCGCAACTTAAATCAGTATCCAAAAGATACAGCACCTACTGGAAGTACTGTACTGGAGGTACTGATGTGAATACCTACTGGAGAAACTGATGCGAGAAAGGGTGAAGATTGAATTCCTCCAACTATATAGCGTTAGTGTTTTATAACACCTTTTTTGTCAAGTGTTTCAGACAGTACCAAGGCCGAGATTCAGGTATCAAAATACTATCTCTTTGAATTATTGTTCATGGCAGAGCTACGCAAATGTGCACTGTATTACAGGAAAATAATAATGTACATTATCAAATTGGTGTCTTCCCCCTATTCAGATGGATAATAGTCTTGATGAGTAATAGTGCACTTACAATGCAAATAAATAGAGACAGTGTGTACCCAGTGAGATGTTGTTAATGTCATTTCTCTGGAACAAAGAAAGGTAAACATCAGTGGTGAAAGTAATGGGGCACTGTTTGGCAGAAAGACCCTTTTCAATGGGAATGTGGTTGTTTATATTCTATGCCTACTGCCCATTCATCTGATTGTTAAAAAATTGAGCAAGATGATTTCATGCCTCCAGGGAACAGGCAAGATGCAGGATTCATCAACATAAACTGGAAGAAGATGAACAGAGTGACAGGAACTAGGTTCATCTCTGTCTATCTCTCTGCTCTTTGACTTGCACCATCACTTGGCTATAATTGCTATGGATGACAGTGGTAAGCGCACTCACCCTTTCAACAAAATTAGTAGCTGTTCTGAGTGAGCTGCCTCTCTTCTTTGAACCATACCCTTTTAAGTACAGTGAAGCCTCCACCTACTAGAAGAGAATACAGGGTAGCGCTGTCTCTGAAAAGTTTAGAGCTAGTCAAGCTACAGCCTTTCTCAGGAGGAAAGATGTTTTTATATGACAACACCCATCCCCTTTCACCACTCAGTGGATCAAATGAAGTTGTTCTGTTGTTATGGTGGGGAAAATCAATTTATTTTGCAAATTTGTCTGGATTTTACTTTAAAATAGGAAACACAAATATTTTCAATTAAACTGTAGACTTTTTCATGAAAACGTCCACATCATCAGATGTTCTATTTTTAAACACATTTTTATCAGATCTATGTCAGTGGCTCTTGTTAGTCCAGTTTTGAGGCAGTTGTATATAATTCTCGTAATCCAGAAGATTTAAGAGTGTAGGTCTCTGTTCGAATGAATATGATTGCACTAACTTGAACAGAAGGAAAAAAAGTCAGTATTAGCTTCTATAGAACCAGAATACTTTGACTTGGTAAGCTTCCAAGGTACGTAACAGGCCTTGTTACAGCTATTATGGAAGAATCCTCATATTTAGCTGCATTTCCCTATTAATGAAAGCATTTTCATTTAAATTATACTTTATTTGTAGACTAAATCTAGAACTTTTTTCCAAAAGCATTGTGTGTGGATGGAAGATTTTCTTATACACAAGACTTGTTAAAAAATAGCAATTATTTTTACTAGCAGTATTGTTGAAATTACCGCACTGCACCTAAAGTGGGGGGAGATATTGTCCAGGCTTACCGGAGGAAAGCAGTAGTGCTTTATGGTTGGCTGAGTGGGGGTGGGGTGAGAACAAAAGGTCAGAAACTGCTGTAAAAAGGTGACAAATTTCAGAGTAGCAGCCATGTTAGTCTGTATTCGCAAAAAGAAAAGGCGTACTTGTGGCACCTTAGAGACTAATGAATTTATTTGAACATAAGCTTTCGTGAGCTACAGCTCACTTCATCGGATGCATCCGATGAAGTGAGCTGTAGCTCACGAGAGCTTATGCTCAAATAAATTTGTTAGTCTCTAAGGTGCCACAAGTACGCCTTTTCTTTTTGTAAAAAGGTGGGTGGTGATCAGCTTTGCAGCGCTGACTCAACCCCTGGGAATGTAAGGGCAGAGGGCTTTAAAGATGCAAGTCCTGGAGTTTCTCCATGCAGCAGGCAAGGCAGCACCCACTCTCCCTCCCTTGATGGAAAAAGAGCGGGAGCTGGAATCCTCCCAGATAATTATGGAATAAACATGAGCTACCTGCACTGTACATTTTTATCTGCCAGGTAGTCCCAGATATCTAATAATAAAGTTGTGGCCTGATTAAATCCGTGTCAAATGTCTCCTGTCCTTCTTTCGATATAGCCGGACAATGTGAGTCTTCCCCTGCAATCATTTTTTTTATCCTTCCATAAGAATAATGCTATCTCTATCGCCTCATACTCACACTCACCTATATCTGTCTTACAATTCATATAGCCTTTATGGTAGCATTTAATTTATTTGTATGAAATGAAAACAAAACAAACAAATCGTTCAGACTAGTCAAAATGGTCCCTTTCCAGATAAGATAGAAATAAGCTGTTATCTGTTTTCCAATAACTTTTTAATTTTTGTATGTATTTATTTTTTTACAGTGGGGGCTATGGGAAGCAGCACGGGCTGAGGGATGTGCTGGCTGCCGCTTCCTGCAGCCCCCATTGGCCTGGAGTGGCCAGTGGGAGCTGCGGATGAGGCAGGTAAACAAACCGGCCCGGCCTGCCAGGGGGCTTACCCTGGTGGGGGCTGCGTACCAGAGATTGCCAATCCCTGCTTTACAAGCACCAAATTGACATTAAAAATGGATGTTCAAAGATGTGCAGTTTTTATATGTTTACAGTACATCTACCAATTAAACTTTGAACTACTAAAGAAAATCTGAGAATAGCTAAATATATTGAAGAAAAAAAAATAACTATATCTGTGCATCTGCTGTCCTTGGAGAAACTCCACTGTAACTTGATTACTCAGCGTGGGTGACAGACTTTTTTCATGTAGAAGCATACATTAACATCTCTTGTTCCAAGATTTTTTTTTTTTGAGATCTGATACGTAAGTAATCTTTAAAGCAAACCTTCTTTACACTAAATCACACACTTTCTGTGTTCTGTCCATCCTCCTGAGATGAAAAATCCAGAATATATTCTGTCTTCTGGATATTTGCCTGTTAGTCACCTGTCAGTTTGCTGAATATTGAACTCATTATAATATCACAATACATGTGTAGATGCCAAGTCTTTTCATCTGACAGTGCTTCTCTGTCCTCACTAAGTACTAATCGGAACTAATCATTCTTGATTGGCTCATCTGATGAGCAGAAAATGACATTTCTCTAGTAGTAAATTGGTTTTCAGTAACTCGGATATACCAGTCTGGAGACTGTCCTATAATTAGGTCTATGTATGTTTCCTCTTTCTAATGTTTTATTTTATTTAGAGAATAACTCTGTAGAAATCCACTGAACCAGAACAGTCATTTTCATGTCTCACTTCTCAGTGGAAAATGCTTTAATGTGACTGGTCCATCTGTTTGTTGATAAAATAGAAAGGGGCAAGTCCATCAGTGCAGAATGGTGTATATAAATCCCAGAGATTCAATTTAGAGGTAAGAAAATGTCCTGTTTAATTTTTAATTAGTTCAGATACAAAATTGAAGTTCCAGATTGATAGTTGCACAATGAGATCTATTTAAAGGTTAGTGCTCAGATTTTAGTTGGGTTAGCACTTTATATGTAATGTAAATGTTGTGGGCCAAAAGTTGTTGTCCTGAAATACACCTGTACTATTTCACTGAAGTCTGTAGAGTTAATTCTAAGTAAAATCTGGCCTTGCATTGTTATGTCTTTAACTTATTATTGCTGTATGCCACTGTGGAAGTCTGTTTGTTTGCTTGGTGGGCTCCATAATGCATGGTGTCTTAAAGATTTTAATTTAAAACAGTTGGTTTCTGATACTTTTATCAAGTTTCAGTGATTTTTAACTTATTTTGCATAATTTGTGTCATATGTCTTTTTATTTCACTTTGTGAAATCAAACCTATTTTTCATATTTATCAAATACATTTCCTTTATGTATTGACTGTAACAAAACCCAAACAATATGCTTTTTGACCAGAATAAAATTAACATTTTATTTTGCTTCTGTATGGATTTTGTACTTTATTTATGAATGTAGAAATGTTATTCTAATGTGTATAATTTTTCCAATAGCAATTCTTTTTGACTCCCAAGGATTGTGTTATGTAGCTAGAACTTGTAGCTTAAATTTTATTGTAAATTTTGAAATCTAGTAACATAAAATACTAAAGTGATAAAATGTTCAATCTTTATAATATTTAATATTTCTTTATTTTTTCATTGTATGGTATCAAAATGATACTACAGTTTTCAAATAATTTTGACTCATATTATACTGAATTAGGTTAGGTTGGTATGATATTGGAAAAACTGATGGCAAAGATAAACAAAAAATAATGTCACTCAAAGTTATAATTTACTCTATAACGAGTGGCTTCTGTTCTCTTTCTATGACAAAGAGTTACAAATTTAAGTAAATGCATTACTTAGAGGATTTGTTGCTAATTTTTTTTTCTCAGACAAAATTCCTAATGAACTCAATAGTGGTTTTTCCTGAGTTAAGGTATGCAGATCAAACACTAACACATCCCTAGCTTCTGAGCTGGTCTATCTTCCATTAAAGTTTCTTAGAATATACTCAGCATCTTATGATATTAGACATTTGTATGTAGAAACTGCTAGTAAGTTCTTCCTATCAGTAAGTAACCAGTGACTAAAGTCTGTCACTGTTGACCACTAGAACAATATCTGAACAGCCTTCTTATTTGACAGCACTCTTTTAAAATTCCAGTATTGGAAATAGTGTAGGGCTGAAACTTCAAAGTCTAAAGAATATACTGAACATATACATGTTAGTAGAATATATTATTAGGAGATACAAGACATCTATAATATTTTCTTCCATTTTTCTCTCTGTGTGTTCATAAGTATTGCCATCATAAGTAACACAGAGTTATCAGTTCTGTGTGTGTGTGTGTGTGTGTGTGTGTGTGTGCGTGCATACACACACACTATATAAATGAATAAAATGATGGTTACAGCCTTTTGTGGCACATGCAATATTAAATGGAAAGACCTACTATATAATGGCTTATTGGTGCTGACATGCTAGGTAAGGTGTAGTAAAACCCAAACCAAACAAAAACACGGCCCTCCACCCCAAAAAAGACTTATGCCCTGGGTCAGAAAATCCTGTTGTAAATTAATAAGGAGGTCTTACTCATTTGTGCTCTGAAACAGTAAAGTATACATGCAAATTATACTTGGATTATTTATTAATACTTTTTTGTATAAGGTATTGAAAGATGTATACATATTGTAATGGGATGATATATTGCAGGGGTTCTCAACATTTTTCTTTGAGACTCCCCCTCACATGCTATAAAAACTCCATGCTTACCTCTGCCGCAACAACTGGTTTTCTACATATAAAAGCTAGGGCCGGCATTAGAGGTTAGCAGGCCGGGCAATTGCCTGGGGCCCCATGCCACAGAGGCCCCTGCAAAGCTACATTGCTCAGGCTTCACTTCTGCCCTGGGTTACGGGGCTCAGGGCCCCAGGCTTCAACTCCATGCGGTGAGGCTTTGGCTTCAGCTTTCTGCCCTAGGCCCCAGCAAGTCTACGGACCATTCTTGGCGGACCCTCTGAAACCTGCTCTCTGCCGCCCAGTGCCTCCAGACACCTGGTAGAGAACCACTGATATAGTGCACTGAAATATTGAACTTTAATGCCTCAAAGAGGACCGCAATACTATGTGGTATCCCTGGGTGAGAGAATTTACCTATGGGACTCTGTAGCTGAAAGATGTGTAATGTCATCTTCTACCCCATGGAGAAACTGGAGCCAGATACATTTATCAAAAATTGTTTTGACCTTCAGTTTGTTTTCCCTTGCTTTAACCAAATTAATTCCTTTTGGGATAGAGGAGGTTTATGGGAGAATCCAAATGTTAGTTACTGCAAGGTTTGTTTTACTGTTCTGCCCTAATGAGACTATCCACAAAACTTTAATCTTTAATAAATGCATTAATTTAATGAGAGTAACCAATAGATACTGAACCTGAACTCGTACAATTTAGAGAAGATGGCCTATTTTCTCATTTGTCCGCCAATGACTGGGTTGTATTGATTGTATTTTTATAACCATTGGTGACTTTAAGAAACAATAAACACATACTCTTCTTATAGATGATTTAAAACATTAAGCAACTTGACTTCATAAAAACCCTGTTTGGGACATTTGGAAGCCAGGCCATGGACAGTGAAGTGGTAGAACCTGAAATTTTGGATTTCCATTCTCTCTTCCCTCAGTTGGGCAGTGAACATGCATATGACAGAAAGGCTGCATCATTTCATGGGTGTCCATAACTGTGAGGAGATGTTTATTTCCTAAATCCATGTTTTAGTACCTAAAATGGTAGTCCGATGTTAAGAAGTGCAGAGGACGCACAAATCCTTCAGGGCTAAATTGTAACTTTACAATCTCTCCTGAGTAAGGTACAACATAAAGCTGCACTGCCCTAGGACCAGACGAAAGAATGAAGTATGATTCAGACCCAGCTCCTTCCTTGCTGTCCATATGTTTGAAAAAGGGAGTAAGTTACTTCACTCCTTTTCGTGGAGCAATATACTCCCTACTATATATTTAATCACTGAGTGTGAGAGGTGGGGAATAAATCCAGGGCTCCTCCCATTTCCTGCCTCTCTAACCCCTTTCTTCCCACTTATCCTTAGGGAATAGTATCAGAGAGTAGGCTCTGCTTACACACTCCACAAGGCCAAGGTTGTAAACTAAGCAGGACCAACTCTTTCTCCACTATGCAGCCAAGTAAAGGCAGTGACTGTCAAGAAGTCCACAGGTGCTTAGTGCTCTTGAAAATTAAACCTTTTTTAAAGTGCCCAAATATGGATTTAGGAGAGTATTAAGACTTCAGGCACTTGGCCTGTCCAAAATTTCCAGTCTTTTAAGTGTAAAGGGCTCCTCCTAACCTGCTGACCAGGACATTGCCTGTGAAGTAACTTGTGAAATGGTGGATGATACAGGGTTAATTGCCCAGTGCAATGGTTCTAAATCAGGGGTACACAGAGGTCTTCCAGGGGGCACATCAGCTCATCTAGATATTTGCCTAGTTTTACAACAGGCTGCATAAAAAGTGCTAGCAAAGTCAGTATAAACTAAAATTTCATACAGACAATGACTTGTTTATAGTGCTCTATATACCAGACACTGAAATGTAAGTACAATATTTGTATTCCAAGTGATTTATTTTATAATTATATGGTAAAAAGGAGAAAGTAAGCAATTTTTCAGTAATACTGTACTCTCACACTTTTGTATTTTTATGTCTGATTTTTGCAAGCAAGTAGATTTTAAGTGAGGTGAAACAAGCAGGGGGGTATGCAAGATAAATCAGACTTCTGAAAGGGGTACAGTAGTCTGGAAAGGTTGAGAGCCACAGACCCAGTGCAATTCATGTCTCTCAGCAACTGAAAAAAGACCAGTTCTTTTTTTAAAAAATTCTGATGAAGGGAAAACTACATTAGAGAAATACTGTATGTTACAAATCAAGCCAAGTAAACATACTTTGTAAATGACACAAACTAGAGAAGGAGTACTTGTGGCACCTTAGAGACTAACAAATTTATTAGAGCATAAGCTTTCGTGAGCTACAGCTCACTTCATCGGATGCATTAGCTCACGAAAGCTTATGCTCTAATAAATTTGTTAGTCGCTAAGGTGCCACAAGTACTCCTTTTCTTTTTGCGAATACAGACTAACACGGCTGCTACTCTGAAACAAACTAGAGAGGGTTTGTACTGTAGGTGTGGTGAGTAGAGTTCTCCATGGTCAAACATGCATTGATATTTACAATAATAACAAAGAAAATTAAATGTTTCACATTTCAGGTCTAAAAGCTATGTGAGGAGTTAGATGGCATTTTTTTCAGGAAATGACTTGGTGTGTGCACAGTATTAAAACTGGCTATTATGCTCCACTTTGGTGTATTTATTTTTTAGTGCCTATTAATCCCATCAGTTTAACAATACACCTTATTTCAAGGAATGTATAATGCAACTATAACTGAAAAGCTAGGGGCCTTCTGATTCCAGTAATTCAATTTCAAATCCAGGCAAATTATGATTTAAAAATACATTTGTCTGTCATTGTGCCAATAACTTCAGGGTAAATAGGTCTAATCCCCTGAGATGGGATATTAGATGGATGGGATCTGAGTTACCCAGGAAAGAATTTTCTGTAGTATCTGGCTGGTGAATCTTGCCCATATGCTCAGGGTTTAGCTGATTGCCATATTTGGGGTTGGGAAGGAATTTTCCTCCAGGGCAGATTGGAAGAGGCCCTGGAGGTTTTTCACCTTCCTCTGTAGCATGGGGCATGGTTGACTTGAGGGAGGCTTCTCTGCTCCTTGAACTCTTTAAACCATGATTTAAGAACTTCAATAGCTCAGACATGGGTAAGGTTTTTCATAGGAGTGTGTCGGTGAGATTCTGTGGCCTGCGCTGTGCAGGAGGTCTGACTAGATGATCAGAATGGTCCCTTCTGACCTTAGTATCTATGAATCTATGAATCTATGAACTGGATTCACCTTTTCCATTGCTGGAGCCTTCACTTTCCCTGCCTGTTTTTTTTTTTTTCTGTTGGTGTGCTCCCCATATGAGTGTGAGACTTTATAAAAGAAAAATTATTCAAGCTGGGGTGTGGGCCCTCCTGTATAGAGGCACGGTTAGTACAAGACAGGGGGGCAGACTCTAACAGTGGGATTGGAAAAAAGACACATGCCCTGGATCCATCACAACTCCCATTGCAAATATATAACATCAGGCAACTCATGGGAGATCTTATACCTGCCATTTCTTCTCCTGCTGGGTCTCCTAACCAAGCAGTCATAGCCTCCGCCTCTCCAACAGTACTCCCTTTCTTCCCAAACATTAAGATATTCTAATTATCTGGTATTGAACATCAGGATTAGGGAGGAGGAAGATGTAGCAGTAGAATACAGACCCTGGAATCCAGAAAAAAAAAAGACTTTGACTCCCTCAGGGAACTGATGGCTAGGATTCCCTGGGAGGCTAATATGAGGGGGAAAGGAGTCCATGAAAGCTGGTTGTATTTTAAAGAATACATACCATATTGAGGGTGCAGAAACAAACCATCCCAATGTACAGAAAGAATAGCAAATATGGCAGGTGACCAACTTGGCTTAACAGAGAAATCTTCGGTAAGCTTAAATACAAAAAGGAAGCTTACAAGAAGTGGAAACTTGGACAGATGACTACGGAGGAATATAAAAATATTGCTTGAGCATGTAGGGGTGTAATCAGGAAGGCCAAAGCACAATTGGAGTTGCAGCTAGCAAGGGATGTGAAGGGTAAAAAGTAGGGTTTCTACAGGTATGTTAGCAACAAGAAGAAGGTCAGGGAAAGTTTAGGACCCTTACTGAATGGGGGAGGTAATCTAGTGACAGATGATGTGGAAAAAGCTGACGTACTCAATGCTTTTTTTGCCTTGGTCTTCACAGCCAAGGTCAGCTCCCAGACTGCTGCACTGGGCAGCAAAGTATGGGGAGGAGGTATACAGTCCTCGGTGGTGAAAGAAAAGGTTAAGGACTATTTAGAAAAGCTGAACATACACAAGTCCATGGGTATGGATCTAAAGGATCCGAGGGTGCTGAGGGAGTTGGATGAAGAACCATTGAAGATTGGCCATAAATTTTGAAAACTCATGGTGACTGGGGGAGGTCCCAGGTTATTGGAAAAAGGCAAATATAATGCCCATCTTTAAAAAAAAAAGCCGAGGGGGGTGGGGCGGGAAGAAGGAAAATCTGGGGAACTGCAGACCGGTCAGTCTCAGTTCAGTCCCTGGAAAAATCATGGAGCAGGTCCTCAAAGAATCCATTTTAAAGCACTTGGAGGAGAGGAAGGTGATCAGGAACAGTTAACATGGATTCACTAAGGGCAAGTCATGCTTGACCAATCTGATTGCCTTCTATGATGAGATAACTGGCTGTGTAGATGAGAGGAAACAGTGCACATGTTATTTCTTGACTTTGGCAAAGCTTTTGATATGGTCTCCCACAGTATTCTTGCCAGCAAGTTAAAGAAGTATGGATTGGATGAATGGACTATAAGGTGGATAGAAACTGGCTAGATCATCGGGCTCAATGTGATCAACAGCTCCATGTCTAGTTGGCAGCCGGTATCAAATGGAGTACCCCAGGAGTTGATCCTGGCACCAGTTTTGTTCAACATCTGTATTTAATGATCTGGATGATGGGATTAATTGCACCCTCAGCAGATTCACAGATGATACTAGGCTGGGGGGAGTGGTAGATACATTGGAGGGTATGGTTAAGGTCCAGAGTGACCTAGACAAATTTGAGGATTGGGCCAAAAGAAATCTGATGAGGTTCAGCAAGGACAAGTGCAGAGTCCTGCATTTAGGATGGAAGAATCCCATGCTGCAGGGTGGGGACCAACTTGCTAAGTGGAAGTTCTGCAGAAAATGTCCTGAGGGTTACAGTTGATGAAAAGCTGGATATGAGTCAACAGCATATTGGGCTGCCTTAGTAAGAGCATGGCAAGCAGATCAAGGAAAGTGATTATTCCCCTCTATTCGGCACTGGTGATGCCACATCTGAGGTATTGTGTCCAGTTTTGGGCCCACCACTATAGAAAAATGTGGACAAATTGTAGAGAGTCCAGCAGAGGACAACCAAAATGATTAGGGTGCTGGAGCATATGACTTATGAGGAAAGGCTGATGGAGCTAAGCTTATTTAGTCTGCAGAAGAGAAGGGAGGGAGGATTTGATAGCAGCCTTCAACTACCTGAAAGGGAAGTTCCAAAGAGGATGGATCTAGGCTATTTTCAGTGGTGGCAGATGACAGAACAAGCAGCAATGATCTCAAGTTGCATTGTGGGGGGGCAGGGGTCTAGGTTGAATATTAGGAAATACTATTTCACTAGGAGGGTGGTGATGCACTGGAATGTGTTACCTAGGGAAGTGGTGGAATCTCCATGCTTACAGGTTTTTAAGGCCTAGCTTGACAAAGCCCTGGTTGGATGAATTAGCTAGGATTGGGCTTTCTTTGTGCAGGGGGCTGGATTAGATGACCTCCTGAGGTCTCTTCCAACCGTAATCTTCTATGATTCTATGTAGTCAGTCTACTAGGATCATAACATGTTTGGACCTGCTTACAGAACGTTTGTTGGAGACAATGGACCAGAAACCAACACAGCAGTAGTAGGAAAGATTAATTTCTCCGTACTTGAAATTCCTATCTGAAAAAGAGAGAGAGATACACTATCTGAGAAGTCAGAGCGGCATTTTTTTAGGAAGCCTACTACAAATTGGGAGAGGAAGAGAGAAAAAAAAGCAAAAGACACACGTGCACTTGATGTAAGGTTACTGTTTCAAACCTCTAACTTTGGTAACTTGTTTCATAAAAAAGTCTTTAGCCTCAGAAATATTCCTTAAACCGGGGAGAACTCTGGTGCTATATCTTTTTGACAAAAGCTTTGGAATGTCAAGATTTCTTTCTTCACAAGGCTCACATGAAAGAGTTCAGAGTGAAGGAATGCATACTTAGTCCTTAGTAATTGCTCTCAGATTTTGCCTTGTTTCCTCCCCTCCCCTCCTGGAACTCCATGAGGTTTTGACAAATGTAATAGCTAGGATGGTGTGGATTGACCCTGCCACATTGACTATCTAAACCACTGTGCCACTCAATTTTTAAATTCCTGATACGCTTCCCTGAAGTTCAGAAAATGGAGCATAGCCATCAAAATTAATAGGAATCATAGAGACAATATCTCATTGAAGGGTTCTCCTGAAGGCCGTGTCTTGCTGTCACAGGACCTTCATGTGGGATTTCATGAACAAATTGTCAGCTCTTGTTTTCAGTTTTCAGCAGTGGATCCATAAGGACTTTATTTTATGGACAAAATCTAAGTGTGGAAATAATTCTTTCCAGAGTTAAGCCTTTAATTCTGGATCATTTGGCAAAATAGCAGATGATGAATCTACTTCAAGGATTAAGTGTGTATTCCTGTATTGGCTTGTGTTTTTCCTTGGAGTAACTGGAACTAAGGAGCTTGGCATAATAGCCAGAGCTGCCTTCCTGGCCAAATCAATGAAGCCTAAATATGACTTTCTTTAGCTAAACCGCTTAACCCCAGCTGACAACTCTTGCAGCATTAGGGAGCGAGGTATTAAATGCATTTATGTGCTACAACCCTTTTCCCTAGACCCCTGATGTGTTGAAACTGGTTCTTTTAAAAACCAATAAAACCTGGCTAAATGAAGATTTTAAAGGGTCTGAATTTCTCCTGCCCAGGAAAAACTGCAGCTCACATTGTAACTTCACTCTGCTCTATATAGCATTGATAAGCAAAATTCATGAGTCCTTCCCCTACTGTTCAGAAAACGTCCTGAATGTTCTGAGGACTGAAGAGAAGTATATGTTTATTTTCATTGTAACAGTTGAATTTCTCTGTATGTATCTTAACTTTAATGCCCTAAAGGTATGGATTAAATTTTGCATGAGAAACACTGTTTTAGAAGTGTTCAAGTTGGGGTCTGTCCCATGAGAGGTGCATCTCCAGTACTAGAGAACAAGAAATAGTGTTGTTGGGTTTTTTGGTTTTGTTTTTTTAGACTATAGTATACCTGAAGCCTGATGACAAGACTTCTATAAAATATTATTAGAGGCCTTCAGATGAGATATACCACCTGCAAGTCTTCTGAATGTAGTATCTCTAAGTTGTAAGAATATATTGTGGTATCATGCCCTTAAGAATTAGAATAGAGTATCTTTTAAGAACATTTAATTCTGTTTAATTTTAGGGACTCGCTTAATTTTTCCTCCTATCTCCGTATTATATATAGACTAACTGTGTAGTGTATGTCTTTCCCATTCACATACACTAAATATTTTTATCTTACGTTGTTTGTGTCAAGGTAAATTTCCACCCTATCCTTTCTTCCCTTATAGGAAGACCATAAAAAATAACCCAAGTCCAGAGTCTAAAGCCTAATGAATACAAGAGTACTATCTACTTCAGTAATGCCTAATTGGATTCTTCATATTATGTATTTGAATTTTGGGCATAAAATATCTAGTGATACCTTACATTCTCAGATAATATGGTCAGTGTATGGTAGGGAAATGTCAATTTCTTGGTAACGTTTACTATTCAAAATATACACATGCACGCGCACACACACTCTCACTAATGATTTTTTTCTCTGCAATATTAACTGAATTTTCTTGCCTGCTGGGCATAATAAATATATTCCTTTAGATATGCCTTAGTCTTGTTTTCTATTCATGTCTAGTTCTGATTTATGTGACTTGAAAATAAGTCACATTATATAGGAGGATCAAATATTTGGCATGATGTATTATGTGGTCCTCACTTGACATCATTCTAAAGAGAGATCATAAATGTTTGTCTGCTGAAAGAGATTAAACTTTAGGAATTTGTATGCAACAGAAGCGATAATGCAATGTAAATTAAGTTGGCAGATACATAGAAGCAATCCATTGGCATACAGTATGCTTTATTTACACTATTCATATGTTAAAATTAAATGCAGAAGAATTAAGCAGACACCTTGAAATAGCCTTTAAACAGCACTAAAGACGAGGAAATTTCTCAGAGGAATAGGAAATTGTCTTTCAATAATTATGCAGCTATCAAATACAATTTTCTATAATTAGAGGGTAAGCAGAAGATGTTGACTTTCTAATTACATGACAATTCCAAAGGAAATTCCCCTTTAATTTGTTTTAGTAAATATTTCCAGTGTATTCAGAATTGAAATGCACTACAGCTACAAATTTAAGATTCATCATCTGTGTAGCCAGCTAAATAAAATCAAGGACACTGTGGGAATGAATGAATGAAATGTGTGCCCTCCCTGAGGGGTGGGAGTTGGAGGGGGGGGACATGAAAAGTCACATGTAACTTCCCAAAAGTGAGATTTTCATGTATTACAAAACAAACAAATGTATGCCAAAATGTAAGTTTGGCAGAAATTTGTCTGGAATTCTGTCTTAGGAGCTCTTGCCAATGGCAACTGCACTGAATTCATTTCAGAAAGTGAGGCACCAAAACTGCAGATAGGGAATTAAGGAGAAAAGCAGGGTAATCAGTCAAATTGTAATGTGGGGGAGGAGAAGGTGTATGATAGTTAAGTCGGAGAGAGATCAGCTATAAAATACAATGGACTTCAAAGGAGGAAAATATGTGGGGCTGGAAAGGGACTGAAATCAACAAGGAGTGAGAAGGAGTCCAATTCCAATGAAGCAGCTGTGGATCTGGGGGAAGAGAGTGAGAGGAGAGACCACTGAAAACAAGGACATCAGCAGATCTGTGTTGCTGAGAGTCTGACAGATCTAGGTGAGCTCAAGGAGATGGAATGTGTAAGATAAAGACGTGATGAACAGATAAAGTGGTCCTGAATCGGGAAGAGTTTCCTGTAGATGGAACAGAAGAAGGGAATATGGGAGCTGGCAGGTGTGGAGGCTGATGGATTAGTGTGGGAAAGAGGGGAGCAGAGGAGAATGAGATCTATTAAAAGGAGGACTAATTTCCCAGTAGAATCTGTGGAAAAATCATTGTGTGGATCATTTGAAAGTAGACTGGACAGAGTACTTGCAAATATAGTGCAAGAAACAATCCTGCAATAGCAAGACAGGAGATGAAGTTACAGATATTTTACATGTCTACTTTCTATGAACTTTTCTTTATATCTGGACTTAACAAGATGTAGGGAACAAAAAGGGAGGATGGCACCTCTTCCCACTTCGTGGAGTTTCACTGCTAGACTGAGAAATGAATATATCTGTTGGCACTAAGTCCTGTTTGTTAAGGAGCTAATTTTTAATAATGGAAAAAGTTCTTGTACATGACTGTATATGTGTCTGAACATATTCTAAATGTATAAAAAGAAACCAGAATGTGATTGCGAACATTGACAAGGCCTGTAGGTTAATTTCTTCATATTGTGATGTGAAAAAAAACCTTCTGATCTCAATTTTTATATTACATTTGATTAATTTTGGTGATTATAATGGATAGATAGTATCATGTTAATTAGTGAGTGCTGGTAATGCTGCTTTCCACATGTCAATGAATTGCCACATTGAGAAATTTTCCAGGATAACACTGCATATGATCATGGCTTTGAGATACAGAAACATCTCGGGGCTGGGGAGGAGTGAATTGTGGGGCTGAGTGAGGTTGCAGGTTGTCGGAGTGGACCTTGTGATGGGCGAGAGTTGTATCAAGAATAGACCCTTGCAGAATTGCTTGTCCTCACATCAGGGTGGATTTTTTTTCTCCCAGTGGTGAGTAAAATTTGTTATATCATCCTTGTCATAGCAGTTGGCAAGCAGTGTATGCTTCAAATGAAGCATTCAGATAACAGAGAATAAAGATAAGAATATCTAGGCAAAATATAAACCTCCACTGTTTTTGATGTCATTCCATTTTCAGTTAGGGCAGAGAATTTGTACATCAGATTAGTGTGCTTGATTAATAATAATAAATTCACTGGTCTTGAATTAGCCTCTTGTTGGCTCCCCTATTGTTACCTAAATGCAATAGAAATTTGGTGATAATTACAAGGAAAACATTGGCGCTACTATAATATATTCAGTATAAAATTTATATTAGTTCAAAATTAAACTATTCCCTAGTTTACACCAGCACCCAAAATAGTTCTGTATCATTAATAAAACATTGACTTTATTTTTCTTTGGTGACCTATTGCACAGATTCATTACTCTATCTGTTACCTTGTTATAATCTGGCCAATGAAATACCCTAAAACTTCTCCCTGACGTCCTAGGAAATCATTAATGGTGTTTAATGCACTGCTGTGCCCGCTCCTAAGAATATAGCAATTTGGGCAGAACAGATGAATGGTGCAGGATTTGAGTGTGCCTCCAAATCATTATGGAGCAATGAGCTTTAATTTCAGTCCTCAGAGCCTTTTTAGTTGTCTTCTTAATACCTGAGTTTCAAACCATCCTCCTTTGTAAGTCACATCCTAGGTATCCTTTTTGACATTTAATTCTAAAAACATTATAGCACCTTCTTAAAGGGACAGTGTTTTGGCATCCAAAGATGTTATGAGGCTGGAATGCATTTTAAGTATTCCATTGCGACAGTAACTCTTGAAAGGTAAACTGCAAATCTATAATGAAAACTCAATTAAACCAATAATGTCTGGCTAGCTAGTCTGTAAGTGGTATTTTGCATAGAAATAAGATTTAAATTACTTTTGAAAAATAATTTTCTTTTCTAAGAAGTACAGTGACAATTTCTGATTCACTAAATTTTGTGACTTCACACTAGTAGTAAATGTGCATTACCCATTCAGTAAAGGAATTCAACACAGCATCTGTTCGTGTCCATAATATATCTTACTGTATCTCCTTTCAGCTAACCCAGCTATTCAGTCTGTGACAGATATGTTGATATAGTATGGTAATTAGATGCATTGTGTTGTACAACGAACAAATGAAATTTAGAGATGCAACTATTACTTACTTCTGGGAGAATTCTGGTCAAACATGAAAAAGGGATCTCAACCCTGGCTGGGAGGGTGGGTGCTGATCAGCCAGGTTAGAGAGGGTTTAGCAAATGCTAACGAGAACTTTGGGTGGATTCTAGACAGGAGGATAACTTGTTAGTTAAGTTTAGGCTTTAGAATGTGTGTTCTGACGATGTATGTGTAACCATTTGGTCCCACCTTTCACACTGTTTATTTGAAACTCTGTTATTTCTTAAATTCTTTTTGTTTTCCAGTTGAACTCAGGGGCTGTGTTTACTATACAACCAGTGGTCTAAGGTAAAACTGGCAAATTGTAGTACACTGTTCCTGTGGGAACAGAGCAGCTGGGATTTCTGTGGCTATCTGGGGATCAGGGGCTGGATTCCACAGGGGGCACTTTGAAGGGAGTTGCGGTCTGGGTGTATCTGCTGTCAATCTGCAAGGCAAAGACAGGGATAGTATAGCTCAGAGGAGAGTGCTTGAGTGACTAAGAGCGGCTGATTGTGTTGGGAAGCTGACACCCACAGTCAAGACTTCCTATGTGCACAGTAGCCTATAAAACCTATGTGGAATGGCTCTACTGATGGTCCATGGTCGAAGTTTAGAGGGAGGACTCCATTCCCTCCAAGTCTCATGAAGATCCTCACTAAGGCTTTGTGCAGAAGACTAGGATTTGACCCTTCTGGAAGAAGCTTCTGCTCTTCCAAACTCCTCATCTAGAGCAGGCTCTAAGTCTTCCTCTGATCTTAAAAACCAACCAAAAAAATAACCCTTTAGTAATTACCCTAAACATTGAAGCTTTTTTGTTTTGTTTCTTAATATGGTGATGGAGATGTGCTAGTAGCTGTAAAGAGTCTGTATGATGTGTATATGAAATATTTTTAAAACAATATTTGAAGAGTTTAAAAAATAAGATGGAATAGGAAAGAATGTGACCCAGAAGGTGATGGCTTTTTTAAAAAATATGAGAACTAAATTAGTCACCTGGGAAAACGTATCATTCAGAGACAGTGACTCAAGCCCGTTGGAAAAAATTGGTCAACAAAAATAAGTGGCTGGATTTTTCAATAACAAATGCTACTGCAACTGTCTAAGCTTGAGATGATAAACACGTAAGTTTGTTCCACAGAGCCATAGTTAACATGAGAAATGAAAGTTTTAACAACTATTTATCTCAAAGAAAAAAATGGCCAAATTTTATTTATTGTGTGTGGGTTTTTTTTTTAAGCTTGATATTGCAACAGTCTTTCTTCAATATCTAACAGCTGCTACTCTGAAACCTACCTTTTTATTGTTACACTGGTGCAGGCACATTTAAAAGGAACAGCTTCTTATGTCAGCCATAAATCAAAGATCTTGAAAATAGATGAGTTTCTTGTACAAATATTGATCATATTTTGGAGTGTTGATATTTAACCTCAATTCATGAACTCCTGCATATTTTGGGCTCTCAGAACTCACACTGACTTGAATGGAATTTGTGGGTTCATAAGAAGTAGAATATTTGGCACTGAGTGAGCTAATCTTATATTTAATATGACAGCACAGTGACCATAAGATTGTTTGTGTGTGTGTGTGTGTGGTGTGTGTGTGTTGTCATATTGCATACCAGATGGTGGCTTTAGTTAACGTTTTCAAAAGTGTCTCACACCCACACAGAGGCATATTTTGTTCTTCAATATACTGATGTAAATCCAAAGTAACTCAATTTACTTAAATTGATTAATTTCAGATTTACTCCAGTGTAACTGACTTTTAAATTGACTCCTATACTTTTAAATTATAATAATACTAGAGTGAATGGTATAACTGTTCTATAATCATTTTGGTTGCAGTTGCTCTGGAATAAGTTAAACTGGGAATCCTGCAGCTCAGAGGGTGTTTGACATAAAAGATTTTCATCTGGATTGAACTCACAAATTTTAGAGTTATTTGTGTAATAGTTTTAACTCAGAACAAACCATCCCTCCATCCCTGCCTTTTTAAAAGTTTCTGTAGTGAAAGCTGCTCTTTTTAAACATACTCCTTACAGACAAGTTGTAAGATATATCAAACCTCTTTAAGGGAAGCAAGACTCACCAATGAACAGAGGACTAGACTGGGTGGCATAGATTCTGTTCCTGACCCTGCAACTGACTTGTGTAATTTAACATCTGTGCCTCCATTTCCCAGTTATAAAATGTGGATGATAATATTTCACCCATCTTTGTAAAGTATTTTTTAGATCTACTCATGAGAAGTACTATAGAGGTACAAGGTAGTATGAAGATAATTGTATAAAGAGCAAAATAGTTAGAATTTTAGCAGAAAATTCAACTGTTAATGAGCAAATTATCATTACAACATCTTTAAAGAAGCAGTTCTCCGCCCCTTTAGTGCTTAATATGTAGTTTAAAAAGTCATTGTGGCTTCTACTGGTACTCTAGTGCAGCATATTTTAAGAGCTAATCACAGAAGATGGGACTCAATAATTGAAAATCATGAGACCACTAAGATAATATAAAACTAGGATTATTATCCAGTGAATGTGCAATAATTAAAATATTTTAGTAAAAAGATGCTTATTTAGGTCCTGTAACATCTTACTATGCAACCTGATTAACTTAAGGGAATTGCAGTACAATCTAAAGATAGCAACCAAACTGCCCTTTTGCAGACATATTAATGAAGAAAAGATTTAAGAGCTGTATTAAACACTCCTTACTCATCAACTTCAATAGGAGCTTTGCCTGACTAGGCAGTGAGTATACACTGAAGAAAGTGGCAATAAGAAATTAGCGTCTTTAAGTTAAAACTAGATTTCATTGTCTAAAATCTCAGTATAGTGATAAAAACTGAATCCAGCAATTCTAACAGATTACTAAAAAAACCCAGGTGTTGGTCTCAAATTGAAATGAGAGGTTAAAAAAAAGCAGCCACTGGAACTAAAACACTCAATACTGCATGATATTATGGAAGCAAATGGCCTAACTGGTTTTTAAATTCCAATGTTTAGAGAAGTAAAAAATAGTGACCTACAGTCATACTAGATAATATAAAATCACTAGAGCTGGAAATCCTTATTTTTGAGTGCTTAAGCTGATTATAGACTGGTGTCTGCAACAGTGTTCATTAGCAATACATTGTTCAGCCAGTAGTTGTGCCTGTGCTCTAGGTTGTTCCAAACAACAAGGGAGCAAAAGCTGGCACTGAAGCTCTGTGGAAGTTCTTTTGTATCTACAGTTTAGTTGTTTCTTAAATGCCTCCTGTTTAGGATGGACTGTGAGTCCCTGTGTCACGACAGAATCTAAAAGAAACTTCTCTCCGTGTTGTATTGCATGGTTAGTTTGGCACTGGACAGTATATAGCTTCCTCTGAAACATCCAGCATTGGCAACTACTAGAGAAAGGTGATTGAATTTAAGTGAACCATTGGTTGGTTCTGCTATTGTAATTCCTCTGTGCCTGTACAAAATGCAGTGGGACTCAAGCTGCTCTCCTTTAATGAACATTGCACCATACAAGCCTGAGAGTAAAAAATATATATTTTTTTGTTTTAACTCCATCTTTCTTGCTTACTACTGGGTTATCAGATATTAAAACAATAACTTGTAGGTATACTGTATTCCCAGGACTCTTATAAACTCCAAAGCTACAAAGAATACTGACATTTCATTTTGACTGCTTTTTCATGTTAATAACTTTTTTTGTGTTAGCTTAGTGTCACTCTTTTCTTTTTTACCTTTTTGCTTTTTTGTTAAGAAAGAACGTAAAGGAATAACATCAGCCCTCCCTACTGCTGCAGTATAGACAGACTTGCATTTGTTTAAGCAGCAATGTCACTGGATCTCACATTCTGTCAAACTGTATGTAACTGAAATTTTCTACCTTATCATGTCAATTTCCTGGAGTATCTGTAACATACAGAAGAAGAGAGTAGGGCATGCCAGAATTATTACTGGAGATTTGGGGCCAGATTCCTCTATCTGCCTGAGCAGTGCTTTGCTTAAGACAGGAACAGATTGGGTAAAAATGGCATTAAAACACCTTTTACAGTCTACCTGGGATTACCAGGCTGCTCCCCAGAATAAATTGGAACAGCCTGAATGTTAAATATGGTATTAAAACAAGTGAAATTAGCAAGTATGCCCTCATTAATGTAACCAGTTCACTTTAAATTCAGGTAGTGTGAAAAGATTGGCTGTGAAAAGATTTTTACATATTTAAGGCAAGACTAAGTACCTAATGAGAGCCCCTCCTTCATTTCAGAAGATGCTGTGACACCAGCCTGAAGCAAAGCATACTTGGTAGGTACAGAGTTAAACTGTCCAGATTTAAACAGTCCTTTGTTTAAATCTGGACAGTTAAATAACAAGAATGGGAGGTTAGCTATTGAATATGTAATGGAGATCATGAAATGCACAGGAATTGTGAGCACAGGCTCAGTATAGAAATTATTACCCTGGACGTGCTGAAAGTCCTAGGAGAGCCTGTCTGGTCTCAAATGGAGGCAGGGAATTGAGAATATGAGACTGTTGAAAAACAGGGAAAACTGGATATAAGAATGCCTGGAACTTGAGCAAGAGGTCTGGAGAGCTGAGATAGTGAATGAGTTCACAGTTCGCTTGGATTTCATTATGGCTAATAACCATATAATAGATGCCAGTAAATGTATTCTGCAAATTCTGTCTGTGAAAATTCCCATTAAAGAAGTGAGCCAGGTGAAACAAATGCTTTGTATGTGACTGTTCTGCAGGGAGTTAGTTATCCTAGCCCCAGAGTCTGAAACCGTAATTACCACCAAATTACTGGGTAGCTTTCCAGTAAAGGAAAAGGAGGAATTGAACAGCTGCTAAAATGTATGTGTGTATATATATAGAACAGAAACAGGCACCTGATCCCTTGTTGAATCTTTCTAACAAAGCCGAAAATTATAAAGAAGTTACCAGTCACTTGACTAAATGTTGGCACAAGGAGAAAGGGGTGAAGGTGAGCTCCCAGAGTTTCTTTACACTTAAATGATAAGCAGCAATGTTTGCAAATGATTCTGGTACAAAGTTGTTCTCCTAATTCAATAAAGGTATACTATACTAGAACAGCACAAGAGTGGAATGCCAACCTATTATACAAGGACCTCACCAGTTATCAATTTCAAAGAAAGAAGAGATTTAAAAGCCATTGGTGAAATGCATATCAAGAAGTCAGAAATGCCCTTCATCCTGCTCTTGGGCCTCACCCATAATTCTGGTTAAGAAAAAAGCTGGTCGCACTACATTTTGTGTGGACTATATAAATCTGCAGTTGTTTTAGATAATTTTTACCCTTTGACTTGAATAGATGATATTCTATATATTGTAGTTGGTTCAGTCTGACCTTTCCATACTAGATCTTAGCAGTGGGTTGAGTGGAAGTGGATCCAACAGTCAGGCTTGTGGAATGTCACTGCATCTTTGAGAGACTTATGAAAAGAGTATTGCATAGCATGTTCCACTCAGCCTGTCTAGTGTACATGGAGGAGTTCCTGGAACATGCTAATATTTTCCAGCAATATCATGGAGGGTCTGATCATCTTAAGTTTCTACTTTATTCTATTATATATACACATTCTTTTGTGCATTCATCACCATAGAATGTCTTCCAGTAGTGCCTTAGGCAATATGATTAACATCACGTTTGTTCTTTCATCCTCTCCCCAGGTGAAGAAGTGTACGTAGTTGTGTTTGTTTTGGGTTATTTTATCCACACACATTGGTATGTTTGTCAGAGAAGACATGGTCAAAAAAATGCATCTTACACTGAGAGCAGAATGCAGTGGGGTTTTTAATGGTCTCCTGTTCATACCACAGTCTTGGGCCAGCCCCCAAGAGAGCTCTCTGTCTCGCGCGCACGCGCTCTCTCTCTCTCTCGCACTGATGAGCTTTACCTTTATTGTAGAATGCTCTGTTGTGCCTGAGAAGTGTTGACCATGGTCTTTATCCTGGACCTTATCAGTGTATGCTTATTTGTAAATTTGAAACTGGATCCAAATAAATGGAGACATACCTCACACACAGTTAATAAGGAGGGAATTTCTACTGACGGAAAGTCTAAATACAGAATTTAACAGACTTTGCACATACTTGCAGATTTTCAAAGCTTTTTTAAAGTCCCACTTTTACTACAGAAGGTTCTTTGCGAGGGTAATCACCATAGCAAAACTATTGCATAGGTTGGTTGTGAAAGAGAAACAATTTCAGTGTAACTAGCATATGATTTGGCATTTATAGAGTTAAAAATATTTGAACACTATTGTCTTAACCTATCCATGTTTCCTAAACGCCTGTCATATTATAACCAGATATTAGTGCTTATGGAGAGAATGCTATATTGGCACAAAAAATATGGGGGATTTGAAAGATTGGTGTCTAACTACAGCGATAGTCTACGTTGTGCTGAGGGAAAAAAACAACAACAAAAACCAACTAACCAAACAAAAAAAAAACACCACCAGGGATTGGAGGCCATTATGTGTATGGAAGAAAACTTGTAGTCATGATGGACACTTCATTTTTACGATGCCACTTTAAAGTCACATATCCACGGCAACTAGCTAAGTAGCTGGAGAAACTATGGGGATATGATTTACAGAGGTTTGGGGAAAAGGGTAGAACTGCTGATGCTTTGTCTAAATGACCATTTTGGGATGACAGTTGAAAATAAGTGCCTTGAGGAAAAGAACAAAGAATTGATTGCACTAGGGAAGGAGTGTGCTTCCTGGAGAGATCTGTCTCCTCAAACCTCAAGATTTGCTAGAGTGCAAATGTTCTTGATTTTACTGCTGGAATGGTGCATTTAGGATTGCATGACCAATTAAAGACTATGGACAGGTTTATGCTACAAGTTTTGCTGGCATAGCTATGTCAAACAGGGGTGTGAAAAAATCCACATGCCTGACTGACCTAGATATGCTGGCAAAGAACCCTGTGTAATTGCAACTATATTAGCAAAAGAGTTTTTTGACTAGTATCTTATGTCCTTCAAGAAGGTGGTTTAACTATACTGGCAAAAGACTTTATCATGGTATATGCTATGTCTCCAGTAGGGAGCTCTGTCATTTGTACATTTTTACCTCACTTATCTGTGTTCATGGGGAAAATACAGTGCCCTGCTGAATGAGAATTTATAGTAATCCAGGAAATACATGATTTAAATGCTGATCCTAACACCTGTGCACTCTGGATACAGACTGCAGATTTGTTTTTGTTTGTTTCACAAGCAACTGAGGGGGCCAGCAAACTATTAGCATAAAGGGTTGGAGTGTAGCTGATTGTGTAGATCCCAGACTGTTGGTTTCCTGACAGGGTTCTGAAGTGTTTAGAAAAGCAAGTTACTTCCATTCTTAAACTTTGAAAAGTCTGGTGACACACATTACATGTTAGGGCCACTATATAAAATCTGAGAAATTATCTCTGACAGAAGATCAGAGGGGGTTGTGTTTGTGTGTGCAAAGGTATAGAAATGTAACTGTTATGCTGAAATCTTGTGTTTAAATTTAAATATGTAATAATCACAAAAGGGGGAGTGGAGTTTTTTATAAGGAACACTTTTATTAAATTTACTGTCTATTAGTTCTAGTTTAAAAGTTATTAATAGTATTTGAAATACTATTTACCCCATGTCTTGGGTGCTTTAATCATCTGTTTGATAAAAAACTTTATAGTACTCTATTTGGAATTGACCAGGAACTATTAATACCTCATTATCAGGGTTTTAAATACAATGCTTTCTAGAAAGTTCTGAAAAGACACAACTCAGGGCTCTGCTTCAGTAAGGAGTTAAGCTGAGGTTCAGGAACAAGGAGAGTGTTACAGTTATACATAACATTACTTCAGCATCCCACTGGCCTGTTACGTCAGCACAGTATCAATCTTCTAAGTGTGGATTAGAAATGAAAGGCCAGTTACTGATGGAGAAGGTTAAATGAACAGTGGGGCAGGGGAGGTGTTGCCCCCCCCAACTTCAAATCTCAGGCAGGCACGGATTTGTGTCCACCCCCACCCCGTGAGACCCCATTGGTCTGCCTAGAGCTTGTCCCCTCAAAAAATATAGAAGTCAAACTATGTCTATAATTTGGGGATGTAAAAGCAATTCAGAAAGCTTTTATAATAGGTTTGACCACTGTGGTCAATTGCAGAGTGTAAATATCAGTATCAAGGAATCATAACTCATCTAGTCTACTCTCTCTCTTCTCCCCCCCCCCCACACACACACTCTGAGGCAGGACCAAGTATATTTAGACCATTCCTGACAGGTATTCATAAAAACCTCCAAAGGCAGAATTCTACAACTTCCCCCCACATAGACGTGGTGCAACTACAGCCTCTTGCTACAGATAAAAACCTGTTACTTCTTGTCTTACCTTCAATGGACATGATGAACAACTGATCACTGTCCTCTTCATAACAACCCTTTACCTATTTGAAGACTGTTATCAAGTCTCCCTTCAGTCTTTCTCTACACTAAACACGCCCATTTTTTAAAAACCTTTCTTCATAGATTATATTTTCTGAACCTTTGATTATGTTTGTTGCTCTCTTCTGGACTCTGCCCAATTTGTCCACATCTTTCCTCAAGTATGGTGCCCAGCACTGGACACAATATCCCAGCTGATGCCTCACCAGTGCTGATTAGAGCAGAACAGTGACCTCACATCTTATATATGATTCTCCTGGTAATACAGTTCAGAATGATATTAGCCATTTTCCGCAGCTGCATCACATCGTTGGCTCATGTTCAATTTATGATACGCTATGATCCCCAGAAATACTACTACCTCGCCGGTTACTCCCCATTTTGTGTTTATAGTGGGATAGTTTGCTGTTGTGCCTTTAATATTTTTTCTTAGAGAAATAGCCCTTTCCTGCACTCCTTTTTCCCTTACATTTTCTTCCCCAGGGAAGAAATAAGATATATTTCAGAATAAAAAATTGGGGGTATTAAAATAACGCTGGTGTAAAATAAAATGGCTAAAAATAGGGAAGCTTACGTTTAGTTGTCATTTAAATTAAATCTAAGGACATGGAAGCTGGAAGTAGGATAAAAATCAATATTAGAACAAATATGACTTCAGGTAAATGGCAAAGGACATAGAATAAGCTTGATTTATGTACAGATAAGATTTATACTGAAAAGCTAAGGAAATGTAAGACCTTCAAATAGATTTGCATATAGGATTTACATACTATTATGAACACATTTTTAAAAAGGCCAGATCCTACACTCCCTGCACAAGCAAAAAGCCCAATACCAACAACAACAACTGGGCTTTATTCTTAATTGCCTTGCAACTTATGCACTCAATTACTCATGTGCAAAGTGGCAGTAAAATACTACTCCCATTATAAATGAAAAGTTCTGATTTGATGGCATTTTACACCCATTTTGAACAGTATAAATGGCTACAAAAGAAGCAAAAAGTGAATGACAAATTAAATAAAGACAATCTGAATTGGAGTTCCACAATCAACTTTACATAATTTAGAATATTACCTAGGATATATTATTCAACATAATAATGCCCAGGTTTTTGATGTAAATAGTTTTTGAGTGAGAACAACACTCACTTTATTTTTTAACCAATAGCTTCAATGGAAGAATTTAAACCTAAAAACTGGTGCAAATAACAAAACTAAAAAACCTAAATCTGTCACTTTCATAACTTGTATTCACACCAGTGGGAGAATAGAGTCCTGATTTTTTTTAATGGAAAAATAAACAAGTTGATGTAAATAAGAATATCATTTCACTTGTTCAAGTGATTAATTTTATATTGTACATTTCTAATGTTTTCTCAAAAGACAAAAATTGAATGAATCTGCAAAGCTGAACTATCAGAACTTATTTCAGCACCAAACTGTTTAGGTGTTGCAGGCAGTTCAGAAGTAGATACAAGGGAACATTTACAGATGTGCATATGTGACTTAGGAGCTTGTCTCATTTACTTTGAAGGCTATGTAGGTTTCTCAGTCATTTAGGTGCCTTTGAAAATTTTACCCCAATAAATGAAAAATATATCGATAGTGTAAGCTTATTTTACTGCACTTTTTAAATGTATTTTACAGGTTTTTTTTTAATTCTTAGATTTTTTTCTCTTTTTATAAAGGCTTAAAGTTTTAATAAAACCTCATACAAAATCAGAAATGATTTCTGATTAAAACATTAATATTGAAAAATAAGTGACTGTATGGTAGTGCCAGAGAGAGAGAGAGGGAGCTCTCTAGTAACTGCCTGCTCCCTACAGAAGATAAAAACCCTACAACTACTGTCAGATAATACAGATTGACCTTCATTTCAAGTGGTAAAGGCCCATAATTTTGGAGCAAAAGGTCCTAGGACTTATTTCTGATGTGATTTAGTATAGATTTAGTGTCTTTGGTATGCAAAATAGTTATCTATTTACACAAATTATGTTCCAAACTACCTCCATAATTAAGGTTCAGTGACAATGTGGAGAAATCCTGGCAGTATTTCCAATAGTGGTTCAACTTGTATATGAATGAAGGATGCTTGCAGAATGGATGGTGACATAAGTGTCCTTATTGTTAACTGTAGCTAACGCAGAAGCCCTAGATTTCAATATATTTTTATTTTGATAAGGTCCTAGCAGAAATTAAAACTGATTGTGTATCCAGGAAGAATGAAATCCATGAAAGAATCCTCTTCTACATGAAAATCTAGAAGGAACAATAAAGTATTAAAAATGTTAGATTTGAAGCTTGTGAGCTAGTCTTAAGAGATTCACAGATTACAGACAGACTGCTGGTGGCAGGGCCAGCTCTCCAGTTTTTGCCATCCCAAGCAGTGAAAAAACCTGCCACCGCGGACGGCAAAAGGAAGAAGCTGCTGCCAATTTGCCACCATGGTGGGCAGAACAAAGAAGCTGCTGCCGAATTGCAGCCATGGCCAGAGGAACTGCCGCCCCTTTCTAACTGCTGCCCCAAGCACCTGCTTGGAACACTGGTGCCTGGAGCCGGCCCTGGGTGATGGGATGCAGAGATGGGAAGGTAGATGAGCATTTGTTCAGAGACTGAACTTCTTAAATTATACAAATCTGCAAAGTGGTGCAATAAGTAAAATTGCAGGTGCAAGTGTAAATAAAGAGAAAAATAAAAAAGTGCATATGGGCTTACTGCAAAGTGGAATATGAAGGATGGATGTGAGAGGAAAACATGAGGAAATCAAGAAGTACAAGAGAGGATGACAAACCCAACCACCAGCCAGCTAACCGACTGTGTGGGAGGAGTGGACACGAACGTGCATATAGAGATTGTCCGGCATTTTTGCCAACGTACAGATTTTACCATTAGTATATAACCATTTTACCAGCAAAGCAAGCAAAGTAAAACTGAATCCAGTGATGAGATATTGTACATTGATTCATGGAACTGTCACTGGCCCTGGTCAGTGGGGAGGAGATATAAGCAGAATATAGATGATTGCCCAGGCTCCAGTGAACCAGGTTCCATGATAACAGATACTGAGAGTGAATGTGTGATTTCAGACTGAAACCAATACTGTTGGAAATATGTTGGCATGACGCCTGTTCCGAGAAATACATTTACTGCTCTTCCCAAGAAAGATAATACATTTCTGGACGTTCCGCTTCTTTCTGGTATCCTACTACTCCTATAAACAGAGGGACTAGAGATTATCCACTAGACTTTTTGGTGTGTGTGCCAGGAGGGAGGGGAGATTCCAAGCCTTTCAGAACAAGGAGATTTACTCAGATCAATGTTGACCATTACATCTCCAGAGTAGCCAGAATCAGAACAAGACTGATGGTGCCATTCCTGACAGCAAAATAATGACTCCATAACTAAGTGTTGTTATTGCAAATGACCTCACCACACATTAAGTGTGGAGCCCTTTCTGTAGCTTGTCAGAGAAGGTGTATTGTTCCTTTTAAGGCTAGAGAGCAGGGTTCATAGCTGATCATACTGACCCATTCCTCCCCCACCAGGGACTGGAAAAAGGGGACTAGTTTAGGTCCCGTTTGTGCTGTAAAAAAAAAAACAAAAAAAAAAAAAAAAAAAAAAAAAACCCTCCTCTTTCCACCTGGACCAAGCTGAGGTGCACCCACCATCCCACCCCTTGAAGTAATTAAAATACTAGATTTTGTCATGATATATTGTGGTCACTCCTTTTTCAGGGCATTGGGAAGTAATTTTCTCTCCTCACCTGATTGGCCCAACAAGGTATTTGGGTTTTTTTTTTGCCTTCCCCACGCAGCAGTTGGGGTCTTAGTGGGAGCAAAAAAAAAAAGGTTAGTTTATGATGTGTCAATACATGACGTAAGTGTGGGGCAGATGTCCGGTGTGTCCCCCCGATCCCTACCTGACTTAATACTCAGGATGGATGCACAAGGGGATACATTTAAACATCCATCTGGCATTTCCTAACTTTGCAACCTTAATAACATATTTTAATGTCTGGGTTTTTGTATGTTTATGGATATAAATTATCTATATTAATTATTATGGAGCAAGGGTGATTCTGGGGAGGTAAGGAAATGTGCAATATAAAGTTTTGTAGAAGAAGCCCAAATGCTTGTGGATTAATACATTACTGAGTTTATGAATGAAATAGATGACCTAGAGCATTAGTATGTGTAATTGGACCTGGAGTATAGAAGCTTGAAAAATCATAATTCTATTCAGATCCTCAGTTATAAATAATCTTCAGGTTTGTGAGGTGGCAAGAATGGGGTTCAAAAGTTGTCCCTCATTATTCCTACTTGGATTCAATACTCCTGGTCAGCATGGCATGTTGTTTAGAATGCTTTAGAGAGTTTGGCATGATATTCAAAAATACCTCTGGTTCTTGACTTCTTCTGAATTCTCCCTAGCTATTTTTTTCTTTCTTTAGCCTTTTAGGGCATTGCAGGGCAAGCTGGCGGGGAGGGAGGGGGCACGGGGAGGAAGAGGAAAATGTATGCAATTGTATCCTCCATGTCATTTCAATCAACTTTCATTATTGTCTTATATGATTATCACATTGGATGCAATCAAACTATATGATCTAACCTCCTTCCCCTCCAAGGAGAGGAGCTGCTGTGGAATATCAAATGCAGTATTCTGACCAAGATAGAGATGTCTCACCTCTGGAGACTTCTCATGGCTTTGGAGTGCTGAGGTGCTTCTGTTGGCTAAATGCCATGGATCCTCCTCCTGGCTTTAAGAGGCCCAAAGCGCGTGGGGGAAAAAAAAAAGACCCAATGAATGCAAAACTCAGAATTTTTTTTTATTCTGACTCCTGCTGAGATGTAATTTAAATTCACAAATAGAAATTTCTGATATGTTAAATGTTTCTTCCTACTGTACCTTTTATGCATAGAACTTCTAAAATATTGTAATAAACCTTATTTGTAACTTTATTTAATCTGCACCTCAAAAACGTTTAACTGTCACTTAAAACAAAAGTGAAACACTTTGAGAGGAAGCAGTGCCTGTGAGTTATGAAATAATACTTCTTAAACCATGTATTAGGCTGTTGTGACTATTAGCTTGCTTCGCCAAATTGATGACAATGCAGCAGTAGTTCATAAGTCCATTTGAAGTTAATTACACTTAGTTGCTAGGTAGCATTTTCTGAGGTATACTGAAAACACATAAAAGACAAACCAATTAAGTGAAAGTATGTAGTACTGGACAAATAATGTGACCTTGAATCAGTGTAATGATGAGTAAAATGGGGGGGGGGAATTGAGTAACATTTTAATTAGCACTTCAAATAAATGTCATTGACTTCAGACTAATAAAACACAATGTGTCCTAGTCAGCACAGGGAGTCAGTCTCACTACTGTAGTCTTAGTTATAAGGTAAAAAATGGTGCATGGAATAGGTTCCTGGAACAGCAGTTTTTTCTGAAAAGCCCTGTTGGGAAAACAATCTAGATGATTACAAAATGTAAAAATGTTTATAAAAATTATGTAATAACACATTAATCAATCAATTTGATCACATTAATTGTCTCATCAAAACAAACTCATTGTTCATCCAGGTCGAACAATACTAAAATAAAACTCAATGGTAGGTCCCATTTACTGGAAGAAATATGAAATGTCAAGGATAGTTTCTCTTGGGGATTTATAGCCCTAATTCAGCAAATTGCTTAAGGTCCCATTTACTTCAGTGTGCAGCAGCAGTCAAAAAAGCTAACAGAATGTTAGTAACCATGAGGAAAGGGATAGATAATAAGACAGAAAATATCATAACGCCACCATATACATCTATTGTAGGCCTGCAACTTGAATACTGCCTGCAGTTCTGGTCATCCCATCTCAAAAAAAGGTATATTTAGAATTGGAAAAAAGTACAGAGAAGGGCAACAAAAATAAGGGGTATGCAACTGCTTCTATATGAACAGAGATTAAAACTAGTAGGACTTTTTAGTTTAGAAAAGAGACAAATAAGGGGCAGGGGTATGATAAAGGCCTATAAAACCATAAATAATGTGGAGAAAGTGAATGAGGAAGTGTTATTTACCCCTTCACATCACAGAAGAATCAGGGGATCACTCAATGAAATTAATAGGCAGCAGATTTAAAACCAAACCAAAGGAAGTACTACTTAACACAGTCCATCTGTGGAACTCATTGCCAACAAATGTTGTGAAGCCCAAAAGTATAACTGGGTTCAAACAAAAATTAGATAAGTTTATGAAGGATAGGTTAATCAAATGGCTATTTTAGCCAAAATGGTCAGAGATGCAACCCCATGTTCTGGGAGTCCCTAAACCTCTGTCTTCCAGAAGCTGGGAGTGAATGTCAGGGGCTGAATTAATAGCGCTGGACAGCATAGAGAACAATACAGTATTGAGTGCTCTTGCAGAGGAGGGCATCAACACAAACTATATCAAACTATTAAAGGAAGCAAATTCTGACTGCATTACAGATATAACCTTATTTGATACTCCCCTTCACATCCCAGTTAAGAACAGTGTGAAACAAAGCGACATGGTTTCACCAAAACTCTTCACAATTTGCCTTGAAATGGTAATGAGGCACATGAATTAGAAAGGTGGAATCAACATCAATGGAGAACAGTTTAACCATCTTGGATTCATGGACTATATTGTGTTGATTGCCAAAAATACTATCAAACTACAGAAAATGCTGCGAGAACTCAACACAAAAAAACAGCCAAGTCGGACTGAAAATTAACCGCTCCAAAACTAAATTTATGCTGTTTGATACCTTGCCAAAAGTCCAAATAACAATCAAGGGAGAACAAATAGAAGAAGTAGAGCAATATGTCTATTTGGGCCAAGACATTAACATGCGCCACAATCAGGATGGTGAACTCTTGCAAAGAAAGAAAGCACGTCGGTGCACATTCAATTCTGTCAAGGATGTTCTCAAAGAAAAATCAAGGCAACATGCACCAGCCTCTTCAACTCAACAGTACTGCATTGTTGTATGGCAGCTAAACACAGGCACTGACAGAGGAGCAGCAACTGTCTGTCATGGAGAGGGCAATGGAAAGAAGAATTCTGGGAATTTCAATCCACGACCGAGTCTCCATGAAGTGATCAGACAGCAGAGTGAAGTGCAGGATGTCGTTGTTGAGAGCAGGCATAGTAAAATGCAATGGGCTGGCCATATAGTGAGGCTCACTGACAATCGATGGACTGCAGCTACTATCCATTCCCTCTGAAGCATATGACACGAGCCACTGTTAGAAGACATCCTGGGCTAGATGGTTCATTGGTCTGACCCAATACGGCCATTCTTATGCTTAATGAAGTCCAGGATAAAGCTCCCATTGACAAACAGCTACCACAAAAAAACCTCCCTTTTGCTAGAGGCAGGGGGTAAAATGGCAACTCTCAGTCCTGGGTGCCCCAAGAAACATCACACACTCCCACTGTCAGCTGGAATAGTTATTTACTAAGTTTTGCTAAGGGCCCTTTCTATCCAGAAAGAGCTTCCATTGCTGTTAGTCAATGTAAACACCTCAGGGCTCCATAGCCATGACATGTCTCCATATTTAGACTTTAAAAAGTAATATCTCTGAAAGCTGCAATTCTATTATAGTAGGAAGATTTTCCTAAATAACTATGCAAACTGCCAGGAGCATATTATATCACTACCAGTGCTGCTTTTAACGGGCTAAAGTTTTAACAGGCTAAGGACTTGCTTCTGTACATTTGTCTCATGATTCTGTTATGGTTTTGAGACAAAACTGAAATATTTCTTTTCATAGTCAGATTGTGAGACTTAGCACAAATCTATTAAAAAGAAGAAAGGGTATTTTTATGTTCAGCAACTTTTTTTTTGTTCTGAATTATGTGCCTGTTGTAGGGGAAGGGGATAAGCCTAGGATTCGGCTGACATTCCATGTTATACACTATAACATTATATGTTATAGTGTAACTGCCTAGGGGCAAGAGGTTGCTAGGGGCTGGCTGAAAAAAATAATGAAAATTTGAAAAAAATATTTTCTTTTGACTGATTGCTTAAAGCTTTGTGCTTTTGATTTTTATCTGTGTATTTGAGGTGAGGGATAGGGTTTGCACCTGTACTTGAGCAAAAGCAGTCACTCAGTCATTCTCAAAATGTGGCTTTTGCTAGTGTCCACACCCACAGGTCACAACACCCTCCCTGCTTTAGGTTGCTTTTGCAGGCATTCAGATTCAGGAGAAGGAGCCACCTAGCGGCCCCCACTAGGGACTACTGCTGTACAAGGGGAGGAGGAGAAACATGTAGGTGACAGAGACATGTATAATGGAAAAGGTTAAGAGAGAGAGGAACTGAACGAATGGAAGGGGGATGAAAAGGAACAGTTAAAGCAGACAGTGTGGTTATCATTTTTAGGGGAAAAAAAGGACAGAATGCTTGTTCGACAGATGAAAATACATTAAATACTTTCCTAATATGACTGTTCCATTATAACAGGTTTCAGAGTAGCAGCCGTGTTAGTCTGTATTCTCAAAAAGAAAAGGAGTACTTGTGGCACCTTAGAGACTAACAAATTTATTAGAGCATAAGCTTTCGTGAGCTACAGCTCACTTCATCGGATGCATTTGGTGGAAAAAAAACCCACCAAATTTTTTCCACCAAATGCATCCGATGAAGTGAGCTGTAGCTCACGAAAGCTTATGCTCTAATAAATTTGTTAGTCTCTAAGGTGCCACAAGTACTCCTGTTCCATTATAAGTTATTGCTTAGTTGCCACATGGTTGCATGATGACAAATGGGAATAGAGGTGATATCCCATGACAGTACAGGGGAAGGGAGACTGGTACACACTGAAATAATTGTAGAACCTTTAAGCTAAATATAACCATAGAGAGAAGAGAACAGAATTGTTTGACAAACTCAGATAAGAAGAAATCTCCCCATACACCCCAACACAAGTATTTAGTACATAGGTTAGGAACACGTTGAACTGCTGAGCACAATGGATTTCTTTTTCATAGGGCTGCACTGACAGCAAAGTCATTGATCTTTAAAAGAGCAAAGAACAACAAAATAACATTTTAAAATCAAACATCCTATATATTGTCTAGGTATATTGATGGATCTGTTTCATTTCTCATCATCACAAGCTGCTTCAGTACAGATTTGTGATTTCAAATGTGCATATATTGCTTGTGTGATCTATAATCAAGTGAAGAGTCAGCTCAACAATATACTTCCATAAGTCAGTTGCAGTTTGTGTTGAAAAATTGCTTGACCTCAACATAATCAAATGAAAATGGGGAACTCTGCAATCACAAAAGCTGAGCACAGTACAGCTACTCTAACAGACCTCATTCTTATGGGTTTTTCTGTCATCGCTCAAGCTAAATTTATAAAAGAATGTTACCTCACTTCTACTGTAACTGATCTTCTGCCAACAAGAATGAAACATTTTATGATGGTGGTATCACTAGTGCTATCCATCTATGTGTAGCCTGAAAATTATGACAGCCAGTAACGTACAAGGTTGAATATTTTGATAGTGACTTAAGGACAAATAAATCCCTGGTGTATCTAATAATGTGGCCTCCTTGTTGAGCACTAAGGGGCTCTGACATTTTGCAATACTGATAACTGACTTCAGTAAAGTTGTACATGTTACTCCAGGTAGTTCTCAAAATCCAGGAAGGTGTAGTCACAAGGAGGCTGGCCCCTGTAAATGATGTAGGTCCAGCTCTTCTGTGTTAGAACAGGTGCTCCCATTTGTCCATTTAAAAGGGTGATGCAGCGCCTGGGGTTCAGGGTGAATCAAAGGGAAAGAGACCTGATGAGTCTTTATTCACAGCCAAGGTGATCTCCTGCCCATCCTGACTGGGCCAAAACAAGACCCATGGAAAATTTGCTATTTGGAATGCTCACAAAAGGTTGGTTAACTCTAAGGTCTCAATCTTGATCTCATTCAACTCAATAGTGGGGGGGGACCCTTTCCATTTACTTTAATGACACAGCATAAAGCCCAAATTTCTCAGCCATATTCCAGCTCTTGCTATGCTGACTTCACATAGTCAATTTGCTAATTAAAGGGATAATTTGGGAAACATTCATCATAGAGCCTCACTAATTCACAGTAATGACTAGGAGACCAAATGTTGAAATTTGCAATGGTAATGAATCATAAAATGTTCTATATTCATTTGTTTGACACTTGTGGTGTCATTTAAATTATGGTATTTTCTGTGATACTAAATATACTGAATTTTATTTGGTAAAAAGTGATATTTTAGTTGCAAGTAATATAAGACCATGCTGCAGCACGTTGTTTAAGATTAGGTGAGATATTGAAGGAGACCACAATTGTTTGTGTGTAAATGCTAGAATGGGCCAGTTAACAAATTTGCAATTAGTGAATCTGTTCGTTTTGATTTAGTAGAAGTACTCACTCATAAATTCCAAGTGATAGATCATCCATAACTGCTTCAGTGTTATATAATAAGGTCTGATGTAAAGTCATTTGGAATCAGTAGAAATTCTCCCATTATCAGTAACCAATAATTAGGTACCTGGGGCAAAATGCAATTCTATAAAATGTTGGCCCTTGAAGATTGCTGCTGCAAGATTTCACTGCAGCATACACTGCCATTTAGGATTACAGTGAAGTAGTTCATGTATTTTTGAACTATCAGTTCTCCCAACTCTGAATGAACCAGGATTCTTCCTCTCAATTTAATGTATAGGCAGAAACTATCCATCCCGTCAAAAGAAGTCACATTCACAACTAAGTCTTGCATTTCATTTCTTGGTATTTGACTTTGGTTTTCTTTCAGTCTGTCTTCTGAGCTTCAGAACTGGAAAAGTTAAGAAAACCAAGGAGGATTTTTTTTCATTGATTTCTTTCTATATTCACAATTGTAGATTGCTTATGTAGGCAAAACCATTCAATTAAATCTTTGATTCTTTCCTTGCCTTTAAAGGCAGCATGCTAAATTTCAGTAAGAGCGTAGCCCCAGGGAAAAGTGACAAAAGGGCTACTAAAAACCTTATAGACTTGTTGTCACCCATTGTGAAGAGGTCTTTGTAAGTAAAATATTTCTCTTAAATCATACATGATTTGGTCTAGACAAAAACGTCTGAAGTCATATTACTACCTCACAAAAAAAATCCACTATGTTTTGAGATGGAAAAATATAGCATTTCTCAAGATTTACAACAAAGCTTAAAAGCAGATGGAAAATGATAGCTTTATATGATAGGCTTTCAAGAGTATACTTTTCTTTATTATTCTGAATAAGCCACCATTACCATTACTCACGTACTTCAAATTAATTTATTTGTACAGAAGCTCAAATAATATGATCAGCTAAATGAAAATGTACTTTAATATATTTCCAGTTATACCTAAAAGCAAAACTGCATCACAGGGGAAAATTATCACAATTATTATGTTAAAGGGTGGGATTTGTGTTCCTGAAGCAGATGCTCAAGTTATTTGGGTAGCCTGTCCCATTATATGATCTACTTCTCTGGTGGAGTGTCCTTGTTTGAATAAGGCACATTTGAGTGTGTTAAGATATATATCCTGGACTTTCTCCTTGGAGCATATTCTATGTTATGTGAGAGCCTGCCTGTAGAAAACAGATTTTGTGGTTTGTTTGAGGTGGATCTGTGAAGGTAGGTGGGGTGTTCCATGGCTTTCTTGTATATAGTTGTCCGGAGAGTTCCATTGTTGAAGCTGATTGTGGTATCCAGGAAGCTGATGGTAGTGTGGGACTTTTCCAGAAAGAGTTAAATGGACAAGTGGTGGTTGTTGAAGTTGTGGTGGAAAACTATGAGAGAGTTTAAGTCATCTGTTCAGAGGATGAAAATATCATTGGTTTTGTAGTACATTTGCCCCAAAATTCTTCCTCAAGGTGGTCCATGAATAGGTTGGCATAGTGTGGAGCCATCCTAGTGCTCGTGACTGTTCCATGATTTGGACAAAGTGTTTATTGTTGAATGTAAAATTGTTATGGGTAAGGATAAAATGGATGAGTTTGACAATGGATATCTGAGGATTGTTCATTGTCTTTTAAATATTTGAGGCAGACAGCAGTGCTGTCATTGTGAGGGAAGTTGGTGTAGAGGGAAGTGACGTCCATAGTGGCAAGGATGGGGTCCTGAGAGACCTTGTTAATGTTGTAGAGTTTGTGGACAAAGTTGATTGTGTCCTGGAGGAAACTGACCCTTTGTGTGGTGAGTGGTTTGAGGATGGTTTCCATGCGTTCCGATATTTCTTCAGGAAGAATAATGCACACAAGACAAGAAGTGTCCTGTCATAGCCAGATATGATGGGTCTGCCTGGGTTCCCTTGTTTGTGTATCTTGAGAGGCATGTAGAAGGCCTCCGGGTTGGGTTCTTGGGGGATGAGTTTGGAGTAGTTTGGGGAAGGATTTGATGATATCCTTACTTTCCTGGGTAAGTTGTGGTGTGGAGTCTTCTTTGTGTTCTTTATAGATCGACTACTAGCTATCAGACACAGTATCCCTGATAATGTCATGGCAAACCTGGTGACTGACCTTTGTGACTTTGTCCTCACCCACAACTATTTCACATTTGGGGACAATATATACTTTCAAGTCAGCGGCACTGCTATGGGTACCCGCATGGTCCCACAGTATGCTAATATTTTTATGGCTGACTTAGAACAACACTTCCTTATCTCTCGTCCTCTAACATCCCTACTCTATTTGCGCTACATTGATGACATTTTCATTATCTGGACCCATGGAAAAGAACCGCTTGAGGAATTCCACCATGATTTTAACAATTTCCATCCCACCATCAACCTCACCTAGCCCAATCCACACAAACGGTCCATTTCCTGGACACTACTGTGCTAATAAGCGATGGTCACATAAACACCACCCTATACCGGAAACCTACTGACCGCTATATTTACCTACATGTCTCCAGCTTCCATCCAGGACACACCACACAATCCATTGTCTACAGTCAAGTTCTAAGATACAACTGCATTTGCTCCAATCCCTCAGACAGAGACAAACACCTACAAGATCTCTATCATGCATTCTTACAACTACAATACCCACCTGCTGAAGTGAAGAAACAGATTGACAGAGCCAGAAGAGTATCCAGAAGTCACCTACTACAGGACAGGCCCAACAAAGAAAATAACAGAATGCCACTAGTTGTCACTTTCAGCCCCCAACTAAATCCTCTCCAGCGCATCATCAAAGATTTACAACCTATCCTGAAAAATGATCCCTCAGTCTTACAGGTCTTGAGAGACAGACCAGTCTTCGCTTGCAGACAGCCCCCCAGCCTGAAGCAAATACTCTCCAGCAACCACACACCACAACAAAAAACACTAACCCAGAAACCTATCCTTGCAACAAAACCCAATGCCAACTCTGTCCACATATTTATTCAAGTGACACCATCAGAGGACCTAATCACATTAGCCACGCCATCAGGGGCTCGTTCACCTGCACATGTACCAATGTGATGTATGCCATCATGTTCCAGCAATGCCCCTCTGCCATGTACATTGGCCAAACTGGACAGTCTCTATGCAAAAGAATAAATGGACACAAATTTGACATCAGGAATCATAACATTCAAAAACCGGTAGGAGAACACTTCAACCTCTCTGCCACTCAGTAAAAGATTTAAGGGTGGCAATTTTGCAACAGAAAAGCTTCAAAACCAGACACCAAGGAGAAACTGCTGAACTTGAATTAATATGCAAACTAGATACCATTAACTTGGGTTTGAATAGAGACTGGGAATGGCTGGGTCATTACACATATTGAATCTATTTCCTTAAGTTAAGTATCCTCACACCTTCTTGTCAACTGTCTAAATGGGCCATCTTGATTATCACTACAAAAGTCTTTTTCTCCTGCTAATAATAGCTCATCTTAACTAATTAGCCTCTCACAGTTTGTATGGCAACTTCCAACTTACCTGTATATGTGTATATCTTACTATATGTTTCATTCTATGCATCCAATGAAGTGGGCTGTAGCCCACGAAAACTTATGCTCTAATAATTTGTTAGTCTTAAGGTGCGCACAAGTACTCCTGTTCTTTTTATAGAGGGTGGTGGTCCAACAGTTGTTGATTAGCTTCATTAATGTAGTCCTCACAACTGAGGACTACAATGGTGCCCCGAATTGCTGTATGTTACCTCTCCCTGCCCAATATTATATTTAAAATCCATTTGCAATGGAACAATATTACTAAGGTTAGAAATGACATTCAAGCAAATATAAAGGTAATTTTGTGTGCACTTTGGAATCTACTCTTTTTGATACCTTTTAATCAGATCTTCATTCTGTATTTTTTTTTTTTGGAGCTTTAAACTAAATTTGATTAAGCAGATTAATATACAGAGAAAATTAAATGAATGACTCAGTAACGATTTCATAATGTGCCTGTATAATATTTAAATTACTGCATTTCATCTCTACTAGGAGAATTATGAAAATTACATTATTTCTTTCTACTATTTATGTGTTAAAGTAATAATCTCATGTTATACATTCAAACGGTATACAACATAATTTCCTGTGATTACACATCAATGATTATTAATCTGTCTTTGTAATGAGGTAATGAAAATGCCTTTTGCATATTTTGACTGTAGTTTATATTGGAGTAGTTCATTATTATCACATTGTTTTGGATCTATACCACAAGGCTCTGAAGCTTCATCATAGAAGGCTGCAGGGGCACATATTAGGGGAAGGAAATGTCCTCAGAGCATGACAGTAATGGGGCAGCCTCAATCCTCTGCTTGTGAATGGCTTCTTGAGTGCCATAGTTAACTGATATAGATGATAGCAGGCCAAGGTTCCTTTAAATTGCATCAAGACCCAGATCAGGAAGACACAACTGACTCATTGGTGATCAACCTCCACTTATTTCCAGCAGACATTGAACAAAGCCGAGCATCTGGCCCAAAGCCTTGCCAAGGTATAGGCCACAGTTTTGTATAGGGTTGTATTGTCCATTTTCTGATAGATCAGATGCTACACAGTCAAGAGGCACCAACCAGGTTAACCAACAAAGACAAAATATGTATATCATGCATCAATAGTGTGGCAGTCTAAACCTGGCCATCCAGCATAATTGTTGTTGTTGTGTGTAAAATATAATGAAGTTATTATCGGGTCTGTTAAATAATCTACTAAGATGACAAGTTAGGGAAAAAGTCAGTTCCTGGGGTGAGGAAGCTATTAAAAAATGAAAATATATCATTTAAAAAATATCCTAACAGGGATGTTTCTTCAGACAACAGACGGGAGGGTCTCTCCTTTGAAAAGATCTAACGTATGTAGAATCCATTTAAGTTTTGTCATATACAGGATCTAAAGAATCCTTGAAATGAGCAAAAACCTTTTAAATACTTTTTATGCAATTGTGCAAATACAATCTGGGTAGGAGACTACAGTACGGTATAGCAAGGAATAAATAATAATCAAATGTCCTGTAGCACAGAAATACAGTTGTGTGTTACATGTCTACTGTTGTATGAGATAAGCAGATGAAAAAAGAAAAAAAAGAAAAGGAGTACTTGTGGCACCTTAGAGACTAACAAATTTATTTGAGCATAAGCTTTTGTGAGCTACAGCTCACTTCATCAGATGCATCCATTCTTTTTGCGAATACAGACTAATATGGCTGCTACTTTGAAAGATGAAATGCATTTAACATACTAAAGACAGAGGTTAACACCTGGCTGAAAACAGTAGACCTGAAAGCCTAAAAAATCACCGCCTTCCATGGAAAAACCTGTGTGAGGTGATTTTGTAGAGAGGAAATCTAGGACATTGTCTATGTTGGTGACACTTGCCTCCCCCATCTCCTTTAGAAAAGGTCCTCCTTCCTGCCCCGAACCTGATAGGTCCTCTGAGTGATTCACAGAAGGGGAGGGTCTTGTGTGCATTATTTTTACCACCTATGTGTGATAGTCTGCAAGGGGATGATGTGTATCCATTGATCTGCCTTCTATTTGCACCCATGTCCCTCAATTCTTAATTTTAAATGTAGATCTTTAAGTTAGGTGAAGCATAGGTAAAATCACATTTTGTCAATGGTCTAAATAGTGGAGAAGGAAAAGTAATAATATGCTCAAAACACATCCAGCCATTGGGATTGGAATGTGCCTTTGCCCCCTTTTTATTTATTTTCTTCAACCTTTAGATTTAGTTTACACTTTTTCCCTCCAGTCTTTCTAACCAGTTTTCCTCTGCTGCATCAGGAAATTAAGTTTTAGAAATTGAATTAAAGGTTTTAAAATGTTGAAAGAAGAGAGGAATTGTTTGGAAAACAAATAACTTCAGTGGTTCTGTTCTGTGGTGTGTGGTTGCTGGTGAGTACAACTACAATAACCACCTGCTGAAGTGAAGAAACAGAATGACAGAGCCAGAAGAGTACCCAGAAGTTACCTACTATAGGACAGGCCCAACAAAGAAAATAACAGAACACCACTAGCCATCACCTTCAGTCCCCAACTAAAACCTCTCCAACGCATCGTCAAGGATCTACAACCTATCCTGAAGGACGACCCATCACTCTCACAGATGTTGGGACACAGACCAGTCCTTGCTTACAGACAGACCCCCAACCTGAAGCAAATACACACCAGCAGCCACACACCACACAACAAAAACACTAACCCAAGAACCTATCCTTGCAACAAAGCCCATTGCCAACTGTGTCCACATATCTATTCAGAGGACACCATCATAGGGCCTAATCACATCAGCCACACTATCAGAGGCTCGTTCACTTGCATATCTACCAATGTGATATATGCCACAATGTGCCAGCAATGCCCCTCTGCCATGTACATTGGTCAAACTGGACAGTCTCTATGTAAAAGAATAAATGGACACAAATCAGACATCAAGAATTATAACATTCAAAAACCAGTCGGAGAACACTTCAATCTGTCTGGTCACTCGATTACAGACCTAAGAGTGGCTATTCTTTAACAAAAAACACTTCAAAAACAGGCTCCAATGAGAGACTGCTGAATTGGAATTAATTTGCAAACTGGATACAATTAACTTAGGCTTGAATAGAGACTGGAGTGGATTGGTCATTACTCAAAGTAAAACTATTTCCCCATGTTATTTCCTCCCCTCTCCCCCCACTGTTCCTCAGACATTGTTGTCAACTGCTGGAAATGGCCCACCTTGATTATCACTACAAAAGATTTTCTCCCCCCCCACTGGTACTAGCTCATCTTAAGTGATCACTTTCCTGACAGTGTGTATGATAACACCCATTGTTTCATGTTCTCTGTGTATATAAATCATCTCCCCACAGTATTTTCCACTGAATGCATCCGATAAAGTGAGCTGTCGCTCACGAAAGCTTATGCTCAAATACATTTGTTAGTCTCTAAGGTGCCACAAGTACTCCTTTTCATTGTTCACAGTGTGTTACTTGTTTCTCAGATGCATAGATTATTCCCATTTCTAGAGCTTTGTATGTGCAGAAATAAAATCAGACTCAAACCTTTAGTTTGAGGAAGATAAATACGTTATTCAGAAAAAGGAAATGTATATGGTGTCCAATATTCCTTCATGGTTTATGCACTGCGCTATTTGTTATTAAATCTAAGGGTTTTCTGTAGCACCTGTCTAGAGCATCTAAGCACTTAGATTATTAAATCTGATGCAAAAATACACAAATGATTGCCTTAGGATCTTTCCAGCTCCCGTTGTTGTCAGGACAATACTCTGGTGACAACTTGCTAACCAAATTCTGAAATCAATACACATGTGAAGAGGTAGCAAAATAGTTGGAACAATTTTTTTAAGACTGTTGTGTTTTTAAAAGTCTATTCAAATTCAAATAGAACAATCACCCATACAGTATTGGTACTCTGTATAGGGTCCTGTAGCAATCTTGGACATACCAAGTACATTGTAGTGAATCTATAGATTGCTACCGTAATCTGTTGATTAAAAGTAGAACTTCAATTTATAACTGTGGGAGCATATTTAGTAGCTTTTTGCACTGCCTATAGAGAGAAAAAATAGTACTATAAATTATACCTGTCAATATGCATAAAATAGATAAGGTTTCAGCTACTGTTTATTCTTCTATAGTTTGTTTTGAATATTTCAAGTTGAAATATTAGTTAGTGATTGCAGTTGTCACTGTTTTTTAAGGATCCTTCTTGGATAGATGTATTATAAAGTTAAAATGACTCATTACAACCTGGAAAGTGCTGGAGAATGATTGGCAAAAGATGAATATTAGAAGAACTAGTTAAATTCTGATATAACTAAATCTTATTTGTATTACAGTAGTGCCTACAGGCTCCAGTTAGGATTGGAGTCCAGTTATGCTAGGACGTACAGACATAGGGCCTAATTCTGCAACTTGCAATGCTTGAGCAGAACAATATGCCTGTTTGGAGCACTGTTGTCAGTGAAACTCTGTGATGGCGAAGTAATCTGTGCGGTAGACTAGAGCTTGGCAAATGATTGATTTTTTTCAGTTTATGGGCCGAATGGAAAAATATGAAAATAGTTGGTTAGAAACTAAACATTTTTTTTAACCAAAACAAAAAAGCAAACACATATTGTTTCATGTCAAATGAAATGTGTCTTTCAACCCAAAATGTTTTTTGTTGTTTTGTTTCGGGGGTAGTTCACCTGGATTGTTTGAGGGTTTTTTGTTGGTAAGTGATTCTAAATTAAACTCTGTGTTAGTTGTATTTAGTTACGTAGTCCCCTGTGATGCCCTCACCAGGGTTTAAACATTGTCTGTCATGTCATAGACCAATCCCTGAAAATGATCCCCTCATGCTGTGCTTTCTGTGCTTGGGTGAGGCCCACGTCAAGGAGCAGCATTCAACATGTAGATTGTTCACAAAACAGACTCAAGTGGCTAGGGACTTTCACCTAATGCAGTACCTGCTCAAACAAGCCATGCAGCCTGCTTTGGCACCAAGGTGGTTGTCAGATTGGAGGTTTCCCTCTGATTTCATGAGTGCTGCCTCCTCACGCCCAGGAGTTTCTCTTTGAAGAGACAGAGGAGCCATTCCCCTTCTAGTATACCAAAGAGAAGGCCGCATAAGACCAATCAAGACCACTCTAGGTTTCGTGCGGACTCTCCCACCTCCCCTAGGAAGACTGTGGACTGGCAGAGGGTTAATACTGGTAGACGGGATGGTGCAGGTGCCTCTAACTACACCCTGGTACTGAGTAGTGGGGATTAGAGACCCTGTAACATCAACTCTGGTTCTGGCCTCAGGATACTGGTTGATTCCAGTACCGTCAAGGATGATGCCAACATGAACTCTTTCCTCATTGGCAGCATACCAGACCTTTGCCCTGACTTCCTTTGGTCCAGGACTTGGCCAAGGCTGCATTGTATATAGCCCTGTTGGCTGGATAGGCCACTGAACCTTTGGGTCTGTCAGCACCAGACCCCAATGTTCCATTTCCATAATCTGTGGAAGAAGAGCCAGTCACAGGTTTGGTTCAAAGGATATCAGCACCATTATTGTCAGCCCTGCGGATGTTACCATGGCAGCTTTCACTGCCCTCCACTTCAGCACAGTCAGCTGTTTTGGTACTGTTGCTGACTTCTGGGACAACACTGCTTCCACCACTGGCATACTTGGTGCCAGTGGTACCACTTCCTTCATTGGTGCTGGTCCCTCCCTCATTCTGGCTGAAGAATGAGTGAGACCATTTATTCACTTCTTCAAGACTTTCTCCACTTTTATCCCCAGAAACCCAAGGCTCCTTGGTGTCAATATCGGGATCTTCCCCCCCCACACACCTCCCCGCAATCACCTTACCAACACTGGGGACTGTTTATGGAGCACTTTGTGCACCAGGATTGCCACTCATCTCATGGCTGGGATGCGGGCCCTGGCCCACCAATTCCCTATCCTTTTCGGTGCACTCCGTGGAATCCATGAGATGCTCCTTGGTCACGGAGGTCACATTCTTCCACTTATTCTAAGGTAAGGTCATTTTTGTCCAAGAATGACTTTGTACATTATACAGCTATGTCTAAGTTTGTGGATCAGCTGTCTGAAACCTCCAGAGAGGAATTTCAGGTGTATGTCAATGAAGGCTGTTTAGTGGACAAGATGTCATTGCAGTCTGCGCTGGATGTCACAGACACTTTGGCTAGAGTTATGTCCTCTGGTGACCATGAGAAGGACATCTTGGCTGTAGATTTCAGGCAATGCTCTCAACGTGCAACAAGCCTTAGAAGATTTGCACTTCAATGGTTGGGTGTTGTTTTTGAACAAGATGGATGAGACCCTGCCCTCCTTCAATGATTCTAGGGACGCCCTAGGTTCCTTGGGCGTGTATACACCATTAGTGCAAAGGTGCCACTTCAGTGGACAACAGAAGCAGTAATACCATCTGTAATGTACCTTTAGACAGCCTTTTCCTCCCCCGAAAAGGCAGGATTACAGAAGGGGGCATACATCCCATAGGAGGAGGCAATTGGGTCCAGGGTTAGGTCAGTTGATATGCCCTCCCCCAGGACCCCAAGCACATATTTTGACTCCCTGTGCTTTGTTCATCCCAAGGTCTGAATGCAGCCATTTCATAGTTAGTCAACCTCCCTTCCCTTGATCAGAACCAAATGTCCATGGCAGTCAATTGGTGACATCACTGGCTCTGGAGGACAGAAGGTGTGCTTTCTGCCCCAGCTGTTCTCTGCCTCCCAGAGATGGCTCAGTATTCATTGTCACTCCCTAGTCCTGCCAAAAAATTGTGGGGCATAAAGGGACCACTTTCCTTATTCCATAGGAGTGCTACTTAGCTTCACAAAGGGATCCACAACATTGTAAATAGAGCTAAATTTAAAAACAGACCACGAAGAAAAAAGTTTCAGAGTAGCAGCCGTGTTAGTCTGTATTCGCAAAAACGAAAAGGAGTACTTGTGGCACTTTAGAGACTAACAAATTTATTTGAGCATAAGCCTGTAGCTCATAAACGCTTATGCTCAAATAAAGTTGTTAGTCTCTAAGGTGTCACAAGTACTTCTTTTTTTTTTTTAAGAAAAAAGTGCATCCCAGTGACTTCTACTTTTGGAATCACAAAAAAGTACATGAGACTGACTGGCTGTTTCAAGAGAAATATTCTTTAATAAAGGAGCAATGGAGGAACCTACTGGGTTTCTCTTGATTTGTCTAAGAATCTGACATTATTTAAACACAGATAATTTTCAGTGATTATTTCAGTGATTAGTACAGGAATTCTGTTGTCTTTCTTGGATGCTTTTCAGTATTTGTGACTATTGAATATGTAATCATGTTTTGCTCACTGGCTCTCAGTCCTGGTCTCCTTGCCCAAACAGTTCCAACTTCCTCCTCCCCACAGCTCCCACTCCCAGTCTCCTCTCAACTCCCAATGCTAGTTTTCCTTTTTCCTCCAGACCCAATCTCCCCCCAACACCAGGCTTCCTTGTTTCAGTCTTGTCTCCCCAAACATCCTCTGAAGTCCAATCCTTGTCCTCTTTGTATGTCTATCGGCAGCTTTTTTGCTTGATCCTATGAATGGTATGCTAGGGAGCCAAGCCCCCTTCTTATAGCCCCCCTTAACTCTCCTATGACTGGTGGGGGTGGATGGTAAGGTCACAGGAATGGGTTGGCTTGGGGAGCTGGATGGAAAAACGGGGAGCAGGTGGAAGCCTCCATGTAGTTATTGAATGAACATGGAGTTACCTGCCTTGTACACTTTTATCTGCTTGGTGGTCCCAGGCATCTAAAGTTGCAGCCTGATTAAAACCATATCAAGCGTCTCCTGTCCTCCTTCAGTATAGCTGGACAATAGTGAGCGTTCCCTATCTGAACTTGTCTGATAGCTACATGTGAACTCATCTGGTGTTAACCAATATATCTGCATGCTGAGATTATGAGAATTAGATGCATTATAGACTGCAGTATACAGTTTCTAATGCTCACTAATAAGGACATCCACAGTTTCACTTATGAATACTAATGGCTCTTTCTCTGTGTGCAGCTCTGAGTTTTCAGTAGGTCAGATTTTTATGATTAAGCTAACAGAACAAATTGAATTCATTTTCTAAAAGAGATGAATGTGAGTAGTGCCCAGCAATGGGAGTCCCAAGCAGGCTTTCCCTGGCAAGTTGATGTATAACTTAATGAGACCAAACCATTAGACAATGAACAAAAGAGGAGACAATGAGCACTGGGAGCTTTATTATGAAATAATTCCTAAGATACTGAAAGAAGTCACCACCCAGGTGAGCATGCTGACTGCTAATTCAGAGGAGGATACTGCAGTACGTGCACAGAAGACTAGACAACTTCAGAACTTAATTTCTAACTTCTAATCACTTCTTTGTCACTTAAGTACTCAGATTGCTTTACAGAGTGTTCCCCAGTCTCCTGAATTCTTGGATTTCTTCCTTTTTTCTGCTGCCATTACTGCTGCCAAGAAAAAAAATCTCTTTAATTAGCTGTTCATAATTTTGGACTCCTACTATGCGCTTCATACTGAGACATAAAATCTACTCAATTAAAGTGCACAGGCCCCAATTTTCAGGTCCATCTAGACTTTAGGGGAAAAGAATAAAGGCGTGTTGGTGCTGTCTTTGCAGCTCACTGTTTCTGAGGACCAGTGGAGGGCTAACTCAGCTGCAAGTATGGCTTAGTGTAGCATGATGGGTGATCTACCCAATGCTTGATTATGCATGCCCCCCCCCAAGGATGGTGTTTTTCTCTGCATTAATTCAAGGAACGCTTTTCTTACACAATTAGGTTCCATTATAACTGTGTATCCACCTAACAGAAGAAAAGCCAGAGCCATCTCCTAGCTGCAGCAGGTAGCTCAATGTTCTTATTAGTGTAAGGTGACTGTTGCCCCCTTACTAACATTTAGTGCGAGTGTTTTGGTTAGCTAGCTCCCAGTACTAAAAGGGAAAGGGTATATGGGAAATCAGGACCCTGAGACTGACAGTCCCCAGGAAAAATGGGGAGAGGCCAATGCTCCAGGTCAACCTGAACGACAGGGTGGGCAGGCTAATCAGGGAGTCAAGAGGTCAGGGAGGTCCTGTCCTCCATGTGAGCTGGAATTGCCTGGGTCAGACAGAGTGGGGCTGAGCTAAGGAGCAAGCAGGGGCCCAAGCTGAGCTGGGGAGCAGAGCTGTGCCAGATCCAGAGAGAGCAGACCCTGTCTTGGAAGCAGAGCTGCAGCCCCAAAGCCAGAGGCACAGCCCAGAGAGAGCAGACTTGCCTTGGGAGCAGAGCTGCAGCAACCAGAGCCAGAGGGGCCAGAAAAGCAGCCCAGGAAGCAGGTCAGTGCTGGGAGCAGAGTCACAGAAGCAGCTTGCAGAGCAGGCCTGTCCTGGGAGCAGAGCTGTAGCAACCAGAGGCAGAGGAGCCAAAGAAGCAGTCCAGGGAGCTGGAGGCAGAGCAGCAGCAGCAGCAGCAGCGCTGAGAAAGGGTGGTGGAGCTGGGACTGGAGGAGTCCGGAGCTGGGTGCGGTGAGCAGCTGGGGAGAGTGAGGGGGACCCTGAGCAGTGTTCCCAGCACAGGGAGACACCTCAGCCAAGAGGCTCTGTAGGCCAGGCTTGGATCTTAACCCCGAGAGGGCAGGGGCGTCGCTGGAAAGAAGGGTCCTACCACTTAGATCCTGAGAGCTTGTGGCCACCACTAGAGTAAGTGTCCAACCCACAGCATCCCTGCAGCACAGCCAGAGCTGAGAAGGTGGCCTGGGACTTACAAGAAACAGACTGTGAACTGCCCGGACGTTCCAGAGACACTGTTTGTGATGTTCCCTGCCACAGAGCGGGATGATGCATTTCCTTTAACCTTTCCCATTTCCCCTTATTCTTTTTAAAATTAATTGTTGATTAAATAACTTGCATTTGCTTTAACTTGCATGTAATGGTCAGTGGGTCAGAGAAGTGCCCAGTGCAGGGAGAGTACCCCGGAGTGGGGACACCCTAGCCCCTGTCCTAGGTGACCACAGCAGGGTTGGAGGTCGAGCCCCCCAGAAATCCTGGGCCCAGCCTTGTTGGGGTTACGAGGACTCTGCCAGACAGGAGAGTGGAAGGGGAGTCCTCAAGAGCCACTGGGTAAAGGAAGTGGGAGCGAGGACTCAGATTCTTTCGCTAGCCCACTTCACCGGGGTAGTGCAGAAGCCAGGAAAGTTCCCCACAATAGTGGGACTATTCCCCCGCTTACATTAGCATTCTAGCCTTTCACTGCTATGTGAATGGTAGCCCTTTGCGCTCTCCAGCTACACCCTATACCTCTACATAACCATAGCAGCTGCTCCACCCACAGAGGGGTCACAGCACACTGCAATAGACTGCCAACCACTAGGAGCATAGCTACTGGCAGGGTCTCGTGGTTCTGGCTGGGGATGGATTAAAAAAAGAAAGTATGTCTATTCACTTGGGGTTGGGCCATGTGCCCTCCAACCTGTCCACTCTGAAAACACCCACTTTCTAAAGGAGCAATGGAAAACTGAATGTGCTGACTCAAAAGGTGCAAAATTTTTATGCTGATTTGCTTTCTGATGAGGATTGCAAAGGAGAGGGAGCATAAGGTGTTTCATTAATAGATCATGGAACAAGAATGAACCAAATGACTGTAGCGGATAAGGCAGTATAGTTCACTAAGTTACACTCTGTATGTTCTGAGAAGGAACACATGCATTTTAAATCTTGAAGAGAAAATCCTCTCCTAATCATTTGATTTTGCTTGAATCACAACAAGGTGCATGGTGATAACTACCATAAACCTACAGGAGACAATGGAAATGACCAAGGTAGTACTGTGTCTGTACAATACAGTCAACAGCTAAGTCACCATGGTAGGAATGGCCCTTTGTTCTGATCATTCTTTTTTTTACATTTGTATGTATTTAAGACATGCAAATGAGAGGAAAAGGCTGACTGCCGAGAGAAAATAGAGTCACTGGAGTTTCAGTATGTAGTATTGCATACAGAGGGGGAAAAAACCCAAGCTAAATTCATGGTAAACAAAGAGCAGGAGAAAGAAGCACATTTGAAAAGATCAAATTCCAGCAACTGGAGGGAGAGGAGGAGCAGGACTAGCTAAAGCATTCAGAATAATCATATTTCAAATATAATCAAGAAAATAAACCAAAGTGTGGAAAGCAATCACTTCAGCACAGTGGCATGTCAAGGGGCGAGACGGAAACACACATTAGAATAGCAATGCTTTATGCGAGTACTTCCATTTTGAGAACCTATTTTCAAGGTTTAAAAGTCAGCCATACACATTTGCTTCAAGCTAAAACGTGACATAAGTGGAACTAGCCTGAGAGCACACTTTTGTTTTACCAGTGCTTCAAAACAATACATTATACAATTTTTGGCCTTTTTAAGGCAGTGTAATTGAGAAAATAGCCTCTCCAACCTAACAAACATTGCTGCCATGGAACAGTCTTCTTACCTTCCGCTCCCTGTCAAAGCTTCTGAATTTCAACAGTGAGTGAAATAATCGTAGTACATACAGTTTGTAAAGCACAAGAAGAGGAATTGGTCTATATAAGTGTCAGGTATTATTATTATTATCGCTGATGTACTTGTATGTTCTTGTGTTCCAAACAAATAGGTATTCTGCTGACAGCTGCTGTGGGAGACAAATGCTCATTGCAGCAGCGGTAAAGGAACTGAGGAACAGGGTTATGGCTCTAGTAAATAGATATTTAAAGAAATGCATAAACGTCTCAGTTCAATTAAGTGCTTTAATTGTACATGCATCCTACATAGCAGTGTGTAATTCTCTCCCTCCACATGCAGTACTCCTATTAACAGCAATAGGAGTCACTCAGAAATAAAAGGCCAGAATTGTGAAATCATCCATCTGGTGCAAGTCTGGCATAACTCCATTAACTTCATCTCTTATAGCTGCATTATACACTAGAATAAGCTCTTTCAGGCAGTGACTATCTTTTTATTATGCGTATATACTGCACCTAGCTCAATGAAACCCTGGTCCCTGATTGAGGTCACTGGGTACTACATCCATGGAAATAACACATGACAATAAGGTGTGGAATTTAGAATTTAGCCCATTACTCTTGGGGGAATTCTGCACCACTGCACAATGCAGAATTTTGCAGAAATTAATGGTTTTTGCACAGAATTTCCTTTTCCTCACAGAGATGGGCTGCAGTGCTGCTGGCCACCACTATGGGCCTCTGGATCTGGCAGAGCCCAGCTAGCACATAGAAGAGGCTGCTGGGGGGTGGGGGAAGGCGATGAGGAGCTGGAGCGTTTCTGGCAGCTGCAGTTCACCACGCACCCAGAGGGAAGCAGGTGGTGGCGGCAGCGTGCAGGAAACGCCACATAAACCTGGGACCAAGCTTCAGGCTTTCTCTGCCTCTGGATCACTAGGCCCTGAGTGGTAGGGGGTGGGTGTCTGGGCTAGAGGACCCTATGACTATGCTCTAGGAGGTAGGGGATGCAGGTGCCTGGACCTGGGGGGGCCCTGCGGCTAGCCTCTAGGGAGAGGAGGGACAGGTATCTGAGAAGGGGGTGTGGGTGTCTGAGCTGTGAGGACACGGCAGGGCTCGGGGGGGGTTGGGGTATTGTCTGGGGGGACTCCACAGATGAGCTCTGGGGTGGGGGAGTGGTTGTGTGTATCTGGACCCCTGGCTGGGCTTGGGGAGCAGGGAAGGGGCAGAGAAACAGGAACTGGGTTGTCATCGGGGTTTCTTTACCATTCTACTCCTGGGGGGATTTTTGTGTGTGTGTATGAATTGTTACAGACATACTAGCTGACAAGTATTTTGAAATAAATTATCAAAATAATCAAAACTTGTGTGATTATGTAGCGTTATTTTGACAAAATTTGCAGAATTTTAAAACGTGCACAATCTTTTATTTTTTCGGCACAGAATTTTTGGCACAAAATTCCCCTAGGAATAGCCCATGAAGAAAAATAATCTCGTATTTTTATTATGAATTTGACTTTGCGTTATTTTAATGTTTTATAAAATACCTGCATAAGAACATCTTAAACTCCCACATTTTACATGCAAACTATTTTCATCCAACCCAAAACATTTAATTTTACAAATTTGCATTACCAATATGAATGACCATTCTGTGGATAATTAATACATTGCTAAAAAGGTTTTGTCAAGTTGTTAAAACATTTCATTATGTATATATATGCAAAAGAAATAAATAGCTGAGTCTTGGTCTAGAACAGGGGTGGGCAAACTTTTTGGCCTGAGGGCCACATCGGGGTATGGAAATTGTATGATGGGCCATGAATGCTCTCAAAATTGGGGATCAGGGTGCGGGAGGGGGTGAGGGTCTCCGGCTAGGAGTGCGGGCTCCAGGGTGAGGCCAGAAATGAGGACTTCAGGGTGCAGGAGATGTGAGGGCTCTGGGGTGGGGCTGGGGATGAGGGGGTTGCCGTGCAGGAGGGGGCTCTGGGCTGGGATCAAGGGGCTTACACGTTGGGAGCAGGATCAGGGCTATGACAGGGGATTGGGGTACAGGGGCAGGGGTGCTCAGGGTTGCAGGCTCAGGGCGGTGCTTACCGCAAGCAGCTCCCAGAAGCATGTCTTCCCTCCAGCTCCGAGGCCTGGCCAGGAGGCTCTGCGTGCTGCCCCGTCTGCAGGCAGCACCTCTGCAGCTCCCACTGGCCAAGAACACGGCCAATGGGCAGCGGGGAGCCGCCTTGCCAAACCTCCACATACTATGTCAAAGCTGGAAGGGGATCATGCTGCTGATTCCTGGGAGGCGTGTGGAGTGGGGTAAGCCTCCGACCCCATTCCCCAGCTGGAGCTCCAGAGCGGGACAAACCCCTGACCCCACTCCCCGGCGGGAGCTGAGGGCTGGATCAAAAGGTCTGATGGGCCGTGTCAAGGTTCTTTCCCCACTCTGAACTCTAGGGTACAGATGTGGGGACCTGCATGAAAGACCCCCTAACCTTATTCTTACTAGCTTAGGTTAAACACTGCCACCACCAAAGTGTTACAAAAGAACAGGGGAAGTGCCCACTTGGAAATGTCTCCCCCCAAAAATATCCCCCCAAGCACTACACCCTCTTTCCTGGGGAAGGCTTGATAAAAATTCTCACCAATTTGCATAGGTGAACACAGACCCAAACCCTTGGATCTTAAGAACAATGAAAAGCAATCAGGTTCTTAAAAGAAGAATTTTAATTAAAGAAAAAGTAAAAGAATTACCTCTGTAAAATCAGGATGGTAAATAACTTACAAGGTAATCATGTTCAAAACATAGAGAATCCCTCTAGGCTAAACCTTAAGTTACAAAAAGACACAAAAACAGGAATATACATTCCATTCAGCACAACTTATTTTATCAGCCATTTAAACAAAACAAAATCTAACGCACATCTAACTAGATTGCTTACTGATTTTTTACAGGAGTTCTGACCAGCATTCCAGCTCGCACAGCATCACACAGACAGAGAGAACCCTTTGTTTCCCCCCCACAGCTTTGAAAGTATCTTGTCTCCTCATTGGTCATTTTGGTCTGGTGCCCGCGAGGTTGTCTTTAGCTTCTTAACCCTTTACAGGTGAAAGGGTTTTTCCTCTGGACAGGAGGGATTTAAAGGTGTTTACCCTTCTCTTTATATTTATGACAGGCTGGATGTGGCCCATGAGCTGTAGTTCTAGACCCACCCCGGTCTAGAAGGTAAATGCTTGTTTTATATAATGCGTATGAAAAAGCATATGTTGTACAGAGTATTTAATTGATAGACTGAAAGTACTCCCTTGGAACTATTTTGACCTTTCAAGATGGATAACACTTCTTAAAAATTTGCCTAAATATAGGCCAGATTCTATAAAAGCTCTGTCTGGCTTCCCCAGTATAAAATATGGATTAAGTATGGAAACAAGACAGAGTTTTCACCAAATCTGGCCCTATGATAAAGTCAAATCCTGGGAAAATATTTGGATACTTGCTCCTGTTTTGAGGTATGCCAGATACTGAGCAATAGAAATATGCCACTAAATTCCTGCAGTATTGTATATTAGAACACACTGCATTTCAGTATCTAAAAAAATATATATCTGACAGTAAAAATTAGCCCTTTGTGTTAAACCATTACTTTTTTTCTTCCTTTTATATAGTCCAATTTAGCATTTCCTTGCTTTTGCTGGATTGTGTCAGAGATTTCATTTTAATATAATTTCTATGTAGGTATATTGAATTCCGGGGGAGGGGGGGAAGGGAGCCTAATTTTTAAAATGTGAAATTTTTTTTGCAAAGAAACAAAGTTTGAAGATGACTCATGGTAGCAATCATGCACTGCTCTAGAGAAGTTGCCAGTCTTTCTATCTTGCACTAATGCGGAGCCTGATCATGCACTCTTTAAATGTAGTACTCCCATTGTGTCGATGGCAGTCCTGTGTGGTAAAGATAGATGGCTAGAGTCCATGGAGCAAGCTATAAACCAAGGGTCGGATTTTCAAACGTGTCTACTTGAAGTAAGAGCACAAATCCTACAGACTTTCAATATGTGTTCCTTGTGTTTCTAAATCACTTAGTTGCTTTTAAGAATCCCACCCTAAGGCCTTGATTCCAAAATTGTATTGTTCCATTTGAAGTCAGTGGAACTATTCATGTATTTAAAGTTAGGCATGTGTTTAAATACCTTGCTGAATCAGAGCCAAAAATGCAGGTATAAATTAGAAGTAACTACTAGTCAGTAGAAGTTGCATGTTTCTCAGAGGGTGCTCATAGACTCATTGGTATAGCAAAGACAATGTTCTTTACTTAGGTACAGTGGCAATCCTGATTATTGTTTAAGACCCTGTTCCTGCTATTGCATCCGTGGGGAAGGCACTTGTGCTTGAACACATCCAGATGCATAATCAGGACTTAGTTTTTCATCTAAAAATTAAACTATGAAATTTACCTTAAGAAAGTCGGAGAGAGGCTGTAGCCCAACAGACTGATGGGTATAGGTCCATTCAGAAAAATATTTGAACTTAATGTGAGATGAATGAGTGAAGGTCATGCCTACTAGAGTTGAGAAAATAATTCATGATGAATAATTTATTTAGTCACTTTAGCCTAACTTTTCTGCTTCTGGAATTATCCATGAGCTGATTGCAACTTCTTCAAATGTATTATTTGGCAGTGGATAAGTAGTGATCAATTTTTTGACAAGTGCACAGTCACTTCTGGGACATACATCTCATATATACCCATTTAACATTTCTTATTCATGAGTATTCATGGAGTGCAACTTTGAATTTTTCTTTCTGCAAATATTTGTTCCAGTAAAACTAAGCCCTCTTAAGGTTTATTGAAAGCAAACTAAAAAAAGGAGGGGAAACTTGGCCAAAATTAATTCATGTAGAGTTAGATTGTGCCTCCAGGCAAAACCCTTAGTGGAACCAGCTGCACTAAATAATACATAGAGCACTTCTAGCCCACTCCTTTTCTACTTCTTGGGGAGACCGTTGGAGAACTCAGCCCCCACATGCTCTTCTGCTTGCCAGAGCCACAGTATGGGATACTACACAGCAGTGCAGGGGGGTGAGTTTTGGAGTCTTATTACCCTGTGCAGCCACACAGATACAAAACACAATCCATTAAGTTTTCAAGTAAATATTCAGGAAAGTTGCACTTCTCTATTTACCCAGCTCCTACTCTCTATTAGCCAAGCAATGGACTCTACAAATTTGAGGATAAAAACTATTAAATAAGAGGAATGTCAACGCCTGGATTCTGAATTTAACTCCACAGTGAGGTAGACATTTTAGCATTTTTAGCACTCCTTTATAATACACAAATCACTAATGTATTTTTGTGTATTAAAAGAACTTGCCAGAAACTCTTCCTGAAATTGATTTGTTTATAAGTGGGTTCGTACATTTTTTTGCGAAATTGTTTCTATTGGTTTAAAACTTGGTACATAGTGTGCATTTTTAGAGTTGCCACAGTATATTCATATCCATCAAATGAGATGGTAGTAACATAAAATAGGGGTTGCAGCAGAATGAAATGAAATAATGTTTCAAACTTGATGCTGATTCTTGATGATGACCTAACCGCACATTAACTGGTAGGAGCCATTTTTTTGGCTTGTAGAAAAAGGTGTGTGGCCCCTTAAAGGGCTTGATAACCTGAAGGTAACTTGCTATGGCAACTACAGACCAGGTAAGCGGGGGATGCTGACTCATGCCCCTCAGTGACTAGAAGAGAGGAGTGGACTATTTAGGTCTATGCTCATGCAGGAAAAGCCCTCTTTTGCCTAGACCTGGCAGAGATTTGCAGAACAGTGAAGTTATGGGGCTGTGCAAATGGCTTCATAATTGTCCTTTTAAAGTTGCTCTCTCAAAAACATTTTTGTGCTACAGAGGCTGAAAAATATTTTGTTGCCCAGCTATGGGAGCATAAGGCAACACTGGAGCAGAGGGAGGATTGCAAAGTAGGCAGCTTCCTGCAAAGCAAGCCTCCTTCCATAGCTGTGGACCTTGTTAGGGACATAGGAATGGATGTATTCTGTGGACATGTTCTAAGCACTCACATGGCATGACTGGTAATCTGAAAAATTCCAGCATTACAAAGATTAAAAACAAAATGTTATTACATAGAAACTGCTATAGTGAGTTAGGTAAATATTCCAAATAGACCAATATCCTGTCTCCAACAGTTGCTCATACCAGCTGCTTCCAAGGAAGAGGCAAAACTCTGTCACGGACAACTGTCTTTTGCACAATGTATAATCTACTTGTGGACTTCATTGCCATGGATATTACTGTAACAAATAGTTTGGTAAGGTTTGTCATTTATCTGAATAGGGATAGCATTTCTTTTAACACTAGCTAGCTTGAAAAGAATATGAATCATCATGTCTCAGGGCATATGCCAATTTTTCAACTGGAACAGGAAAGAATGTTTTATCTTGTGATCTAACTCAGACTTTTGGCAAGGAGCATTCTGAGGTGGAATTTGCCTTCCTCTAAAGCAATAGGTAGGGCTCTGGGCAGGGTGGGATATTGTTCACATGCAGAGATTCATGTGTTTCTAGTTACTATAGTTAGTCTTCATGTTAGCAATTCTGTATGTTCTTTGTGAATTACAGGAGATGAGTGTGTGGAGAATGGATATTTTTTTTGTTGGGTTACTTTGCTTTTGCTTTGTAGAGGGCCGTGTGAATGCAAGGTTTAAATAAGTGGAGTGGGGACGCAACAATAAGAAACAAACAACAGAGTTCCAGATCTGAGACCTCCTCAAAGGCAGAGGGCATTTGGTTGCACAGAAGACATTGTGGAGTTATGGAGATTAAGATGGTGGTAGAGGAGTTGGCAGCCTATCAACTTGTGTGACCTTTCAGTGGGTGAATGATGCAGGGGATAGACATCCTTTAGGGGATGAGGAAGAAATTGATCATTAGGGGCATGGAAGGATGAGGAAAGAATCTGGTTGGGCTGGAACATGGGAGGGAGTAGAATGAAAAGCAGAGAATGGAGACATCCACAGGATCAGATGAACTTTGAACAAAATCCACATAATGTTCTTGTGGTGAAATCATTGGCCTCAGTCAGTGTTGTTGGGAAAGTCACTTCACTTTTCCCTTCCTCCATTTCCTCATCTGTAAAACTTTGATAATCATGCTCATTCGTATCTGTATGTTACTTTAAGATCTTAAATGAAAAATGCTATATAAGTGCAAAGTAATATTATTAAAATGAAGATAATACCTATCTCACAGTAGTCTTGAGGCTTAATCATTAACATTTGTAAAGCATTTCTTAAATTAGATGGAAGGCTCTGCAGTAATGAATAGTACTTTATATGTGCAAGTGTCTTCAGCTAATGTCAAACAGACGGAATTTCAAAAGAACACAGGGCATGTGGGAACCCATAAAGACCTTATTTATTAGTGGAATTTGACATGTTATAGTATTTGGACACCTTTAGAAAATGTCCCTCCTTGTCTTCAGGTTTCAGATGTTTTAATACCATCACTAAATCAAGAGAGATACCAAGAGCAATAGCAAAATTAGCTGCCTATCTTTTTGAATGATTAGGTAAACAAATCATCACTAATAATTTGAAGTCTGTTTATTGATCTGCACTAAAATAAAATAAATATCACAAATAATTTGTTGTCTCATTTTTGTAGGGAGATAGAGTTGATTCAGTAGCTAAAAGTGCCGTAAATTTAGCTGCTTACATGGGCTAGACATATTGCAAAGTAGCCAGAATAACTAGTCTGCTACACCAGAAGGATTTAATCAATAATCCTCTTCTATAAATTCTTCATTATAATTTTTTAGCTTCTATAGACAGCTTATAGGAACACATTCATTTTATCTTCGATATTTTGCATCTTTTGTATTATTGTACAAAGATAAGAAATGTGTGTTTATTTTCTTTCTAAGGAGTAAACTCAAAAATGTATATTTAATAAGCAAAATAATCTGATATTCTGTTAAAAATTCTGGAATGTGATACAAAATGAATCTGTTAAATGTAAATCATATTGCACAGGGCAGTAATGGTGTACAATTGGAAAGATTATTAAATTGTTTAATACCCCCTGCATACCTTTACTGTTTAGATTTAGTCCTTTGTTTCAGAACTGATTATTTGCACTTCCAAACTATAAAGTAAATGTCATGTAAAGCTGTATTTTGTTGGAGATAAGCTATTGTATGCACAGGTGTGGCTAATCTATTTTATACACTGCCTTTTCTTTTCCTAAATCTTCTCAAGCGCCTTGCCTGGGTCGAAGTTAGGAGCAGATATTGCAGATAATAGTTTAAGACTTAAAACATTCTCAGATTCCGGTTCTGCTTCCAAGGTTAAATCAATGTCAGACAAGAAGAAGTCTTTAAGGATCTTAGTGTCTACACTTCCTTATTATGTAAGCATTAAGAAGTCAGGTTTGCCAGGAGAGAAAGTACAGCACTTTTATTAACTGTAGAAACGCTCAACATTGATTCAGCTCAAGCTTCTGGAACCGCTAGGCTAAGACAAAAAATTAATGTATGGTATTAGAAGTCATTCCCAAGGTAATATAACATTATCTCATTAACATAGTCACACCCTAGTAGGAACATGATATTTTTTCCTTGCTATCATCTGTGTATGAAGCAATCTTATTTTAAGCAAGGACATGGCTGTACTTAAAATTATTCTTCTCTGAAGAGTGACTGTAAAATTGCACCTTCTTACTGTGAACATATCTGTTCCTGATGTGTACTCAGAGACTTATCTGCTTTTAGAGAGTAAGGCAAGTTTAATATTTTTATTTTTACTTTTTACTTTCCTTAGCACTGAAGAACCAATACAGCGAAGACAGAATAGAAGCCAGGTCCTTCTTTTCTGAACATCCATCACCTTGTTTGGTCTTGTAATTTGAACGTAATAATAATTTACATCTGTGCAAACTCATTGAATGAAATGGGATTTCACAATGTCACCAAAGGCATAATTTAGGGAAAATGGAGTTTCATATTTGTAGTTGACTATGCCCTGGAGTTCCTTTATTATAAATGATGGATAAGAAGAAAGAGCCCAGCTTGACTGCCAGGTCCCACATGGAGTTCGAAGGGCTGCCAATTTGAAAGAAAACACCTTTTTACTTGGAAATGGACTCACATTTTACATAGACTTTGAGACAAAAAAAAAATGGAACCCTGTAGTGGGGTGGCCACCCGCTCTGGGCCTGAATGGGTTACAGCCAGCCCTGGGAGAGGACTGGAGCAGTGAGCCAAAGGCTAGGCTGATGGAGAAGGCAGCCACAGCTGGGGCTATGCCCCAATTAGGCCACAGCTGGCCCTGTAAAAGGGCTGCTAGCTAGGAGTTCAAGCAGGACTCTCCCTCTAGCTTCAGAGGGAGAAGGAATTAGCTGCTTGAGAGCTGAGGGTACACGCAACCGAGCAGGGCTGGGGAAAGGCGAGAGGAGTAGGGGAACTCCCGCCTGGCAACTCCCCAGGCTGCAGGCCTTGTCAAAGGAAAAACCAGGTACTGGGCTTGCAGAGGCTGCAGCCCAGGGGTTAGGCAAAGGCAGCAGGTCCAACCCACCTTTGCCAATGATGAATGGCTTGTACACTGCAGTCTGCCCAAGTGAGCGGGGGCTAGATGGTGACTGGCAGTAGCCATAGACTGAGGTGAGGTGGGGATAGAGGGTTGGGGGTTCCCCTGGGTGGGCAGACCCAGAGAGAGGGTGTACTGCCGGGGGCAGCACCCAAGATAAAGGGGCACCAGGGCCCGGGAGGGATACGGGGGCCTGAGGCAAGCGGCACATCAATTCCCTGGATGACCAGCAGGAGATGCCGGGCTGGTGAGTCCTGCCTCGCTACAAACACCCCATAATGCTACTTTTACTGAGTCACTTTTTAACTTAAAACATGGTTTTATTGTATTGTGGACTCCTTTTGAGGATAGTCTAAAGCAGTGGTTCTCAAAGCCAGTCCGCCGCTTGTTCAGGGAAAGTCGCTGGCGGGCCGGGCCAGTTTGTTTACCTGCCGCGTCCACAGGTTCAGCTGATCGCGGCTCCCACTGACCATAGTTCGCCGCTTCAGGCCAATGGGGGCTATGGGAATGCTGGTGAGTACATCCTTCAGCACACACTGCTTCCCGCAGCCCCCATTGTCCTGGAGCGGCGAACCGTGGCCAGTGGGAGCCTCGATCGGCCGAACCTGCGGACACAGCAGGTAAACAAACTGGCCTGGCCCGCCAGAGGCTTTCCCTGAACAAGCGACAGACTGGCTTTGAGAACCACTGGTATAAAGTACTTAACAAAGAATACATTCAACATCAAATATGCACAGATTAAATTTGTAGGCATGGAGATCTCTCACATTTTTAAGTCCTCTACTGAACAGTGTTTGCACTAGTGCAATCCCTGGCATGCTAAGCAGATGACTTAATTAATTTAATAATTTAACCCCCCACATACCACCCCCCAAAAAACAACCAAAACAAACAAACCGTGAATCGGTTTTTTGTACAAATTGTGCCATACAAATTGTTGCAATGGTCCAAAAATGCTAATCAATTTTCAGAATCTAATTTATTTCCTTCTGTAATATTAGTACTAACTTGCAGATACAAACAACATCAGCAGTTAATATCTTCCATTGTTGTTTTCAGTGTTCTTGTAGCCCTGTTGGTCCCAAGGTGGGTGAGGTATTATCTTTTTATTAGACCAAATTCTGTTTTTGAAAAGAGGCAAACTTTTAAACTTACACAGAGCTCTCCTTCTGGTCTCAGCAGTTGAAGTTTTTTGAACCTCCAGAACACAAACCAAATTCAATTTAGATAAATACTGATCAAATATGGATTTTGTGTTATAAAAATAAACTAGCTAATGTGATAAGTCTCTGCCTTGTGGCGTTTTCTCAAACAGTAATAGCTTCATAATAGGCTGTTCCCTTAGTCAAATTGAACAACTCAGTGAAGAACATATGCATATTGTCTTATCTCCAAGAATGTAATTTATGGAAATAAATATGCTTTTACATTTTTATCAGAGAAGTCAATGGTATGTTGAATGGAAAACTAAATAATACTTCAGTTCTATTTCACAACCTTTGTACATTTTTTTTCTTAAATTTGTCAGACATCTGTCTTTTAGCAGATTCACACTTACAAATATCAAGAGAAATGTTTCTGACAAACTAAGCATTAGAAAAAAAGAGACACTACCAAACGGCTTGAATTTTTACAAACCCCAATGGTCTATGTGAGTGCAAAAATATAATTGCTCTCAAATCTTCATTTAGCTTTAACTACTTGATGTTTCTCATGTGCCTAAGGCGAGACTGCATAATTATTTCAGGAAGATGAACACCTGCTGTGTATTCAAGTAGTAACATTTTAGTGAAGATATATGGTTTAAAAGATTCAATTTTATTATATTAACTTCTTTAGTACATTACACTAGGAAAGAACACAATATGGTCACATTTTTAATACAATAGTTTCACATAAACAGAAACTTAAATGAAAGTGCCGTGTTGATATAACATTTTGAATAACTTTAGAAATCTTGGACCATAGTACCCATTGGAGCCAAATCACTGATTTAATTAGCATGCAATTCCTAGAATTTAAATCATACCCTATTTGTAGGCCATCTTTATTTTGTATGCATTTACTTGTATAAGTTTGCTGTCACAGCGAATAACAATTGTTGTCTACATACCCTTATGCATATGTACTTTCAGTTACATAGTCAAGGAATGAAATGACAATTAAATTGGATTTTTCATGAGAATAATTGGAAAGATGGGAGTCTTTAAATAGACAGTGAGAGTGAGAGATTACTTTCCATTTTATCACCGCTCTCAGCAGTATTGAAAAGGCATCAATCCTTCTCATCAGAGGAGCTGAGCCTGAGATGTGTTGTCAGTAGGAATTGCCAGTGCTTAAAATGAGGCCAAAAGTTATCCTAAGTAGTGATATAGATAATGCCAGTCATTTAGGAATAGAAAATTGTACACCAGCTATTAATTTTTTCACTCAAGCATTGCATGCCCTCTGAGGGTCACTTGCCTATTCCATTAAAAATGCAATAAATATCAAATTAATCACGTTAATATTTACATCTGACATAAACTGAACCATTTGTAGTGTAAAGAATAATCTGGGCATGGAACTCATTTCAGTAATTGATACATGACTCTTCTGATTAGTGGAGGGGGAAGGACTATGTATCTATTTAGATCTCACTGGACTTCATCAAGCAATGGGTTGAAAAAATGCAATGCAGTTGCACACAATCATTGTACTAAATATAATGGTTAGGACAAATTACATAAAACCAGTAATTAGTTATTAATGTGTTAGTTCAAGAGACAAAATAAATGTTCATGAAAATTAGAGAGAAGGTGGGTGAGGCAATATCTTTTATTGGACCAACTTCTGTCACTGACCAGAAACCAGACCTGAAGAAGCGCTCTGTGTATATTGAAAGCCTGTGCCTTTCACCCAAAAAGATATTTCCTCACCCACCTTGAGTCTCTAATATTCTGAGACCAACCTGGCTAGAACAACACTGCAAATTAGCCACATGTTTTTGGCCATACTTTAACTTTCTGGAAAATCAATTAAATTAACATAAGTCTGTTTTTGGTTTTGGGGGGCGAGGGAGGTTGTTTTGCTTTTAAGTATATAAGCTTTAAAATTTTCTTGAGCAGACTGGAGAGATAAAACAGAATAGGTAACAATCTCCTGCTTGTATCCTCAGTGAGGTTTATTTCCAGGAGCCTTTGTACTAAACACATTGGCCTTTACCACTTAATTTCATCATCTGGCAACAGTACTAGGCTCTTATCCTTTTATATATACCAGCTACTAGAGGAGGATTGACACACACTGCATCAGTATGTTACATATACAGCTATAATTTAGCATCTAGCAGAACCTGCATCCCATAGAATGAATAATGGATTGATCTTTTCCCTCCCCTGCTCTGCAGTAATATGCAAACAACTCAGAGACAGAAACTAAGACTAGGAGTAAGTTGTAGTGAGGTCAGAACTGTGAAGTAAAGAGAACATGAACTGGAAACTATAAGAAATCTAGCCATCCAGTTGAGAAATTGATGGAAAATAGGGAAGAAATCTATTAGCTAATACCAAAAACATGAATGCAGTTCTATGTGTGGGTGTATGGTAAACCATTCCTTTTTTCATACTCAGATTCCCAGGAATGATGTGGAAACTCCATGGTCTACATTTCCAAAAGCGATTAGCAAGTTTTGATGGCCAACATAAGAGCATCTTCAGAGATGTCTGGCTTTCAGTGGGGGGTGCTCAGAACTTTCTGAAAATTAAGCCTTTTTAAGGTGTATCAAGTTGGGCACCCACAAGGTGAGGCACCAGAATTACTAATCACTTTTGAATATGTAAACACAGGAATTCATTCCTCTACAGAGGAATATTGCATGTAGGGGATCATTTGGCCCATAGGTAGTGTGAGAGAAGATGGTAGTGATCCAAAGGGCTATAAAGCTCACACTAAGAGGCAAAACGTTAGCATATTTGTCTGAACACAGGAGCTGTTAAAATGACACCATTTTAAAACAAGCAAAAAAGAAAAGTTATTAGTAATGCATCCTTTTATTTCATCCAAATTCCAAGCACATCTTACATTCTATCTCTGGTGTATTTTTGGAAACTCCGTTGGGTCATCTACTATTGTAGTCCCTAACCTTGTATTATGGCAGGATTGATTTGATTAGAGGTAGAGAACAGTAATCTTATTTAGTGTTCCAGAGTAGCAGCTGTTTTAGTCTGTATTTGCAAAAAGAAAAGGAGGGTTGTGGCACCTTAGAGACTAACACATTTATAGTGTTGTGATAGTTCCAGTGTGTTGATGCCAGGAGCTCTGAGAGTGGGGTCAGTTTGAAGTACACAGCATGGACCAAATTATATTATTCATCAATATATTAATAATATCAATTACAGACCTTGTAAATCCCTAACAGTGAACACTTGTAGAAGAGGATGACAAATTTATGACAGTCTATTGCATCAAGGGGTGCCTCATTGTTCTTTAAAGCTGCCTATTTTCTTTGGGAACAAATAGATAAATAATGGGTGTAGATCCTATCCCTGTCTTCCAGCATTAATATTTACTGGCATTAGTGTAGGATTATATAGCTGGTTGCTTTTGGGAGTGTTTTACTGTAGCAGCTAAAAGATCAGTAGTATTAGTAGACAAACTTCTTTGAAAATAGGTCACATTTCAAATTCATCAACAATTCCCATACAACTTGCATACCTGTCCTGCAAGTGGCTCCTCCATTCCTTTCTACTCTCCAGCTGCCTTACTTCTATCTTTTAAAATAACTTTTATTTCAGAGTTCACTACTTGTGAAACACCTTGTTTTCTTCTACTATGGCCTGCAGAAATTCAATATTGAGTTTTTGTATTGTACAATTTGTAATTCTAGAAGAAAATGACTTTTGCGTTTCAGTTTAACCTATTGAAGACAAAGTTTTCAAAATATGCCTTGGCATCACTAGACGTTGAGATAACAAAGGATCACATCCAGTTGAAATGATTAAGGATTCTCTTAGCCAAAGAACCTGATTTAAAAATAAGTATCTAAAACTGCCTTTTTTTTTTGCAACTTTGCATACGAGTTAGTAACTGTTTAACTTATTTACATAAAGCTTTCCAAAACTATGTGCATGTGGGTTTGCTACAGTGTGTTAATTGTATTTGAGCCTTACTTGATTTGAAAGGAATAAGAACTTTTTCACCTGGAAACTGAGTTTTATGTGTTGACCACCAATTAAGCAGCAGGAGTAAGAATTTGCATTAAAAATACCATGAGAAGTTTGATCTGGTGCATACTTACATTAGCTGATTTTCAAAGATAAAGTGCAAGGTTTTAACATGTTTTTCTTTCAGAATAACAAAGCAATTAATTTACTTTTAGGGAATGGATATACACACAGCTCTAAATCCTCCAACACCAGAGCCTGAAACACACTAACTGCTGGTATCAGTTCTGTGGCTTTATGAACTCTGCTGCAGGACCAGAGTTGAGGATGAGATTTCATGCATATAACACCTACAATTGATGCCAGATATTCAGAGGGCTTCATTTCTCAGAGGCGCTCATGTAAGATTCAGATTTTCAAGAGTGCTCAGAACTCAGCAGCTCTTTTGTGACACTTATGACAGATTATCTAAAGAACTCAACACCCAATGTTTTGAGCGCTTTTGAAAGACTGGCCAAGGGAGGCTGAAGTGCCACATAGATTAGATTCAGCTGTTGTCAATGTTCACTTATTCCCCCTAAATATGGTCTGAGTTTTCAGAGCAAAATGTACTCAAAACAACTTTGAAGTATTGATTTTTATTAACATTATTTTACTTGGGTTTTTTATATTTTTTTCAGCAAGTAACAGATTTATGTTAGTTTAAAAGGTGTATGTGTTGGTGTTACAAGAGTATGCAGATGTATGAATGCATGTTTGTGTTCCCTACTCCAACTGCTAGCCTAGTTACTAATAAAGAATTGATCAGATACCAGCTGGTCCGTCTCTGAATCTTGGCTTGTATCGGCCAAGATCATGACTATCTTGTAATGCGTAACCTAAGTCATTCTACATGAGCTGAATAACCTGACCACAACAGCATCCTATGTCTTTAGGTCTGTTTGGGCGTAAGGTTTCATAGCGACACATTAGGTTATTTGACCATGTGTCTGACAATTCATTCCTGAATCTAATTTTCTTCCTTCTAGAGTGATTGGGGATATAGATTTCTTTTTTGTAAGGATGCATGCATATTTTTGGAAAAGTTAAGAAAGTAAGGCAAGTAAGTTTTAAAATCCACCAGCATTTTCATCACATTCAAGGACATCCAGAAATGCAGCTCACAATTCTCTGAATAAAAATTAAATGTATGCAGAGAAATATTAAAAACTAAGGAAGATTTTTAACTTGATTATGCTGATTCAAAACAGTTCTTGCCTTTTCTGTGTGCCACTATATGCCAGATTGGATGAGCTTCAACAGAGAGTGATGGAAGAAACAATGGTATTCAACCACTAGTATTAAAAAGATTCAACATTTTATCAGTAGTTACCACACCACAATATCTGAGATGCATCATTTTATTTTATTTTATTTTATTTTATTTTATTCTAATTATAGGAAAGTAATAGGAGTGAATTGTTAAATGTTGTCTTTTTAATGGTAGCCATTGTATTAAGGTAAAAAGGGTATTTCTGAAGGATATAAGAAAAGCTGGCACAGACTGGAGTTTTAAGTTTACATGGAAACTTTAGTCCTGTGGTTGCCAACATGACCTACAGTAGACAGTAAATCTCTCAGCTTCTGGGAGTATTATATCCCATTCTTTGCCAGTTTGTCAATAGATAAATAGCTTTCCTCAGCAGCTCTGGTTAATTGCCTGAGCAAAGCAAGGCACTACACTCAACTTGATGGATTTTCTCTTTGGTGTCTGTCTGGATGTAATACAATAACTTTTCAACACCACAACTAATCAATTCCAAAATTTTAGGGAATTTTCTCGGCATCAAAAGGAAGAATCCTTTTGATTTGGTGGGAAATTGGAATACTGGAAGGGAGAATTGAGAGCGCACACAGCCTCTGGCACATGAAGGGGGAATGTGGTGGCACACGAAGCCTCTCGAATGGGGGGAAGAGGAGAATGGAAAGGAAGTGGAAAATTAGGAGGCCACAGAGCCCATGGCATGGGGAAAGAATGAGAACCCTGGTGTGGGTGGAGAAGGGAGAATGGGGGCACCTAGAGCCCTTGGCACGAGGAGGTAGAGGAGAATGGAGGGACACAGAGTCCCTGGTATGGGGGAGGAGAATGAGGGACCTGGTTATGGAAGAAGAGGGGAATGCAGGAGTACACAGAACCCCTGTTATGGGGAGAATAAGGGGCAATGGTATTTGAGGAGGAGGAGGGCATGGGGTCACACACAGCCCCTGGCATAAGGGAAGTGGTGAAGGGGGCTGCAGGGAGTCTGTGAAAGGGGTGGGGGGAGGATTATTAGATGCTCTCATGTCTTGTAACATGATGCAACCCAGTGTTTCCAACATTGTCTGTTTAATACCAAATTTCTTGCTGCATTAGTCTGTTTCCATGACAGCATCTTTTTCAATGGTTTTCTGAGGTGTCATCTGTTATCCTCCTCTTTTCTGTCTTCCACTAGGTGGTATCCATTTAAGGGCTTGTGTAGGAATACAGTTTTTTGACATCTGTACAACATGTGCAAATCACTTCACCTTTTTTTCTTGAATAATTGTTTTTACAGTCTGTTCACCAGCCCTTTGTAATACATTAGCATTGATTACTTTGGACCACCAATGGACATCAAGTATTCTTAATAAGCATCTCTAATGGAATGTGTTAATTTTCCTGTTCTGGGCATCTAGCATTTGCCAAGTTTCAGAAGCATATAACAATGTGGGGATCACAATGACATTCTATAACTTGAACTTGGTTCTTCTGTGAATCTCCTTATTTTTCCAGATATTTGTCTGTCATTAAAAGCCTCCACTTGCCTTCCAAGTTGTTGCTTCCATCTTTTTATGGAGTTGTCCATCAGCACTGACTGTGCTTCCAATATATACAGACTTATTAACCATGCCATATTATTCACTATCAGTCACATACTGACTTCTCTTTCAACGATGAGCATTTTTTTTCTGATCCTTAATCCTATTTGAAAACCCCACATTTGACATTGGCAATGTTCTTTTCAGGGCATCATTGTATGTGTCCAGCAGAACAATGTGAAGATCTTGAAATGTCCCTATACTCGTATCTTTCTTTGATGTTTTGCACACAAAAAATCTATCACAGTACAGACAACGATTGGTGATAAAACGTAACCCTGCTGCACTAAAGTGGTGATCTCAAACCAATCAGTATTTCCATTTTATGTCCTCACACAGCATTTTGAGCCTTCATACAGAACCTGGCCAGTAACACTATCTTTCTAGGAAGCCCAAATAGTTGCAAGAACTTCCATAAGAAATCTCTCTGAATGCATTTGAAAGCTTTGATGAAATCTATGACGTTCAAGATTAATCTTCTCTGGTAAGCAAGCTCTTTTTAAATCAACCATCTCAGGGTAAAGATGTGATATACACAGTCTTTTTAGTCTAAAGCCTGTTTTTTCAGTACACAATTTCTTGTCAGGGACCAATCTAATTCTCTTCAATAGTACACTACAGAACACTTTTCCAGGTATGTAAGTAGTATTGTTCCTTGCCAATTATCATACACCTTTCTTTAGTAATTTACACATAACATTTTACTTCCAAACTATCACACCTTTCTTCCTCTGTGCAGAATTCTTTCTTCCTAACTATATTACAGAGTTTATGCATTTCATGTACTACTACAGCTTTTCAGCAGTGATCTTATCTTGACCAGGAACTTTGCCATTTTTTAGTTGCTTAATTGTTTTCTCAGTTTCTGCTTCTGAAATTTCTAGCAGTGAGAGATTTAATTCATCTTCTTCACGTCCATCAGTTGGAATTGTTAGCTCTGGTTGGTTGAGTACTTGTTCTCATCATCATTCCTTTTGTTCTGCTTCCTTTAACTATCTTCCATCTTTCAATTGTATTATACCAGTGTGACTGTGGAACTGTGATGACAATTGCTTACCCACCTGAAATAGTGTCTTGGAGCCACTGCTCAGTGATTCATCTTCAGCTTCTCTCACTATTTTTGTGAAACAATTCTCTTGTCTTTCATTATCTTTTTCTATATATTCTCATTGTAGCATATGGTGGTCTTCTTGTTGTATCACTTGTGCTTGTCTCATTTTTAAAGGCTTTTCTTTCCTCAATCCATTTCCATGTGTGTGGCTGTATTTACTCTTCTCCTCTTTGTCCTTTTGGTCCCAATGAAGTTGTGGCTGCTTCCCAGCAAATATCTCAAAGAAAGCCCATAGTTCCTCTGTATCATCATTCTTACCCGTCATTGGTGACATCCATTTGAGAGCTGGATTTTAAAATCCTCCTGCTTCTTGGGTCAGACAGTTTCTTCATAGCAAATACTGTATTTCTTTTCTTAATTGAGTAACATGGGGGATGGGAGGATGGAACACAAGGTGCATGTGGGGAGGAAAGCAGGAATGCAAGGAACCCTTGGTATATGCAAAGAGCTTGGCCTACAAACACAATGAAGGCTGCATATACTTAGTTATAATCATATGCATGGCTGATAACTCGTGCCAAAATTACCATTTCAAATTATATTGTGAATTTGAGAGATGTGAACCCTTAGAGGTAGGGTACTGTGGTGGAAGGATGGAGGCATTTTTGCCCAGTGATACTGGACAGGATTTGGCATCTTTCCTAGATAGTTGCATCCTGCACAACTTACCCTGTCACAAAGCCACTTTTCTTTTACCTGTGTCTTCCTCCCTTTCATTTTTGAGTCCTAACTAATCTCCTAGGAAAGAAATAACAAGGAAGAGAAGTCCTGGATGAGAACTATAATCCAAAGAGGAGGGAATCTGACACAAAGTTTAATGAGGTTCCTCAGTGAGAAGCAAGCGGGGAATCTGATGATGAGGCTGTGGCATAATGCTGGGAAGGTGTTGGGAGTCCTTTCCATATTGCTGGAGAAGATGGAGGGGACTTAGAATGGGAGCAGAGGCAGAAATAGAGAAGGGAGGTGGTAGACTAAGAGAGGGACAAGTTCAGCTCCTAATCCTCTCTTTTCTTAGCAGAGCGTACTTGGCCCTAGAGTTTTAAGATATAACCTAACAATTAGGGATTTATAATGGTGGAAATTACATAGATTTTTATCAGCTTGTATGCAAGTAAGACATAGGGCTTTTAGAAACCTTCTGTAACAAATGTAATAGACACGGGATAAAACATCAAACACGATGTATAGCCCAATCCTGGCTATAATACTTGCCTCTGACTTATACCCAGAGGGTCTGTCTCATATTTATAGTTTACTTGCCAGTAAAGTTCCACTGAACTGAATTGTACTATAATTATAGCACATTTAAAGGACTCTCCTTACATTTTATAACATATTGATATTCCTGACTTTAATCTGCCAAAATTGTGTGTGTTTTTCTTTTCTATAAAGTTCTGCAAATAGAGTTTGCTCCTTGTTTGCAGCACCATTGCCCTTTTGAAAAGAAACTGTCATTTGTAGTTAATTATGTGATGTAAATAAAAATAAATGTTGGAACTATGCCAGCATCTGAAGTAATCTACATTTACTTGTGAAATGAGCCAGACTGAAGGCCAATTATTTATAGGTGAATGGTTGGTGCATTAACCTATTTAACTGCCTCACCCTACTCATTCCCCCAGTATTTATCTCAATTTTATGGTTTTCAAACAACTAGCCAAAATAGAAAAAAGGAATTTAACCGCATATAATAATGCAACCAGAATACCTTTGAAGCATAAAAGACATTAAGTTTAAATAAAGGTATTTATTTCTTTTTAAAGGGCCTCTTTAAGTTTACGGAAAACCTCTAAATCTACTAAACTCCCCTTATCTCTATCCATAATAATATTCCTTTATGGTTTATTAGTGCTTAATATTTAATCCCATTTTTCTCCAGGAACATGTATTTTTTTCTGTAGGTGAATGAACTAAAGAATATAATTAGTAATAAGCATGACTACCTAATTCCTTAATCCTCTTCATTAGTCAATCTTCTTACTTCTTTAAAATTTTGCATCATGTAGAGAGTCCTAAGGGATCAGCTTGCACTGTCTTCTCCCACTCCTCCCCAATTTTAAATGAGCCCTGAAAATGCTATTTAAACTTCTGAGAAATTATAGGACCATAACCTCCCTTCCTTTTATGTGGCATGGAAAGTAGCAGAAGTTCCTAATTGTCTGCAGAAAAAATAGGCAAAGGGGCAGTGTTGGGAGGGAAAAAATGGCTTAATGATATTGTTTCCATTCACCATCACTCCCTCTGCATTATGGGTCTGATCCAAATGCCCATAGAAATCAAATGGGGAAATACTCCCGCTGATTACTCTGGATCTGGCTCCTTGAAGGTGGCAGTGCTCTTGTAATAGCAGAAACAGGTATGTCCTGATTGATTGGGAAGATGTACTATATGCACATTTTGCCCCACGGAATTCAGTTTTGGGAAGTGCAATCTGAGAAATATGTGCATGATTAATTAAGTGAAGACATTTCAGTATTCAGTGGTTATAGCAAAGCAGATCCCAAAGTGGATTATGATAGGTCATCTCTACCGAATGAAAATATAATTTGTATCCTCATGCTTGTCACCATCCTATGTTTAGTCAATTGACTTATCTTCTGTTTGTTGGTGTTTCACTTTTAAAAGCAAGTTGATGGTTGCCATTTCTATATATCCATGGAAGGGGTTTTCAGATGTAATTTACTTCTATGTTGGGGACTGGTTCTGGTTTTATGGGAAAAAAAGAGTAAATGCAAATTGCTGCTAAAAGTGTGAAAGGGTTCTGACATGATCAAATGTATGTTTGTTCTTCCATTTTCAGAACTACTCATTTTTTGGAGATGTCTGTCACAGAATGTACGATTCTAGAACCCTGACTACATAATTTTATATATGACATTGTGATTCAAAATGTGATATACTGGACAAAAATATTACCCTTCATTCAGATGTTAACATTGAGGCATAGAGCAGTTCAGTGACCTGTACTACAGCACAAATGATGAGTTAGTAGCAGAGGCTGGAATAAAACTAAGAATCCTGACTCCAATATGACTGTTACTACCCAACTGCTAGAAAATGCTCCTTTGCCTAGGTCAGAACTGTCCCCCTATTTTTAATTATAATATCAGTGGAATATTTTTATTTACTTGGATTTGAACTTGGATTTATTTTGCATAGTATAAGAAAAGGAATTTGAACTGGATTCTTACTAGTTTGCATATCTCAAATTAGGGCACGATGAGAGTAAAACTAATGGTTATTTGTGAAGAAATGTCATTTTTTAAAAAGTTCAGTTGACAAGCATAAATGGAAATTGAAATTTAACATTCTTTTAATATTCTGCTGAGCAACAGAAACAGGATGGTCTCCATAAAGCCTTTATAATTCATAATCTCAATTGCATGATCAGAGGAAAATACTTTTTCAGTCTCAGATCCAGAGCTTAGTTGTTATTATTCATGGAAAAGCATCATTTTCTAAGGTTCTGTCTGTTTTATTTTAAGCTACTCATAATTTGAACAGATAAAGATCTAAGTAAAGAAACTATAGCAGCACTGATAAATACATATTCAGTTCCAGGAAGAGATTGATTTTTAACACCTATGGTTGTCTGGAACCACAGGTTATTTGCTTATGAATGTGTCTAGCTAATTTCATATCCGTTTCATGCCTGTTCTCTACTTAATTAAGAAAACCTTCAAAACAATCTTTTGAAAGGAAATTAATTTCCTAAACCATGATGGAAAATTAGAAATGGAAACTTGTTAGCACCCATACAATAGCACTAGAAGATCAAAGGGCTTTAGGGGTTAAATGAAAGGGGTTCCAAAGCCAGTCTGTTTCATTATGATTGCAGGCAGATTATTTCTCACGAGTGTTTCCTGGACCCTTTAATTTTTAGAAGCATAAACAGAAATGAAAGAATATTTGTGCCTGAAAAAATGTTGTTTTTTTTAGAATTCCTAAACTGATTCATGAGGACTGTTTGGCTGTTCCTCTAAAATTTAAAACACTGACTTTTTTTAATGGATGAGTTACATTAACTTGAGGTTTTTATAGTATTTTAATAAACAAATAGTTCTGTCAAATTTTTATATTTACTTTTTAATAGGTTTTTGGGGGGTTGAGCCAGTAAAGATTAGTTGATCTTCTTTATAATTTGTTGATAAATGTATACATGGACATATACTTTTTACTGATAATTAGAAAACTATTCTGGAGAGCTGAGTTTGCTACTCAGTTCATTTTGACAATTAGACCAGTCACAAGAATTCAGAATTGGTTACCACCACTCACTGTACTGAGTTAATTGCTCATTCTGGGCCTGATCCAAAGAGCAACTTTAGAAGTGGATAGAAATAGACAGTGTGACGGAAGTCAGTTTCTTGCAATATCCTTGAAAAACCTTGCTGCACTGAGTTTAATTAAGCCTCTTCTCTGCTTCTCTCCACGGTGTTGGTTACAGAAATTCCTCTGTCATTGGCTGGATGTTCCCTGCAAACATGGACCATCCTCTTCTGGTCATCAGAATAAAGCAAGTCAACTAGCTGAGTCTTTGTCCATCCTCAGTGTCACGCTACCTTTCTTTGCATAGCTGGAGTAGCTGACCTTTCTTCAGCTGTTCAAACCTCATTTCCCCTCTCTCTTTTTTTGCTATTCCTTCCCTGAAAGGACAGAGATTTCCATAGTGCTTTTTCCTTCTGTGGTACTTGTTTTCATTGCTGTTGGCACTTATGTCAATTCATTCACTTATGTCAATAGATCCCACCCATTCCACCATTTAATGGCAACTGCACCTGTGTTCCCCCCCTGTGGTTCCTTGAGGGCACACACTGTAGTTTCCCATCTCCTCAATCACCACGTCTCTTGGGTAGAGATCCAGGTCTCTCTCCGTCCTGACCAGAGATTCTCCAGAATGCAGTTCCTTGCCTCTGTGATATCCCCAGCAAGACAGACAGTCTAAAGAGGCCAGCATCTGCATTTTACTTTCTCTTTCAAGGCTATGAACAACTACATTGTCAGCAGTTATGAGTTATCATGCAGCCCTTTATAAGCATGCAAATTTATTGTTAAAGTGAAAACGTTACAGAAAAAACATACTAAAACAATGAAAGAACCTACATTTATGCTAATAAAGTTACCAGAGATCACCCCACCTTAGTCGGGGTTAGTCGCCTTAGTTCAGAACTAGCACAACCATTAATAGTTCAGTTGTTCCTTTATGCAGCTTGGGCCTTTGATCTTGAGATTCCAGGAACAGGTAATCAGACACTGGTCTTCTCCTCAGTGCATAGTTTCAAATGTCTGGATTTGCATAACTGGGGGCAGGGAATTTGCATTCACCTCCTCCTAGAGATTCCTCAGGAAATCTACTTCACGTTCCATTCTTATCAGCCACATTACTCATTATAGTCCTTTAATCATCCAGGCCCATACTAATACATATTCTTTGATTTAATACAGCGGACTCCAAAGATACCTAAATGTAGTTCAATAGAGCTTTTCAAGGATATTGCAGGAAATTGTCATCTCTGTCACAGAGAATGAGACGGCAGAGAGAAAAGAGCAATAGGCCAAAATTAATCCATACAGATAGGTTCTTTAGGTGTAAGAAAAAAAACACAGAGAATGAACATGATAGGTGGGAGCAGACAGGAGGAAATAAGTGATGCCTAGATATTAAAGCAGGATGTGGTGTGTGTGGGGGAGGAGGGGTTCACAGTGCTGCAGTCTGGGCTGTAGCCAAGGAGAATAAGTAAGGAGAAGGAACACATTTCAGTGTAAAGAAGATTAACCATGTGGGAAAAGGACATTTGAAACAGAAGTGAAACACATTTTAAATTGTGTTTCACTCAGGAAGACCCTGAGACTAAGGGAATTGCCTCAGGCAGGGATATGTGGAAGAGAAATCTTGTGTTGTATGGCCTTAGGAGTGGACTTTGGAAATTTTGATTTGCATGGGTAATTTATTTTACATTAATAAAATTAATCCCCAAGGATGGTAATTTTTTACAACAGTGCAATGGGGAAACTGAGGCAGGATGCCTGTAGCATCACCATAGGCCATGAGGGGGTGCACGGGAGGTGGCTGGCCTGGTTATAGGCTCCCATTTCAGGGTAAAGTTCCTATAAAGGTACTACTCATAGAATAATGGATGCTGACCTGAGTTTTCTTTGGGGCGCTTAGCATTTCCTTTCACTCATCCTGGAAGTTAAGAGCCAAAGAAGGCTAGTTTAGGGAACTGCTCACATGCAAACTATGTGAAAAGGGAAATCTGCCCAGAGAGATGCAGAAATCTTTACATTTCACTGCACTTGGGGCAATTTTCTTTGAGATACCTCATAGATGACACTTTTTTTTTTATCCAATAGCTACTTTACAACTTACGGCTTGTCTACACTACTGCTTAAGTTGACGCAAATTACGTCTCTCAGTGGTGTGAAAGAAATGCGCCCCCCCCGAGCAATGTAAGTTGCATTGACTTAAAGTGGTGTCTATATTTCGCTATGTCGGCGAGAGATGCTCTCCCGCTGACATAGCTTCTGCCTCTCATTGAGGTGGAGTAATTATTTGACCAAGGAGCATTCTCCCATCGACGAAATGCATCTTCACCGGACGTGCTACATCAGTGCCAGGCTTTATTTTTTACAGAATATCTGGATATTGGTTTGAAAGTTGTTTTTAATTTTTTCTACAACTCAAAAAAAAAAAAAAGAGAGAGAGAAGCAGCTATGCTAGACCTATTCCTCAGATGTGGAGTCAGATGTACTCTGCTCACAAATTCAAGGGATGTGGGGCCAATTCAGGGTAACTGATCTGTCTAAATAAGAGATTCATCACTCCCTTTTGGCCCTTGTGTTGTCCTGGTGGTCAGTCTCACAATTTGAAGAAGGATCATAGCTACCACTCAGGACAGCATTGCCACCGCAGCAGAAGGACTGCTTTATTTTATAAGACTATCATGCTGCTGAGAAGTTTTCCCTGTAGAGGCTACTGTACAGTAACACTTTCTGCCATGTCCTAACTCCCAAGGTTCTTATTGTGGACATTCCCTGAGGGACACTACGCACATTTCATAATCAGTGCAAGCCTTGTTTTACATGGCAGACATAAGAAAATATACGGAAAGTGCTCCCTTAGCTTCAGTTAGTCCTTGGAAATAGTGGAACTGTCTCTTAAATGTTTTTTGCCAATTGAACCTGGAATAAGTGGGTGCAATTCCTGTCAAAGCCAATGGGAGTTCTGCTTGATCACATCAGATGCCCAGACTGATATTCTATTTGCTCAGGCCAAACTTGTTTTATCCTGAATCTGCTTCTGAAGGATGTCTTCTCTGTGAAGTTTCTAGTAATAGGAGCTAAAAGTATCTGGAATTCTGCCTTGTGCTTTATTCTGGATAGCTCTCCGTTATGCGAGTGCAGTAATTGCTTATTATATTTAATTGCTAATTTTGAAGGCAGTGTATACTGGGAGAGATTGAATGGTTCAGAAAGTGGATTAATGGTGCCCAGCATTAAAGTCTTGCATCTGGTCTTTCTGCCTGTCCAAGTAAGCCAAATTGGAATCCTACCTTCCAGATTCATCTAATGAGCAAAAACCCAATGTACCTGTAAGCACAACATTCCCCTATTATACTGCCCTTAACAAGTATTCAATTTTCAATAAAATTACCAGTAGGAAAGAAAAAAAGCAATTTATTAATAAATAGAAGTGACGGTTTTGAGGATTAAGAGACTTTTATGTGTTTCATACCCAGTATGTGCATTTCACTTCATGAAGTAGCTTTTAAAAGAACATTCCTAGCGGTCCTGTGTCTCATTTTCAGAAGGGTCCTGGGAAAGGAAGAATGACAGCAGCTGTAAAAAGATAACACTGTAAATATAAAACGTCTACATGCATATACAACTATAAACCAGCTCATATATACTAGCAGTATGTTGTCTTAAAACATGCTGAAGTGGATGCTAAACCTTAAGAGGTGCATTCTCACAAATAGAGAATGTTTGTGGGATTCATATAGATAGTTCTGGTTTTTCCTAGATGATTCTACAGCTCTTTAGAGGCAATATTGCATTGGGAAGAACTGGTTTGCTAATTCACAGGACCCGTTCCTGCAAAGGAAATAAGGAGTGAGCTTTTTGTGTGATAGAAATATTTTACACTACTCAAAATATCTGAAGTATTATGTTAAAGTTTTCAACTGAACAATGTGCAATGACTTATTTTATGGCTGAAAAACATGCTACATTGACAAAATCCGATCTTTATTTCATTAGCTTACAAAATTACTATTTACCTCATGAGCTAGATCTTCACCAAGTGTCAATGATTTAAGTCCATTCACATCAGCAGAGGATCTGGTCCCATATGTTTTTGTGCTTGATAATATCGTGGGGGAGATGGGGAGGTGGGTGAGGCAAAAAACAAACATACAAATAAGATCCTTGACTTTTTATTAGTTTACCAAAAAAAAAAAGGTATTCTGATGTTTAGGTTCCAAACAATAATAGTTCTGGGAAACAAGATACACTCGTTATTCTAGTTACTCCATTCCTTTTAGTGACCTTCTGTGTACGAAAAATTGCATGCATCTGTTTGTCTTATAGATAGAAGCGAGAAGCATCTGCTGCAAAAGGGAGAAAAGGCAAGATTGCTGTTAATACTTAGTTTAAAAGACCCCGATGATGTAGAATGTCAAGTGTACTGTGAAAATTCTTTTTGTTTTTAAAGAGTGTATCTGGACTTGTTAAATCTCATGCATAATATTATTTTCCAGTTTAAATTATTGTGTGGGTCTTTGATCTGTATTAGGAAGTGACTTAAGGGATAGATTTTAAGATAGAAATACATAAGTGTTTTTTGGAATGTTAGGCTTGGTAAGGTTTTCCTATGAGTTTATTTAAGCATATTTCCCAGAGCTACCTGCTAAACTATCTGTATTTATTTATTATGAATGCAATGCAATTAAAATATTTTTTCTCCATCAAACATAAGTTTTCTGTGTATTTTTTTTAAATTAAGTTTGTAGATGAAATGGTGCTACTCTGGAGTCTTTCCCAAACACCCTTCTAAACATCATTAGGGAAGAACAAATATACAGTTAAAGAGACTTTAAAATAAATCAGAACATGCTATTTATAATTTTTGTTAAAGAGTCAGTTTTCTGTTGCATAAATGTATGATTAAACTTGATCCCAGCCAAAAAGATCACCAAATATTTTTAGCTGCAATTTCTCGATCAAGGCCTAACTCAAGTGGCTTGAAGAGGAAAAACTTTTGAACATCCTGAAAATTCTCACATCCAGTCACCTTCACTCTTTCTAATGCCATTATTTCTATCCTTTTCCTTTTGAGAATCAAATGTCCAGTGACTTGATAGTTTCTTCTCCCTCTTTGCTACATTTACATGCATTCAATCAATAAACAAAAACATTACCATGTGACTGAGGTGACCAATCCCACAGTGATAGTAAAGAAAAGAACATAGATCACCAAACAACCCAAAAGATGGACTGTATTAGCAGACATGCTGTCCGATCCCTGCAACTATGTATGCACATGCCTAGTATTATGCAAAATGGAATTATTTGCACATAAAGTTACTCATCTGCATATGTGTTTGCATATGATCAAGGTCGCAGATTGTTTATGGAACAATTATGAATAAAGTTAGAACAAACAAACTGAACAAATCTATAGAATACATTGGTAGTTTATGAATAGTTCTCCCAGCTCTTTGTTTGAGAGCTGATCTTGTATCCTTAACTTTTTTTTTAACATAGTGATTCCTATGAATGTTCCTTCCCCACTCCCCCCTACCAAAAAAGTCCTATAGCTGCTTTATTCTCCCTAAGCCATTGAGAATACTCCACACCTTTCAGGATTAGTGTTGAAGAGAATCATATCTTTTCAAGTGTTGGATTGGCAGTCCTGGTTACTGAAGTTCTTTGCTTATCCACAAAACGTGCAACATTTGCGGTAGCATTAGAAGTTCCTCACACTTCCCTCTCTGCATGTCTCAAGCCTTTTTTGAGTGGACCAGCATTAGATCAGTTTCCATATTCATTGAGTCCTTGACCTCTCTGTTAGGGCTGTCACAAAAGTTGTCAGTTTTGACTGTGACAGAGCTGCTGTTGTGATGGAAGAGTATTTTAAAATATTACTTTTTTTTGGAATAAATAAAAGGAGTACTTGTGGCACCTTAGAGACTAACAAATTTATTTGAGCATAAGCTTTCGTGAGCTATAGCTCACTTCATCCGATAAAGCTTATGCTCAAATAAATTTGTTAGTCTCTAAGGTGCCACAAGTACTCCTTTTCTTTTTTGCGAATACAGACTAACACGGCTGCTACTCTGAAACCTTTTTTTGGAATGACAGGGGTCTTGAATTTGTATTTTCTTCTATGTAGTAAGAGTCAGGTTCTCTCAATCTAACACCTTTCAGTTGCACTAAAACTAACTTTTAAAAAAAAGTCTTTTTTTTAACGCAGAATTTCCAGACTCACTGTAGGAATTCCAGACTCATTGCATATTAAATTATTTACACATTATAAGTATGGAAACATTAAAGAAAGCGTATAAGGCAATAATTCTAGAACTGTACAGCTCAGAAATAATATAGTAATTATTTGAATCATATTTATATATTATGGAAGAGTATTACGTGCACATAAATATAACAAGGTAATTGCTGATTAAGTAAACACATTCCTGTATTTGTTAACATCCTGTTTGGTTTATAACTTTGAATTTACTGTAGAGAAACAGTTATCAATGTCTATATTAAAGAGAGAAAATTCATCTCTTTATGGAAGTTGCATCATATGCCTCAAACGTCTAGATTTCTAAAATATTCTCCAGAATAAATGTATTTAGCGTCTGATGCTGCACCTGTTGAAGTTAATGGGAAAGCTCCCACTTCAGTTGTCTCAGGGTCAGCACTTTATTGCTGTTAGAGTTTAATTTATTCCAGAGATGTTTTTTATTAGGTTATCAAGGTAATTTCCACATATGCACATTGTAAAATTTATCAAGTCTTGGATATATTAGCAAAAGTGGGAAAACAATGGTAATAACTTGGTGACTGTTGTTGGATTTTAATGTCTGAGTGTACATTAAATGTGTACAAATGAGTGTACATTTTGCAAAAATCCAGGATTGAGAAAGGCATGAAATACTCTACTTTATAAGGGAAACAACTATTGTTTGAGATGTGCATACCTGGACATGAGGGAGAAGGAAGAAAACTGCTCAAAGCAAAGTAGATGTTAATGGGTGAAGTTGTAACTGCAGAAAACATTGCAGCTAAATTTAGGATGGTTTGTCCAAGCAATTACTATGTTTTCAAAAAACACACAATAGGGTACCTGGTGATTAGGTGATTAATAATGTATCTAACAAATTGCCTAAAAGTGGTCTGAAACACTTAATGAAACAAAAAGGAGATTTCCTACTCTCCCCCTGGGTAATCACCCTTATGTGAGGCACCAGGGGGAAGATGGCAGGATGTAGATAATTAGGAGGCCATCCTTTCCTCTTGAGCAGAAAACAACTTCTACACAGAAAAGTAGGTACCAAGATCCATACTCATATGTGCAAATCAGTTACCTATGGGGTTTGTGCCTGTGATTGCTGACATTGGACAGATGAAGGTAGAAGAAGCCACTGGGGGCTTTCAACACCAGATGAAGACGATCCAAAGGCCTACTGGCACTAAAAATAGAAACCAGGGTTCCCTATGTACACTAGGGTTGCCAGGTGTCTGGTTTTCGACCACAAAGCCCAGTTGAAAAGGGACCCTGGCGGCTCTAGTCAGCACCACTGACCAGGCAGTTAAAAGTCCGGTCAGTGGTGCAGTGGGGCTAAGGCAGGCTCCCTCCCTGCCCTGGCTCTGCATGGTTCCCAGAGGCACCCGGCATATCCGGTGCCTAGTCCATGCCAGGAACTGGGGCCAGTGGGAGCTGCGGAGCCAGCACTCAGGGATGGGGCAGCCCTGAGCCCCCTCCTGAACTCCTTATTTCTGGCTCCAGCCTGAGCCCTCCCCAGTTCCCTACCCCAACCCGCTGCCCCATCCCATTGAAAGCAAGTGAGGGTGGGGGAGAGTGAGCAATGGAGGGAGGGGGAGGGAGTAAACAGGGTGCAGGGGCTGCGGGAAGGGGCAAGGCATGTGTGTTTGGTTTTGGGCAGTTAGAAAGTTGGCAACCCTAATGTACATTCCTGTGCTCTGTGACACTATGCCATTTTAAGGGGCAGGGGGAGCGGCAGGCTTCAAAATTAAGATGAATGGGGCAGTTCACATCTCTGGCAGATATGGTTTCCATCACTCTGCAGATTCATGCAGACATCAGTTACACTTGGGTCACCTTTTCAAAATATTCAGAGTTTCAGAGAGGGATGGCAAGTGTTTTTGCTCTCCCAATGAAAACTGAGATTCTGATTTCAGGCTGAGACTCAAGGAGATTGGGCCTACAATGCCATACTTTAATATAACACTGTGCACTCTGGATTGGTTCAAGGAACTCTACTAAACTGGCTTAAAAAGGAGCCAGCCAAATAGAGATCTTACCTATTCCTTTGCTGGTAGAAACCATTCCATGTCCTTTGCTTCTTTTCTCTACATTTCTAAAACAGGTCAGTTTGTTATAGGCTATATTTGGGGAAGAAAAATAAATTACTCCATATGCAAAGCTGCTTCTGTATGACTGATGTTTTAGGAGGACTCAGAGGTTGAGTTCAAATAATCCCCATTCAATTGTGCAGGCTTGGTCAATCACCAGATATGGGTTCAAGAAGTAATTCAGTAGACTGGCAATGTGTTAGGGTTATTGTGGTTATGGTGGTGGTTTATGCCTCTAGTGCAGGGATCGGCAACATTTGGCACACATTTGTTTACGTGCCGCGGCCGCAGGTTTGGCCGATCGCAGTTCCCACTGCTTGCAGTTCGCCACTCTGGGCCAATGGGGCCTGCAGGAAGCAGCGCGGGCCGAGGGATGTGCTGGCCGCCACTTCCCACAGCCCCCATTGGCCTGGAGCAGTGAACCGTGGCCAGTGGGAGCCGCGATCGGCCGAACCTTTGGATGCGGCAGGTAAACAAACCGGCCCAGCCCGCCGGGGGCTTACCCTGGCGGGCCGCATGCCAAACATTGCCAATCCCTGCTCTAGTGCATCTTATAGAGATCACTGTATTTTCAAGAGGGATGAATAGTGAGGTCTTATTTGCTTGTTAAGTAAATAACTCACCTTTTTGTTTGTCAGTTTCAAAAAGTAAAAAAAGTTTTGGGGCAGACTGAAAATGAAATTTTTGACATGTGATATTTGAAAAAAAAATCATTTTGATTCAATGAAAATATTTCATTTCAATTTTGATCTTTTTAAAATGTTTGTTTTTTTTAAAAAAATGAAATTAAAGTACATTTTGTAAAATGAAAAAGTTTGAACCAAGAATAACAAAATTATTTTGAAACAAAACATTTCTATTTTTTGGAACCGCCCCCCAATCAACATGAATTCACAAAGCTTGTCAATGTCACTGAAACTGCATTTTTTTTTGCTGCCTCACCCCCACCCACTACCATATCTGTGAAAGTACATCAGCTATGTGAGAAGTTATGTACTATACAATAACTATTACATGCAAAAAACTAATTTAAAAAAAATTGCCCAGGTCTACTTGCTTGTGGTAATTGTATGCTGTGATAGTGGTAGGCAATTACTTAGTGTAATACCTTCTGTTATGAAGATTCAGTTTGTTTTGAAGTAAATGGAGCTATTGTGATTTTCAGCAGCAGAGGATGTGATCTGATCCACTGTCTACAATTCTGCTCTCTTTATTAGGCCACTTTCTTTATGCAACCACGTTTTGTCTTCCGAATGTCACTTACAATAGGATTTAAAATAGGTTACTTAAATATATAAACATAGGAAATAGATAGTTGGAAAGGAGTACTATGCACCACTCTGGTGAAAAAGACGAGAAATACAGGTTACGGTATCTATAAAGAATAGACAATCTATCTCTTTTTTTCTCTCTGTTTACAAGATAAATATGTAGTAGTCCTTTCCTCACAATTATGTCAAGAGAACCTATTCTACTACCACAGGTTGCCCTAATAACCATACTTCAGTATCCTTTGTATAAAAGCTGAAGTGTCTTCTCCTTGATATGTAAGAAAGCTAATTATATTACACAAAACATTATTGAAGTGCAGATTGCCTTCTCTTAACCACCTGGTCCTCTACAACAAGGAATGATTTTTGTATTTGAATTTATGATAATTATGGGTTATATGTGCTTCACTTTAAGCTAATAAAAAGGTCTAATTTCCTATAAATGTTTAGGAAATTAATCATTATAACTGGGATCTATTCCAGTCTCTCTTCCTCCTTACCTCCTACCATATCTGTGAAACTGCATCGCTATGTGAGATTTTTTTGTACTATACAATAACTATTTTATGCAAACAACTAAGTTTGAAAAAACGTATTTAGGTTGTAAAATCAAGCTCTTGAAAGGATCTCCTTCCCAATGTGCCCCCTAAACAAGGAGATGGGTCACATGGTCCATATGCTGAGTTTGGAAGAAGGTTGTAGGCAAGGGGCAGGATCTTGACCCGGCTTTCTCTCTCCCCAACTTCCCACAGAAGCTCTCTACTACTAGCGTTCCCAGTGTAATGTTTGCTGCTTCTTTGGAGACTGTGTGCGTTCAGCCTTGGGTTACAATATTCATGTTCAATTATTGATGTAATATACTTAGACTTTTGGAAGTCATTTGACTTGGTAGTGCATGAAATTTTGATGAAAAACAAAAAAAACTAAATGATATAAAATTAACACAACACACCATAAATTGATTAAAAATTGGGTAACTGATAGTGTCCAATATAATTGCAAATGGGGAATCATCACTGAGCAGGAGTGTTTCTAATGCAGTGCTGCAGGAATTGGGGGGCAGGGGGCGGAAGGGATAGCTCAGTGGTTTGAGCATTGGCCTGCTAAACCCCAGGGTTGTGAGTTCAGTCCTTGGGGGGGGGCAGTTAGGATCTGGGGCAAAAATTGGGGATTGGTCCTGCTTTGAGCAGGCAGTTGGACTAAATGACCTCCTGAAGTCCCTTCAAACCCTGATATTCTATGATGACCTTGACAAACATATAAAATCATCTCTGATAAAGTTTTCAGCTTACATAAAACTTGTGGGGGGTGAAAAATAATGAAGAGGACAAGTCACTGACAAAGAGTGACCTGGATTACTTGGTAAACTAAGCACAAGGATATAATTTGAATTTTAAATGGCTAAGTGTAAAATGTATACATCTAGGAACAAAGGTTGTAGGCCATGCTTAGAGGTTGGGGAACTTTATTTTAGAAAACACTGACTAAAAAAAGATGTCTGATCATAAGCTCCCAGTGCATGCTGTGGCCAAAAGGGCTAATGCAATCTTGGGATGCATAAACGGAAATCTCGGGTAGGAGCACAGAGGTTTTTTAATTTCTCTGATTGGCACTGGTGTGATCACTACTGAAATACTGTGTCCAGTACTTGTGTCCGCACTTAAAGAAGAATGTTGATAAATTGGAGAGGGTTCAGAGAAGAGCTACAAGAATGATTAAAGCATTAGAAAATCTGCCTTATAGTGATAAACTCCAGGAGTTCAATCTATTTAGCTTAACAAGGAGAAAATGGGTGACTTAATTACAGTGTATAAGTATCTACATGGAGAACTAATATTCAAAAGTGTCACAGGTTTCAGAGTAGCAGCCGTGTTAGTCTGTATTCGCAAAAAGAAAAGGAGTACTTGTGGCACCTTAGAGACTAACAAATTTATGCTCTAATAAATTCAAAAGTGGGCTCTTCAATCTAGCTGAGAAAGATATAACATGATCCAATGGCTGGAAGTTTTAAACCAGGCAAATTCTTTGGAAATAAGGTATACATTTTTAGCAGTGAGGGTAATATAACCATTGGAACAATTTAACAAGGGTTTTGGTGTACTCTCCATACAGACAATTTTTAAATCAAGATTGGATACTTTTCGAAAAGATATGTTCTAAGAATTATTTTTGAGAAGTTCTGTGGCCTGTGCTTCATAGGAGGTCAGGCTGGATGATCACAATGGTCCCTTTTGGACTCTGAGTCTATGAATTATTTTGGTATGTGCACAAACTTTTCCTGATTACACCAGTGACAAATGAAAAAGTGATTTTCAAAATTGTATTTCAGCTGAACCTGAACTACATTTAATGGGATGGCCCCCAAGCATTTTTTCTTCTGGGTTTCCAAGGTTTTCATTCCTGGAAAATAATGAAGAAATTGGTGGGGATGAGCAGGAATGGATGGAGTTTTCACTTTTTCTTCCCCTCCGCTTTCTGCCATTTTGTGGTCAACAATTAATTGCTATCCTTCAGGAGAAAGGAAGCAGAGGTGGAATTGTGTGTCATAAAAGTGTCACAACAGCTCACAGGTGGTGCAGATTATGCATTATCCCTTGCTCATGCTTGTGCCTACAATCCCAATTTAACCCTAAATCATACAAATACTAACATTTTAATACTTTGTTTTGTTCATGCTCAGAAATCCTTAAAATACTTTAAAATATAACCCAACATTCTAGCATGTGGTATCGTTTCCATCTCCCTCGCCTTCAGTGCCTGTAACAATGGACAGACTTCGAAGTATTTGGTTTTGGCGCCATTTATAAATACTGTTATAGTGTTTGTCACTGTGCAATTATCTCAGTTCTCTTTAGGATCTAACCTATACTGGTGATGGTTGATGGTAATGTATGAAACAAGTTGTTCCTGGAACGACGCTATTGTAGAAGTGGTGCTTCCTCCAGTGTCGGTATTGGCAGGCATAAAATGGGGAGGTGGAGGCTGTTCTGACTCTTTTTTCTTCAGTCTCCCTTATCATTCTTTCCTGGTTTATTCGGTCATACTTTAATTCATGTGACTATGTTATGAGTGGTAAACAATTTATAGTTAATTACAAATATCATTGTTCATCATTTACATTGATCATCCTAGAGACTGGGCCAGATTCAACCCTGGATTAAAGGTACTTACTTCTACTGCCTTTGACGGAGGTTTGCTTGTTCATTTTAGTCAGAGTTGAATTTGTCCCAGGGTCAAATTTACTGGGATCTGTCACTCTTAAATTTAATTCCATTTATCTTTGGAGAGAAAGCACCAAGTGGAGTTCATATAATATACTCCAGCTATTAAACTTAATTGTAAAAAATAAATGGAAACACTTTTTTCATCAAATTAGTCCTATATCAAAAGATATTCCTGATATCTTCTTTCTATGTTTTACTGTCAAATAAAACTTTTAAAGCTCATTTGGAAACTAAGGAAGTTCAGAGAATGTCTACAGGGTGTGAAATCTCCTTGTAGTTTGGTATGCTGTAGATAATTCATTTCCAACTTTTTTGTTTTGTTTTGCCTTGAAGTGGATTCCTAGCTGTTTCAGATATTTATTCTAGATAATCGTCTAGCTTTAAAGCCTACTATGCTCTTAAATCTAATTTATTTTTGCTTATCCACACTTAAATGGCTGAATTATTTTTTCAGCAAAATTGTATATAATGGGGTTGTGCAGGTCCTGAACAGTTGAATTGATTGAACATCTTTCAGTGTGTCTTAAGCTGCTGGAAATAATATAATTGTAAATTGATATTGAATCTGGTCCAGTGGAATTATTTCCATTTACTGTAATTGGCATTGAATCAGGCCCATAGTTTACATTTTTATTCTATTTTCCTTGAATGCCAAGGGATTGTAAACTGTGAAGTCTCCTAATGCTCTGTATTTTTTTTTTTTTTGCATTAATATTTTTCTTTGGGTGATATCATCCATAAGTGTATACTCAATATTCCACAAGTTATAATCAGTCTTTCAATTTGTCTCATAGCCCTTCCTGAAGTTCTGCAAATTATTTGAAATCCTTAGAAGAGTAGACAGAGTTTGGGCTTGTTCTTGTCGCCTTCTTACAATACATTTTGATGACAGTAAATTAGATCCTGGTCCTGTCCATTTGTCAACATGGGCAGACCTCTCATTTCAATAAGGCTTTTGTATGGACATGGAATAACCTGTGGGATCAGGGCCTTAATCATTGCCTCCATCACGTGACATTTTTTGGAATATGGTTCTGCTGAATATCACAAAATTTTGACTCTATTCCTTTCCCCTGCTCTTGCTCACAGGAACATTTATAGGCTGAGAGACTTGTATGTTTTTCCAGTGTAGTGTTCAGCTGACTATTCATTTATTTCATCTGCCTAAATGTATTATAATCCTGGGCTATCTGGTGGTGAATCCACATTGTCTGCAGTGTTTGCAAAGTCAATGTTTAACATTAAATCTAAGATTAAGATTTCCCACTCATATTTCTCCAGAGTTAATAAATTTAATACCCTACTAAGTAGTTTATTTTATTTTAAACCTCACATGCTTTCTATTTATATATATTTTATGGTCTTTTATAATTCCAACTAAAATGCCTTAAATATAATCTACAAGTAGTTTAAATAGCTGCCTTAAAAGGGTCCTTTCTGTAGCTAGAAATGGATGAAGTCCTCTACAATTTATTACACTCCATCTGTTGAAAATCTTTGTCATCCCACACAGACTTTCTCAAATCAGTTAAGCTGGTTAAATCAAAACTCATATCAGACCACTCTGACCTGGCATTTCTTGTTTTGTAAGATGTTTTCAGCAGCTTTAACTGAAGAATGCTACAGTAGATAAGATTGAAATATTGGTTGAAGATTTTTTTTAACAAGTACCTAAATTTAGGCTTCTAAATCCATACTTAGGCTTTTAAATCAGCGGCCAGGTTATTGGAGGTGTTATGAAGTACTGAGCTTCCAGCTGCAACCATTAAAGTTAGTGGCTGCTGCTGGATGCTCAGTGTCTTTGAAAATCAGGTGACCTAGAGAAGTGCCTAAATAGAACCTAGGTTTAGGCGTCCTTTTTTTTTAAAAAAAAAGGTCTTGCCACTAAAAATAGTTTTAGTGAGTTACTCTTTATATTAAACTATAGCATTTTCCCTGCCTGCCTGATAGATCTTTGTACAATTGAGAAGCCATACTAGTTAAAAAAAAACTTGTTCAAGGAATATGATGCATTAAAATTGAATATTGTCTCTGCTCCAACACAATAGTGGCTAAGCTATTTTGATTTTACTGTATGCCTCCCAGAGTGTAGGTAACAATATTCAGTACAGTATTGCCATGGTTACTGATCAGACTACGTTTCAGAATTCATAGCTGTTATTGTACAGACTACATTAGAATGAGTCTCTCACATCAACCTTTTCACCAACATGAGCCATCTGTAATGTCCCATAGGGCAAAATGAACTTTGTGTGAGTTCTAGCTCTTTCATCAGGGAAAACTAGCTTATTTTAACAGATGTAGAAGTTGTAGATGCTATGAAACACAAAATCCCATGCTTACCTACAAATCATGTGCTCTTCCACAAGGCACCAGGTATAATGAACTAATAATCTTTACCGATCAAGTGAAAATCTCTCTTCATATCAGGACTCTATTTCTTGCTGATAATTCCAAAGCAAATGCCCTTAATGACCCTAAATGATAAAATGATGAAGTGGAAATTTATCCTGTACTCTTTAATTAATCCTGAAACTTGATCTCAAGCAATTAAAAATGTAGCAAACATCTCTCAGTACTTTAACACTCTAGAGAAGCAACTCATAATGAGCTGGTAGTCCTGCCAACATGCAGTTAAAAACTAACCAACCTCCATAGAGTTTAAATTTGTTTATTGAGACTGCAGGTACAGTTTATGGGACTTGTAGCTATTTGCACAAACCAAATTGCAGGGAGATGATCAAGCCACTTACACACTTGTATGGATGACAGAAATTATCATTAGCCCAATTGAGACTTCATTCATTGGGTACAGTACTGGGGAATGTGGTGCTACATCACTTCATGGAACATTATACTGGTCAAAGAACTTTTTTTAAACTTTGAAAAATTCAGATAATTATTATATAATGCTATATGCATTTGACAGAAGCATAAGAGAAGATTCTGAAAATATCATTAATTAACACAATGCTGAGTAAAAAAAAATGGAGAAAGCCACACTCCAACTTAAGATGAAATGTGCTCTGAATTTCTGAATGCCATCAATTCTGCTTGCATTACATAGTAAGAAAGCTAAACCTATCCAGCTCTCAGTAGAAGAAGGCCCCATGGAGTCTATCAACCCCCTTTTCGATGTCCAGTGGAATAATTTATTTCCAATGAAGGCCCTCTGAAAGTGCTGAATGAAATGGCATAGTGTTGGCAAGATGGGGGTGTTTTTTCAACTGATTTTAAAAAATATTTAATTGGTAGGAGTGAAATTGGACAATAGAAAAAGCAATTAGATGGACCTTTATCTAAGAGGAAGAGAACCAATTACTTGTTTTTAGCTCTCAGATTTTTTGGGTCAACCGTGCGACCTTACCTCATGTTGATTAGATCTTTACTCAACAAAATTTTGACTAATGATTATGCAAGGTGTCTATTTACTTAGGATGGGTAAAATAGGCAAAGTCAGGATTTTAGTGATTCCTATTTTTTTGAAGTATTGACACACATTTTAGCTAGAAGCAGATAACATGCTTTTGGATTAAATTTTAGCGTGGACCTTTTTCCTGGGCCTTTGTTCATTCATTCCTTTAATAACTTTTTATTTATATAGTGCCAAAATTGTGTTAGGTGCTTTAAAAACATGTAGGAAGACACTTTCCTGCCCCAAAGAGATTGTAATTATGGTAGATAAAAAAGAGGTGCGGTGGTATTCAGCAAAATACTTCTTTACTGATTTTTTTTGTTTGGTATTCTATAATAATGATGGTGTTAGTCTCCCTTTGTGACTATTATATTAATAGCTGTGTGATGAAGCTGAGATATTGCCCACCAGCATGTCAGGGGTTAAGGAGAGCCTTTGGGCCCATCTCACCCTGCTCCATTATACCTGCAGCCAATGCCAGGCCTGGAGGTAGGAGAAAAAGAGAGAGCTGGGCCCACTTCAGATTTGACTGGTAAAGAGGCAAGAGCTAGCTACCACCCTACCTGAAAGGAAGGATCACTAGTCTGCTGACTAAGGCAACAACCAGGAAGCATTTTCTGTTGCCCAGCCAAGGGACACTATGGAGGAGAGCAGTGGTAGGCAACCTGCGACCCGTCAGGGTAATCCTCTGGCAGTCTGCCAGACAGTTTGTTTACATTTGCATGGCCACTTGCAGCTCCCATTGGCCGGGAACGGCAAACCACGGCCGCTGGGAGCTGCAGGCAGCCATGCAAATGCAAACAAACTGTCTGGCGACCCACCAGCAGATTACACTGATGGGCTACATTTGGCTCCTGGGCCACAAGTTGCCCACCACTGTCTCAGAGCCTCTGGTAACTGGGTGATTTCAGCCCAGAGAACTTGGCCCATTTGACTTCACCAAACTCATGGCTGCCCCACCTGAAGGAGACTAGGATCCCAGCAGCATGCTGCCCAAGATCGTCAAGAGGGCATGACAGGAGGCAAGCCATCCCAGCAAATGGGACGATAATGACTATGCCCCAAACTGAAGAGAGTCTGGTAGGAAATAGCCCAGGGCGGTGGATTTAGACTCCCGGCTCTGAGTGCCTCCTGTTCAAGGTTCAGCTTACACTGGGCCCTGGGTAAGTTGATCTAGTGAAATGGGAGGGTCCGGGTTCCCCTACCCCCACTGCCTGAAAAATAGAGGCACTTTGACCAGAGAAACAAGGATGCAGAAATAAGGCTTGCCAACCACTAGGCCATCTGGCTCTCTAAGCACCCTGTTACAAGCTGACAATACTGTAATCTTCTCCAAAGTGGGGAAATGCCGGGGGCTTGCTGATTGCATTTTAGGAAGCCTACAACCTTGGCTAACTTATCTTTGAACTAAATAAATTACTTTCTGTTTTTCACTAAGGCTTACTTAGCATTTTGCATCCATAAGGCCTTTCTTTAATTCAGCTCTGTTTTGAACTGGAACTTCTAAAATAGAATTCTTCAGCGTACATATATGTGCTTCCTAGCTGTTTGATCTGATACAGAAACTGCTCTGTTCATATCTTCTCTTTTTCTCCAACCTATAACCTTGATAGGTCATTTGTATATCATCTTTGTAATTCTGTCTCTGCTGAATTAATCCTAATAAATGAGTCAATGGTTCAGATAAAAATGAGAACTAGAAGATTTGCCCTAAATTCAAAGTTATTTTGAAACACCTCATGTACAAAAAGCTGAGTTAACATTTAACAATTCCTTTCTACTTCCTAGCTTAATCCAGGATAGAGAATGGAAACAAAATATCCCAAAAAACCAACAGCTATCAGCCACATATTCTTTTTATGTTCGGAACTATACTAAAACCAGGAAGTAATAGAAATCTCAGAGAGGGCCTAAGTTTCTACAACAATCACTTTAAAAAAAATAGTTTAAGCATCTAAATTTTGTTTACTTAACTTACACTCGGAGTCTTTAAAGATTCTTCCATTGCTACATGGAGTATCATAGGCTTGAAAAAGGATTGAAAAAGCCAGGGACAATAAGAAGAAAGAAAATTAAAATAACAATGAAGGGGATGAAGCCTGATACTTATTAAAATGTTATCATTAACTTCTTCATGTTCCAGCATAAAAGAAACAAGTCCTACTAGGATGAAAAGTTGTGATGTAATAGTTTCCTAAAGGCAAAAACATATCATTTATATAAGCCTAGTTAATATTTAAGACCAAGTTGAGATCAGTGGACTTATGCCATCAGGAAATTTGACCTGTATGCTTGCTTAAAGGGGACATTGCTCCTTCTAACAGATATCTCATCATCATTGTAGGAGTATGTGGCTGTCTCTCCCCATCAATCTCGGAGGGAGGCCACACCCACTTGCTCTCGGTCCCTCTCTAGGCAAGGCTTATTAGGGGATTAGCAGTCTAATGCCCTGGCCCTTTAGGCAGGGTGAAGCAGCAAGTAGTCCAGGGCTCTGGCCTCCAGCCAGGCAGACAACCAAACAGCTCAGGCCCTCAGGCAGAGCAGAGCAACAACAGCTCTGTGGTCTCAGGCCCTCAGACAGGGCAGAGTACCAAACAGTCTAGGGTCTCAGGGTGGTCTGATGTCCTAGCTCTGGCAGACAGCAGATAAATGCAGGCCTGTTGGCCTAAGTTGCGGAGGCTGCCACCGTGGGGTAGGGTTGGCAGCAGGGATCTAGGGGGACCCAGACCCAGCTGAAACACGGTGACCAGGATTCAGGCAACAACACAACCAAACTACTGTCAGGTATCCCTGTGCTACTTCTTACACTCACCTCACAGTCTATCTGTGGCTCAGGGTCGTCCTCCAGTGCTCTGGATGGCTGGCAGCTCTGGTAGGTCCTCAGCAGTGGGAGGGACACATCTGTTTCCTCCAGTGGATCCAGCCCAACTAAGCTGCATGACCCGGCTTTTATATTTCCAGTTATACCGCTCTGCTTCCAGCAGAGTGGGCGGGGGTGTCTTGGCTCCACCCATCAGGGGTGGGCAGGGGTTCCTCCCCATCAATCTCTGAAGGAGGCCATACTCCCTCACTACACTACCCTGTTTCTCTCTCATTTGTCCAAAAAAGCACTGACAAGTTCATCTTCATTCCTGCTCCTCTAAGTTGCCCCTTCCATGGCTTCTTTCCTTGATTCCATATCACTTTCAAGGATCTGCACATCACTGCCTCTGACTGCATCCCAGTTGTCTGGATGTAAGCATGAAAATGAATATTTTTTTAATGAATTCTCTAATGTGCCAGTTACATTTTATAGCCAAAATCTAACAAACTAGGTTTTCTGATTGAATAAGTGTTGTATCCAATATAGACTGGAATCTAATAGGATAACCCCTTTGTACTGAGTCCAGGGAGCTTCAGCTTCCTAATTTTAACTCTGGGTTCTTTTCTATTCAACTTTTAACTTGAACAGTGTTTCTTAGTTAGGATACTTGCTTACTCTTAACTGCCCAACAATGTATCAATTCACCTAGAACCACATTAGTATACAATCAACACTTCACCACTCAAGTGTAGATGCAACCAATGTTCTAGGTGTGTATTACACACACGTTAGTGTTGCAAGCAGTGATCTCAGCCTTGTCTTGGGGCTCAGCAGTCAAATATGACCTCAAAAACCATTAATTAATATGGTGCATACTATGCTTACCAAGTAACTGTAAAAACCTTATTCTGTGTATTCTTCTGTACCCCTCTTGCTGATATCCTCTCCTCCAGCGCCCTGTCTCATCTTTGTAGTAGCTTGTACACTCTTCAGAATAGGGATGGTGGGTCATATGCTGCATTCCTGTATAATTCCAATGGAACCCCATTGATCTCGACTGAGTTACTCTGGATTTACACCGATGAAACTAGAACAGAATCTGACCCTCTGTCTTTACTATCTGTGTATAGTGTCATATACCTCTACAACATTGTATGCAGGAGATAAGTGACAGTATTTTGAGAAGCTGAGCAAACTTTATCATTGTTTTGTGGTTTGTTGTTTATTTGTATGTTTGTAATGGCTTGATTTTCTTTAATAAAATGAACAGATCTAAGATTCATTGGGTAATAGGGACCAAATCTATTATAAAACAAAACTGTACAAACATGACTGCAATCAGTGTTCAGCCTCAGACTTAAATGCGTCTCATTCTGGATATACAAGCCAACTATGCTCAAGTGGTATTGAATTTCTTTAATAACTAGTTCTTTGAGTGTATGCTATAGAACAGAGGTGGGCAAACTTTTTTGGCCCAAGGGCCACATCGGGTTGCAAAACTGTTTGGAGGGCCGGGTAGGGAAGGCTGTGCCGCCAAACAGCCTGGCTCCTGTCCCGTCCCCCTCCCACATCCTGCTGCCTGACTGCCCCCCTCAGAACTCCTGACTCATCCAACCCCCCCGCTCCTTGTCCCCTGACCACCCCCTCCCAGGACCCCCCGCCCCAAACTGCCCCCCCAGGATTCAACACACCGCCTGCTTCTTGTCCCCTGCTGCCCGCATGGCAGTATGGCTGTGGGGGAGGAGGGACAGTAGGGGAGGGGCTAGCCTCCCCAGCCAGGAGCTCAAGGGCTGGGCAGAAGAGTCTCAGAGGCCAGATGTGGCCCACTGGCCGGAGTTTGCCCACCTCTGCTATAGAATCTTCATGAGAAATTATATTCTTACATCCAGGGTCTCTATAAAATCAACATTCTCCAAATTATGTATTTTTTTACTGCAATAGAAATTAAGTAAAAAAAAAATAAATTGACTGACATGGTAAGGTTTTGTAAATTGTAAGACACAGAATGAATTAAAATGTCATTTGCTAAAATTATTAGCTAGAGTATAGTTGATCTAAATCTTTTCATACCTCACTGAAATAGATTTTGCCCAAATTTGTACATTTCCCACCCCCTCTTATTTTTCAAATGCTGCATGATCATTAGATAACCATGAAAATGGAGGCAGATGTAAAGATTTGGACATGCCAATGTTGAATCTTTCCTGAAACCTCACTTGAAGGCAAGTCCTTGCTGCACTCAGCAAGCACTTGTTGATTTGGGGTGGTGATGGAATGAAACTTGCTTTCAGGTGGAGTGGGCTTAGGGGTGAATGCTCAGTGGATCTGTGTAGTTATAGATTCACCAACCTTGCCCCTTCATCAATCTACCTCCACAATTCCCAACAAAACCCTCTGAAAGTATCCCCTGATAATATGCTCTCTGATGGGCAAACTCCCCAAATCCTGCCCCCCTCTTGCTTGGTGGAGCTGCACTACTTCTGCTGACCTACTTATGTGGGCTTGGGGTATTGAAGTATTCTTAATTGAGATCCTGCAATTGGACCATATCATGACTCTTAAGATAGAGAAGAGTTATGATTCTGTTGTACTGAATAGAACAGGAATTCTTTATTCAAGCCACTGAACTCAGAGACCTGCTCTTTAGCAAACAGACTAATTAAAAACACAGCCTTTGCTGCCTATTGAAATAGCTAGGGTCTCCCATCAGTCCTAGCCTGGATCTTGTAATCATGGAAGGGACTACTGAATAGTTATTGGGTGGCACAGATGAGCTTAACCTCTCCCGATACTTAACAGAACACATAGACCCTCTGTCAGTCTTCAAACTCTTCCTTGGGTGCGACTGTATAATTAAAACCAAAACAAAATCTTCCGATAACTTAACTTGATCTCAAGCTTTCTCCTGGAGTTTGACTAGGGAATGCCCTTCAGTTCTTCCCCTCTTAGTTTCCTCTTGTATCAATGTCACCCTGGATGTTTCCTAAACCAGTGAAGCAGGTAGCTCAACATCAGAATCCTGCTACCCCATTACAAATGGTAACAACTCTTTGTCACTACTGACAGCATTGAACTGGAGAGAGATTGTATATCCCATCCAGCTTCCTCTGAACTTCTACTTTATTCCTGCTGTACAATAACATCTCCCTAAGGCTGAGTGGCTATTTTGACTTCCTTCATTATTTCCTCACAACAGTTGATGTTATGGTAGCAGTGTTTTTCACAGCATGTTCCCCTGCAAGTGGTATGCCCAGGAATGCACTGTAAATGTTCATTGGCTTGCACTGTAATATCCTTGGAAACATGGGAAGAAGCAGTATTTTCTCAGAACCAGCAGGTAGCAAATGTTTGAATTCCGGTTTCTCTGTAACACGGTTATAAACATACTCTCTGTTGACATGAGTCCATGGCACAGCTTAATCGACGTGATGGACAAAGCATTCACTCATGCATCCAGAGACCTTGAAACCAGTCTTGATACAAACTGTTGCCTGGTTTCAGAGTAGCAGCCGTGTTAGTCTGTATTCGCAAAAAGAAAAGGAGTACTTGTGGCACCTTAGAGACTAACAAATTTATTAGAGCATAAGCTTTCGTGAGCTACAGCTCACTGCCTGTAATTTAATGTATTAGTTGTTGAGGTACAGCAATAACTTAAAAATATGCATGCTGCTGTATATTGGCATCATCAGGTTACCTAATACCTTACATGTCTAAGTGGTTTCCGCTAAAATAAACGTGGATGAGATATAAAACTTTTTGTGCTATGCAGTCTCTTCACAATATTTTAGTTTTAATTAAATGTCACACTACAAATAAATGATGAGTGAGCTTCTGCTAGGCTTGTAATGGACTCTCTGCTTGACTTCCTCAAAGCACAGATTGCTAGACTAATCACTTAAACAATATTTTCCTGTTCTAATTTACATAAAGGAATATTTTTCTATTCCTATTTACATAAAGCAATGCCAGTAAAGGGCAATGTTGGCTAGGCTGGAAAAATGGGGCAGATGGTCTGATATTTTCCTATTTTGTAAATATTAAAGTACCATATGTAGAAACTGATTTCATTTTGATTTCAGGAATGTAGCTACTATATCTCTATAGAGTTTATTATTGGGTTTATGCTTAGAATTATAAATGTGGTTGAGCATTTTTGCTAAACTCTTAAGATAGAGAAGAGAGAGGACTATTTCAAAAGTATATTTCATTCTTGGAGGAAAAGTATATTTCATTCCTATTTTTGCTTTGACCTTTCATAGCGCAGTGTTGTTTTCATAATCTATCTAGAACATATCACTTAATATACTGAATTTGCATAGTTCCATCAGTTTATTAAATGCAAAGGTATGCTGTGTAACTAAACTCTCCAAACAGTGTTATTGAGATGCTAAGATATTTAATTCCTGAAGAAAGTCGGCAAGACTGATTTTTTTTACCACACCATTAAATGTATATGGGGCTTGTGTTGGGGGTAGAGGAGCTCTATACGTTTCTTCATAATTGGGATATGCATCCAGACTCTGACTTTTGAGGTCCCTCAATCACCAGATTTATTTGTAGTGTAACTTGTAGTGAGACTGGATAACTTGCTTTTATACAGAGTTTGGCTAAACTGAACCTAGGATTTACTTCCCATCTCCTCTTGTAGTTATTATGGACAGATTAATATAAAGAGGAATGCTTTGGATACATCATGGACTTCTGGATGATTTATTGCTTCCATAGAGTATAACAAAAATACACATTCTACACTTGGTCTCAAACTCTTTTCATTTGCTCGACAATGACTCTGTCAGATCACACAGCTTCTTAACTGCCCATCTCAGGGGGCCTGCCTCATCTCCATGGACTGCAGGGAGGAAGCATAAAATTAATTGCAGTTCTAGGACTGACAGTGGTGTCGGAGCAAGAATCTACTATTGGTAATGGAGCAGAAGATGTGCCTGTATTTGTGTCCTGCTCCTGGCTCCATGAGCATCAGAACCATCTGGAAGCCAGAACATTATTCTTTGGCTTAATATCTGTGTTATGGGACTTTGTCACTGGCTCCGCCAGTAAGCCTCATGGTCCTGAGGACTAGAAAACTTTGTCTTCTGAGACTAAGAAGCAAGTATTGCATCTGGAAGAAACTGAAGAAAACATTTGAATAAATTTATTCCAAAAGAGTCACCAACGTCTGCTTTTGCGTATGTCTACACTGCAGCTGGGAACATGCCTCTCAGCCTGTGTAAACAGATATGCTCTAGTTCTGCTCAAGCTAGTGCACTAAAAATAGGTACGTAGAGGTTGTAGCTATGAGAGCATCTACACAGAGATTGCCTGATTCCACTCAGCAGAAAATGAGTAACTGCTCAGGCCTTGCCCAATTTGCATGTCCTCTGGTTGCACAAGAGAGTGGTTAATGGAAGCGCTTGCATCCTGAGAACTTTGGAAAATATAGTCACTTCATTTAGGTGCCTCATTAGGAGCTGAACTCTTTTGCAAGTCTGTCCACAAAGGTATGTCCACACTGTAGCCATCAGGGTGCCCCCTAGCCCAAGAAGACAAGCATGATCAAGCTAACACTCTCTAGAAATAGCAGCATAGATATTGTGGCATGAACAGCGGCATGTTCTAGATACCTGAGTGCAAGCCTGTCCAATACCCGAGTCTATACTTGGGCAGCTGGCCCATCCAGCTACAACCTCTACATACCTATTTTTAGTGCACTAGCTTGAGCAGAATCAGAGCGTATCTATTTACCCAGGCTGAGAGGCATGTTCCCAGCTGCAGTGTAGACATATGCAAAAGCAGACATTGGTGACTCTTTGAAATAAATTTATTCAGGGTTTTTTTTCAGTTTCTTCCAGATATAATATTTGCTTCTTAGTCTCAGAAGAGAAAATTTTCTAGTGAAATGGTTTGTTTATGACCTTTTCAATGGGCATTTTTAACAGTTTACTTCATTTTATGTCATGCTATGCCATACAAACTTAGTTTCATTTGTACTGTGTTCAGCACAATAGATAAGAAACAAACCTCTTTTCCTTGTTAATAACTATAAGCTGGAATGTATGGGTCTTCTGGCATATTAACCTGTATGTCTGAGATTCCTCTGGACAAACCTTCAGCTGTGCAGTAACTAGGGAATTAAGCACATTTATTCCCATTTTGGCAAATTCGATTTGTTCCAATCCAATTTTCATTTTATCATATTGAAAATCTATTATACTGTATATCATTTATTGGGCTTGTGTACGTGGTGGGTGGGCAGGAGGAGGGAGGCATTTGTTTGCTGTAACTTTAGTTAGTCTACTATGAAAATGCCTGTGTATACACAACACAATTCCTTAGAGTGCACCAACTCCACATTTGTATTAAGAACTCTGGAGTCCCCTTTCAAAGTATACTAATTTTGATGCAAATTGAGTTAGTTCAGTCCATTGTTTGTGTGCATGCAAAGCTGCTATAGCACTACTTTGGCAGCCCTCTAACTGCTATCCCACAATGCTTTGTGAGTTTCCCTTACTGATCAGTCTGTTTACCTGTGTGCCCGCCACTTCTCTAATGTCAAGTTGACTTGATGTCCCCTCCCTCATTTCAAAACTGGCATGGAGCTCCTCAATTCAACTGTATCAGTATTGCTACGCTATTACTCCGGAAGCCTTTACACCATGTCTCAAGCAGCCACTTGGAGTCATTCTGAGACTCTAGATCTCTCCGTCTGGGGTGAAGTGTTCGTGCAGCAAGCTCTTGAGGCCAGTCACTGGAATAAATATGTATCGATGATACCTCAGCGTGTAAGTGTCTATCCTCATAATTTCTTCTTATACTGTACAGCTCTGCTAACTTCCGTTCTGGCTGCTGCACAGCTGCAGTTCTTTTTGGCAGATGTGGGCTAGGAGCCTTTCCAGGTCTCCACCCCCATCTGCCTCTTTCCCTCCCTCAGCCACACTCTCAGTTCGCTCCTCCCTATACACATTTTCAAAATGGTAGCTGCTCCCACCTGGCAATCTGCTTCTATCTCGTGCTAAAGCTCTATCAACCATTTACCAGCCAATGCCATGGAGGGCACACACTCATCTATCCCTCTCCCCAGCCCAGCAAATGCTCCTCCCAAACCCATTCACTTACTCAAAATGGCAGATGGCAGCACGGTGCAACTGCAATCTGTACCACATGTTCCCTCCCACAGCATATTTAACTAGTGAAAACATTCACTTGTGTGAAATTCACACCGTTTATTGATTTAATCGTTCCAGGAAAAGGAGTTTGGTTAGCATAATCAACGTACATGACATAGACTGCGGCATTGCATGCCCGTGAAGATTCTGAGGCTGCTGTGCTCTGCTGAAGTATATATGCCCAGTAACAAGCATTCATATGGGAAAAGAAGTTTACCTTAGGGGTATCATAGCTGTATAGCTCTTAATGGGTTTTCATAGACCTACAGAGACAGAGACTGGGAACTGGCTTCAATCAATCAGTGGAGAATCCAGTCTGTTTTTCTCTGCACCCTTCAGCATGTCTGGAGGGGAGGTAAGCAGAATTTAAGACAGATAAGTTGTTTTCATTTGGTGTGGACATTTTGTGGGATAATGGAATGGCCATTGCCTGCGGTATGGCTTGCAATTCTCTTCCTCTCCTACACCTCTTCTGTGCCGTGGAGGGTAAGGGTATTCTGGTGAATAGCTTCACAGCATATCTTGTTGGTCTGCTTTAGCCTTTTTTGAAAAGGGTTATTATTTACGTCCTAGTCACCTGCCTTGATATAATGTCATCAAGAGTCAGGACAGCATAAAGGGGATGTAGAGGGGATTATTATCCAGCTTGCCCCCAGATGCCCCCCACTAATCCCTTTGTCCCCACATAAGCACTTCCAAGGCACAGCAAAACTGCAAAGCCAAACTGGGAACACAGTTCCCAGCTCCCCCACACCCAGCTTCCAAGGCACAACTGCAAATCCAAACAGTATATATTGCCTACCCAAAAATCCTATTCTAGCCCTCTCCTCCACACCCTAGCTCGGAGGTTCCTCTAAGACTGGGAAGAATAACAAGAAGGGTTACTTCAGGTATGTTGGCAACAAGAAGAAAGCCAAAAATCCTATTCTAGCCCTCTCCTCCACACCCTAGCTCGGAGGTTCCTCTAAGACTGGGAAGAGTAACAAGAAGGGTTTCTTCAGGTATGTTGGCAACAAGAAGAAAGCCAAGGAAAGTGTGGGCCCCTTACTGAATGAGGGAGGCAAGCTAGTGACAGAGGATGTGGAAAAAGCTAATGTACTCAATGCTTTTTTTGCCTCTGTTTTCACTAACAAGGTCAGCTCCCAGACTGCTGTGCTGGGCAACACAAAATGGGGAAGAGATGGCCAGCCCTCTGTAGAGATAGAGGTGGTTAGGGACTATTTAGAAAAGCTGGACGTGCACAAGTCCATGGGGCCGGACGAATTGCATCCGAGAGTGCTGAAGGAATTGGCGGCTGTGATTGCAGAGCCCTTGGCCATTATCTTTGAAAACTCGTGGCGAATGGGGGAAGTCCCGGATGACTGGAAAAAGGCTAATGTAGTGCCCATCTTTAAAAAAGGGAAGAAGGAGGATCCTGGGAACTACAGGCCAGTCAGCCTCACCTCAGTCCCTGGAAAAATCATGGAGCAGGTCCTCAAAGAATCAATCCTGAAGCACTTAGAGGAGAGGAAAGTGATCAGGAACAGTCAGCATGGATTCACCAAGGGAAGGTCATGCCTGACTAATCTAATCGCCTTTTGTGATGAGATTACTGGTTCTGTGGATGAAGGGAAAGCAGTGGATGTATTGTTTCTTGACTTTAGCAAAGCTTTTGACACGGTCTCCCACAGCATTCTTGTCAGCAAGTTAAGGAAGTATGGGCTGGATGAATGCACTATAAGGTGGGTAGAAAGCTGGCTAGATTGTCGGGCTCAACGGGTAGTGATCAATGGCTCCATGTCTAGTTGGCAGCCGGTGTCAAGTGGAGTGCCCCAGGGGTCGGTCCTGGGGCCCGTTTTGTTCAATATCTTCATAAATGATCTGGAGGATGGTGTGGATTGCACTCTCAGCAAATTTGCGGATGATACTAAACTGGGAGGAGTGGTAGATACGCTGGAGGGGAGGGATAGGATACAGAAGGACCTAGACAAATTGGAGGATTGGGCCAAAAGAAATCTAATGAGGTTCAATAAGGATAAGTGCAGGGTCCTGCACTTAGGATGGAAGAATCCAATGCACCGCTACAGACTAGGGACCGAATGGCTCGGCAGCAGTTCTGCGGAAAAGGACCTAGGGGTGACAGTGGACGAGAAGCTGGATATGAGTCAGCAGTGTGCCCTTGTTGCCAAGAAGGCCAATGGCATTTTGGGATGTATAAGTAGGGGCATAGCGAGCAGATCGAGGGACGTGATCGTTCCCCTCTATTCGACACTGGTGAGGCCTCATCTGGAGTACTGTGTCCAGTTTTGGGCCCCACACTACAGGAAGGATGTGGATAAATTGGAAAGAGTACAACGAAGGGCAACGAAAATGATTAGGGGTCTAGAGCACATGACTTATGAGGAGAGGCTGAGGGAGCTGGGATTGTTTAGTCTGCAGAAGAGAAGAATGAGGGGGGATTTGATAGCTGCTTTCAACTACCTGAAAGGGGGTTTCAAAGAGGATGGCTCTAGACTGTTCTCAATGGTAGCAGATGACAGAACGAGGAGTAATGGTCTCAAGTTGCAATGGGGGAGGTTTAGATTGGATATTAGGAAAAACTTTTTCACTAAGAGGGTGGTGAAACACTGGAATGCGTTACCTAGGGAGGTGGTAGAATCTCCTTCCTTAGAGGTTTTTAAGGTCAGGCTTGACAAAGCCCTGGCTGGGATGATTTAACTGGGACTTGGTCCTGCTTTGAGCAGGGGGTTGGACTAGATGACCTTCTGGGGTCCCTTCCAACCCTGATATTCTATGATTCTATGATTCTATGATTCTATGAATCTCAGGGAGGGAAAATCAGAAATGCATGTTAAAAAAATGCTATCATAGCCTCCTTGCAATATGAACAATAACTGCTGTTTGTTGTGGGTTTTTTTCCTACTCTCCAGCCACAGTCACTTCAGCACCCAGACCCTCAAGTACAGGGCCTTTATCAATGGCTGGAATGACTGGCTAACCTGAGGGGGAAGGAATGGAGAATTCAGATTGCAATGTTCACAGATCTAAGTGCAGACTCTCTTCTCCCACAAATTTGAATACAATGGAGAAGTGGAGGTTGTATTTGAGGCTGAAGAGGGGAAAAAGACAGGCAGTTCTCCAGAGACAGTGTTGCCATGGCAAAGACACTGTAGAGAAAGACAGGAACATGCAGAGGCGACTCCACTCCAGAGGCAGTACAGAAGCAGCATATTCTTCTGCATATCATACAGCTAGTGCACCCACAGACAATCCTGTGCCCTCAACCAGGACCCAGCCATGTTTTTCAGCTCCTGGACAATACAAGGTACTGGAAACACCAGCATATATTCCCTGCTGTATCTCAACAGCTGTGCTTCCAGAGGCCATTCCTCTCCCTGGCCCCAGCTCAAGGCAGTGCGAACAATTGCAACTGGGACCCCAACTCTTTTAAAGCCATTTTATTCCCCTGATAATTTTGAGACCCGACACTCAACGCTAGAAGGCCTAAGAACAAGACAAGGCAGAGACTTAATCTCCTGATCATTAGGAAGTTTTATAACCCAGTCTGAAAGTACCTTATCCATGGTATCACACATCTGTGTGACAATGGCCCCAGCAGACCTGAGGATTAAGTGTCAGGACCCTGGTATTGAAACCAGGCCTACCACAGCTGAGGAAGAGCTCTGTTTACCTTGAAAGCTTGTCTCTCTCCCCAACAGAAGTTGGTTCAATAAAAGTATTACCTCACCCACCTGGTCTCTAATATCTTGGGACTGATATGGCTACAACAACATTGCACACAGTAATGGCCCTAACAGTCAATCTCCCTGGGCTGATTTAGTTGCCTATGGGCTGCTAATGTTCAAGGGTTACCAGTTTCCAGATGGCAATGCCAACCTGCTTCTCAACATGTAGAGAGTGTGGCATGTTGGAACACTGCCACCGTGGCTCTGGGGCAATCCAAAGCAATGGCATTACACTGTGTGGAGCTGATCCAGAAACAGCTTCCGTAGTAGCAATTGCTTAGTGTCATCCTCCTTTTTCCATTACTGCTGCTGCTGGTGCTGCTGCTGCTGGAGAAGCCGCTGCTGCTGCTGCTGGAGAAGCTGCTGCTGCAGTCACAGCATCTGCATGGTGCAATGAGCGAAGTCCAAAACCAAAGCCACATTGCTTCAAGAGCTCAGATAAAGCCCAAACAGTGTCTGAGTATTCACAGTTACTGGCATAGTGCTGCAGATCATAGCTGGGTCCATGCTGGCTGACAGCAATCCCGAGGAAAAAAAAAGGAAACGGGTGAGACAGCAGAATCACGAGATTTTTTTTTTGAGTTTGACCCCAATTTCAAGAATTCCACTGGCTTCCACTGGCTTCTGCTGTGCATCCCATAATATGTAGTGAGAAAAATCCCAGAATACACATTGCTCAGCAGCAAATCAAAGGACTATGGGATACTCTCTCAGAACATCATACTCTTAGTGTGCCCCAAGCCCCTGATGTGTGTACACAACAATGCAAATTGAAAGGGAGCAGTCGTCCCATGTGCACATTATTAGCATGGCCTAAGTATAGATCACCAACTACTGCATGTGAACTCAGTGCAAACTAAATTCACTGTGAAGACAAGTCCATTATTAGCATTTTCTCATATATATAAGACCTCATCCAGTAGACAATATATGACTATATGTCTACAGAAGGTCACAGAGCCTGACCTTAAGGGAGGCCACCTGTTCATTACAGAGGTTATCTTTTTATTAAAAAAAGGCAAGGGACCTGGGGGAAGGGAAGGGGAAGGAAAAAACAATGCAGTAATTGGAATCAGACATCTGACATATGCATTTTGGTAGTGCATAAGAGCCAACCGAGAACTGGATCCCATTGTACTAGACACTCTGGAAACACACTGTAAAAGACAGTCCATGCCATGAAGAGCTGCTAGCTTAATGTATGACAGCAAGTGGTATGATAGTCATTCTGCGTGGCCTGTCCGTGATAGTTTAATTTTATTTGGTTCTGATAAAACAACAACCAATAAAATCTGTTAGCCAACGAAAAGGATGACAACTTTGAACTACAACCTCTTTGGTGATCTCTGACTGATGTTTGGACTTCTGAGTAAGAATCTTTCCTTTAACTGTGTAGGGTGTTGGCTCCTTCTGGAAATTATTCAAAGGAGTCCACCCAGTTTATTCTCAAGGGTCAGCTACTCTGTTCTGGAGAAGGAGGGGAAATAGAATATCTAATGAAGAATTATGTACTGCAACAACAGGGCATTTTCCACACTGAATTGCAATATATTCATCCCAGCAATGGAGCAAAGAAAGTGTTTAGTTTCTTTGGTGCAACAGACGTGGGGTTTAATTTTGAAAATGCACAAGAGAGTACACTTATAAAGTTTGCAGACAATAACAATCTGGGAGAGATTGCAAGTGCTTTGGAGGATAGGATTAAAATTCAAAATGATTTTGATTGGTTCAATCAGGGCATTATCCTTCCTCATCCTCATCCTTCCTCATTGAACTAACCTCGTTATCCCTAGCCTGTTTCTTACTTGCATATTTATATCTGCCTCTGGAAATATCCACTACATGCATCTGATGAATTGGGTCTTCACCCACGAAAGCTTATCCTCCAATACGTCTGTTAGTCTATAAGGTGCCACAGGACTCTTTGCCGCTTTTACAGATCCAGACTAAAACAGCTACTCCTCTGATAATTGAAAAATGATTAAAGGTCTAGAAAACGTGACCTATGAGGGAAGATTAAAAAAAATGGGTCTGTTTAGTCTGGAGAAGAGAAGACTGAGAGAGGACATAACAGTTTTTAAGTACATAAAAGACTGTTACAAGGAGGAGGGAGAAAAATTGTTCTTCTTAACCTCTGACAATAGGACAAGAAGCAATAGGCTTACCTTGCAGCAAGGACGATTTAGACTGGACATTAGGAAAAACTTCCTAACTGTTAGGGTGGTTAAGCACTAGAATAAATTGCCTAGGGAAGTTGTGGAATCTCCATCATTGGAGATTTTTAAGAGCAGGTTGGACAAACACCTGTCAGGGATGGTCCATATAATACTTAGTCCTGCCTTGAGTGCAGGGGACAGGACTAGATGACCTCTTGAGATCAGTTCCAGTTTTATGATTCTATTCAATGAAACTTAAAAGGGAACTCTAAAAGAATGGGTTTAACATTTTAAACTAGTTCATCTCTTGTTTACTGGGTCTTGTTTGTAGTCACATGTATAAACATATAGTGTCTTGAATTATTTTGTCAGATCAATAAGTCTCCCATACGGTTCAACAAACTGAGCTTAAACTTCTTTTGTACAACCTTTCTCACTGTCTAACTGTTTTTTGGAGTGTCAGATGCAATATTTAGACTAGCATATAATTTAGCCTGAAATGGGCTGTGTGCTTGCTATTTTGGGGTTTGACCACTTATACTTTGAACACATTATTATTTTATTAATATTATTAATATAGTCTTCTTCTGTTGTTGTGGGAGAGCTGTTATGAAAAGATGGGGGAGGCACTCTGTACCTGAAAGCAGCAACCTGGAGCCCCCATAGTCACTCCTGTCATCTAAATATGATATATTTCATACAAAGCATGCCATGTGAGGTATCATTTGAAAGGTCATGATCTGCTGGAACCCATTGTTTTGTCCAAATATGTATATCACTCGTGTGTATAAAGTGGAGATTTTTCCTATATGGTTGTTACTGAAATATTTTGTAAGTTTGAAGGTCTCTATTGCTACATCAGGATCCACTTCCAGGAAGGTATTAAGCAACTATTAATCAGAAGGGGAGTTGTAAACAAGGGATTTACAATACTATAAGAGAGTGGCACAAGCATCATATAGTGGGAGATTGCTCAACCCTGTGGCTCAGCAAAGTCCACCAGGACATGCTTGGGCTAGTGTTTTCCAGATGTGTAGACTAAAGATATAAAATGGGGGACAGTGGCATCATGTTTTGGTCTTTCTCCTCCCCCACCTATGCTGGAAGCAACAAGAAATTGAGAAGACAAAGACTTGAACTGCGGAGACTGGTCCCAGCCTTAAAGGGGAAGCTTGTGTATTAAGAACTGCAACATCTAGTGGGGTGAGAAAACTGATTGATTCAAATACTGCCAAGACAAATGAGGGCTAGGATTTAGACTTGCACTTATCTCTTATTTTCTTTGGTAACTATCTTTGACCTTTTGTGCCTAACACTTATAATCACTTACAATCTATCTTTCTGTACTTAATAAATCTGTTTTATATTTTATCTAAAACAGCGTGTTTTGCTTGAAGTGCTTGGGAAATCTCAACTCAGTTTACAAAGGCTAGTGAATGTCCTCTCCACATGGAAGGAGAGATGGACTGCGTAATAAACATATACTGGTCTGGCTTCTGACCAGGAATGGAATATTCTAGGGGTGCAAGGCTGGGGGGCTGACAGATTTACTGGTGCTTTTCTGTTTTGTGAGTGGCTCAGGGAGCATTCATGCAATATAGCTGGATTTGGGGTTGCACATGCTGTTGTACTGAGTGATCATAGTTCCCAGAGGAGTTTTCTGCATGTCACTAACATAGCATTGTGAGTGACAACCCAGGCTAGAGACTTATGGGGGAGCAGCGTTACCCTAAATCCAGGTTGCATCCCAGGGATCCTGTCACAATAGGTTTGGCATCAGCCTCGGAAAATGGGAAGACTTGAGCTCATTCTGATGAACTCAGAAAAGGAGTTCCATAGTTGAGGATCCCTCACAGACAATCCCCTATGTCCAGCACTCAAACATTTCATTCATGTTCAGAACAACTGAATACATTAAAAGTAGTTAAGAAGATAATGATTTAAATCATGCCCACTTGTTATTCATTAAAAGTTTAGGGTGGGTTTAAGAAGAACTTTGGATTTGTAAATGTTTAAGGCCATTATTGAAGTTCTATGGAGAGGATCACTTTCTCTTACATGAAATGGATTATTAGTCTATAAATTCAAGTATGGTCTGTGTCTTCCCTTATCCAAGCTGTTTATGTAGAGCTAGAACAGGTATTGCATAATTGTTTGAATTGTCTTTTATTGATGGTAATAATTGCCATATGGCGCTACATTATGTATGAAATCCTCTTTCAAATCTGTTTTTGGGCTTATGCTTTCATTTTTTATTCTATAGTTAACAGCAGTACAGTCAGTACTGTACAAGGAGTTTTTCAAAGTGTTATAAAATGTAACATATTCATGGAAGAAAAAGATTTTGTCATATAAAATAATTTTGAGATTAACTCTGCTCACCCACAACTGTCCTCTAGGGTGCATCTACACTGCAAAGAAGAACCTTGATCTTGCCTGTGCCAGCTGACTCAGACTTGCAGGGCTCAGATTGAAGGGCTGTTTAATTGAAGTGTAGGTGTTCGGGCTCGGTCTGGAGCCTGGGATCGAGGACTCTGCGAGGGGGGACGGTCCCAGAGCTCAGGCTTCAGCCCAAGCCCAAATGTCTATGCCATACTGTAACAGCCCCTTAGCCCCAGGCCTACAAGCCCAAGTCAGCTGGCACGGGCCAGCCATGGGTGTTTAGTTCTAGAGTAGACATATCCTCAGACTCCCATGATAACAGTTGATCAAGGAGCTGGTGAGGTGAAATCTTCCGTCTATTTGGCCATCTTTAGCATTCACTGTACACAATTGTACTGATCATGGTTTTAAAGGAATTCAGTCACTTCCACACACCTGTGAGATAGATGAATCAATCATGTGTTTCAAGATTAAAAAAACGTTGAAAGGACACTAATATTTTTAGAGTCCCAATCACCCTATAATTCTTTTGTTTGTAATACTCTCAGAACTTTGTAAATAAAATTTCATTCCCTAAAACTTTGGTTCTTTTCCATCTGGCAGATATTTTACTTTTTTCTATTTCTAGTAGAACTTGAAATTAGTATGACTTTTTCTTTTAGTATTCCATTTTGGTGTGTGTGCATATGTAAGCCAAATTCTGTGCACCCAGTTGACTTATGCAGATGCACCTACATACTCTAGGATTCAGTAAGGCTCTGTGTTAGTTGTATTCCATCTCTGGAAAAAAGGGTTTCTTAGTTCATTTGTGCATTCAGCGCTGCATCTACAATAAGCAGCGTGTAAAGTATCAGTGTTGCTTAGGTCCTTCATATAGAGTGGCTATGTATTTGAGAGGGTTTTTTATCTCTTGGGGTGTGTGTGTGTGTGTGAGAGAGAGAGAGAGAAACTGAATACTTAGGATCTCCAGGACATTCTCCATCAAGTTAACTTTACTGGGATGTTATAGTTTGCATCTAAATCGTGATCTCTAACTTACTCTTAGATTTCTTTCCTCCCACTGCTATAAATACTCTATTTTGGGAGATACTATGTTTAGCTGACACTCAATCTTTTTTGTGCTGCTTGTACAGTACATATCATACTGTGTGTAGGCATCTTTTAACTGATACATGCAGAATGTATTCATGCTGTATTTACATTGTATTTTTCAGCTCTTCTTCAAGTGACTATTTCACTTAGCAAGGTAGAGCTTAGCGTCGGCGAATCCAAATTCTTCACATGCACAGGTATGTATTTTATAATATCTCCAGGTATGTTTTGCTAAATTTTCAGATCAAACTTTTTCATAATTTGAATGTTATTAATTGGCTTAGAAATATTTATATTTAAAAGATATTGTTTCAATATTTGCATTGAATTCTGACTACTTGCATGTTGTGATAAATAGCAAGTCCTGTCTGGCTTCACATAATGTATGCTTTCAGTCTATAGGCTGTTGATTTCAGGTGCCAGACTAAATCACTTATTTTGAAATTGATTTCCATCAGTATAAATTATTTATGTATGTAAATTTTTGCTCTATTAATATAATTTTACTTGTCTAAACACTAATATTAGAATGAATATATAAGATCATAATTGAATCATTTTTGGTAAATAGCTAATGAATAAATTAGACATAGCATGCTGCTCTGAAGTTACACCTGAGTGACTGTTTCAGTATCCAACAGAGCATATGTAACCTGAAAAGTTAGAATTACTTTTTCTCATGAAATCAACTTTTTACCCAGGGAAAGTTTTAGCAGTTGTCAAGGTTCCTTCCCCACTCTGAACTCTAGGGTACAGATGTGGGGACCTGCATGAAAACCTCCTAAGCTTACTTTTACCAGCTTAGGTTAAAACTTCCCCAAGGTACAAACTATTTTACCTTTTGCGCTTGGACTTTCGCTGCCACCACCAAACATCTAACCAGTTTTTTTATTAGGAAAGAGCCATTTGGAAACATCTTTCCCCCCTAAATCTTCACCAAAACCTTGCACCCACCTTCCTCGGGAAGGTTTGGTAAAAAACCTCACCAATTTGCATAGGTGAACACAGACCCAAACCCTTGGATCTTAAGAACAATGAAAAAGCATTCAGTTTTCTTAAAAGAAGAATTTTAATAGAAGAGACAGTAAAAAGAATCACCTCTGTAAAATCAGGATGGTAAATACCTTACAGGGTAATTAGATTCAAAACATAGAGAATCCCTCTAGGCAAAACCTTAAGTTACAAAAAAACACAAAAACAGGAATATCCATTCTATTCAGCACAGCTTATTTTCTCAGCCATTTAGAGAAATCATAATCTAATGCATGTCTAACTAGATTACTTACTAAGTTCTAAGACTCCATTCCTGTTCTGTCCCTGGCAAAAGCATCACCCAGACAGACACAGACCCTTTGTTTCCTCCCCCCTGCTTTGAAAGTATCTTGTCTCTTCACAGCTGGAGTCATGGTTCTGCTATTAATTGACCATATTTTAAAAAAGTCAGGGAACCAGGAGGTTGAGTTTTATAAATCAAATTTGTGACTGATATGTTCAGCTTCTCTCAAGATGAGGCCAGTAAATTTTCTTAGAGATAATTTTATATATAATATAAAATGTGCATTTAGAGTTATGCCATCATTGTGGTCAAAATTATCCATGCATTAAGATGAGAATATTCATACTTGTTTTGTCAACTTGCTTAATCAATAGTCTGTAAACAATGTTACAGTTTTGTTGAGGTAACAGTGGAACTGCCATATCTTTTAAATGTTATTAGGTAAGAGTTCATTATTATTTTCAAATGACTCATCATCGGATGACTAAGAGTGTGCAAAATACGTGTCCTCATAAGCCTTGTTATCAACAACTATCTAGAACTCCAAACAGCCAAAAGCAGAGGACCAGATCAGAATCTTGTGTTGGTTCAGACTGATCCTGTGTCCTTTACCACTCCTGTCTCATTGGGGGACGTCTTAGATTTGCTGGCATATTCTCCTGTCCATTGTCCAGACAAGTCCATTGAACCTTTATGGAACTCTCAGCTGTCACTGCTCATTGGGGCATGCACCCTTTTTGAGCTCTTCACAGCTGACTGTCAGTCACCTGCAGAAACCAATCCCCACAGCCACAGGGTCAGGGAGGCTTTTCACTTACTTGGGAGACTCACCGATGTCATTCTCATAATCCATTGGGACAAAAAGGGTTCCAGGCTCTCCTCCCTTACCAGGGATGTGATCTGATGTCACATAGCTGCTATACAACAACCTCTGCAGAGACGTAAACTTCTCCACCTTGGGATTGTAGTTTTATTCCAAGTCAGGGGATGGTCTATGCAATTCTGTCATGCAGAATGTGGTAATAGCAGGATTTGATATTGAATCTGGCCCAATGTTATCTGAATATCTAGCATATAGTTGTATCTGAGGGGATTTATGCCAACCACTCAGGCAGTTAGATGGGTTACAGGTTATTCACTGTGAGTTAAAAAAAAAGAAAAAGAGGAAAAACAACTTCAACCAGCTAGAAATCAGATAGTTCTGAAAAGTATGATACAATTTTAAGTACTGTTCTTTGGATATAGGCCAGTGGTTGCTCACCAATTCCTGGCTCACTTAAAAACTTTAGTCCAATGGCAACTTAAAACTAGAATGTAACCATTAAATATGGAAACATGTAAATATTTAATCTTAAATACAAATATGTAAACATGTATCTGATTGCATCTATAATGTTGTGTAATGTACTTACAAATTTTGTTTTCCAAAATGTTTTTTGTTCCATAGACAATTATTAAAAAGAATTTTTTTCTAAAAAAACTCTCAAAATGAAGTTGTAATTCTGCTTCAAAATCAGTTTCTTTCTACTAATGTGATTATTACCATGGCTGAACACCATGGTAATTTGACATGTAACCAAAAACTTGCTTTTGGTTCAGATAGAATATAATGAAAACACATTTCTGAGGAAAAAAAAATCAGTAGAACACGTCAAAAAAAAGGGGGGTAGTTTCTGTTTTTTTTCATCTTTTTTTTTTAAATTTGAACACAGGCTGGGACCAAGAAGGACAAATTTGCTAGTACTTGAATATTACAGTATGTCATGGAGGAGGGAAAGTTCTCTGATTTTGGTCTTTGAATCTTGTAAAAAGGTTGTTCGGATTTTGTGTAAAGGTTTGATCCAAATCTTTTTTTTCTAAAATACCCATGGATATCCCAAATAGTTACTGGACAATGTAATTGGTGATATCTGGCTCAGCTGGATATATAAACATTTTCCTAATTCTTATTAATATCTCAAAATAGTTAAATTATGGCCATCAGACTTGCTGGTTTCTCTTTTGTCTGTCTTATAACTTGTGTTCCTCCTACAGACAAGGCAAGCTGGTTATTGCAAAGAAAGAACTCAACTGAATTACTTAGTGTCTATAGCTGAACTTTACTTTTTACATTGCTTTTTTTAGCAATTGGGGAGCCAGACAGTATAGATTGGTACAATCCACAAGGAGAGAAGATTGTTTCTAGTCAAAGAGTGGTCATTCAAAAAGAAGGTGTTAGATCACGGCTAACCATTTACAATGCAAATGTAGAAGATGCTGGGATATATCGGTGTCAAGCAACTGATGCAAAAGGACAGACTCAAGAAGCTACTGTTGTTTTGGAAATTTATCGTAAGTGAAACATAAAGGAAAAACTAACAATAAAAAGAGAGGATCTATTTTGAATTCCATTTGCTATACAGAAAATTAACACTAAATTAATATATACCCCTTCTCCATAAATCTCATTTTAGGAGCAATAGATTGTATCTGTTGCAGTCAAGCATATGTGCTGTGAAAAAGACTTGAATGGAATTGATATCCGGAGTACATTAATCCAGTATAGTATAGCATCAGTTACCTGATGTCTTGAAATACAAAGTCTTATCATGAGGATGTACTGTATATACCTTTCTATCATGAAAAGGACAAAATGTGTTTGTGAGGGAGATAGATCTGCACCAAAATAGATCCTCTTCCAATATTCAAATTGTGCATTGATTTGGAGTGCAAGAGACACAACATATACTGTTTAAAAGAGTTTGCAATGGCTTTTAAGTTATTTTTTTTTCCTGTTCTTGGTTGTATACGGGACTTATGTGACATAAAATCCTATATGTGATGAGGTATAAATATTTATAAACCACCGCGTACTATTATTTTTAAAATAGAGTTAAACAATTAATGGAGGATTATTTCTTCAAATGTAAATATACTGCATGATGCAAAATGAATATGTAAAAGCATCCTACAGAAACTTTGTCAAGTTGTAATTGACATCACTTTAAAAAGTACGGAATATTGAACTGAATTCTTTACATTATATTCTTTACAATTCGAAATATTTAATATGCAAAATACATAATACAGAAGAGGCTTAAGGCTAACACAAAACCAAAAAGAGGGGCCATATTGTGCCATTAGTATTTAAGCAGAATTCCTTATTGATTTGAATGATGACTTTTTCATAAATATTCATGACAGGATATGGTTCATGGTCAGGCCAAGACTTATGAACTAAAATGTGCCAGATAAATGCAAGATAAAATAGTAAAGTACTTTAACAGTGCAGCAGATATCAAATGATAGATCATTTTAAAAATAAATGTAATTGATAAAACCACCATTCAGGCTTATGATGACAGTTACAAGCAATTACATGATGGTTGCAAAGTTGGTAGTTTGAAGAACAGATTTCATAATCTGTAAAAGTCATCATTTTTATGCTTAACGCTGCCAGTCACTATACAAGGTGACTATTGTGTAAGGTAGAAATACTTTGAAAACTGTCAGGAAGAGACATAGTAGTTCTTTTTTTAAAAATAGTTCTCAGGATGGAAGAAAAAAATCATAAAAAGCCAGACACAAGATGTGAAGTCTAACAGAAATTTTGCCTGAAAGCTAGCACATTTAGGGCTAGATGATATGTTGCAGAGGATCAGCAAGATGATTTCCATTTGGGTCAGATCCTAAGCTCATTGATGTCAATGGGAGTTTTTCCATTGATTTTAATGGACATTGGATCAGTTTATTAGTATCATCTCCACAAGTGATGCACATGATAGCAGTCTGTGCTCTGGGTAGCACATGCACCGTTTACTCCAGCTCTCATATCTCTGAAAAGGGAACAGGGAGAGATAGGGGACAGAGATGTAGAGCTGCCCTTCTCCTTGTCTTTTATGACAGCCATGAACTGGAGTTGATGGATTGGAGGAAAGCAAAGCAATCTGCTCTGTCTAGAGGAGGCACATGTTTGTGCATTGTGCATATGCAGTGAGTTGCATAGACAGAGGATGTGTCACTGAGAAGCAGTTCCTCCAGAGCTCATCTTAGGTCTGTACAGTTCCACAGTAGTGCCTAAAGAAAGTGGTGGATTAAAAGCCACAGATTAGCTGTTGAGCTATTCTGCAATAAATATTAGGTTATTAGCTAAAATTAGGCAACCCTTACTCACACAACTGAATACTTACTTATGGTATTACCGCCCCAAGTATTCAAAAATCAGATCTCCAAAAAATGGGTCATATTGGCTAAAAAAATCTCACAATTTTAAAATAATTGGGTTTCTTATTATTTGCCTTTTGGGTTTTGAGCCAGTTGATGATGTCAGGCTTTTCTCCACAACATGATAGCTAGAAAGTCCTCCCCCAAACTATTCCTACCCCATGAAAACAGAAATTCTCACAATCACTTGCCTTCAGCAGCTGGGACTTGAAGAAAAACACCAAATAATTGAGTCAACAGGGCTACTCACTGGAGTAATTAATGCTCACAATATGAGTAAGAGTTCCACAGTTGGGCCTAAAAATGTTGAAAGCAAGAAGTAAGAAATTATTTTGTATATTCAAACTGAAGAGATTACTTCAAAGACTCTATCCCACATGGCATTCTCATAAACGAACTAGGGAATCTGGTCTAGATGAAATTACTATAAGGTGGATGCATAACGTGTTGAAATACCATACTCAAAGACTAGGTATTAATGGGTTGCTATCAAAATGAGAGGACATATATAATGGGGTCCTCTATGTGTCTGGCACTAATCAATCTTTTAATTAATGACTTGGATAATGGAGTGGACATATTGCATATAACATTTCTGGATGACACCAAATGGGAGGGATTGCAAGCACTCTGGAGGACAGGGTTAGAATTCAAAATTATCTTGATTAATTGGAGAATCGGTCTGAAATCAACAAGATGAGAGTCAATAATGACAAATGCAAAACACTACACTTAGGAAGGAGAAATCAAATGCACAAATAGAAACTGGGGAATAACTAGCTAGGTGATAGTTCTGTTAGCCAACAATACAATGCATTTGCAAAAACCATAAGCTAATATCACTCTGTGACATATTAACAGGAGTGTTCTACTAAACACAAGGGAGGTAATTATACCACTCTACTCTGCACTGGTGGGGCCTCAACTGGACTATTATGTCCAGTTTTGGACACCATGCTTTAAGGAAAAAGTGCACACATTGGAGAAAGTCTACAGAAGAACAAAAAACACTTTAAAGGGGGTTTAGAAAACCTACCATGTGAGGAAAGGTTAAGAAACCTGGGCATGTTTAGTCCTGGGAAAAGAACGCTGATGGGGGACCTCATAGTCTTCAAATACGTTAAGGGCTGTTGTAAAGCGGATGGTGACCAATTGTTCATCAAGTCCACAGAAACTAGGTGAAGTAATGGGCTTAATTTGCAGCATGGGAGATTTAGGTCAGATATTAGGAGATTTTTTCTAGCTGTAAGGATACTTCAGTACTGGAATTGGTTACATAAGTGGAGGTTGTGTAATCCCTTTCATTGGTGGTTTTAAAGAACAGGTTGGACAAACAACAGTAAGAGATGATCTTATTTGGCCTAACAGAGAGTGGTGGTGGAATGGACTAGATAATCTCTTGAGGTCCCTTGAGCTCCCTTCCAGCCCTACATTTCTATGATTCTAAGATATTATGCAATTATTTCTCAATGGAAATAGTGGAATTCTCATTACCAGGAACATTTATGCCTAGGCTGGCCAAAGCTATAGATAATACACTGGAACAGTCCTCTACTGCACTCACAGAAAAAATGAACTAGCTTTCACATCTCTAATTTCTATGATTTGATGCTGTATTCAGAGTAACTGTGCATGTAACTTGTATTGCTAAACAAAACAGGAAACTCTTCTTTCTTTTTTAGAAAAGCTCACTTTCCGAGACATAATAACCCCACAAGAATTCAGACAAGGAGAAGATGCTGAAGTGGTTTGTCATGTTACTAGTTCACCTGCACCTGTTGTCAGCTGGTTATATCGAAATGAGGAAGTCACAACTATTGCCGACAGTTAGTATTTTGGTAACTCTTTAAGTTATATGTTCTAATTATATATTAAAATATTATTTTAAAAGAAGCTATATCAAAACTGTAATGTGGGATAGCAGTGAAGAATTCCTAAGCATAAACTTTAATTTTATCTATGGATGTGGTAGATTCTCCATCACTTGAAGCTTTAAATCAAGACTAGATATCTTACTGAAGTGTATGCCTTCAGTTTCACTTTGGTTTCATATTAACCCAATAATCTTAAAGCAAAATTCAGCCAAGGACTGTCAGCCCATTTGTGAGCAATTTTTCACATGAGTAGGCCCACTGAAGCCAATAGAGCTACTTGAGCAAGTGAGTTCTCACCAACATGTTTCAGGATTGTACAGTTGGGTCTATAGAGTTGTGTATGATTTTCATTCCAAACCATAAGTCCTAGATCATCTTCTCTCCCCCATGCCTATTGCTCTCATGGGATGTGGTATACTAGTGGTCTTCAGTATCCACTACACACACTAGTCATGTCTTTAGGAGGCAGTTGACTGTCTCAATACTGCTTCTTATGCCTTTGTGGGGCAACACAATTATTATGTACCTCACAATGCACAGAAAACATCTTTGAAGAGCTATCTGCCTACCTGCCTGTCCTCTCACAGCTTTGGCATTAAAATGGACTAAAATGCAAGGTTGAGTTTGTACATCCCTCATGCTGGTCATTAAGATATGTTTTTTCATATTCTTTTTAATTCAAAATGAAATTAAAGTTTATTTAGTGGCGTGAAAGTATGGAACTGTAGCATCTCTAAGTTATGATTACAGTCAAAGAAGAGCAGATTTAATAAACCTATTAGGCTTTTTATTGTAAAGCTGAAAAATCACTTATTTGGGTGCTTTCAGATTCTTGTGTGAACCTCCATGGTACAAAAGCCAGGTAGAGTTTTAATTGGATTTGCTACTTACTTCCTATGTTTAATCTCTGTCGTTACCCACATAGTCACACGTGCAGAATTCATGGTGAAACAGTTACCTGTAGAAGAGCAATGCAACATTTTTATATAATTGAATTGTAAAAGAAGGTAAGGGTTAAAGGATTTTGGAACTAAAGAGTAGCTGAACAATTAAACAAGCAGCATTTTCTCAGTGTTACAGTTTAAAACCTACAAATGTGAGATTTTCTCCAAAAGATTAGGGATACTCTACAGTATGTTAATTTAATTTGCTTTTGCACTTCTGTTGTTCTGGTTACCAGTCAACCCTGTTTTAGAAGACTTAATCATAAAAAGAAAATCTTCAGAATTTTTTTCTTAAGATCATGCATTTTAAATTAATCTGAATTTTTTAAATATTTCAAGTGTGGCATGCTGCATTTCATTATGTAATTTTGAGTTTGTTTAATTTTCTTTTAAGATGTGACAGGACATAAAGCTGTTTGAGCCAGACAGATACAAAGTATTACGATTTTAAACAGTATATGGTTGAAAAATGGATTAAAAAAAACAGAAAATAATGTTGTTCCTTTATCCCCTGATCTTGCAGTGAGATCTCCTAGCACAGACTGTTATGCCCATACAAATGGGCATAAAACTCAAGAGGATTCTTTATGGACCTAAGATAGTAGCTCCTGCTGTAGGAATTGGGGCTTTAAATAGTATATAGCTAGAAGAGTTTGAGCTGTGTGAGTGTTCACAGTATCATCTGGACATACTACCATGGATGGTGGAGAAGAGATTATTCTCTAGTAACTAATTGATCATTATTCCTATAGTATATAATACTTACATTCATTAAATGTTATGTGTACTAAAAGATGAGTTTATTATAGAGATAAATATGCATTATTTTAATTGTCTTTTTCATTTTTTGTTTATAGAAAGCTTAAAATGTAGAATAATTTGACATCTGCTGTTGAAAGGATAATTTCAGTTATATTATGCAGCTTTTTATTGTGCACTGGGAAGCAGCTTCCATTTAAAATCTTTTTAGCACCTGCATTGTGGAGAGAGACACTGTGATTGGCTTTTTAGTTATAAAGTGAAAATATTTCTGCTATATGTGGCAAAGTGAATAAACCTCTCGGATATAATTTAGCACAATTAACTATGATTATTTAGACTGTACAAAGTCTTGGCAGTTCCTAATGCTTATATGTGCTATCCACACAGGAGACTGATCTGCTTACCAGAAAGGAAGGTTGTTTACTGAATCAGAAGTGAACATTTAAAGCAGGGGTCTCAAACTCAATTTACCTTAGGACCAATCCCAGTCCTCAGATCCTCCCAGCAGGCCAAAAATGTCACTGAAGATGGTGTTCAGAAAAGAAAACATTTATATTGTATTTTTTATTTTGAATTTCTCAGAAATAATAAAACTACCATACAACTTTATACAATTTGTTGCCTGCCAGAGAGTTTTTAGTTTTTGCCAGACACCTGGCAATGCTTCAGTTCTGTCAGTTTGTTGACATTTAGTTTCAGTGACTGAGCAGTTGAAACCTTCAGGATTGCAGCAAGGTGGGCATCAGATAGTTGTGTTTGGTATTTTGACTTGTTTATAGTCATTGTGGAAAAAAGTGAGGCTGCCTCCATGGCTGACAAGTGATGGTATCTCTATCCCTCTCCCCCAGCCAATGGGAGCTTCAGGGGTTGGCGCCTGCAGCAGACATTGCCGGCAGCATGTTTGCATGCATCTCTCCTCCGCAGGCCGCAGTGGGGAGGTTCTTGGGCCGCAGAAGGCCCACGGGCCGGAACTTTGAGACCCCTGATTTAAAGAATTGTTCCACAAGGAAGTGTAGAGCTGACTGGGAATGGCAACTCCTAATTCTAAAGTAGCTTTAATTCTCCCCCAAGAGTCAAACTCCTAGACATCTGTTCAGTCCTGATAGCTATAGTCCTCCTATTCATCTATGAAGGGAGGCAATGAGGGACAGAGAGGTCAGCTTTCCACCATCCTTTGACAAGGGAAATTAAATAAAATGACTGGGAGCCCATGACCTTGGAAAGAGCCCATGCTCTGTTAAAAGATTCTTTCTTGACTTGATGTTGTATCTTTAAAGCTGGATGTAAGAGCTCAATAGCTCAATGGAATGTAGATTGCTCTGAGCATGTTCTGTAGAGTTCCTGTAATGTCAGCCTCAAAAGCTTAATTGTTGTGAATCACAATTCCATTGTGCAGGTGGCAAGGGCCTGGTACTAGAGATGAAGGTGGCCTGCAACTGTTGTTTATAGATCACACCTTGTTCTGTTCACCAAGTCAGTGATTTACTCTTTATTTTTGCACAGCAAAATTGCTGCATAAGGAGTTAAGCACACTGCCCACTCCATAGTGCCTATCACAAATACCACAAGGCTATATGGAGGCATTCTCTGGGACTGATTGGAGTCAGCCACAAGAGGAACTAGCTACCAAAGGCTAGTCTGAACATCACCTGCACAAATCTTTCTATTCAACAGTCCAGTGCTCAATTGCATAGGTTTGTCATACATGCAGTTACCAGTTGCTGGATATGACATTGTTGTAAGATTCAGGATTACTGTATGTAAATGTTGTTTTGGTCTACATCATAACTGATTGTGGAGATATTGTAATGAAGGTGTACTGGTGTATCCGTCACCCCATCATGTATTGTGGTGTGCTGTTATATTATATATATTTCTTTTTGTCTGGTTTTTTTTTTTGGTGGGGGGGTTCTGATCATTTCAATACAGGGTATAACTCTCTTCAAAACCATCACAATTTAGGTCTGTAAGAGATTCTTCAGACTGTTAGAATTACAGGTGTGCAAACCATTCCAACTTCAATACAAAAAAAGTTTGCAGAATTTTTTGTGGAAACTGGTTTGTATGGTTTTTCAACCCATTCATAGTTCTTCATACGGGATCACTGCTTCACAAAACATGAAAGAGGAAGTAGGCTTGCCTCCTGATCTTACAACAGAAGTCTTATTTCAGAGAGAAAAACTTCTCCTTTTAAAAGTACGATAAACATGATACATGAGCCAAAATATAAAATAGTGCCTAATATCAGGCCAATTACAGGAGAAATATAAGGGCCTGCTTCAGGAACATATTCTAAGGGACTAGGTCTGATACAACAAGACAACTTTGATTTCAAGAGATTTTCCCAATCAGAAATCTAGATATAAATATGGGAGCCAGTATATAAAATATAAGGAAAAATTTCCAATAACGGTGGAATTACAAGTATGCTAGGACTCTGCTTTCTAAGGTTCTTCCCTTGACATTTCAAGATAGATTATGATGACTTTATTTTATTTATCAAAAAGCTTAAACAAACTGCAGCCTCTCTCATTCTGAGATTACAAATGAAAAAGACTTCTATTGAACTGGGCTGACTCTATTGGACTGATCATATTGGATAGGCTCAACCAATTTAGGGCCATTGAAAAAATGCCATGTGATTTGCACCCAATGACCTATCTCAGTGATCTTGGCTCAAACGACATTATGAATGTCGTAGAGTGAACCAATAAACAGAGAGGAGGGTTGAGGTTATAAAAAGCTTCTGCTGATAGCTTGAAGAAACAACATTTATGAAAGCCATCACTGTTTCCTGGAAACAAGCTGAACACAAACCCAGGATGGTTTTGAGTATTTTTCTGCTTTAAATCAAGAGTTTACACACCTCTAGTTAGAACTGTGCAGCTATGGGAAGGAAAATGGTGCATTCTTGTGTGCACTCTGGGTGAAATTCATCCTGATACAGAGAGTCTGCATAAGTCCTTTTAAGTGGGAGTTTAGTGGTGTTGGCTGCCATCACATAAGTGAATTTCACCCTTTCTCTGGAAAACTACTGTACCCAGGCTGGGCTGGTTGCTGCTTTCAGGCCTTGCTTCTAAAAGGAAATTTTAGGGTGGGGCGAGGGGGATGACCATAAAACACTCATACTACTATTGTTTCAGCTGCATCAGTGACAGAACTGGTGGAAGCCCTAATGGTTTCAAGGACTTCCAGCATTTTGTCCTCAGCAAGTCTTTCGTGGAGGTGCCTTGTTAGCTCTCCAGCACGTTTTTGTGTGGGCTTCACGCTTGTCTACTGATTTAGCTATGGGTATTCACATCCTGCTTTGGGTATGTCTACACTGCAGTAAAAGACCCGTGGCTGGCCCAGGTCAGCTGACTCAGGATCAGGGGTCTTAGGCTGTGGGGCTATAAAATTAAATGTAGACATTTGGGCTCAGGCCAGACTTTGGGTTCTGGGATCATGTGAGCAGGGAGAGTCTGAAAGCCCAGGCTCCAGCCTAAGTCCAAACATCTATACTGCAATTTTACAGCCCATTAGCCCGAGCCCTTTGAGCTGAAGTCAACTGTCCTGGGGCCGCTTCAGGTTTTTAATTGCAGTATAGACATACCCTTAGTGTCCTAGGCCAGTGTTTCCCAAATTTGGGATGCCACTTGTTCAGGGAAAGCCCCATGGGGGCCTGGCTGGTTTGTTTACCTGCTGCGTGCACAGGTTCGGCTGATTATGGCTTCCACTGGCCGCAGTTCATTGTGCGCAGCCAATGGGGGCTGCGGGAAGTGTCACGGGCCAGGGGAAAGCCCACCAGGGGTTTTCCCTGAACAAGCAGAATCCCAAGTTTGGGAAACCGTGGCCTAGGCTATAGTGAATGTTGTTGACTGTCATGTGTGATGAGCTGGCATTGTCTGGTGGCTGTTAACTGCCCACATCCATTGACTGTGATCCCCTTACAAAAGAATACAGTTTATATATTTGTGAACCTATGGGTATATCATATATAGTACTTTATGGGATGTATCATAAAGTACTACTTGTATAAACATGGTGTCCACTAGAGCAGTTGGATGCTCTGAAATTTGCTCTGAGCATACTATTATTTATGTGAATCACATTATCCAGGCCTATTGCATGACTGCAAACTTCAGGTGAGTTTACTGGTTCAGCCTGACTTTACATAATTACTATGCAAGGTAGATAACAATTCTTTTAAATATTTGGTGTTATGTCTTGAAAGGCAGTAATTCTTTCCACCTCTATCAGTGGATATGTCATGCAGAGTGCTGTGTGGCTTTTCTGAGAAATCATTTCAATTAACTTTCCACTCTTTTTCAACTTTCTGATAGGTATTGTATGTGCTGTGTATTAATCTGTCTGCCTAAATGCTAGGTAGTATGGGATGTAGAAAGAGCTTTGTTCATCTAATCAACCTAATTTACTCATAAGAATTTCTCCTGTTATTATACACACATTTCTCCAGTCTATCCCATGACAAGATTAGGGTATTTATGGTGTTCCGCAGTCACCCAACGTTAGAATTCATTTTCATTTCATTTTCTTTGATGAAATCGAAATAGCCTCCTTAGCTGAAAAGGCCTGGTGGTTGACAGAACATCCAGCCAGCAGGGATGAAGCTTTTCTTATATTAAATTAATCCTCTGAACAGCACTTTGAAAATGTTTGAAAATGTATATTTTTTATGATCTAAGAATTGTGTTTCAAGAAATAAAAAGCTAACAAAAGTTTAAAGAGATAAATTATACACCCTCCCCTCCCACACACACCCCTTTTGAAAGAGAGAACATTTTGAAGGGTGACTGTCAGAGGATCACACCAGGAAATGGGTTTTACTTCTAGGTATATTGGATTGTGACTCTTATTGATTTGAAAATCAGTGATTAGATCTTAATGGCCAGTGTCTTTCTTCATGATATACTTAGAACTCGACAAAGGGAGTGGAGCACCAGGACCCCAGTTCAGCAAATCCCTTAAGCACATGCTTAAACACTTGGTTAAGTGTTTTGCTGAGTTGAGGCCCATGTATACAGTAACCACGAGAACCACATATAGTGACCTAAGGAGGAATTTGTCTCTTAAAAGGCATGAGCTGATAATGGCTGATTTAGACTGAGGGACTTGAAAAATTAAATACATCTGCCTCTTATATCTGCAGGGTGCTAAGTGTGGTGACTCTGATCCAAGAAAATGCTTAAGTGCATGCTTAGGCCCAATTCAGCAAAGCACTTAAGCTATGTAACTTGGAAGTCAATGAGACTTAACCACTTGCTTAAAGTTCAACGTGTGCTTACGTGCTTTGCTGGATTAGGATTGGTGTATCGAGCATCTTGAAATGCCAAGCTCACAGTGAGAGACATGATCAGGGGTCATAATATGTAAGAGAAATAGTTTTAATATAATTTTTTGGCTGAAACTGAAAGAGCCTGTACAAACAGTTGTTTAGTAAGAACAGAGACAACTAGTACATAGAAGAACATTATCTAGTTCCATCTGTACAATTTTAAGGTCTGATGTGTTGACATTTCTATGTTTCTCTAATCCTTTTACCAGTCTAGGGTAAATAAGCATCTCATTCATTTTGTAATAATTTGAGTCAGATTCTTAGTTTTACAAAAGACATTAAATAAGCTAAGGATTCTACTTCTGGGCTAACCGATTACAATATTCTATTTTTCCAGATGCCAAAAACAAAAGTTGCACATTTTTTCACAATATTATCACCATATCATCTACAATAAGATCCCAGTCCTGCAACTTGTTTCATATTGGTGAACACCTTTCAAAGTCGGCAAAGTTCTGTGGGGTCTGCCTGCACATAATGAGTTGCAGAATTGGGACATAAATGATGTCATATTGCTTGAAATCCTAGCCATATCAAAGCCAGTGTGAGTTTTATCATTGATTTAAATAGAGCCAAGATTTCACCCATTAACATTAATTTGGAAAAGCAGGGTTCTCAGGGTAATTGGTCCTTGACAAGAACTGAGTAGGGTATGAGGGAAGATGCATGTAATATATCTTATTTAAAAAAAAATAGCACAGCATTGAATATTTGGTTGAATGTACTATAGGTATATTGTGCTTCTGTTGGCATTGCAGTAACAAGTCTGGAATAAAAATGTACAGAAGAACAATTTTCATTTTATATAGAAAAAATCCTAACTGAATTTAAATAAAAGATAAACCAATGTGTTTTGGGGTGAAATAACTTAGCTTATGATATTACATTTTAATTTTAAATTGAAAGTGTTTTGTTGATGAACTATTTGATCTCATTAGACAAGTTCATTTATCTTAGTAATTTAAATTAGTATTCCCAAAATTGTCTTAATTTACCAATATCACTTTATTCCTTACATGCCTTTGTAGATCGATTTGTGATGTTACCAAACAACAAGCTCCAAATTCTTAATATCAATAAAAGTGATGAAGGAATATATAGATGTGAAGGAAGAGTGGAAGCTAGAGGAGAAATTGACTTTCGGGATATCACAGTTATCGTGAATGGTAAGATGTATAGTGATTTTTCTGAAGTTGAAATGAGGTCTTACTTTCATTGATTATAACATTATTTAAACAAGGTTCATCATCTTCTATGAAATCTTAATTAGGCCACGTATTGCAGGATCGCTACATACTATAGTTGTTGCATTGTTTTTCTTTAAATAGAAATTGAGTTGTTTACTGTTTACAATTTGTACATTTTGAGGTTTACCTTATGTGGGTTGTTATGTTTAATTTAATATAATTATGTAGTTAAGGAGATGTCATATCTCCTTTAATGGTATAAATGTATGTAAATGTTATGTGTAAATGTAGTGGTTTAAAAAAATATCTTTCACAGGATATAGCCAACCACACCAAGATCAGAGTTCAGATTATAACATGCCATAATTTAGCTAGGTGTATATCTTTCAATGCATGTCATGTTTTGTTATAAACCACTTCATTTTATGCAGTTATTCAGTTTCACAGTAACACAGTTATTTTATGAATTGTCAGTATTTAAAACCTGGTTAAACACCATGAACATAATTTTTAACTGTAGGACTACAGTTGAATTAACTGGATACGCCATTGAACATTGCCACTATTATTTAAGTCATAATAAATTTTAACAATTTATTAGAAACCCTTTTAACAAGGAATATGAAAGTGCAAGCATAAAATTGAATATGTAGGTTGACCTCACTGTTAAAGTCAGTGTCAGCACAATAAAACATATGTGAATGGGTCTCTATTCACTTGTTGGCCAGCAAGGTTCTATCTAACTTAGGTATTTCTATTATACTAGCTCCTTAGTATCTAAGTGCCATTTCTAATATCTTGTTTCTGAATGACCCTGTCATGCAAATTCTTACTCACTTGAGTATCAGTGAAACTATTGAAGTCTGGACTGCTCGTGTGAGTAAAGGTTACTCATTGCACGGGCATTCCTTGAATCCACAACGGTAAACAATAGCTGTGATATTTAAAGCAATACATCTTTAGATTGTTATCAATAGTGCACGGAAAGGGAGTGGGAGGGAGGGCAGAAGATTGTGCTGTGCCCCAATTGAAGAGTATAGGAGTGTGCATGCTGTGTGTATATAAGGGGAAATGTTTCCCTCTGCTTCCTCTGTGTGCAATACTCCTGTGTCCTGGCTATGTGCAATTCCCATAGTCTAGCCTATAGTATTTTACTATATCACAGTATTTCTACATGTACGCCTACATTTGAGCTGGGACGTGTGATTCTCAACTCACATAGACTTATCTGTGCTAGCTTGGCTCAAACTAGTGCACTAAAAATAGCAGTGTGGCTGGGGTTGCATGGGCAGTGGCTTGAGCTAGCTGCCTGAGTACGTATCCACCCGGTCCCACCACATATATACAGGGAGCTAGACTGGCCACCACCAATGTTACCTGTCTACACTGCTGGGTTTTTTAGCATACTAGCTCCAGCAGAGCTAGCATTGGTAAGTCTATATGAGCTGGGAAGCACATGCCCACTTCAAACGTAGACATACCCTATATAGCTGGGTGTCTCTTACTTGGAAAAAAAAATTCTTGACTATAATATATAATAAAGGGGATTTGAAGAGGATAAAAAAGCTATACAGCCTATAATGCATTGAATGCTCCAGATATCCTTGAGTGTTTCACAAAGTAAATGAAATAAATGCTGTTAGTCCCATCACTGGGTACAGAAAAAGAGCAACCATTACGCAGTGAGTTCACTCACAGCATGGATATTGGAACATAATTTATCAAGACAGGTAATTGTTGACCTGAACACTGGAGTTATCTCCTTCTCATTTTGAAGAGTGCTATGAAATCTTTCACTTCATACTGGACTTTTAAAAAGAGATGTAGAGGAAGGCTGTGTCTGGCACAACGTATTGCATTAAAAATGGTGGGCCAAATTCTAACCTGGTGTGAGTGAAAGATGTCAGTAGAGTTGTACCTCTTCATACTCAGTCTGAATCTGGTCCAACATCTTTATCAGTGAACAGCTTTGAATAGCTTTGAACTCAGTGTTATGATCTAGAGGCAAAAGAGTTACCAACTGAGGAACACTAAGCATTTCACATTATAGAGTGATATTGATTAATGCCATCTCCTGCTTGATTTATCAGGATGACTGGCTTCTGTAAGATGAAGCTAAGTGTACTAAATCTATTTCCAACTCTGTCCGTAAAGTAACATTACAAATAAATAAATACATTGCAATGACACCGAACAAGAAAGGAAAATGTCTATGAATCTGTTTCAGCAAAAATGCATCGATTTTCTCTACTGTAAAACCTTCACAAGAGCAGCCCCACAGTACCTTCTCCTCTTCCATAAATTAAAAATGGGATAGTCAGATAGTTAAAATAATAATAAAAAAGTGTAGGAGAGCTATGCAGGAGGGTTTTTTTGTGCATGGATACTGTCCAGCTTTGGAGCTTTGTGAAATCTTCAATTTTATTTTTAATACTGTTTTAATTGAGTTCTTCAGGAAAAGGTGAACTGGGGAGCAGAAGGTGCAGAAATAGCTGATGCTGTACGTCAACTCACCTTTTCCCCCTTCTTAATCATCCTGGCCTCCAGCATCTCTCTGTTCCACCTATATAGAGTCCTTACCCATCCTTTACTGCAGGAGCCCCCTGATTGTTTTCTAGACTCTTCTCTTGCCCAACCCTTCATGGCTCCTTGGACATTTGAATTCTTGGTACTAGGGAAGTGCCAGAATGGAGAGCAAATAGGTAAAGAAGCCAGTTTTAAAAGGGAACAAATTGCACATATATGGATCTCTCTAAGCAATAATTATTAGAGTACTTTAAAATGTTTTGGAGAGTTAGAGCAACTCTTCAAGGGTTAAAGCACCTATCAAATATATAAATACTGTAATATTAATTCACTGTAGTATGAGATATCAGGAGCAAAAATAAACAACATACACTAAGCAGTGTTTCCCAAACTTTTTCTGCCGCTTGTGCAGGGAAAGCCCCTGGTGGGCCGGGCCGGTTTGTTAACCTGCTGCGTCCGCAGGTTGGGCCGATCCTGGCTCCCACAGGCCGCGGTTCGCTGCTCCAGGCCAATGGGGCAGTGGGAAGTGGCGGCCAGCACATTCCTCAGCCCACGCCACTTCCCACAGCCCCCATTGGCCTGGAGCAGCGAACCGCGGCCAGTGGGAGCCGCGATGGGCCCAACCTGCGGAGGCGGCAGGTAAATAAACTGTCCCGGCCTGCCAGGGGCTTTCCCTGCACAAGCGGCAGAACAAGTTTGGGAAACACTGTACTAAAGTACTTGATACTGTTATGAATACTATCTCATAAATACCTAAAATGGACAGACTTAGGTTCATCATTTTAATGGTGGTTATAGTATCAGTCTTATACTGGAAGGCTGAAGTATAGCACTTGGTCATATTTGCCTATTTTAAAATATAGATAATCTTCAGAATATAGAATTTCCCTCATTTAAGTGGCTGCTTTCATGCCACTTTGCAAGTTATCTTGAGAAATCACATACACTAAGAAGGATTTGACTGTGTTGGTACTGGCTAGCCATGAGGGAAACCCAGGAAGCTACTTGAAGTATTTGTAATTCAGGAGATGACACTTGTCCCTCTAAGTCAGTGTTGTTATCATTTATTCAGTTCTGTGGGTATGCGTAGCTCATTATAGACAAATAAACATGTAGTCAATAATGAACAATGTCCCAACATGGGATTAGAATTTACTGTAGTATTAAGAGAACTGTCTTTCAAAGGAGGTACAAAACTTAGGTGCTGGTCCCTTGATACCTTTAAAGATTCCACAGTGCTTTTCTTAAGAGCCAAGTTATTAAGTCAAGTGTCCCTAATGAAATATTGACCCAGGAAGCAATTACATCCCACCTACCTAAATTCTCCCTGCAATTTCACTTGGAAAATATTTTCTTCTTCACATACTGGTCTAAAATGTTGTGTAGTGTTGATGAGTGCTATTAAATCATTGATGAATTTCAACAGAGATGTGGATAAATATCAGTTGTATGTTATTTGAAGGGATCAAAGGGTAAAGATTATTTGTAAAGTGCTTTGGATTCCTTTTGGGATGAAAAAGTACTACATAAATTGAAGATCATTCTCATTGTGAGACAGTAACACTTATACTGATTTGGATTAAATAAAGATCAAAGCCTACATTTTTAAAATGTAACAATCTGATGTTTTCTGAAAAAAATTCACCTTTTAAAGTTACATTCAAGTAAGGAAAATATTTAGATGTTGACAATAAATTGAAAAATATACTGAGGTTGCAGAGGTGGGGTCTTCTAACAAAAGTGGAGCTCAAAAGTATTTGCTCTGAAGAGTGTCTAACAGTCTTTCTTTTATACTCAAGGGGCGGGACTAAGTGCTAGTCTGGAGTGGAGATATAATAGTTGAGTCATGCAGCTAGCAGGTTAGGACTGGATACCTGTAGGGAATGGGATAACAGTAGAGTCTGGTAAATGGAAAGAGGTGATATGGTCCAGAGGGGTACTTGGATCGAGGTAGAGATATTCTGGGGATTGTGAGAATGACTCACAATGAATGAATGGGAAGCAGAGAGGACAAGATTATGTACAGGTAACAGAAGTACAGCAGACAGTAGTGTTAGTGGAGAAAGGAGTCTTTAGGAGGCACTTATCATACAAGGTAGGAAAACTCAGAAGATGAATTGGGGTAAGAGAGTTGATGCATGTGAATGAGAAGGAGGTAAAGGGGATAGTTTGGCAGAAGGGCTTGTGGTCAGGTGTTGGATGGGCAACTGAAAGTGTGGCATTGATAGGGCTCTGCATACAACACAATACCTATTTGTTTAAACAAATTTGTCCATAGCTTGGCACTGTAGATGAAAAACAAACCTTCAGGGCTTTAAGGTTTAATTACTGAATGATTAGTCCTTCTGGTTGTTGGAAATGCAGTATTCTATTGTGATTTTTTTTAATTTAATTTTAATTTTTTGTATTTTTTTTACTTCTTTATGTAAATTACAGGTTCTTTTAGACCAAAAGAGGTTTAACCTAGGCATCTTTCAAGACCAATACATTTTTCAGACCATAAAAATAAGTGGGTCCTATGCATTACCACTAGGGTAGCCTGGGATATAGATTTGTATTTCATTGAATATCCATCCACTACATAGATAAGAAATGCAGATAATAATATTGATTAACACCTCTCCCCCTTTAGTATTTTATAGAACTGTAATAACTGTGAGTCCTGTCCTGCAAGGCAATGAGCACCCTGAGCTGACATTGGCTTCAGTAAAAGCTCTCAAGTATCTATCAAGGCTCAGTCTCTTGTAGGATTTGGGCTTTTGCTGAAATGTAGGGAACATTGGACCAGATCCTCAGCTTGTGTAAATCAATGAATCCCAATTTTATCAATGGTCCTTTCACAATTTACACCAGCTAGGGATCTAGCCCTCTATGTTTAAAAAGGGCTCATGGGCTCTTAGGTTAAAATGTTCTTGAAACATAAACTATCCATATAAAAGTCTGCTGTCATGTTTGAGACTGGTAGAGTTAAAGAAATACCAAGGAAAATTTGTCAAGTTAAAAATATACAGCATGTCATTTCACTTCACGTCTCGACTCCAATTCCTATGTACATGGGGTAAGAATGCCAGCAATTCTTTGCCACTCTGGTCTATAGCACAGGTTCATAGATCTTGTGATTCCAGTCCTTTTCTCTTCAAACTTAACTTGACAAAGTCATTCATGTATCCTTGATCTTCCACATCCTTTCCTGCTGTCCTATTTCTCCCATTTTTCTTCTTCTCCTGTCTCTACTTGTATAACTTCATGGTTTTTGGGGTTTAACTTCAAACCATGGTCTTCAAAAACAGATGCCTGCTCTGATACCATATTTACCAGTCCCTCTTTTCTGTCAATCAGAAGGGCCAGATCTTCAGTATACATTTGTTTTCTCTGTGTCTCTACAGTCTTGATTCTCCTACTAATTAACTCAATAACTAGAATGAAGAGAAGTGTACTCCGCACACTGCTCTGTCTCAATCCCACTATCATGCCAAAACTCTTTGAAATTCCATGTATTATTAACACCATAACTCTTGAGGCTCTATACACTTCCTTTATCACATCCACTTCTTGAAGCCCCCCTTCCATCCACCTCCACAGTCCAAATACTAACTCCCACAAAACCAAGTCATATGCTTTCTCAAGATTAATAATTGCTACATAGCAGTTATGCCCTCCGTTTATCATTCTTTCAGACTTTGGTGTCATTGCAAATATGAACAAATGCACCAAGTAAAGAAACTATTTTAGAAAATGTCATTGTGAATACAATAGAAAGATTTTGCATTCTGATTCTGTTGTGCAGTCAAGAAGAATGATATGCTTATTACTATTTCAGGCTTGATAATGAAGGAACAAGCAACTTACAGGGAGAATGAAAATTGCATGATAGTGTCATTTTTGCACAGATCCTGGGGCAACACAAAGGAGCCTTAGAACAAACCAAGAGGACCACTTGATGATTCCCGCTTGGTTGCGGCCACATCATCTCTCCCACCTGGATGATTCTTGGCAGCCAGAAATGTCTCTTGGGACAGTTGGCAGCTATTGTAATGTAGAACATCCACTGTAAACTGGTGGACCAGGCTAGTGCCTGCCATCCATTGAATAATGGGGAAAGTAAAGTGGTTCAAATCATCCATTAAGCTTTCCAGAGACACACAGCAGTTTTGGCCCAAATGGTCAAACCTGCATGCCTAAAATTAGGCACCAGCCTCCATATTTAGGCACCTAGATGCATAGCCTGATTTTCACAGTTGTTGAGCACCTGCAGTTGTCATTGACTTTAATAGGAGATTAATTTTGGATATCCAGATTTGAAATGTGTGGCCCTTTTGTTTAGTATAAGTATTTTGTAAATATAAGTATTTTGTAAATTTAACATATGTAGTTAAATAAATGGAACACCCAACAAACCAACCAAAGTTATACATGAAGGCACCCCAGATCTGGGCTCAGTGCATAAAACAGTGATATTTACCTGAGCAGTAATTGATACCTTACAGACTGAAAAAGGCTTTTTGAACCCAAATGACAGAATTTTGGGGGGGGGAGTGGGGACATGAAGAGGAGATCAGAACATAACATTTTTTTTTATTTGACACACTGAGTTTTGCATCATTGAAAATGCAGAATTCTTGCTTTGTAACTATGACATAAGGCGAAAAATAATCCAGAACTAGAATATAAATCTTAAGCTCTCATAGCTTGAGTTGATTGTGTTGTAGAGATGATTCCCTCCGTTTTGGGGAGTGGATGAATGGTGTATCTGTTCAAAAACCCTTCCTCCCTCACTCCCCCCCCCCAGCACCCCTCAGTGTCTAATGGAGAAAGGGATTGCAGTCATAGAGGAGACTAATTCAAGTGTTAGGCTGGTTGTCATAACATTGCCTTACTATAGGTAGAATAGATGCAAATGGCAAACTAAAATGAAGGGATGAGTTGAAACCCAACAGCATCTCTTCATACGAGTGAATGTCAGGTCAATTGCTTATGGAAAAAATAAGTCTATTTAGTATTCAATGTTCTGGCCACAGTTGGATGAGAGAGAGACTCTGCTGAATATCTTGATAGCTTGGTTTTCAAACTACATTAAAACTAAATAAAAATCCTCCTTTTGAATTTGTGAGAAGAGGAAAATGCAGTGAATGTCCTGAAAAAAAGTTTTGTAATATATCTGTCTAGATAATTGACAGTCAACTGTGGAGGTTCCTTGTTCTGGGAATACAAAATTTCTATGTCCAATTATAAACATGATACAATAAAAAGTATAACTTATTGGCATATTATTATTGCACCACTTGAATATCTCATTTCAGGAAACAGTGGTCAGAAAAATAATGCAGTACTTTGTGATGGAAAGAGCTGATGTTATTGTGCTCTTGTAATTTGTATCTATGACCAGGAAGACAGTATAATTGGCGCTTACTATCTGAAGACAAAATTTTCATTATCATCTTCCTGTCTTCAGTCATTACATTCCAATATTTGATTAGGGATGCATACCTTCTCTCCAGAATTTTCTTCACAGAAAGTCAGGTGCATTGTCTGAAATATATTAAAAATAGAACATCTGAAATGTACATTTGCACATCAGAACCTGATTTCACTTTGATTTACGAAGAGAGAGGTTTCCTCAGAGCATAGTGCACCCAGTTTGGTTGGTGTCATTGAATAAGGTTGGAGCTTGCTTTTTCTCAGGATTATTCTAGTACCTGAAATGGTGCTTATGTACTTTTTGCCATTTATTCCCACTGTATATTGTACAGACATGATGGGACAAGAAATAAATTTATCTTCACATCACATGCTGATACAGGGCAACTAAATTACAGTTGACAGACGACATGAATGCTAGTACAGATGGGCAGTAAGGGCCTCATACTGTTCTCATTAAAGTCAATGACAACAGGCTTGTTGACTTCAATGGGAGAAGAAGAGGCCTAATGTACTGCCACTTGTTCTCTGTCATTGGAGCTAGGGTGTGGGAAACATCTAGAACACTATTATAGGTATTTTAGGACTTTATATTGCCACCCATCAGTGTAGTATCTCAACACAATTCTGTGCTGAACCTGTACCTTACATTCGTGTTAGAATATTTTAGTGGTAATTTATTTCAGTCTGATTACTGAGCTATTTCTCACTTCTCTGGGTGTCCTTGAAAGCAGGGCTGGAATTTAGAACTTCTGGTTAATGAAAATTCATAGGACCTGTTGATCTTACATCACTTTCCATCCTTCAGTTCATTTATTTTTCTAGTTTTAAAGTCAAAATTGTATAGAATATATATTAGTTTTTAATCGGTTATATATATCTTATCTTGAAATATATATATATATACTGACATTAACCAATTAAAAACTAATCCTTCCAAGCCTAATTATAAGGTATGTGTTTCCTGATGATCTCTCTTCCACAAATTATTCTCTCTAATTAGTGTTCATGATGACAAGGAAAAGATGTATTCTGAACCCTCCAAGAACTGATTTAGCATTGAATGGCTATTCAGTGGATTGGTTATCTTGAGTTTATTGTACAATAGGTGAAATGCTAACAAAATCCAGGTCAGCAAATAAAAGTTAAAAAGCAATTTTTTTAAAAGAAAATGTGTTTGATATATAAATGTTAGTTTCTGGAGTTTTGAGTTTGTTGTTTTTCTCTTAGGCTCCTTCTTTATTACCATCTTGTCTGAATGGTACCTAATAGACTTGTCCAAAAATAAAATTACAGATCAGTCAAGAAAGATGGGAAACTCAAATGTTTGCCAGCCTTGGGCCTACAAAGAAAGAATGAGACTTAGAATAAAATTACTTCATTATATCTCTTTTTGATCATTTAAAATGATTAAACAAGTTTCTGAATTGAGTCCATAATCTTCAAATTCTTGATTTCAGTGGAGTTTGTGGTCAATGGAGAACTTGCTGTTAGTCCACAAAGAGCTGTCTGATTACCTGGAGTTGGTTCCTGTTCAGGTCCAGGAGCTAGTGCATAACACAAAAGAGCTAGAAATTCATTAAACACATGCCTAATATTTTTCTATATAAGAAATTTCTGTAATTGCCAGAGAGATGTTTTGAAATTGAAAGTGGGAGGCAGTGATCTGTCTGAGAAAGTAGAGTCTTTGGCTTAAAAAAAAAGGGCTTGATTCTCTCTTTCGGCCAAGCAGAGCTTGGATACAGTGGAGGGAGGAGACTGACAGGGAGCTGTTTGTGGTTCCCTGATCCTCACCCAACAGCCACCACATAAGTTAAAGCTGCAGCTCTAAGTTATCCTGCTGACAGGATATCCTTGCCAGCAGAGAATTGGGCTTGGTGGAAAATAGCTCTTCCGTTGTCTCTGTTCTGCCCTTTTCTAACACACCCTCTTCCTTTCCTTATTCTGTGGGGTGGCATTACAACACAGCCAGTATAGAAGTCAGGCAGCAGAGCAAAGTGAACTTGATGCCACAAAATTCAGGACAAAGTCACTGAACTTCTCTTTGGTACAGTACAAGCAAAGAACACATGCAATTTCAAATCTGCTTGGCCACAGAGGATTTGGGATTTTTGATTACCTATCAGAGATGTCTAACTATGACTTCTCTAATTATATAATAGATGCTTTTAGTTCATCTTGAGTATGAATTTTGTGGAAATTAACATTCATACCATCTATCTTAAGCCCATTCCAGTAGAATAATAAAATTAGTGTCATGAATGAAGATATTAAATTACATCTTCTGCTTTGTTTCTTGAAACAGCTTTTTATTATGAATATTGGTGAGTGTTCAGTGCAAATTACTGTTTTAGTAATAACTGCATTATGTCAAAAATGCAAAATATGCAATTCTCAGGACACAATAATTAGTTAGAATTTTTGGAAATGTAATTTTAGATATGGATTGTATATGCAGAACTCTAGCACAATGTATCATTTTAAGCTGATGATATTCCCATCCAGAAAATATACTATAGTTTGTTTAGAAGAATTAAATATGTTTAATCAAGAAGAACATTATGGGTTAACATCTAATTTGAAAATGCTGTCTCACATCAGTGCATGGTTGCCTCTCAGCCTCTCAGACGATTGTGTCAGAGGGAAGAGAAAAGAGAGACATTTTCATTTCAGGTAGTTTAATTAACACTAATCAGTCTCTCTGCACTGACTTGCACACAATAGCTATGGTCCTTTAGCTACTTTTAAATCTTATTTAATAAAACAGATCAGGAGAAAAAGATGCTTATATTCATTTTGTTGTTAGTTTACTTCAAAAGAAACCATACACAAGTGGTTTGATAACATTACAATGAAATAATAATGATTAATGTCATCTGAAGAAAATACAACTTTGAAAAAATCTTAGTGTTATCTGATACTGTGAACTGACTTCATTTTGTATTTGTAAATTGAATACTTAATAAGGATTGCTCTGTTCAAAGTTTCCACAAAAGCAATTGAAACTTTATATTTTTTCAATTAATTTACCTCACATGTTTTTTTTTTTACATTTCTTTCAGTTCCTCCAGCAATTATTTTGCTACAGAAGTCCTTTAATGCGACAGCAGATCGGGGAGAGGCAATTACTTTATTCTGTAGAGCCACTGGCTCTCCTGAACCTGAAATCAGCTGGCATAGGTAAATTCAGTTTAAATCTGTATATCAGAAAGATTTGAAATGTGTTACGAGTTTGCATCATACTGAAATAAACTACCTCCATTGTGTTTATGGCTGTTTATCAGGAATTGCTAGACAAATTAAATAACACACATGTGATCAAACTATGTTTATCATCAAGAAAGAGAAATCAGAAAATATCTAACATATTTTAATGTGTCTCACATTAAAGGAGAAACAAATAAAGCTAAAGAACCTATGACTTTAAAAAAGGCAACAGATATATTTCTGAATTTCTCCATGAAATTTTCATTCTCCAATCCTATATACAACTACCTAAAATAACACTGAATACAGATGTAATGCTATAAATACATGTCCAACACACTGAATAACAGTATTATATTATACATCAGTACAATGTAAAAGAAGATCTATCTTAAGCTGATTTTAATCATCTGATCATCCAGTGCAGCCAGATATTCAGTAACAGGTATGGCTTCTGTGTGTTGTGTTAGTTTGTCTGGATATTTGATTCCATTACTTGCAGACAACTTGTGGATACTCTTGCAAATCTGAATCTGTTAAAAGCAGAAAACTGTTTGGGGGATATGGAGTATATCTTCCAGGTGAAGTCAGTGAGATTTATATGGTTAAAACTGTGCAATTTTGAAAATTTGCCTCATAACTTCTTTAAGGATCTCAGCTTTTATACCTGCCTACTGTATTTTTCACTCCATGCAACTGCTGAAGTGGGTTATAGCCCTCAAAAACTGATGCCCAAATACATTTATTAGTTTCTAAGGTGCCACAAAGACTCCCTGTTGTTTTTCCTGATACAGACTAACAAGGTTACCTCTCTGAAAGCTTTTCATTGGTTTCTCAGCTTCTCCATGCATATTTATGGAACAGACTTACATGCCTTTGTTTCAACACCTGATCTGTTCACAAAGGATGCAGTCCAGTGTCTGAGTGTGAAATAGCTCAGATTCCTTGTATGGACAAGTATTTCTATTTGGGGCTTGAATGAATTGTCCCCCATGTTCTCTTTCAAAGGGATCAAGAGATTTGTGAATATCTTTCAGAGTGCACTGGACTCCATAGGGATTCTCCTCAGCTATCTTCTCTCATTGTTTCTCAGCATTTGAAAGTTAAGAGGTTCTGTTAGATTCATCTTAGGTAGATGTTGGTTTCCCTTGACTGACACCTGCTTTCTGATGCATGTGTCAAATGGTGTGCTGACTTGAATTCCTTTGGATTGCATAAGGTATAAATAAGTGCCATCTTTGCCCCACTCACTAATATAGATGAGAATTCAGTTTCTATCTGATGAAACAAAAATAAAATAAATCATGCAAATCAAGTTTATTTGAAGTGGTGATGTGGAATTCACAAACAAAAGTTTCACATTTTGGGAAGTTGGTATCCCTTTGAGGTCATGTTATAAAATGTAGCTCCCAGCTGGGCAGAATTCTCTCGAGTTTATCAGAAATCTGATATCCTCATTTGCCACACTGCAAGAAGACAATTCAACATGGTGGTTTACATTTTCAAGATGAGAAGGATGGACACAGTCATCTTGTGTCTTGGGGAGCTATATGTTTAGAATTGTCAGTCTTCAGTGCCATATCTTTAGTGTACTTTAATTTGAAAAGGAGGACTTGTGGCACCTTAGAGACTAACAAATTTATTTGAGCATAAGCTTTTGTGAGCTACAGCTCACTTCATCGGCTCACGAAAGCTTATGCTCAAATAAATTTGTTAGTCTCTAAGGTGCCACAAGTCCTCCTTTTCTTTTTGCGAATACAGACTAACATGTCTGCTACTCTGAAACCTGTCTTTAATTTGAAAGTATCACAGAAGAATATACAAACAAATGAAGCACCTTACAGAAGGCCTATGCAAATAGTCTGTGGATCAGATACTAGTGAACCAGATCTTTCTTCAGTAGCAAGAATGACCCTTCACTAAGAAAATGGTTGTTGTAAACCTTCCAATACCTCTGGTGGATAAAGCCTTACTCAGGCCCTGAGAGACTATGTGGTCCAGTGAATGTGGTAGTGGGTTGTGAGCCAATGGACTTGGGTTTTATTTCTTGTTCTGCCGCTGACCTGTGTTCTGAGACCTTAGGGAAGTCAATTCACTTCTCTGTTTCTCCTCCTGCCCTTTATTTGTTTTGTTGTTTACAATATAAGCTCTCTGTGGGAGCGGGACTGTCTTTGATTATGTGTTATTGCAATGCCTGCTACAATGGGGCTTTGATCTTGGTGACAGCACCTAGATGCTACTGAAATACAAATAAGTAATAATAGTAGGCGGTGGGAATTCAACTATTTCCTCACGGAATGGAGCAAACTTGATTCCACATGTTATTATGCATATAGCCAATTTCATTTCTGATTTCACTTCCGTTGACTAATCAGTTTCTTTATCTGATGATATTTTTCTCCTTGCTCTCATGTTCATCTCAGAGACATCTCAAGTGAGTTTTAAGTAGAGCTGGGCAAAATTTACAGCTGAATTATTTTTTTCAACAAAAAATCCAGATTTGATGACCCAAATAGTTCACAAATTCATATTGATTTACCCACATTATTTTGGTGAAAAAAATCTTTTTAAAAATCTGTGAAAGAATCAACACTTCATTTTCAGAATGAAACATTTTGATTTCTCTATTCAAATCAACTTTTCGTTTTGAAATATTTAATTTTATTTTTATTAAATAAAAGGGTGGAAAAATGCTTAAAATGAAAAACCTTTTGTTTTGGATTAAACGAAACATTGATTTTTTAATCACTTTTCAATTAGCCATTTTTTAAAAAAATGTTTTCAGGTTGACTTAAAACTATTTTATTTTATTTTTGGAATTGCCACTAAACCAAAAAAATCCATTCAGATTTAGTTTCTTCTGAAATTAATAGATCAGGTTTGACTGTATTGAGAGAAAAAAACAGATCAAAATATTTAACTCCCTTATTATTTCTCAGAAGTTAATTTTAAAGTTTACTCCACCAAAATCTTTCCCCTTGTAGCCAATATGAGAATGCTTTTGCAAGAGATTAATCTATAAGTCTATATTTGGAACTTAATTCAAACCGTTTCCTCAGCATTACTGCTTCATTGACGTTGTAGAGATATGGTGGCTGAGGTAATATATTTTATTAAACCTAATTCTGTTGGTGAAAGAGACAAGCTTAGAGCTACACAGAGCTTTTGATCAGGTGTGGGGTTAGAATGTTATTTTGTATTGTTTAGTACTGTGTGCTATTTCTGTTTTTGGTGAAACAATGTTATTTTGGCCTTTGTTTTCCAAAGTTATCAGAAATATGCTATTTAAATTAATCTTCACTCTCCCACCAGAGTTTGAGTTTATTAGATTTTAAAGTAGCCTATGAGAAGAAATGTGATCTATTGTTTGGGATCCATGACTTTGTAGTCTGTTTCCAACTATGCAATTGAGTTCTGTGACCTTGGGCAAGTCTCTTATCCTCTCTGTGCCTCAGTTTACTTATCTGTAAAATGGGTACTATATAAAAAGCACATAGAGATCCTAAGGTGGAAAGTGCTAGAAATATGCAGAGTACTATTATTGTAATTTATTTACCATTTATGTCAAAAGCAATAAAAGATTTGTGTTTATGCCACACAATGCTACACACTTATGCTACATGCTTGGGTAATAATCACTAAGGAAGAAATAGATTTTTTACAATGCTGTAGGTTTTTACAGTACTGGACAGGGACTTCTGATTCCACAAACTGAAGTAATAATAAATATTACTTTTTTCACTGATAACCTGCACAATTAATTATCCTGTAGAAGTGCACTGGATTTTTAGGGATTTTCTGGGCAAAATCCTGCTGGCCTGGGAGACTGGGCATCCTCCATTACACAAATTCCAGTGGGGTTTCCCAATAATACTCTATCTACATTGCATTACTATCAGTAAATATGGTTCATCAGGACTATCTCTTCATACAGGCCAGACTGGGAACCCATTACTCAATCCCCACTGACTTCTGTGAGTAATGGATTCACATTTTATGTAAAATTTAATATCAATTTTATATGGAGGGTTTTTTTTGTCATAACAGCTGTTGAATGAGTAATACGAATTTGAAAACAATAGGAATGTCATATGACAACCATTCAAATTAAATAATGAGTTTTGATTTACTGAAGTATTGTGTTAGTCCTGTTTTGTTATTTAAATTACTTATCTCACAAAATTCTTTGTAATATATTTTATGACCTAATCCTGACACAGCCAAAACTCTCATTGACATCAGTGGAAATTTTTCTTCGGTACAGACTGAAAGATTTAGGTTTATTATGGCATAATCTTTTCTTCCTTACAGTTGAATAGACCCAGATTTCAACTGAGTTAAAAAGTCAGTTTTCACTTTATCCCCTGGGGTTTTTCTTTTAAGTTTCCCGCACGCTGCTACAATTAAGGGTCAAATTCAGCCCTGGCATAAACAGGTGCTTCACCACTGAAGTCAGTTGAGCTATAGCCGGGCTAACCTTGTACCAGTAACATTTAGCCCTCTTGTAAGGTCCCTTTGTGGTGTTTGACTCAGTAAGCAAAATGCTGACCAAACCAGGAACTTTAGGATTGGAACCAAAGTCCTCCTTTTTATGGTATTTATACGATAGAGTTTTAAGATATTTATCATCTGTCTATGTCAATTGTTTTAGCTATGTTCTTATGGGAGTATAAATAAACATTATTTTAAATTTCAGTCGCATTCTGGATTGCGTTATGCATGATTAAAGGAACTGAGCTAATGTGTCAGTGTTTCCCTACCAGTCCAATAGATCACTTACATATTAGTCTTGGGAGGTATATAAGAAGAAAGATAAACAGAGATTAGTTTTTGTTTTATTTAATATGTGAATATACCTAGTTAAAATTTCATTGCTATGAAGGACTGATTCCTCAGTCACACAGGTGTAAATCTAGGGTAACTCCACTGATGTTAATGGAGTTATGCTAGTATAAAACCAGAATAAGTGTGTGAAGAATTCCAACAGAATTAAACTTCCCAAATTCATAAGATAAGTGTGGACCGATCCTGCAAGCCATACTCATGTGAGTAATCTCATTGGAATCAATGCAACTAATTGTAGGATCAAGCCCTTTACCTTTAATTACAGGACTTAGAATTAACCCACAAAGGAAATAATCTTCTAATGTGTAACATATATCTGCTTGTTCTCTAATATCAGTATCAATTTAAGTCTGTCCCATTCCCTGGAAATCCCAGTTTCTACTTTCAAATCTTCCTGGCTGTAGGAAATGTTCGTGACAAGAGACATTTTGGAATCATTTTTTACCGCAGACACTCCCTTGCATCTCCTACTGAAAACACTGGAAATTGTATGAAAATATCTGAGTGCAGAAGTAAATCTGCTAAACAAATAAAGTAACTCACATTGAAAAGGAGATGAATGAATGTCACCATCAAGTTTATAAAATTAAAGCATCAGTGGATAAAAATTGGAGTGAGTTTTAACTTTGTTCTTAAAATACAAAACATAAACATAATCCTATCAATGCACTGCTGCTGGCATAAAATTAATCTTCCGTAGAAAGGATCTATATTCTTGCTTAAAATAAGATATATTTTGAATTATTTTAGAATTTGTTTTAATAAATATGACTATCACCATAAAATGATCAGAAAGAAATTTAAAAAATCACCATGGCCCTGATTTTTAAACTTGGGTGACTAAAACTGGGCTCCTAAATTATATGTAGGCACCTAAAAAAACTGGCCTGATTTGGTCCCCCAAATCCCATTGAAGTCAAAGACAGCTCAGCACTTGTGACAATCAGGCAACTTTTTTTATTTATTATGTGAAGAAGCTGCATGACTGAGCAACAGAAAAATAGGTCAAAGGAAGCTTAGAGCAAATATGGCAAAGTGAAAAGAAATAAAGTTAAGATTACATTCTAGTAGAAAGACTGCACAATATAATTGTGTATATGCCAGGGTGATGAAGTGAGTTGATCAAGTACTGATCAACCATCAGAGTATTCACAGGTTTCATTTTTCTAAAACACCTGCACTGCACATATCCCAGTGGCTGGAGGTTTGTTTGTTTACTGATTTGTGACTAGCCAACAACAGCTGAGAAGAAAAAATGGACACAAGTTGTTTATGTGCCAGTGTACTATATGTGTAAGTAGTATGAAACCATTTTTATAAATTATTGCACTAATGTGAATAGTAGTGTCATTAAATCAATGTTAAAACATATTGGAATGAAAATGTTATACTATTTCTAATTAATTTGTATTTTAGAACATGGTAATAAAAATCAGATGGCAAGGAGTTCTGAGCATCAAGATACAGTCCAGAATGATTCCCTTATGCCCAGAATTTGGACACATTTATAAAGACATCCAATTACCCACTCAAATAATTTACATCAGAGTGAAATCAACAGCTTTTCAAATATAATGCTAGTCTCTACCACACATTTTTCTGTGTGCTTTTTATGGTAGCAAAACAGTCACGTCCTCCGGTGAAAATCACTGAAGGGACTGACACTTCTCAATCAGAAAACTGAATGTGGTCTTTAATACAATGAGATACACTGTGTGATTATAAATCCCTTTTGTTTTTCAGGAATGGCAAACTTATTGATGAAAATGAAAAATATATTTTGAGAGGAAGCAGTACAGAATTAACAATCAGAGATATCAAAAATATTGATGCAGGTCCTTATGTTTGTGGAGCAAAAAATAAAGCAGGAAATGATAAAAAACAGACATTCCTCCAAGTTTTTGGTAAGTATTTCATGGCATATACGATCATGATGTTTTGTTTGTTTTTGTTTTGTCACAGTTATCTGATTACATCTGGTTGTAATATTTGATATAAAAAGACATATCAGGATAGAGCCTCATTGGGTATAAAATGAAGTCAGTGGAACACTGGCAATTGATACCATTTGAATATTAGGCCCATACTGAGGTCACAATTTTATTTGTAGACATCAATCCATGGAGGAAAATAAAGTATCAAGAAGCCCAAGTGAGGCTATAAAGTATTGACTTTTAAGGTCCAAATACCAGCTAAGTTTATTTTTTATTTATTTGTTAAATACTAGCAACAGTTACTGAGGAACAGTCATAACTGAAATTATAATTCACGAGTTTATATGGAACCGTGCCCCCAGGAGGTTCCGACTGATGCAGCAGCCAACTTTTGGCATTGGGTTAGAAGGAAAGCTTTCCCTGATGTTGGCCACTTTAACCTTTTCTCCTGAATTTGACTTGGAATTTTTTTTATCTTCAGCATCTGCTGTTCTACAATTCAGATACAGAACACTGAACTGGTAAATTGTTAATTTTCTGTGGTTTCCTTCTAAAAGTTGGCTGTTGGACTGTGAGAAAATGACGGGACAGAAGGAAGGGAAGCCTTGGGAGTGACAAACAGGATATTTAGCCTTCTAAATACAGATTTTTTAAGCCAGATAAAACCATACAAAGGCAGGGGTTTTATTATTATGTATTTCATTAATTTTTTTAAAAAATGTATTGGTTGATCTTAATATAATTTTTTGGTTTTAAATGAGAAAGTCAAAAATCTTATTGCTGTTTATGAACTCTGTTCCTCCAAGCCGACCTATGTGGGCAGACCCTTCTGCTTACACAGGTGTAATACTGTTAGCTTAAATGGAGTTCCCTGTAGATGGAGCTCTATTGCAGACACTAAGGCTCTGTTCGGGTGAAGAGATCAAGACTGCAGGATCAGACTGCAGGATCAAGGCTATAATTTGTTCACTAAAGCCCTAAGGTAAAGAAACATCTCAGGTACACAATGTCAGATAAAGAAAGAAGGGGGAAAAATAAACCCCAGAGAAGATACACAAAATTCTCACATTTATGTCAGCACATAGTGTTGCCACCATAAAATAATGTCACCTAAAATTGTTAAATTAAAAATATAGTATAGTAGAGAAAAGCTTCTATTTATATTGGGGGGGCAGTATCTGAAATATAAAAGAACTTGACAATTATAATCCTGAAAATACATAATTAAAACAAAAAGTATACATAAGTATTCATTGAAATTAACACTAAATATTAACAATTGAAATGACTGATGCAACAATGTTGAAAACAAATACACTACTGTATTTTTCAATTTATCTATTAAGTCCAGGTTTGTTTATTTTAAAAAAGGGCTAATTTCTACCTTTTTATAGAAGTAATACTAAGGATTAAATCCACTCCATCTGTGTAAAGCTGGCTCTATGAGAATGGCATGAAGAGGGAAAGTGGAATCCGCATCCCAACCAATCATTAACCATGACCCCTCTGCACCTCTTCTGCAGGATGTTTTGAACATTGGTCTGTGTAAATGACATATCTATAATGCTAACCCTCAGCCTAAACTTTCCCTGGCCTGTCTAATGGCTTTCTACATCAGCCTGTATACATCACTGGCATGACTCGCACACAACTGAGACTGATCGAGGAAGGAAGCTGGGACTCAGATGAGAAGCCTGAGAAGTGGTGATTAGGAGTGGGTAGGCAAGGAGAATGGGACTGGGATGAGGAGCCTTGAGTAAGGAAGAGAGAGAACTGAAAGTAAAATAGGTTGGAAGGAGTAGGACAGAAGGGGCTAAGTTTGGGAAGAATGGGCAAGAGTGTCTGTGTCCACTTGATCACACTCATCTGCAGAGTCTGGAAGGGAACACAGGGTGGGCATCCCCATGCATTGGACATGCACAATGGGGCCTATCCCATCCCTCTCATCATAGTCCAGGAGGACTCTGACTCCGGTGGGTGGTACCAACTAGGACCAACTTCCAATGCACCTAGGGGAGCTCCACCACTTGTACATGGAGATGGGGATTTTGCAGCAGGCTTTCTGCAAGGAGGTTCTCCCCATCAGCAGCTGCTACAGACCTGGTCACGGAGACTATCTTCTTAAGTAGGTCCCGGTAGAAGACTGGCAGCTCAGAGAGATCTCGGGGGAGACCTCTGGGGGGAGAAAAAAAGAGCTGCCAGACAGATTGGAGCTCTTAGAGGTGGTGGAGGAAGGCATGTGCTCGTATGCTCCCTGCCTGAGTACCTGCAGTGTAAAGGAATCTTTACAGAGCCTGAAGGTGGAAGGAGTGGACCTGGCTGTGGATGCAGATGAGGCCCTGTTCACCCTTCCCCAGGGGGAAGCTCAGGACCCCCACATATACCCTATTGCAGCCCCAGCCAGAAAAACCCTAAGATTTTCTTGTGGATGCTGGCTAGAATTCCTGAGGGCATGTTCAGGGTGTTGAACTGGTGCCAGAGCATAGACAGTATCAGCTTGTTGAGCACCAGTACCCAACCTCAAAAGGAAAGGCACCAGAGCAGCCCCATCCATCTCTGCAAGTGGTCAGCCATTCTGGCCTCTAGTTCAAGCCAGTTCTCCAGTGGGGAGGGGATCGGTGACAGAAAGATAGAGTAGAGGACCCATACCCCACCAGATGGCATGGAGTGCGAGTGGAAGGGAGCATGTCTGCCACCTGTCCCCAACTATCAGGCTAGAACTCTTGACCCTGTTACCTGGGCAAATGAGGACCTTGGTCCAAGCCTCTACCCACAGCAGGTGTCCCCAGTTCCTGGCTACGAGGAGCACGTTGTTGACATCTGCCAACAGGCCCACCCATAAATCTGGCTCCCACAGTACGAACCCCATCATCCTCTCATGGAGGAGACAAAGGAAGGGCTCGATGCTAATGGTATAGAGCTAGCTGGACAGCAGGCACCCCTGATGTACCACTCAACCATATGTGACAGGTTCGGGTGAGAACCAGCTGAGCTTGACAGAAGTGTACAGTGCCTGGAGAAAGCACACAAAGCCGAATGCCCACAGAGTGCCCATGAGATAACTGTGATCTATCCTGTCAAACACCTTCTCCTTGTCCAGGGACAGGATGGGGGTGATGACAGACTATCCCAATAAACAAGATGGAGTTAGTCCCAGACCAGATAGAGGTTATCAAAGATGGTCCTGCACATGACGATGTAGATCTGATTTTGGTGTGTCATGTCTACTAGCATAGACCCCAGCCCCAGCAAGACGGCTTTCTATATGACCTTGTAGTCTGTGTTGAGGAGTGAGACACAGACTCAGATGCCAGTTCCTTAGGTCATGAAGGTTAACCCTTCTTAGGTGGCAGTTCAGCACAGCCTGCCAACATTACAGCGGGAGCTCAGTGATACCTAAGAACTTGGCCCAGATGGTGAAGAGGTCAGACAGTGAATGTCCCAGAATTAGTGGTAGAAATCCATGCCTGGAGATTTGTTGGTGAATATCAGGTGGAGGGCTTCCAAGAAATTGGCCAGAGTGAGAGGGTGCTCTAGCTGGTCCCAGTCGCCTACACTGACCATAAGGAGTTTGTTCCACAGGACCCCACTGGTGTTGGCATCAGTCGGATCCAGGGAGAAGAGGCTGGCACAGAAGGCCCTAACCCTTCCCCATATCTCCACTGGGTCCATGAGAGGGACACTGTCCTCTGCCAGGAGGCAGGTGATGTGCTTTTTGGCCCTCTTTTTCCCTAGGTGTAGAAGAAGCAGGAGCCACAGTTCATCTCCCAAAGAAGCTGGATGCAGGATCAAAAGAAGGGACCCCGGGCCAGATGGTCATTGAGGGCCCAAAGTTCATCCCACTTTTCCTGACACTCTTTGCAAAAGGACAGGTCCCACCACCTTTGTGCCAAGGCAAAGGTGTGCCTCTGCTTCTTCCCCTACCAGGCCAGCCAAAACTCCTGGAAGGATGCCACAAACCCCACATCCTCAAAAAGACTGTTATTGAAATGCCAGTAGGCCAGCCCCAGCCTCTCAGATATCATTGAGGCTGTCACATCCCCCAGGTGGTGGTGCGAAAATGGGGCCAGCATAATGCTGGAGGAGTGCTCCTGCAAGATGTTAAATTAGGAAATATAAATGAGGTCCAACTCTGAGGGGCATGATCAAGTGTCCTCCACCTGGACATAAGCAAAGGTGGTGGAGTCATCCAGGTGGTGGTTGCACCAGATATCCACCAAAGAGTGATAGTCAGTGATGTTCCTGAGAATGTCCACTTCAGTTTCCTAAGGCGGTCCCAGGGAGGTGTTAAAGTCCCCACCTAGGACCAGGAACTCATACCTGCTGCACCACCGGGCCCAGTATGAGGGCATCAATGTTAACCAGCTTGAGAATCAGCTCCTCCACACAGACCTGGAGGTGCAGAAGGCGTCCTGGCATGACCTTGGCAACCTTCAGTATCTTGGACAATAGGTGTGCGGAAAATAGGGTTGCCACCCCATCTGAGAGATTAGTGAAATGGCTGAAGTACTCCTCATCTCCTTTGGCAGCTGAATCAGTGCAAGTTTCCTCGGTGATGAGCTGCCAAAATCTTAACTACCGGTTCCCTCCTCACCCCACGAGGGGGTCGTGGTCCACCTCCGACCCCCGGGAGTCCTGCCCCATCCAACCCCCCCCGCGTTCCTTGATGCCCCCCATCCGGGACCCCTGCCCCATCCACCCCCCTCCCCTGTCCCCTGACTGCCCCCAGAACTGTGCAGAGGGTCTTGTGGGCCACTGTAGTGGGTGCCAATCCCACCCCTAAGAGCCAGAGAGACCTGATAGGGAGCGAGGTGGAGCGTACTGGCTGTGCTTACCTGGGGCAGCTCCCAGGAAGCATCCGGCAGGTCCCTCTGGCTCCTAGGGGCAGGGTAGCATAGTTGGGGGGAACCGGCTGCTCCCCCCACTGATCACATCAAAAGTGGCGCCTGAGGCACCAACTCCGTGGAAAATTTGGTGGGTGGTCGGCAGCTCCCCGCCCTGCGCCTGGCCCCAGCTCACCTCCATCTCCTCCCCTGAATGCGCCACCCCGCTCTGCTTCTCTACCAGCCCCGGAGCACCCATGGAGTCGGTGCCTAATGTGCCGCTTTTGGCTGGTTGTTAAATATAGAAGCCCTTTTAGAACAGGTCCCTCGCAAGACAACCGGTTCTAAAAGGGCTTCTAAATTTAACAACCGGTTCCGGTGAACTAGTGCGAACCGGCTCCAGCTCACCTCCAGAAACATCACAGAGAACTCCGCTGCCCAAAGGAAGGAAAGTACCTGGCACCGTGGAGACTCACACTACAGCCACTGCCCACCCCCACGGAGCCACACAGCCACCCATGGTTGGCCCCAAATTGCAGAAGCTGCATGCCCACTGGTAGGCTGCGGCATCCTGTTTCCTGGTCCTTTTCCCTTCCAGCATCACAGCTCTCACAGCCTGGAGTAAAAGATTAAAATACCCCCACCACTGGAGAGTGAGCTGCACCAACAACTGGCGCATCTTGTCCAAGAGCATGGTAGAGTCTGAGAGCTCTGTAGCCTCAACTGAGCCCACAGAGACTCCCAATCATCCTCCGCTGGGCACCATCAGTGGCCCTCAGCCTTTGGGCAGGGGCATGAGCACTCCTCCCTCAATGGCAGCAGAACGCTGGTGCAGCACCATGTGCACTGCATTGTCACTGCATGGGAGTGAGTGGCAGAGGGAGCACAGCAGCCTGCAGGGGAGCAAGGAAGGGGAATACAAATACCATCTCCTGAGGGTCATCCCCCAAGAAAGGAATGAAAAAAGGGGTGACACTAGCATGGGACAGACGAGGGGAATGTTGAGGAGTAGAATTAGGGTCCCCAGTGGCCAAGCCGCCAGAGTGCAGCAGCACCTCACCAGATGTAGGGATTGAATGGGCAGGTATAGGATGCTCCTGTATGACACTTGGCTCACACAATAGCTATATGATATAGTGGGTATATTTCAATTATAATAATCCTTCTGCTGTTTCCAAGAAATGAGGGAAAATAAGAGAAAACGATTGTATCGAACACAAATTCCTTATCATAACCTACAAATATCTGCACAATCTCTATCATACTACCTTTTCACAACACCTTGAATTCACTCTTAACAATATCAGCTTCAATTGCCTGATATTCCTCTTCTCCCACGAGACTCTTTGCCCTTTCTTCCATGCTGTCCCTCCACAAAGGGAAAACTCCTAGTCATAATCTGTAAAAACAACACATATTCTCCTTCAAATCTCTCCTTTAATGACATAGTTCATTCAGAAAAATGCAGTCTGATAATGATTAGGAAGATAACTTCTGATTACTGCTCAGAATTGTGCAAACAGCCAATCTATGCTCAAACATCCTATCAGGTTTTGTTTATTGTCCTTGAAACCCTACTGCCTGCTTGTCTGTCTCATCCACCTGTTATTTATTTTTTCTTTAGAATGCAAGACCTTTGGGGCAAGGACTATATACGTTTACTATATGTTTGTAGGGTATGCAACACAGTGAAGCCCTGATCTGGTTGAAGCCTGTCATTACTGCAATATAAAGGTTAAGTAGTAATGTAATAAGTTACAACTCAGCACTTGTAAACTCCAGAGGATGTAGTCGAGAGAGTAGTAAAAGTTTTCGAATGCTGTGTTTTCTGAGTTAACATGCCTATGTCTGTGCTTATCAATATCAATCTTTGGATTTGTTATATGGGCTACAGTTTTTATTTTATTCAACAATTATTTTGCTGTTTTCCATTCCCCCAAAATATGTTTTCTCCTTATATAAATCTTATATAAATCTCCTAACCTTGGAAGATTATAGAACTTCTACCTTTACATTCTGGAACACAATATTTTTTTTATCTTTGCTAGGATTTTATATCTGTTCTCTGTGATGAGGGTTATATCAGGAAGATATCAGAAGCATGCTATTTCCTCATAGAGGATCTCTTGCTGATCATGAGCCAGCCTTGGTAATCTCTCTGTCATTCTATTTTCCTGCCATAGTGGCATTCGTATTGATATTCAATGCCATCTAGGAGGTCTCATCCAAATTAACGTTTAAGACTTGCACCAAGGTTTTTGCTATAAATTCATTTATGTTTGATCCTTCCACACCTGCTGGAAAACATGAGTGTTAACTGATTTTTTTTCTTTCTGTTTTTGTCATTTCCAATATTTCTGCTATCTGGACATTCCTAAATACATACTTATTTAAAAGATTTTATTTTTCTGTTTGTCTTCTTTCTTTTCAGAACCCAGGCCTCATTCTTTTCAATCTTACCTTATAGTTCTACTTTTTATTTGTCTAGGTCATTATCTCTGTCTCTGTGTTGTATGTTTTTAAAAGGAGGTGACTACCCAAAAGCTGTAGGTGCCCTGACATATATTACAAGAGCACAAGTACTAATTACCTGCTAAACCCTGCTTCAGCCAACAAAGCTCAACCCCCTAGAGCACTCCTCCAAATCTCTCCATCTTCTCATACAGACCTAAGCCCCTTCTCTGAATCATTAATTCTCAAAGATGGGGACTGCAATATTTGCTTACCTAAAGTAAGTGTATTAATGGGACCAGATAAAAAAATACTAACTCTAATTACGTATGTGCCCAGGCTTTGCATCAGGGATGGTTATTTCAACTCTGGGTACAGGACTTAAATTTTGTTTCTATTATTTTTCTTTTGCTGCTCACAGACATCATTGCTTTTACCTCACTAGGTCACTTGGCAGTTTGATTCTGCCATTCTGCATGTTTGCTGCCCCCTCCATTTTTGCTATTGTCAACTTATTTTATCAGAATTCCATTTACACCAAAGTCTTGGGAAAGAAAGAGAGTTGATTATGGACTTCAATTCCTGTTCTCCAATAAAAACAGATACTAGAATCCAAAGGAGTTCTGTTTTCAATGATTGGTTCTGTTCATTTCAAAACTTTCTAAGATAGAACTTTTTTGCCAAATTTTATCATTTTTTTTAACAAAGTGCTGCTTAAATGTTATACCTGAAAGGAAGATAAAATAACCAGTATTTATCAATTCAATGTGCAAGAGATTTAGCAAAGCTTTCATTGCCATTACACAGTTCCTGGCAATTGCCCTCCAGCAGAAGAGATGCATGACAGTGTTGAAGAGAATATATTACTGCTATTGCTTTCTCCCCATTTCTTCAAGCAAGTGAGAGGATGCAACTACCATCTCCTATTCTACCTTTGTTAGACATAACCCAAAATATTGCAAGAAGGAGTCTCAGCTACCCATGGTTTTCAGGACTAAATAGATACGCTGCAGTACCTCTAAAATGGGATGTGCCCTTTGGGACATGATTCTTCCCCCCACTTCCGTCATTACCTACAGACTTATCATCCATGTTGATTGAAGACTTTATAGTGGATAAGGTGCAAGTGGGTAATGTTTTCTCTGTATGTATTAAATTAGTTAATAAACTTCAGAAAAAGAGGCCTATCCATACCCAATGGAAGTTCCCTGATTAAACACTACAAATCTACCCAGAGGAGGAATTCTACAGAGGAGAAAAGTGAACTCTGCACACCCAGGAGTTATCAATATCCTAAATCTAATTTCAGGTATTTATCATTCCCACAAAGAAAAAGTGTTCTGTACCAGAGGCAGGGGGACCAGTGGTTAGGGCTGTGCGTGTAGGAGGCGTCTCTCTAATTACCTGTAACCCAATTCATTCCACTCAGCATCAAGTGCCACCTGCAATACAACCTGTCTAATTCCATGAGCTGGCTAAGATCTTTTGTCATCCATAGTTTATGCATTTTTCAAATTTACCTCTTGCCTTCCTTATTACTCCTCTGCCTCTCTCTCTCTCTCGCTCTCCTAGAGAAGACATAAAAAATGTTACAGTCTAATATGCCTTGCTATAGAGACAATGATATCAGTGGTCTCAGAAGAGGAAGCCTTAGATTCCTACTGTATTAATTTGATATTGAAGAATTGCTCAGAAGGAGACTGCTCCCTCATGGCCCATGGGTTCAAGATAGACTTGTTCAAGTCAGTCCTTCCTTACAAGTGTATCTGTAAATCCTGATTACCTCAGAACCTAAAATGCTGTCTCAGGAACCTGCATCTCAGGTAGTTCTGCCTCTTCTTTGGCTTCTCATTGGCCTGCAGCATATTTACCAAACTCACCATCCATCTGGAAGCAGTTTTGCTATATCTTGATGATTAGCTGGCTTGAGGTAGTTCTTTCCAGAAGCAGCAATGTCTCTGCTCTTAAACTTTTTCCTAATCCTGAGTCTTATTAACTCCTTGTCCGAAGATGCTACAGGAACTTTCTGACCCTAGGTAAAACTGTGGGCTCTTTTGAAGACGTTAAAGAAAAGGACAACCAACAACATTACAGTATTGCCAGGTCTTGTGATTTTTATTATGAGTCTTCCAATATTTGGCATTTTTCTTAAATTGCCACATCCTAGAGTTATTTGATTATGTGAATATCTCATCTTAAAAATAAATAAAGTTTTTAGCCCTCATTCTTTTGCAGAGAAAAGCTGGAAAACCTGAATCCTAAAAGCTGAAAAAAACAAAGCAAACTAAAAACAAACCCAATATTTTATTTAAGCAGGTATATATGGAACCTAGTGTCACAGATTAGAAAAGGTTCCATATAATCTTCCATTAATACTTCTGATGGACACTTATAGTTCTGTAGATTAAACTTTATGTTCTGGAGAAATAATGTCATTACTGACCTTGACTGCTCAGACAACAGACATATTTACTATGCTGTTTCTCTGATAGATGTTTAGTCTCTTTGTTAGCATCCCATTTGTGTAATATTTTTCTTTGTCACAGGGGACCATCCATTTTGTTTTCTGCATAAAACATTTCACTTTAACTAAGCTTGTGTGCAAGTCCTTTCTTTTCAGAATCTTCTTTCATTCCCGACACATATCTCAGCAAGATCACAGCTTGTTAGTACATTTTATTGTAAGTACGTTAGTATTTGTAGCAGAAGAAACATAACACCTTCAACCTTTCTGGATTAGCATCCCAAAATTCCATAATTTCATTAGTGGCATGCCTGGATTGGCACCAAAATTGTTTAATTCCATTGGCTGCTTGTCTGGTTAATAGCATTGTAAGAAAGTATCAATTTAATTTGAGAATGTCCTTGTCCAATCAGAAATAGAACATTTACAGATTTAAAAAGTCTGTTCTATTTTTTCTATCTACATAAGTCCTGGAACCTCACTGTGGCATAAACAAATAGTACTCTTTTTTTTTAAATACTATCTTATTATCCTACCTATATAATTAAAGTTAACCAACTAACATAATACATTGCAGACCTTTTGGTCAATAGTGAATTGTGATCTTATGGCCTATAAAAACAGGGCAATGAAATAGTATCCTTTTCTCCCTTTCAAGCTTTTCTTCTTCTTCTTAGTAATAATTGTCAGCTAGGACTATTCCGTAATTAATCAGTGGTTAGTCCGTTAAATGTCAGCTCTTTGTGTCTAAAATGTCAAGCTGAATTTTTTCCTCTTATAGTGACCCACTGGAAGAAGATCTTTAAGAAATTTAGAAGAGTAGAACCTGTAAAGATCAAGGCGTTTTAGATGTAAGGTTTAGAACATGCATCCCTTGAATTGTTTGTCATGCATAAATTTAGGAAAATATTCATGTGCTAATCCGAATAACTTCTACAAAAGGCGGGCACACACAATTTGTAAGGTTAGCTCTGTGATTGATGACCATCAAACTTAATATCTTTCCTATAGAAAAGGAATAGGAGAGTGGTAGATGGGGATTATTTTAAGATTTAACATGATTTTCTTCTATCTTCAAATATGCAGTTTTGCCCTTAGTCAAAATGGACATCATTTCTTATTCTTGTCAATGGGACTGAAGCCACAGGCTGCCCTCCGCCGAGATGGCCTCCATTTCCCTACAGTGTTAGCTGATAAACGTGAGGATTCCCTCAGTAAAGGTGGCCACCACCTCCCATTGTTTCAATGAGGCAAAAGCCATCCTGCCATTCAGAAAGAGTGTGGCCCTTTAGTCACTATACATGTGATCCAGGTGGAGAAAAGGGGAATGTTCAAATGCAGGACATGAAACTGATGTGAGGATCTGGAAGATGAGGGACAGCAGGGAGGGAGGATGTGGCAAGTATAAGGAATGTGAGTAGAGATAGTGATAGGGAATATGGAGGGATCAGGAATGGAGACTGAGGAATAAACAGGGACAGGGGGATGTGGTGGGGTGGTAGAGCGTCTGTTGGATGCAAGAAATGGAAGCCTTGTTTGAACCCAGTTTTCTGAACTGATATTGGACATGCCTGGCAGCTAGACCATGTTTAGCACTTGATCAGGTGCACTCATTATCAGCCACAGGTACTTTTAGGCATAGAGAGACCAAGAGAGCACACTTGGAAAATGTGGAAAAATGAGAGATTGTGAAGGGAAGGGGTTGGTGGGTGAGGAAGGAGGCAGGAGGGTGACAGAGCAAGAATTTCAAGAGCAATAGAATGGCATGTCTCCTGCCATAGAAGTTAGAATAGAGTAACTCCTGACCCTCTGCTTAGTATTGTGGGGCAGGAGAGCATATTTGTGTATACATTTAAGGTTGAATTTTCAACCAGAAAGGAAACACATATATTGGCAGTGGGAACTTCCTCTAAGAAGTAAAAAGTCCAGAGACAGGAGTAGGAAAAAAGTCCCCCACTGCAGTTTATAATTTTTTATAATCTCTCATTTTTAGCTTTGACTCATAAGTTTTGTACTCTTATGGCTGGCAATATTGGGCTAGCTCAAGATGCGCTGTTTCGGTGGCCAAGAGGAAATTATGAGTTCTAATCTCTGGTCTTCCACTGACTGGTGTTACTTCTGTGCACATCATGATTCTTGTTATTGGGCAAGACCTCCTAGTACTTACTTTAAGAAGCAGGCATGTATTATCCACTTTGTGACACTGCTTTCCTGAAGTAGTTCTGGGTACTTGGCTTAGCTATTTGTAACCACTGGATAGCATTCCCCTCCTAAGCCAGTAATACAAGCTAATATTTTTTTCCTGTCTAACAAATACTTATGTAAACCAATAGTAAAATGTGTTACGTAGTGACTGGTTTATACTGAAGATATCAGCATATTGCTGCTATAGGTTATTCCTTTAGCTCAACTGGTAAAGGCCTGTGATGTGGACCAATGCGAGGGTCAGTATGATTCTAAAGGATGCAGTTTGAGGTTTTCTTTTAAAAAACTAGGAAAACACTAGATGCAAAACACTACAATTTCTTAAAAGAATGTTCAGGTTGTAAAGTCCAATACTCAAACATAAAAGAGGCCAAAATTAAGGTGACTAGTACAACCATAAATTTGCCTGCTGTTGCATATGCATGAAGGTACAACCTTTAGTTATATGATCACACACTATTTTTCCAACAGAACCCCTGCCTTATTCAATATACAAGATCAATGGTGTTCCGAGAATGAACCAGGATTGTGTAGTGAATGAGGCTAGAAGACCCTGTCTTGTTTACTTTAGAAGTGGGAAGTTTGGAAGTGAAAAGATAATGAATCAAAGGATTGTAAGAAGAGAAAGGATAGTCTTGTAATTAAGGTAGTTGATTGCCATCCAAGAGAACTTCTTTTGGTCCCTAGATATGCAGCGGAAATCCTATATGATGCTATTCAGGCAAGTTGCCTAAAGCAGAATCACATCAGCCACACTATCAGAGTTTCATTCACCTGCACATCTACCAATGTGATATATGCTATCATGTGCCACCAATGCCCCTCTGTCATGTACATTGGCCAAATAGGACAGTCTTTATGCAAAAGAATAAATGGACACAAATCAGACATCAAGAATTATAACATTCAAAAACCAGTCAGAGAACACTTCTACCTCCCTGGACACTCAGTTACAGACCTAAAAGTCACAATTATTCAACAAAAAACTTCAAAACCAGATTCCAATGAGAAACTGCAGAACTGGAATTAATTTGCAAACTGGGCTCCATTAAATTAGGCTTGAATAAAAACTGGAAGTGGATGAGTCATTACACAAACTAAAAACTATTTCCCCATGCTAATTTTTCCCCTGCTGTTACTCACACCTTCTTGTCAGCTGTTTGAAATGGGCCATCCTGATTATCACTACAAACATTTTTTTTCTCCTGCTGATAATAGCCCACTTAATCGATTAGTCTCATTAGAGCTGGTATGGCAACCCCTATTTTTTCATGTTCTCGTTCTGTGTATATATATATCTTCCTACTGTATTTTCCACTGCATGCATCTGATGCAGTGAGCTTTAGCCCATGAAAGCTTATGCTCAAATGAATTTGTTAGTCACTAAGGTGCCACAAGAACTCCTCGTTCTTTCTGCTCATACAGACTAACACGGCTTCTACTCTGAACACTATAATTAGGGGAAATCATGGAAATAATTTTGGAACCTTGTTTCCTCACACATTACTTTGTAAACTATCCAACTATCTGGCTAAATTTTTTCATGCTTAGTCGTTGCTTCAAGATGATTTGTGTGTGTGGAAAACAGCAAAATCCTAATAATAGAATAAATATATCAAAAAATGGAAATAACAAGATGTGTGACCATCTTTATCTTCATCACTTTGTTATACATTGTATCCCTTTCCCACAACCTTTGTCTATTTTTGTATGTTTGTTTTTTATCTTTTTAAAATATGCTATTTGAGGCAGGAATTGTGTTTTTACAGCACCAAGCACGATGAGACTTGTATTCTGACTGAGGCTTTAGCACACAATAATTTAGCTGAAGTAAAGGCTCTGGTCCTGTAATGTTGTCCATGCAAGTGGACCCTTGCATCGATGTGGATTCCCAGTTGTCAAGAGTCCACCTGCATGGATCTCTTCAGGTCAGGGCCCCAGTTTGGAGAAAATTATTTCAGTAGTTTTACAGTTATGAAAGGTTAAATTCAGCAGGATAAAATCCTCCCCCCCCCCATGGTTTAGACTGATTCAAAGTTAATGTAGTATAGGACATTGATCTGTCTTAATATCAGAGTGATCTCAGGGCATGGCTACACTACAGGTACTACCATGGCATAGCTACAGTCTCATAGGTAGATGCTTCCTACAGCAATAGAATGGCTTTTTCTGTCAATAAAGGTAATTATCTCCCTAAGTTGCAGTAACTAGGTCAGCTATAGATGAGCTATTATCAGCAGGAGAAAAACACTTTTGTAGTGATAATCAAGATGGCCTATTTAGACACCTTCTTGTCAACTGTCTAAATGGGCCATCTTGATTATCATTACAAAAGTTTTTTTCTCCTGCTGATAATAGCTCATCTTAACTAATTAGCCTCTCACAAATTGTATGGCAACTTCCAACATATCTGTATGTGTGTGAGTGTGTGTGTATGTATGTATATATGTATCTTCTTACTATATGTTTCATTCTATGCATCCGATGAAGTGGGCTGTAGCCCACGAAAGCTTATGATCTAATACATTTTTTCGTTTTAAGGTGTCACAAGTACTCCTGTTCTTTTTGAGGATACAAACTAACACGGCTGCTACTCTGAAACCTTTAAATTTTAAGTGTAGAGCAGGCCTCAAACTCGGGATCATTTCAATATCAGTGTTTTAAGGCATAAGTACAAAGAAGCAGAAATGAAGTTGAGATTTCAACTAGTACATTCAACTGCACTCCTGAGTGCTTGATTTCTCTGCCTTAATATTACGTTAATGCTATTTGTTTGTTTGTTGTTTTCATCGGATGTATTTAACTTGTTAATAATGCAAGGTCTGTATTCAATTTTGACCTACATTGTTTTGAAAAATAAATCCCACTTTTCAGTTTGTTCTGCTGTGTTAGTGCTGCTGATAATCCCAAAAGAGTAAACATGAATGAATTTTAAAACAAAAAGGACATTTTAAGAGAGACTGCTATATAATGTTTCTGATGCACAATGAGAAATATAATTTATACTTTTAACAGTACAGCCTCAGATAATACATCTTAAAAATGAAACCACATTTGAAAATGGTCAAACAACACTGATATGTGAGGCAGAAGGAGAACCTGTCCCAGAAATTACTTGGAAAAGAGCCATCGATGGAATAACTTTTTCTGAAGGTGACAAGGTAAAGCAGCCTTTCATGTATGTTTCTACAGGATTAGAGATAAAAAGTCTAAATATGTATTGTCTTTTTTTATAAGTATAAAACTAATGCAGAAAATTATTAATAGGCTTCTATTAGAACTGGAGAATGCTTTATGTGTACAAGGTCATAGCACTGTGGTATAAAAATCCTAACATTTTAAATGAAAGAAATGAAAATATGAAACAAAATATGTTGTCAAATTACTAAAAGTCGAACTGTCAAAAATTAAAGCTAAACTTTTTGAGAGCTAAACTCTTATTTTGGGTTCTTTAATTTCTTGGTGCCCATCTTGAGACATGTAGAACCCAATTTTCAGAAGTGTGGTTCTCTCACAGCTCCCATTGACTTTAGCTGGAGCTTTAGGTGCTCAACACTTCTGAAAATCAATCTCTACGTGTCCAAACTTGGGGACTCCAAAACTGAGGCAGCCAAAATGAAGAACATTTTGAAAACTTTGGCCTAAACCTTTGCACCTTTTCTTTACTCCTCTTATCTATTCTTCTATCCTCATTTTTTCTTTTGCTCCCAACTTTCCTTCATAAAGCTCAGAAAGACTCTTCTCCCCATCATAACTGCAATACATTTGTTTCTACAATGTTTTCTTTCACAACTGAATGGGGTGGGAAAGGATAAGATTCTTCTGATATAAACAAAAACATAAATAGATTACAGTTATTGTGGGAACAAGAACTGTACAGGAGGGGAGCAGTGAAGGGCAGAGAGGTATTAGAAAAAAGGCATAATTTTACCCATAATCAAGTCAACAGCAAGACTCCAGCTGATTGCAATAGGAACAGGAGCAGGGCCGCAGGAGGGGACTGAGTCAAATATTTAACAATTTCCCTTTCAGTGGTTTCACAATGCTATTTGCTTTCTGGTATTTTTTTTCTTTTTTCATGTACATTTTGGAGTTTCTCTGCTTTATTTGAAGGGAGTGAGATGGCATCTTGATTGGTGGCAAAATGAGAATATTGAGTACAGAAGCAGAGCAGATGGATTGTAGTAGCCACTCAGGTTAGAGATATTTCCGTATTCATAGTACCATTACTGAAAAATAACTGTACAGTGATTCTGCCAGTCAGATTCTTCCAGAGCCAAACAGAGTAAAGAGAATTAATGAATGGAAGAAAAATGCACATTTTTGCCTCCTCAAGGGTCTGATCTAAAGTGAAAAGAAAATAATGGAAAGACCTTCATTAACTTTAAGTGGCCTTTGCTTGAGGCCCTTCCTTTACTCCCTGTACTCTGATTGGATGAGATATTCCCATTTCAGTAAAACCATATAGATTAATATTTGCACTCGGACATATAATTTTATATCACAATCTTTGCAAGAAGTATACATTAAAACAGAAGCAAAAGACCAACCGAAATATTTTTGGTTAAATTTTGCCTATGGTAGTATCTGTCTATTGTGCATACAAAGGGCAACATTTCTGGTGTTGGAATGTACCTTAGGATAGCTTTGTCATATCAACCAGTGACCGTAAATTCCATTAATAGCTTGATAACTTTTTTGTGCAATCTGGACCTAAGTATTTCCCTATATTTCATACAGTATTATGCTTTCCATACATTGTGTGGAAGTTTAAAACTCTGTGTCAGTATTGATCCATGTTGCACCTCTTTCTTTTTAGATTGTGCATCAATCTAAAAAGGTAGTGATGAACAAACTCAGTTCAGCTACTTTTTGTATGCTTGACATACTGCACATAAAAGGTCAAAAGAAATGGGAATCGAGAGGGTTATACAATTGCCTTTTGGTTTTACCACTGAATGTCCCTCTTACTTCATTCATTGCTCATCCGGACAATATTTGATGGGGCAGAGAATAAGTCACCAGTTTGGAAACTTGGCTATTCAGTTTGGAGTTTACTTATACCTTCCCCAACTCACTTGTATCTGAACCTTATTACAGTGGCATGGGGGAAATTTCTTAACCAACGGTGTGTCCTCTCTGTATCTGTTTACATTTACATTTAGATTGTATCCTGAAAAAGGAGTTTCTTTTAAAAAAGATCTTTTATAGAAACATTACTTTTAACACAAAAATGAAACATTATGATGAACAATTCTGACTTGCATAGCATAGACTATAAAATGTCTCCAGTAATTCCTGCATTGAGCCTAATAATTTATTGTTCAGTTTTGTGGGTAGTATTTATTTAGTCAGTTCAGGGAGCTACCTGCACTGTAAGTGAGGTGAGCCTACTCTGTCACTGATCTGTACTGGCTAAAAACTAATAATGGAATACATTGCCAAAGTGCATATTATGACTTTACTTCTAAAGTTCTAATTCCTTTGAAAAAAATAATATATATATATAGAGGACACTTATGTGATTGTCACTAGTTTCAAATTTAGCACCTTTTTGACATAGACTGTTGTGGTATAATCACCACCATAGCTTTAAGCACATCAGCACCACATTCACAAATGGTTGGCACAAGTATTTATCCCAATTATATTTCTCTCTCATTGAAAGATTCTAGCAAAATTGTATCAATTGTCTCCTATTGCTAGCGAGTAGAACATTGTGGCTGTTAGCTTTATTTATTTAAAGTTAGCTATTTCCTTTCTTTGGAAATGACAGGGAGTATTATATCACTAGCCAGTTTAGCCTGTACTAGAAAAGAAATACATTTGGCTACAAATTAAAGTCTCTCAATAGACTGTATAATTTTTCCATTGGTAAAACCTGTCAGACAAGTCATCTGTTTCTCATTTAAAAAAGAATGGAAAGATGCCACTGTTTTTAGCATTTTTTCCACCAAGTTTGTTTGTCAATAAGCATGTATAATGAGTGAGATTACAGAGCTTCTGGGCTACTAAATCAACCCAATATATGCTCGAATGTGACTCTTGGGAAGTAGTTCTTAACTTGTCCTGCTTGTTCCACTTCATGCTATTAGATGAGCTAAAAGTGAATTAGAAAATAAAGTTTTCAGTAATGACTCTTATACTATTTCTTCTCAATAGTAGTAAGAAGAAGAATACTGGTGCATGCCATATATTTTTGGTTGTTTCTGGATCTGGCACCCTCATCTTTGGAAGAATGTAATCTTTAAAAAAAAGTTACTAAGTGGAGTTTTTTTAATTTGATCCACTGTTCTGCCATGGATAGAGTTTTGACTGCTGTGCAGTGGCTTTTTCAAATCTGATTGAATTATCTCTAATTAAGAATGAATAACTGAGAATAAATTAAAAATCTGAAGGTTGCTCAGCATTTTTTATTTAAACAAACTATCTCTTTGAAAATAAATATTCAAACATCTTGTTCAGCATTTGCAAATCAAATCTAGGTCCTAAAAGTTTCTGAATGTACATGGGGACGTTTACAACTGTAGATTCCATCAATGATATATAGAAGCTAGAGAATAAAAATGTTTTAAATTGTGAAACATATTAGTATTAAAATTGCCAATAGCATGAGAGTTGTATAGATATAGATATAAATTAAAAAAACCCAATTATTTAACACACTACACAGACACTTAGGCCCTAATCCAAAGCCAATGGAAATTAATGTAAAGAACTCGTATTGAGTTAAATAGGCTTTGGATATAGCTCTCATTTAAGTAGATGAAACTATATTATTACAAATGTATGTCATTAAACATGTTTGTGTTCAAACTATCAAAAGTAGTTCTTTAAAATATTAGAGTTGACAATGAATTTGGTCTTCATAAATAGATTCTTAAGCTGCAAATGCTGTTAAGAGTGTAATATCTAGGTCGTTGGCCTTTATTGCAAGCTTTTGCTACCCCTTTTAGTCAGTTCAGTTTTGTAATTACAGTGCAAAAGCCTTATCAAGTAGATAGCTTACTCTTGTGATAACATTTCTATTTTAAATTAAAATATTTAATTGCTGTTTTCAAAGTATATAAATAGACCACTACAATTCCTATTAAGCAGAATTGACATTATGTTATACAGTACAATTAAAATATACTGAGAAACCAAAAGTGGTCCCTTTTTAATTCCTCAGCTTGTATAGCTGACTATCCATTCAAGAGGCCCCTTGAAGGTATGTGTGGAGAAGCAGTAGTGAGGCCTGTGATGCCCACGAGGCTTGTGGTTTTCCACCTATCCAAGGGGTCTCTTCAGGTGTTACCCCTTTAGTGCACTACAGCCATAGTGGAAGGGTAGACAGGACAGAATCCAGTCATAACAAAGGAAATGTAATGGGTATATCCTATATAAACCAACCAACCAAAACTTTACCTGCATTATAAGTGGACTAGAATGCATCATTAGGCTATAAATAAAGGAATATCATTGTTCATGATTAAGTTATTTTAAGATCTTCTGATAAAATGTGTACTGCAGTAAATAGGCACAACAGGGGTTATTTAAGAGTACTTGTGGCAATCGTAGATATTCTTTGGTTTTGATTTTGTTTGTTGTTTGACAGACTCTGTTATTTCCACTGTTTGACCCACACAGTTGTTCATAGATTTTTAAGGACAAAAGGGAACCATTATAGTTATTTAATCCAACCTCCTGCTAATACAAGCCATAGAATTTCACCCTGTGAATCCTGCATCTACACCACCAGCCTGCAGTTGAATTAGAACTTTTTTTTAAAGAAAAACATCACATATTTCAAATAAAGACTCCATTTGATGGAAAATTTATCACATCCCTTGGTAATCTGTTGCCAATGATTAATTGTCCCCCAATGTGTTCATCTTATTTCCAGTTTGAACTTGGCTGACATGAACTTCCAGCCGTTAGATCAAGGTATGTCTTTATCTGCTAAAATAAAGAGCTCTCTAAAATCAGGTGCCTCCTCTCTTTGCAAATAACTAATCAAGTTGCCTCTTAACCTTCCCTTTAATAGGTATATAAATGAAGCTTAGTGTAAGGCATGTTTTGCAGATAACAATTATTCTAGTAGCTCTTTTCCGAACATTCTACAGTGTTTCAACTTCCTTTTTTAAAGGGTGGACACAGAACTGGACACACTATTCCAATAGTGGTCTTCCCAATGCCATATACAAATACAGTGTCTCTATATTCCAGTTTAACAGTCTCCTTCTATTGGAGATATTAGGAATATATTAGCCCCTTTTGCTACATCACTACGCTGGGAGCTCATGTTCAGTTGGTTTCATAAATTTAGCTAAGATCTCTTTAGACCAAAAAAAAAAAAAAAGAAGAAGACGACGACTCACCAACCTATTATAAAACAATCCTATTTGTATTTACTCATAGAATGTGCCGGACGTCATAGATGTGGAGACAGTACAAACAATATCCCTTAGTCTTAAATTAACTAGCTTAAATATTCTGGAGATTTGTACTTGAAAACTTATATTTATAGTTAAAGGAGTTGTATTTAAAAATGTTTTTAAGTTTTTTGTAAATTTAAAATTAAACCATGTTTTAGGCATACAATAAGGATTACATAAAACAAGGGTTAGGCAGAAATAGTTTCACTTTAATATGAAAGGCCTTGAAGATGTAAAATATTTACCGCTCATATTACTGTCCTGTTGCATGGTAAAACAATGGAAAGTGTTCATTCTGTGGAACTGTCAAAGAAGATAAAGATAGTCCCACAGAAGCTGCATACAGTATACTAAAAAAGATTTAGGTGAAAGATGCAAGAATTGTATGCACTTGTTTTGGGCTTAGGCTGAGGTTAGCTTTGGAACTCTGTGGGATTCTGTGGATCTCATATTGGAGTTGGAACAAGATGTTGGCAAAGTGGAAATTACACCTTTGTTACGGACCAGTCATTGCCTCCTCTATTTGAGGTCAAGACACTGACCTGTTTTCATGATTTGCCCTCAGAGTTCGATGGATCATTGAACTTCCAGGCATCCTGGAGAGGAAGAGTATTGAAATATCACTGATTTTATGTTCTGGTAGGACTTGATACAAATCTTTTTTTCCAAAATGTCAACATATAATGGTGTCTGAATGCCTTCTGCAAGATTGATTCTCATAGATCACCTTACTTTATAGAAGATCTTTGACAAAAGAAGTGATAGCAAATATGCTACAGCATTGGATGCAAATGTTTAATGTTGAGTTCAAACAATTGTGATGTAAAGAGTTTTGAAGTCTTATACCATGGCTATGCAGAAGGTGAGGATAGGTTATGTTGCCTTTACCATCATAGCATCTATGAAGCATAGTTTCAGATGGTGCATAATTTAGTTAATCTGGGTTCCTGACACTTAGTTACTGGATTGCATTTTTTTTCTCTAAAGAGTTTTCCTGATACATTATACATCACATTGCTCAGACCTCGACTGAGTAGTCACCTATCAGAAAGGCAAGTCAATATCTTGAGGAGCAAAGGCTAAGTTTATTTTAGGAGTGGCTAATTTGACTGTCTAAGCTTCTGAAAGTTTCAGGAATGTCTCCATCATGACCTGTGAATAGCATCCATGTCCTTCCTGGCTAGCCAACAGTAGTAGTGGAGTATTAGAGTTTATTGATGTTTGAAACAAGCAACATTTCCATCTGGGATCACAGGGTCCTGGTTTCTTTTAAGAAAGCTAGTGTGTGATGTCTGCTCAAAATCATCTCTTGGTGCTGACAATCTTGCTAACTTTGGCATGTCGAAAATGTTTTTTTTGGGGAAAAAATCATAGAAAAGATTGTAGCTGGCTGCTCTAGGGTTTCTGTGATCCTCATACTTCATTGAACCTAGTTAATCATGTTAACATGACTGGTCAGTGATCTACCTCTAATGGTAGATGAAGATTAAGATCTTTGTGCATTAGTGGTTCTTCTAGGGCCTGTCTACTCCATACCCACTTGGCTGCACAGCAGCTCCTCTTCAGATTTATAGACACCTGTCCCAACCATTGCAAACCAGATAGCTCCTTTTCCACCCTCTAGGCCTCCATTCAGTCATTCCAGACTCTGGCAGCCTCCAGAAATCTTATGAGGTTGAGTTATTGAGTGTATCTGGGTAGATAACAGATGACAGATAACTGATGATGAGTTTTAGTGGAGCTTGCTGGGGTGCTTTCTGGACTGTCAGTGTTGATTTGAAATAAGTCTTGGAATACTGAAGAAATTCCAGAGGACTGTAAGAAAGTTAATGTGCAAAAGGGTAAATGAGTAACTATATGCCTGTCACCCTGACATTGATCTTGGGAAATATAATAGAATAAATGATCGGGGACTTGATTGATAAATAATTTTAAAAGGGAATATAATTAATGCCAATCAACATGGGTTTATAAAAAAAAACAGATCTTGTCAAACTTGTGGAGAACTGAGAAACATCTGATTTGATTTTATGAAAGAAATGTGAGTCAGTTTTCCTTCTCACCTTGCATTGTTGCCCACTGAAGGAGTTAACATCTTTCTTGAAATATGATAAGCAATGCAGCAACTGAGAGAAAGTCACCGAGTCTGAATGAACTATCAGAAACTAACTAACTAGGGGGAAATTACTGTTAATCCCCAAATGTGTAAATAAGATTGTGGAAGTACCACCCCTTGTGGTTTTGAGTGAACTTTGGGAAACCCAGTTTAAGTCCTGTGCTGCACGATTTGGAGCAAAGATGTGATCCTGGGTCTCCCACAGCCCAGTCTGCTGACGACCAAGATGTAGAGTTAATGTGTGTCTCTGTGTCCCCATGAATATTTACACAAAGAGAAATACCTCCAGCAGGAGACATTGAGACAGACTATATCAGGCAGAGCAGGGACTTAAACCTGAGGCTCCCATACCTCCAGTGAGTGCTCTAACTACTGGACTATTTTCTGAGGTTTTTGGGTCTCTCTTTCTCTTTTCATAAAAAAGTTATTTGTTTTGGACCAAGTCTTAATTTAATTTATTGTTTGACCCAATCTCTTTAAATTTACTTAAATACAAAGTTTACATTTTGTTAATAAATTATGAAAATTAATGGATATATCCTGTCTAGTTGAATTTCAAGTTTAGAGATGCCAGCCATTTAATCCTTCTGCTAATGTGCTAACTACACATGAAATGAATGCTGTCAAGTACTTTATGGGTTGTAATATTTCATGTAATACTTTCAATAAAGTTCCAGAAGCTTGTAAATGACATTTATTTCTCTGTGGTATATGCAATGTTGCTGTGTTCATGTTGGTCCCAGAATATTGGCAAGACAAGGTGGGTAAAGTAATGTCTTTTATTGGACCAACTTCTGTTGCTGAGAGAAACAAGCTTTCAAACTTACACAAAACTCTTCCTTAGGGTATGTCTGCATTACAAAATTACGTAGACCTAAATTATGTTTCCGTACAGCCATCAGAGTAATTAGATTGCTTTTTCCATGTCCACAGTATGCTCCTTGTGTCAGCAGGGTGTGTCAGCACCAGGAGCACTTGCACTGATTTAACTGTCAGCATTGTAGGACACCTTCTGAAAGGCAGTAATAGTTGATGTAAGCTACGTCGACTGAAACATTATTCCTCTCGAAAAGGTGGAATTATTAAGTCAGCATAGCAGGCAATTTGCATCAGTGGGAGTGACATTTTAGTGTAGATCAGGGATCGGCAACATTTGGCACACAGCCCGCCAGAGTAAGCCCCTGGCAGACTGGGCAGGTTTGTTTACCTGCCGCATCCTCAGGTTCGGCCGATTGCGGCTCCCACTGGCCACAGTTGGCCACTGTTGGCCAATGGGGCTGCGGGAAGCAGTGGCCAGCACATCCCTCGGCCCACCCCATTTCCTGCAGCCCCCATTGGCCTGGAGCGGAAAACCACGGCCAGAGGGAGTCATGATCGGCCAAACCTGTGGACGTGGCAGGTAAACAAATAAGCCTGGCTCGCAGGAAGCTTACCCTGGCGGGCCGCGGCCCAAATGTTGCCAATCCCTGGTGTAGATGCTTACAGAGTTAGGTTGATATAAGCTGTCTTATGGTGTAACAGCTAAATATATGGGGAAACGGAAGACAAAAGAACAGAACATAGTTGGTGGGTAGGGGCTAGTGGGTTATAGATTGTTGTAATAAACCATAAACCCAGTGTGAATATTCAGTCTACACAATAACTCCCCCCCACTGCCCCCCCACAACCACCATGACTAGAGAGGTTTAACTGGCCACTTTGCCTTAAATATGCATTAACTGCTTATGCTAAACAATCTGTTCCACCTTGTATTTAGCTGTGACACTCTGCATATGTCTACACTTCAATTAGACTCCTACAGCTGGCCCGCACCAGCTGAGTCCAACTTGCCGGGCTCAGGCTAACGGGCTGTTTAATTGCAGTGTAGACATTTGGGCTCAGTCTGCAGCAAAAACCCTGGGACCCTCCCACCTCGCAGGACCCTAGAGCCTGGGCTACAGCCCAAACTCAGACATCTAAACTGCAATTAATCAGCCCCTTAACCCAAGCCCCACAAGCCCAAATCAGCTGGCATGGACCATCACGGATTTTTAATTGCAATGCAGACATACCCTCTGAGTAAATTTTCCAGACCTGAAAGCTTGAAAACTTGTCTCTCTCACCAGTAGAAGTTGGTCCAATAAAAGACATTACCTTACCCACCTTTAATTTCTTTCGCTACAAATATAGTTTTTCCCCCTGTTTACCCTTCACCGTTGCTTTTACCTCTGTTACGCTAACAGAGAATGAAATTAACAGGTTTTAATTTTTAAGGTTTTTTATACACCAGTATCTCCTATTATATCAGTAAAGCTTGGAAATGAATGTTAGTTAACTGCTACTACAGCAAAAAACACAAAAGCACAATGTATTGGTTTGTGGGCTTCTGTGTAAGCAGCAGCTATTTTATGTTCCAGTGATTTTAATATAGTTTTTCAATAGCTATTGTTTCTTTAACTAAGGATGGATATTGTTTCTGAAAATGCATTCAGTTGTTACAGTCATGCAATAAACATAGGATAGGAGACATGAAGTAGTGTATTGTAAGGTATCACCTAGAAAGTTCTGAAATATGTGTCATTTCAGAGTTTTATGTACTGTAGGAGTCCCTTTTCCAGAATCATCTTTCACCATGGGAGCTGTGATATAGTGGACTGAGAGCAGCTTTGGGAGTGAGGGAACTTGGGTTATATTCCTGAGTCTGCCACTGTTTTGCTATCTGGCCCTTATTAAGTCACTTAAACGTTTTGTGCATCAGTTACCTTGTTAATAATATATCAATAATTGTTACCTAACCTTTTGAAACAGTTTGAAATGTAGACATAAAACAGCGCTAGATAAGAGATGAGTGGTCCCTTATTAAGTTTTATCTTTGCTTAGTATACTGTTTACTATACTATAGTATACTATATCTATGCTTAGACTACTTATAAAGCTGGTTCTGTTGTGTTTAAAAAAAACCAAAACAGTATAATGGGGAGGAATCTGTCTGCTTATGAGACCTCCTTGTTGAAACTCATCCTATGAGGGGAATCTGCCCTCTAATACCATCAATGTTTTAGCGGTTCCAGCTTCACGTTTTGGGTCGTTCTATGACCAGGTTTTTATTTCAGTGGTCTTTGTATATAGAATTCCCTACCCATGTACATATGCTTATTGCTACATCCCACAAACCTAGCACAGGTGTGTACATATACACATGGTGAGGAGTTACTTATCATGATACAAGAGGGTGTAGGAGTAATAAAGTGGCATTTAATACATAGTAAATTAACATAAATTTGAAGAAAAACTCCCTGAAACAGAGACTGGTTACATTCTAGAACATTATTTAAAGGCAAATATTTGAAGGCTCATTCCTTAAACCATTTAAAATTAAATTAGGCAAAGAAATAGAACTTGTACCGTGAACATTATCTTGTGTTGGCCGGAAGGTGGGGCAAGTGACCTAACAGGCTTTTAAAAAAATTAATCTTCAATTTATATAATTCTCTGGTTCTACAAACAAAGTGCAAATACTTGCAAGGATATGACACACATGTCAAAGGTGAGGGAATTACTCCTATAGAGTACTCTTTAATTTATTGCTGCTAGACCTTTAATATACCTCACTATACATTACAGGCAGCTGATATAATGTATTGTGTCAAGAACCACACAGACAGGATTGTAATACTGAGGCAAAACAGGATGAGTTAAGGATGGAATTAGAATCTACAGACAGAGATTCAGCCGTAATACTGGGTACATTTCTAAAGTTAACAGTTCAAGAAGGATTTTAATAAACTGGAAAAGATTCAGAGAAGAGCTCCAAGAACGATTAAAGGACTGGAAAATATGCTTTGTAGTGACAGACTCAAGGAACTCAATTTATTTAGCTTAACAAAGAGAAGGTGAAGGGATGACTTGATCTCAGTCAATAAGTACCTATACAGGAAACAGAAATTTGATAATAGAGGACTCTTCAATCTGGCAGACAAAGGTACAAGATTCAATAGCTGGAAATTGAACCTAGACAAATTCAAACTGGAAATAAGATTTTTTTTTTAACAGTGAAGGTAACTAACAACTTACCGAGTGTTGTGGTTCCCATCACTGGAAAATTTTAAATTAAGATTGGATTTTTTCCCCTAAAAAATAAGCTCTAGTTCAAAGAGGAATTAATTTATAGAAATGTCTTATGGCCTGTGTTATAACAAGAGGTCAGACTAGATGTTTGCAGTGATCCCTTCTGGTTTTATAATTTATGAATCTTAATTTTAATGTATTTGATTTTCCAACATTTATCATAATCTTAATATTTCTTTGAACATAACATTCACTTTTTATAGTAATAAAAAAGAAGAAATGTTTAGCCTGGGAATTTACATTCAAAAAACATAACAGCCTTATAACATTGGTATAAATATGTGTAGACTAATTTTATGTGAAGGAATATTGTTTAACCAATACATTTCAGTGGCCCCGTTTGGAGTTATGATCTGTTGATTAAATACATATGTTTAATGTCTGTTAATTTTGGAAACATGAAAATGCTTAAGTGGAAACTATAATGACTCTGTTTATGAGCTTTCATACTTTAGCAAGTAAACAGTAGTTTAGTATCTATGTTGATTCTGAAAACATATTTCCAGCATAAAATATATCTAGTTACCTAGGTCCAGGTGTTCCAACACTTATTTTGAATAGTATCTTATAGGTGCAAACTAATTTCATTGAAACTACTCATATTGTGAGTAATGGCAGAATCTGGCCCTTACATTTTTTTGTAGATGTTTGATATGCTCAATTGAAGTAACTCTGAGACTCGTGGAAATTCTGTGTTCAAGAATTACTGAACTGATAGGCCAATTTATTCAACAAAAGTATTCTGCTCATGTTGTAAAAATTTCTATGACTTTTTTTAATTACTGCATATGCACTGAACATTAATAATTTGTTAATTGTCACTGTTTTGGCTACTATATTTGTTAAAATACCCAAAGCAATCAAACCATATTACAGATGAGTTATTTACCAAAGTGAAGGGGCAAAAGTGTTACTTAAACTTTTTTTTTTAAACACTCATGTAATTTACACTTGAACAAACACATTCTTTTGAGAAAAGGAGTACTTGTGGCACCTTAGAGACTAACAAATTTATTAGAGCATAAGCTTTCGTGAGCTACAGCTCACTTCATCGGATGCATTTGGTGGAAAAAACATTATTTCCTTCACTGTCACACTTCTCCACCCAGGTAACAGGTAAGGTCCAGGGACACTCATGTTCCACTCTCCTCGCCTTTAGTCTCTAAGGTGCCACAAGTACTCCTTTTCTTTTTGCGAATACAGACTAACACGGCTGCTACTCTGAAACCTGTGATTCTTTTGAGAGTTTTTTGAGTAACTTTGTTTCTGGACTTTGGGAAGTGGTAGTCCAAAAGAAGTTTTATTCTAAGATGCAAACCACAAAGAAGAATAACATATAATGGAAACACTACATAACCTTAACCATGGCAACATTATCTGCCACTGAAATTAATTTGAGAATTGTGAAACTTGGCAGTTTCACATAGAGAAGGACGCGTGCAAACACTCTCTTCAGTTCACTACTTGTTTTTCTAGTTCCTTGGCTGAATACATTATGATTGCTTCTTTGAACTCAATTCAATAATAAGAAAGCCTCCATGAATATCATGAGTTCTGGTGCTTTAATCAGGTCGCTCAGAGAAAATTGTAAAGATGTCATGTTTATTTACACCAGCAGAATTCCACATCAGTTTTCTGTGCTGCTATGCTGCAACCTCCCCCTGTCAATATGGGATACAATTCAATAGTGGTGTAAGCAGAGCTGACTTCTGTTTAAATGAGGGGGAGGTGCATCCACTTATACAAATGGTGAATCTTGCCCATGGACTCTGTTACCAAGGATTATCAGCACCCCCAACAGGAGCAACTTAACTATTTTACTCCAGGTGGTGTAAGGAATAAATCAACAGGAACTCAACAATTCTGTCTGATCAAGGAGCAATGCAAGTAAGCATGCTCTTGCCTAATATTGCAGTTTATTAGATTTAAGCACACACAGATATAAGCAATAGGTTTAGAACATCCCTGATATTTACATATATTCTGAGATGGTACTGAGTAATCAACAAAAGGTCAGTGCTGACCAAACGCCTCCCTGCCGGGGAGTAAAGTTTACAGGAAAGTGTCTCTCCCAGATACCAGAGGACTGCTCCCAAATACACTCTGTTATCTGAACTTTTTAAAACTAACTTCTATAAACACATAGGGCATAATGACCCCTACTAAATCATCACTTTTCCTAACTTTCAATAAATGTTGAGTCTAGATGTCTCTGATAGTAAAGGCCATCCACCTAGATATCTTCTTTCACTCTCAGTTATTTACTTTTTCCTCGCCTCCTCCCATACTGATTAAAACTGCCAGTAATTATGACCTTGCTTCTGAAAGCCTGTCTCTAAATTAACCCTTAACTATATGGTGTTCTATTTCATAAATTCATAGTGGCTGAGTGCAGATAATATGGTTGCAATTAGCTTTTTCACATTCTGGGGTATATACACGCCTCAAATCTAGGGCAACAACTCAACCCAATCTGATTATCATATAAAGCACATAGGGTCTTTACAATGATGTTAATGATGCTGAATTGAGCATGTTCAGAAAAGTTCCCTCAGTGTTCTTACATGGGTTATGACTTTTCAATGGTGGGCCCTTTCCTGTTGTCAGCCAGGAGGTGGAGTGCTGCAACTCTCACAAATGTATTATGAGTAATGTAAGTTTGGCCCCTGCTGCAGGAGGTTTCATGACAGTATGTTAAGGTCCTCCCTCTCTCTCTCTCTCTCTCTCTCTATGATTTAGGGGAACCTTGGAGAAATGGTGCACTGAACTATAAAATGAAAGCCAAAGTTCTAGTCCCAGTACTTTTTTTTTACATTTTGTTAACATTTATATGCCCTTCACAACAATTCTATTAACTAAAACCTCATATCGCTACCTTTAAGTGAGTAATTTTCATTCACTCATTTTACAGAAAAGGTCATGCAGAGTTTTCACTCGGAAGCTAAAGATAGATCTGTGACTAGAACCTAAGCTGTTAACACAACAGAGCCGAGTCTCATCTGCTTTGCCACATTCCCCTTTAGAAGGATCATGACAAATGCATTAACACAGTTTGGCTCCCTGTCACGTTCTAGAGGTGTATGACTATTACTGTCTCCAGATTAGTACATGTAGGTCTTTATCTGAAGTGGTATTAGCTCAAGCTTTTACATCCAGAGGTCATGGGTTCAAACCCTGGAAATGATCCAAACAGGAGTCAGATTGTATGTGGCTGCTATCTATTATCACTGGAACACACTTTGTTCCCAGAGTCAGGAATAGACACCAGGAATCTTGATGCCCAACATTTCATGCTGTCTAGAGGTAATTGTGTAACCCACAAGCAAAGGAGGTTGATGGGTCTCCCAACATGGACTGATCCACATAGCAGATTACAGCATGCTTTCCCCCACACAAATTATTCCTACATGTCACGGGGTCAACTCATCACTAGGGGCATCTGGGTCCTTGTCATTCTGGGGATTAGCTCTTTCCAGGTGCTGTGCCCTCCTCTGGGACCCTCTTGATCCATCATCCCTCTCGCTCCAGAAGCTGCTGTTTCCATTTTGTGACTTGGCCCTCCAGCCAGGTAATTGCATGTTTCCCCCTCCTGGGGCATCAGATTCTTTCAAGGTAATGGGTGTAGGCAGACTGCTCTCCATTATCTGGTCTGCACCACTTCCCCAGCGGCTGGGAGGGAAACCAGGGCCTACCCTCTGCTCCAGGTTCCAGTTCAGGGGCCCTCTCCTCAGCAACCAAGGATCTTCCCTGTCCTATTCCTTGCTGCCTTTCCCCTGAGCCTTTTTGGTTCTCCTATCTGGGTTTGCCAGGCTCCCAAATTCCTCCTCCCAGGGAGTAAGTGTGGGCTGCCTAACTTAGATCCAAATGCACCTCCCTTCTCCCATGGAGTGACTACAAAGTGGCCCCTTCTGCTCTCAGCTCTTGGGCTTTATACAGGCCCCTTCTGTTCCTCCCCAGCTGAGACTCATTTAATCAATTCCTGCTCCCTGGCTCCTCCTCCAGGTGCAGTCTGGGGAGTTAATTGGCCCACCGCACCATCTTAACCCAGTCAAGTCTTGTATGGGGTGAACACCCCATCACACTACAGCTGAAGTAAATCTGAAAACTTATGGGTTCAAACTTATACATAAATTTCCCATAACTTTCAAATTTATATATAAATGTATAAAAATCACACTAAGGACCCTGGAATAATTTAAATGTTGGGATGCTTTTATATTGCAAAATACTGTATTCAGAAGTGATTTTGGAGATTTTGTTAATATTTGTCTTAATTTATTTTCAGTATATGCATTTTGGTTAATAGGAGGTGTTTGTTCAAGAAGAGGGTGGGATGCTTTAATGTATGGAATGTTTGGGGTTGAGTGCCAAGTGTAAGAGATTTTTCTTGTGTGTCCAGAAAGTGGAAGATCTTGTCTGCATAAACTTCAAAAGGTCTGAACTTAATTCAATAAATTTATTCATTCTTGACAGTCTAGCTTTAACATTTATAAATTGACTGTAGGCCAGCAGTTAGAATCAACAGAGATCGAAAATTGTTCCAATCCATGGATGTTTGATGGCTTTATATGGGATGAGTTTGGTAGGCCCATTTCCAGCTCTCTCATCACAAACTTAACACTTTTCTTTGCATTAGATTGTAAACTGCTCAGGGTTGGGATGCCCCTTACTATGTGATTGTCCAATGCCTCGTGCAATGGTGACAAGATCTTGTTTGGTCCCTCAAGTGAAACCTCCTATAACAGGAGGCAAAATCTCACAGTTCACAGTAAAATTGCAAAATTTGGTAACATGGTAATTGACACACACACAGACACTCACTGGGGATATGTCTTTGTCCAAATTCTGTGCTCCTCCGGACCCATCACCTTTTCCTCATCTCTTAGCATATAAGCTCATCTATAACCTTTTCAATATTATATGCCAGCAATCTGGTTCCGTTATAAGCTCCACATTTTCCTAAAGGTTCCCGGTTCCTAGTGAATCTAACTCCCTCCTCCCAACACCATTGTCTCATCCACTCATTGAGACCCTGCACTTCTGCCTGCCTAACTGGTCCTGTGCATGGATTTGGAAGCATTTCAGAAAATGTTGACATGGAGGTCCTGGAATTTAATGTGTTAGCTAGCAGCCTATGTTTGTCCTCAGGAACTTTCTCATATGTTTCCTTATGACATTGGTATCTATATGTACTGTTACCACTGGCTCCTCTTCAACACTCTAGGTAAGTCTGTGTAGATGTCTCAGGAGGTCTGCACCTTCTCACCCAGCAGGCAATTCACCATGCAGTTTTCCTGGTCATCACAAAACCAGCTATCCTTATTTCTGATAATTGAATCCCCCATTACTATTGCCTGTCTCTTCCTAATGTTGGGGTCCCCTAATGCTAGAGGATATCATGACATCATCTGGAAGGGGAGTCCCAAATATGGAATTGTTTCCCTGTGCTCCAGCCTGATGTTCTCATTCCCCAAGACTTTTGTTGTCTTCAACAGCACAGAGATTGACAGAAAGGGTGTGGGGCCACTCTATCATGTCCCTGAAAGTCTCCTCTATGTGCCTTTCTATTTCCCTTAGCTCCTCCAGTTCAACCACTCTGGTCTAAAGCACCCATATTTGATCTCTGAGGGCCATGAGTTGCTTACACCAAATATACATATATGCCACCTGCCCACAAGGCAGGGAATCATAAATAATTCAATGACAGGTTTCAGAGTAGCAGCCGTGTTAGTCTGTATTCGCAGAAAGAAAAGGAGTACTTGTGGCACCTTAGAGACTAACAAATTTATTTGAGCATAAGCTTTCGTGAGCTACAGCTCACTTCATCCGATGAAGTGAGTTGTAGCTCACGAAAGCTTATGCTCAAATAAATTTGTTAGTCTCTATGGTGCCACAAGTACTCCTTTTCTTTATACTTCAATGAGTGCAGTAAACTGGATTGCCCCTACTCTGCTGATGGAGTTCTGCCTGCATTATTTTTATTCTTGTAGGTGTTTTTAGCTGTTTGGTTGAGGGGGGGATGGGGGGCATTATTGGCATAAACTTAAAGTATGTTTGTTAGATGAGATTGTCTCTAACACATCCTCTCTAGACTCCCTTGCAAATTTCCCATGTTCACTAGCTCATCTGGTTGTTTTGGACCTGTGATTTTAAACCCCTGTTCTCCCTGAGCTAGTCCTGCCTCCTTGTCAAGGGTAACTTAAAGGGATTAGGGATCAAAGAGTAGCAGGCTAGAGCCTTGTTAGTAAATTCAGCCAACCCTAGCAAGCCTCTAAATTCTGCCAAGTCTAGCAAGTCTCTTGGTTCAGCACATAGCCCCCAACACAGGCCACAAGCAAGCAAGGCAAATTAATTTGTATTAACTCTCTCTCTCTCTCTCTCTGCTTGCCACTGTCAGATAAGATACAGGACCACAATTTGAATATGTAACTAAAACTAAGTGTGATGTGGCGTTCATTAACAAAACAGTTTTAAAAATAGAAAATGCCTTACACTGGGATTAACTAATTTTTCCCATGGTGGCATAAAACATGAGTTTACCTGGTATAAAAACTCCTCTGTAGATACTATGACATACATGGCTTGTGCCCCTCCAACTCTGTGGCAAGGGGAAAGAGGAGTGGAGGAAGAGTTTGATGAGGCTGCCGTACTCAGCAGCAATAAGTCCTGCTTTCTGTTGTGTTTTGCATCCGGCTGAAAGTTCATAGGAGAAAAACATTGTTGGTCCCCAGAGGCTGAAAGACAGAGAGAATATGCCCCTTCACCCACCCATAATTGCACCAATGTTCCACACCTCTCAGCATTTCCAAGTATTTTATTAGCTTATCTGTGGGGTGAGGGGAGTGCCTAGCCCATCTCCAGCCCCATTCTGTTGTCTCAATCCTGCAGGATGTTTTGCACACCTGTGAGGTAGTGTGTGTTCTCCTCTACTCGTGACTTGAATGGGAATTGAGGGAACTCAGCACCTCATGGGAGTGCTCAGTGCTTTGTAGAATTGTGCCTAGGAAAGTTGCCAGAATGAGTGAAGCTTCTGTGGGAGCCTTTAAAATACACAGTTATAAATGTACAGTGCCTCTGTGAATGAGGAGCAAGGTATTAAAATTTAAGTGAACTCAGAGTTATCTTCCCCGGGAGAAGGAGATCTCTTCCCATAGCTCTCCACTTCTCAGTCCACCTTACAATTTCCCAAAGTGTAACACATTACCAATAAATAAAATCAAATAAATAAGCTCATATGGCATTTTGACCTTTTTGCTGCTGGGTCTTACCATAGATCCAGGATCCACACTCTGTTGGCCCATTCATATCCTTACTCAGTGTAGAAGACTGATGACATTTACGGTTGAGTTTTGAGTGCCTTATGACAGCCTTCAGAAATCCTCTGTGGCGATCATTAGCATATGTGCCATCTCCAAAATATTTTTATGAGTTAAAAAAGAAAAAAAAATCCACTGAATCAAACAGAGGAGGGCAGGGAGCTGGAATACATATGGCCACAGTTAAATGTTGCCCTGAGTGAATGGTTTAAAAAAGGATCCCATAGATAAGTAAGGTGACGAAATAGCTTTATAGTGTTTCTGTAATATTGTAGCAAGCAGAAAACGTATCTAGAGCCATGTTATCACCCCTTTCTGTGAGTCAACATACAGAATTATACACCCATATTATGATTTTAAAAGTGCTTTGTTTGAATAAATACTGTAGCTCACGAAAGCTTATGCTCAAATAAATTTGTTAGTCTCTAAAGTGCCACAAGTACTCCTTTTCTTTTTGCAAATACAGACTAACTTGGCTGCTACTCTGAAATCTGTTTCCTGTAAACAGTTACAAAACATGGAGGTTTGATCTTGACAGTTTTGCTATTGACTTAAGTAAAAAGGCCATCTGGTCAAAGTTCTTGAGCAGAGTGATTCTACTTACCACAACTGCTGCCATGGATAGTTCATACTGGTGATTCTTGTTCACATGCATAGGGTTTGATTGATCACTAGTAGCTAGATTCTGGTGAGTGAAGGTATTAGAATCTAAACAGGATCAGACCCCATAAATGCTTTGGGTCTGTGTGTGCTCTGGCAGTCTCCCACTAGCAAAATGGATTCTCTTTCTACTCCAATTTCTGCTGAAGTCTGAAGCAGGGTCTGAGCAGTTCCAAAGGGAGCACAAAGGTATAATATAGCTACCTGTGGCTGATCCTCTTGTAGCCGGATTATTCTATCTCAGTAACTGCATTTAAGATTAGATGTGGTTCTGTGGTAAAACTATTTTTGATGGCTGTACTAAAGAAGGTCTGTATTAGATAAGACTTATGTTTTATGATCTTATTCCTGTGAATTGTGCTCATCCTGCTCTGTAGAACTGACAGCTATTTGAATAAAATTGTTTATTGCAGGAACGGAGCCTCTAATAAAAACACGGAGGTGTGTTTTGCCCAGCTTCTCTGTAAAATTCTGCCGCATGCTGCTAATATACTCATCATTATTAGTCATCAACCATTTCTCCTTAGTGATTTGCACCTTTACAGGAGATGATTTTGAATGACCAGATACAATGTTCTTTCCTTATCATTTCCCTTTCACATGCCTTCATGATTACAAGCAAACCAAAGTGAGCTCTTCCAAGAACAGCAGCCTGACCTTATGTTTTATGCCATAGTGTTTGATTTTGATATGTGCTGTGTCACCTGACTACTCACCAGCTAAAATGTTGCAAGTAAGCACCAGCACGAAGCAATAAAGGTTTATGTAGTTTATATCTTGTTGTCATTTCTTAAATGCCATCTGGAGCTCTCAAGAATATAATTTTCCTGGATTATAAAAATCTGCATAGTACCTGCTTGCATTTCCACTTTGAGTTCATTGAAAGTAGCCGCTATGTCTGCAGATGGAAAGAAAGTCAAAGCAACAAAATGCATTTACTTCAAGACTAGTTTTTCATGACTTCCTATGTATTACACTGTATACCTTCAGTTAATGGCTTAGTCTGAATAAGTTATCCCATATGGAATAAGCAGCTTTCAACCCCTTCAGAAATGTGTAGCATGCTGCAATGATTGCTACCTGCTTGAAATCTGTAATAAACCAGCTGCTGTTCTAGATGACTCCCAAGGTCTTCCATAAAAATAATTCAAGTCAAGTCAATAATTCAAGACTCTGCTGTAGCATTATTCTGATTCACTGGACATTAAGGCATAAGCAGGTAGCAATACTCTGGAATTTTCTGCTGTTTTCAACAGGTGCATGGATAGAATACATTTACCTGAAGAGTATGGGGAATGTTGTGAATGTACCATCCAGAAGGGAGCTTCCATCAGCTTCTGCACGTTGATGGCTGTTGTGAATGACAGCCCTTTCTCATCGTCAAAGGTAGATTCTCAGACTAGGAATTGTTCGTCACTTATTTTTTTTGGACTTCTGGAATTTTATCCTATCCAATTCAACTCAGTTGGCAACTCTTCTCTTCTATCTTGTTACTTCAAGGACCAGCTTACTGGGACATTCTATATCTGCTGGTTGAGATGTCTGGTTTGAACTTTTTGCTCTTTCATGGATGACAATTCAACAGAAACTGAAAGCAGCAAGTTTCCTGACAATGGCTGTGTTTCATGAAATTCCAAAGATGATTCTGTTCATCAACTTCAATTACTGTGCCTCTTCTTGAAAATTCAATATCATGTGTTCAAAATATCACTAGACCATATAGTAATGGGTGCTTGCTTGTATAGTTAGGAACTATCTGACTGCAGAAAATGGAAGAATGAAGAACTAAGCATAAAGTCGAAGTGTCTTCTTGTTTGGGCTCTGCTACTGTTGACATCTGTGACTGCTACTTTGGAAGATTTCAGACCAGAAATATTGCAAGTGTTGCAGAGGTTTTTATGTGTTTCCTGGACAATTATGGGAATGTATTTAAGAAAAAAAAATGTTTAAATACTAGACCCTTGTTCCTTCATCATTTTGGTAGCTGAAACATGGCATTCTTTGTATCCAAAACAACACTGAAATATATCACAGAAGGTGCAAGTTGTCAGTGAGAAATGCCTAATCTCTCTATACAGTGACAGGCACTGAACTCTAATAGAGTGATATGGGGAGTCATGATCCTTTAGTCATAAAAACAAGTTTTACACTCTAATATGAGAACAAATAAAGTAATTTCAACCTGTCTAAATGTTAAATTTAGGGATTTTATTAGAGATCTTGTACTTGTCCTTCAGTAATATAAAATAGATCCTTTCACAGTCAAATGCATGAATACTGAGCTCTATAGGAGAGAAGATAATCAACACAATGTCACAGCTGCTCTCACCAGACAAACAATACTATCAAAGCCCAGCCACAATCCAGTCACCATTTCATGCAGCTGTTCTCACCTGCCACGCTACTCCCAGCCAACTCAAAATGTACATTCTGGAAAATGTACAATGCCATCTCATTTGGTCCAGTAATCCCACAGTTGGAGTTAGAGAAGGGTTTGATCAATCATACTCAACCAACAAATATGCCCCCAAGTCATACCAGTGGCAACCTGCTACAATTGTGAAGCAAGAAGAAAAGAAAACAGTTTCCAACCATCATCTCATTGTGCACTATCCGCCAACACAAAACAACTGAGAAATTATACACTTGAATCTGTAACATCACTGGAATCTTGCCCCGGAGACATTCTCTGTATCAGAGCACATGATTAGTCCTAAAAGTTGGCTTACACCAAAAGCTGCTATTTTCTTTCCCTGGATACTGTTCTCTTAGCAATTTCCTCGAGACTCCTGAAAGCAGCATGTCTCCTCTGGAACCCTTAGATATGAGGTTCTCATCAACCCCACTGCTCTCTTGGGAGCCTTGGAAGATGTTTTCCACCTAGCAGCCTGCCAATAATTGAATACATGGGACACCAACTATCAGGAGGAAGTTCCAGGGACCACAGCAGGAAAATTCAGGTAACAGATGATATATAAAGTAATACAAGTAATAATTAAATTGCAAAGCCCACAGATAACCAGGTAGCTACACTGATGTCATCATCTTAAGGTATTTGATAGAATTCACTAGGGGTGAACTGAATTTTGGGGCAGGGGTATTGTATTTATGTAGACAACCTCTCAACTTGATTTCTGTTTGGAAAGATTTTTATTTTTTTATCATGGCTCTACACAGTAATTAACTTTGAGCTCACTTCAGCATCTATAAAGAACAATCTCATTTTGCTTTTGACAGTTTATTGTACCTTGAATATTTAATCTCTAAGTCTTTGTAAATAAGGCTGATGGAATTAGATTGCTATCACTATTCAAAATGCTAGGGCTGGCATGCTGTGGGAGGTTAAACTTTCCAGTTCACTGAATAGGTTTTATGTGTTTCAGTCAGATTTCTTGGGATGGATTGCTTTGTTGAACTCTCATTTATCAGATCATTAGCTTCTGGTCCTACTTGAATACATTTTGAAAGTGTCATAGATCAAGATTTTGGAAATATAGTCAGCATTATTGTATGAGGTCATAGGGCCATACTGAGACCTCCCATAAGTGGGTGAAACTCCAATGTAGCCAATGCCACAGAATGTGTTCCCTTGTCTGGATTGTCCCAGGTTTTACTACATCAATTTTAAAATTACTTTATTTAAGCTGGCATATTTTTGAAGTATATGGTGTTCCAAATTTAGCTTGTTTTTTTGACATTTTTTATTCTGCGTAAATATACTAGTTTGTAAATTTCTGTGGCACAGTGTTCTCCTATGTGTGTATGACCGAAACAGAATAATCCAGAGAAGGGCCACATGGAGGGGAAAGGCAGCTATGCATAACACTCTCCCATCTGTATAGTAGCCTCACTCTTTTCCAGAAAAAATGGGCCCGGTAGAAAAAAGGGGTTCTGGCCTGGAGTAGAGGAGAAGAGACTGGGAGGAGCTACACTAGACAGTACATTCCCATCCAAGAACTGTAGAACACCACATTAAAAAGGGTTATATAGTAAGCTTAATGCTGCTTGAATCAGCATTCCTCTCCTGTGTTTTCTTGGTAACATCCTCCCACAGGCTGAGTGCCCACATTTGGGTTGGCAACCCACACTTGTACATCACCATGTGTATTGACTAATCCCGCCATGCTGCTGTGGCTATGTATGGGTATTGGGGTCAGATAAGCCCAGCAGGATAGTGCCTCTACATAATTGCCTGTGGGTCTGAAGTGTTCAAGCCCTGGAAACCATCCACAAAGATAACACAGTGATAGGCATCTGTATAAAAACCTAGATAGATGATGGGATTGTCTGAACTGCTTTTTCTGGGATCGCTTGCCCTCTATGCTCCTCTGGTGATCCCAGAGAACTGGGATGAATGCAGTTTATTAAAATACATATATTAGGTTTTTTTCCCCCATCTACCAGGTTTTACATGGGAGAAGAACTTTGGATAACAATTACATTTTATGCTACTTTTATGAAAGAGGCTATACAAAAAGCAATTATAATTATCATTTACATATTGGCTCTCCTGAGAAGAGAACCTACCATTTTCAGCAATTGGAAATGTTACTGCTATGCCATAATCTATTGCTGATCATTACGAACAACTTACAGCAGGCATTTGCTTCCTGGAAAGTGCCAGTCTGAGTTTATGTTCATCTATTGGCTAATTAATAAGTTGTGGTTTAGTATCTCACTGACTTTGATAATTTGTGCCCCAACTTAGCTTTTAAGACCCTCTGGATAAGAGTTTACTATTACAGCATTGAATTGTAGAACTGATTGCTGTTGGCCACAGTATAACTTCAAATGGGAATGACTTTCACCCTCATATGTTTAAGAAATACAAAGTACAGTGGTCATATTGAAATCATCATTTGACAACAGTTACCACATAATGATCTCAGCTACCACATAGATCTTCTCTTTACTAAGTATAGGAGATAGCTGTGGTATTAATGTCGTATCTCTGGACAAATTCTGACTATTTTAATAGAATTTTATATGTACATTAAAACGTCAACAAACTGAGAGTAAATGAGTAAACTAATTTTGGTTGGTAGCAGTGACATAAAAGCATCTTCAACCACTATTCTAGGCCTAAAGAGTTAGCAATTAATTTCCTGAGAAACACAATGGAATTGAAATAGCAATGAACAAGATACTATAATATATATTTTCTAATTATCAAATTATGTCAATGAAGATTAATAAATAGAAATATTTTTATATAGACATGTCGGTTTATTCTTGAAATACTGTATATTCCAATAGCATTTTTATTTCCTCCACCTATATCGTTTTTAAACCTAATAAAGCCATACTGGTGACTTATAAAGGAAAAGTAAACAGAGTAATCCCTGATAAAGCCCACTGGGTTATGACTGAGGTAGAGGACCTGAGTATCAGAGCAGTAGAGTATCAGAGTAGAATATTCACTTTTATAGGTAGGTAGTTTTGATGGCCCTGTTTCTAGCCCTAGCATTGCAAAACGCTGTAACATCTTGATTAGTTACTATATTTGGGTAAATTCTGCTCTTAGTTGTATCTGTTTAACCAATTAACTATAGTGGGTTTGCACAGGTGGAACAGAGAGAAGAATTTGGTCTATTAAATTTATTTAGAATTTTATAAGGAGATTTGGCCTTGCTGACCATTTCTGGTGGTTTGGAGATAGTCATAACTTCTTACTCTTCTAACAAAGTAAATAGACAAAATTCATCTGAAACTTAGAACAATGAGGTATGGTGGGCAACATTTATAAAGAAAATATTTGCTTTATTTATTATATACTTCTGTGGTGATAGTCACTATAATGTTTTAACACACAATATCCTGCCATGGCATTACAGTCCAATTACAAAAAAAAAATACAATAAAACGAACTTTATGCTAAATTAAATGTTTCCTATATAATGTTTACCATTGTATATAATGTTGATCATTGTGTGTGTGTAATATATTTTCCTTTTCTGAAACCATTATGCTATAAATACACAGAGAAACCAGAAGTCCTTAGGCAAAATTCCAATTGATTTCAAAAACATATGCTTTGGATTCATTGGGATTATTCTAAGACTTTGCAGAAATATTTTCTGTATTGGATAGTCATACTTCTCATTTTGAGGAACATCATTCATTTTAGCGCCAAAGAGACCTACACTGGACATATGTAGTGTGAAAAATTATTAAAATCTATGTACTTCCAAAATAAAGAATCAGGAAACCGAAGTTACTGTAGGAATTATTTATGCTTGAGGAATAAATCAGATATCATCTTAAATTTCTTCCATGAATATTTTTTTCTTTTCCCTCATTTTGGGGCTTTGTTAAACACCAAGTCCCTAATTTCAGCTTCAGCAGGTTTAAAGGAGTGGCACTGGTAATTAATAAAGCTATTGTACTGCTACTTAACAAATAATAGTGAAGATGTTTTTATTATCAAAAACAAACAAATGGGATTGGCTGGGGCACATGATTTATGAGGAGAGACTGAGGGAACTGGGCTTGTTTAGCCTGCAGAAGAGAAGAGTGAGAGGGGATTTGATAGCAGCCTTCAACTACCTGAAGGGAGGTTCCAAAGTGGATGGAGCTCCCCTGTTCTCAGTGGTGGCAGATGACTGAACAAGGAGCAATGGTCTCAAGTTGCAGTGGGGGAAGGGTAGGTTGGATATTAGGAAACACTATTTTACTAGGAGGATGGTGAAGCACTGGAATGGATTACCTAGGGAGGTGGTGGAATCTCCATCCTTAGAGGTTTTTAAGGCCTGCCTGGACAAAGCCCTGGCTGGGATGATTTAGTTGGAGTTGGTCCTGCTTTGAGTAGGGGGTTACTAGGTGACCTCCTGAGGTCTCTTCCAACCCTAATCTATGATTCTATGATTTATATGAATAATGGAAATATTCACAGTTCCATTAGATAGTATTATAAATAAAAAAACAACAACAAGAATTGGAAGGGATACAAACCCACCATCCTTCAGAACATAACCCAACTGATGGAGGAACTTCAGTGCTAACCATTTTAATTCTGTAATTGTTTACTGAGGCTTTTTTGCACCTTTTCTCCAAAAGATGTGGTAATGGCCACTGTAGGAAACAGGAAACCATTGCCCCAATCTGTTTGTAAAAGTCATACAGTAAAATAATTTTAGCAGATATATTTGTCTAGAGATAATATAACACATTACAATTTATCAGGGAGAATTTGTTGCACTGTACAATGAAAAGGTCCTTCATCATTGTTTAAATGGACCTTTTTTAAAAAAAGAAATTGCTTTCTTTTTGCAGGGCTTTAGTAAACCAACAGTGCAAAGACAATATTTGTCTTATGCCATCTCTCATTACTCGGTGTTGATGTATCTCAAAGGATAGATTTAGATTCTTCTAAGGAACAAATGCATTATTGTATGTTTATCAGAATTAAGAAGGTGTAATTTTAATGATGAGACCTATATTTCAATCAGAGTTTCATGGTCCTGAACAAGAATGTTGCCCCCTGGTATTAACCCTTAAAATAAAATCAGAAAGAGTAGTCACTGAATGTATTGTAAACTGCTAAAACATTTTAGCTTCAATTTATTTTTTAAACAGGAACAAACTTGATGTAGAATTATCCGTTTGTTTATTTCACTTTTTAAAGTAGAACCAATTAAGCAGCATCCAAACAAGTAACAACAGCCATCAACTTTAACAAATATTAAAACAAAAATTGAAAACATGCCAGATCTGCAAATAAATAAATAACAATATTTTAAAAACAAAATTTAAAAAAGATTACAACAAACGAATAAACAAAAAAATCTACACAAAACATATGTATCAAGATCTTTTAATCTAGTAATTGTTCAGTAGTGACTGTAAATTCTGACATTTGCATGAATGTTCCCAATGACTTGAATATATGCATTTGTTTGTTTAATATAATTTGCAGCATTTAAGATTGACATAGTAGGAGATAGTAATCTTGTTTTACTTCTATCAGTTTGAGGGATTTTAGGGCAAATTCTTGCACTGACATCTACTATTGCAAACCCCTGCACCCATGCAGAATCCTATTGAGTTTGATGGGACTGTGCACAAGAAATGAGATCTGTGCTATTAGATTCTGAGGTGGGATCAGGATCACAGGTTTCTTTCTTTCATGATTCCGGCATATACGTTGCTGATATTGTGTTGATGTGAACAATTCTGTGAACTGATTTGCATGTCATTTTCTTTCATTAACTCAGAAAATAATCATATAGACATGAGGTAAAATCCTTCAAACAATAGCAGCCACAATAGGAATACTTACGGTAATAAGAAGTAGAGCCCAACAGCAAGTATATACAGGATAGGACCTCAGAGTGTTTTAGATGTTTAAAGTATTGTACAACCATTAACTAATTACTCCTGACAACAATCCTGAGAGGTAGGTATCATGTCCCCATCTCACAAATGAAAGAACTGAGGCAAAGAGGTGAAGTGAGTTGTTGAAAGCTATAAAGCAAATAAACTGCAGAGTGAGGAATAGAATTGAGGAGTTAAAAACTACTAACCCTTTGCTCATTCCTCTGAACCATGTTACTTCACAGAAGTTAAAATGCCACTGTCAAGTACTTTAAAACATTTTTCAATGTCTATTTTATTTTTCATACCCTTATAGGCTTGTACATTACATTTTTCTTCCTACCTGTTCTGCCCAACCTCAATATATCCTCCCCCACCCCCAGGCTGGCAAATATTGAACTTGTTTTCCTGGTAAAGCAGAAGCCAACATGTTTTGTTTGTTTGTTTGTTTTGTTTTGTTTTGTTTTGTTTATCACAGTTTACTTCTATGTTATGTTATCATCAGTATCACAGTGAAATCCAGTGGTTCACAGAGTGTTTCCAGACCACAATTTCTCAGTTAATTTGTACTTCTATCAGAAAAGCTAAATCAATAGCTGCTTTTTCATTTTTGGATTTTTCAGTTTCTTACTGACAGGAAGGAGAACTGAGAGAGACACTGTAATCTTATTTACAATGATTTTAAACCAGTATAATCCCATTGACTTGATGGGAGTTACTCCTGATTTACAACAGTCTGAGTGAGCTCAGAATCAGGCCCTTTATAATTGAACAGATAGATTATATCAATCTTAAAATAGTAATTTGGGGGTTTAATTACTTAACAGTGTTCCTTTAAGAATGTATTTATTCCCTTGACCATGGAGTCTAGAATCAGAGCTTTTCTTGTCTTTAGATTTTTGTTTTAACTTGTATGTTTGACAGATTTTGAAATTGCTTAGTCATTAATATTTATTTCACTGTACATTGAGATGTTTTCACAACAAATACTGTACATTCAGTCATAATTATTAATGGTGTTATATATAAAACAAATACACATATACATATGTATCTATATATAAAATCCTTTCTTTTTCTTGAATCAATGTAAACAGAGCCCAGATGGCCGTATAGAAGTCAAAGGGCAACATGGAAAATCGTCACTGCATATTAAAGATGTGAAGTTGTCAGATTCAGGGAGATATGACTGTGAAGCTGCAAGTAGAATTGGTGGGCATCAAAAGAGCATGTACCTTGATATTGAATGTAAGTTCTAACACTTCATTTTCTCTTTAAATTTGTTTTAAAAGAAAAAAAAGATACATTCTTAATAGAAGATCAAATTTTACTGGTAATTCATGCTTAAACTCGAATAATTTAAGAAAAAGTGTCCTTCCAAAGTTAGCAATTCTGAACACACAGGATGAAATCCTGGCCCCAGTGAAGCCAATGAGATTTTTGCCATTGGCTTCATGAGGTCAGAGTTTCACCCATAATGATATTTTGGTGGTTTCCCTCACTGCCATACCTTATGACTGAACTTAGAAACTTTTTCAACACTTTCAGGCTGGTGGAGACTAGCTGTGAGTGCAAATGGTTTGGGGAATAAAGTAATAACTCATCTAAGCTGCATCTCAGTCTTGAAGTGAAGTTTCTAAAGTTAAAAATGTCTGGAATATTCTCTACCTCTCTCTCCATTACGCTCCTCTCCCCCCTCAACTATTCTCCTACTTTTGTTATAACCATTCTTGGAATTCAAACATGTGAAAAATCCCCCCACCCCCACTGATCCTGCCACTTCCAATCAAAATTTTGTTTGGTAGAAACTTCACAAGCGACAGGAGTGATATTCGTTCATCAGTATCTGAGACTGATTGGTATATTGGGCCTCATCCGAAATCCACTGAAGTCGATGGGCATCTTTCCATTGACTTCAGTAATATTGGATTGGGTCTATAGTGGGGAGGAAGGGAAAATGAGTAATGATTGTTTTGCTGTTTCTGAATCCCAGTTGGGTGAATCCTAAAGTAGCGTTGACAGAGATCTCACAGTAAGCTGTATGTGTCACCTTTCAGACAGGAAGTGAGTCCAAAAAGACAAATGAAAAATATTCAGACTGAAGAATTGGAGCAAGTAATTTATTCTGGATACAGGAGATGGAGAGATTTGCCAACACAAATAGAACTAAACAAATACAGTAGAAGCTGTTAAAATGAACTGTGAAAAATAGATTTAATGCAGTTATTCATGAACAATACTCATTTGAAGACTTCTGAGATTTGTGAAATTTGTGAAATACTCTTACGTTTTTGAGAGTGTACTCTCTTAAAATATGCATTCCTTGAACATCTCAGTGTAACCCCCCAGTGCACAGAAAATTTATTTCTTTTGTGTACATTTTAATTTAAAATGCTTTTGCTGTGTTGCTGGTGTAAGGAATAAAAAATGAATACTCTGATGTGTTCCTTTAAAATCCTGTCATTAAGATCTGTTTTCCTGTAATACAGATCTAAGGTGACATGAAATATATTGTTCAATTGAAATTATAAAGTGGCTACTCTTTTAAAAAAATCAATTTTACTTCTGCTTTTATATTCTATGTCCAGTGTAGAGTTATCCAATTATAGAAGTGGTTCATGGGCCACATTATGTGAAACATATGAGCTACAGAAACTTAAGAGCACATTAGAAGCACAAAGTTAATACTGAAGGGCACAATAACATAATCTCTAGACGAATACAATGGAATAATGTAGTCAAAGGTCTCTGTCAAAGTATGAGTTTTAGTATGATAGCAGATGTCCTAAATTGAATTGTAGTACCGTCTTCCTTCTCAATGAGAGGCAGTAGTATGGTAGATTTACTTTTAACACTTAAATTAAACTAATCAGGAGGTATTAAATGAGAAAATTTATTGGCATTTACTGTTAAATCTGGATGTGGTTAACTGCTCAAACTAATTTGAAATGCCAGAAAACTTTCTACAGTTTAAATTGAAAAATCTTTGAACCCATCGGCAAGTAATTGGTGGGTAGGTTGGTTTGTTTGGTTTTTTTGGACAATTAATATATTAGCACGATTTAAGATGACAACATTTCAAATGTATAATGCATGACTTGTTGTTTTGACTTCACATAGCATTATATGATTAGACCTGATGAAAATACTTTATCACTTTCAGTGTTTTATTGACTCTTTACGCTTTTTATATTAACTTTTGAATATTTGTAATATTAATACTTAAGAATGGTTCTGTGAGACTGATAACTGAAGTACAATATTTATTTCCAGAGCAAGTGTGCTCTGGTAGCTGGAGTGCAAATTTCTCCACATTGCCTAAACAGTGAAACTTACTCATGACATGAAGTATACACATATAGTGATGAGAGAATAGTTCTGTCTTCATGCCCATCCTGATTAGACTGCCATTTGTAGTGAAGTTTTTTATCATGGGAACACTTGTCCATGAGTAAATGTACTGAGACCACAACTTAATTTGCCCAAACCACAGAGATCTTGCCAAATGATAATGACTTCTACTGACCGTAGTCATATTTAAATTAGTGTCCTAGGGATGAAAGCATCTTTATTCCAATATCAATCTCCCAAGACATCCAGTTCCCATAATAAAACATTTTTTTAACAAAATGGTCTCTTCAAAATTATCTCTTCAGAGGACACTCTTGCTATTTTTTACATACCACAATCTTGTCAAAATCATCAGGAAGAAAATGTAGTTCTCTCCTCCACAAATAAATTCCTTTTCTGTTGCTGTAACATCCAGTAGCTGCCTCTTGTTTCCAGTCACTTGATGATATTTGGGCTGGAGATCTCCTCTGACAACCCTACTGTTCCATCATTAAATTATGCTGCACTCCCACAGCAAAATGGTGAAAAGGAGTGATTCTTTACGAGATTCTGTGAAGTCTGTATTGAACAGGTTCTTTGTAGAATCTTTGTGATTTTCCAGATTACTTAAATTTATCGACATTTTCAGCAGTTCAATAGTAATAACAACAATGTCCTTTACACCTTCTAAGTATTTTTAAAAACAAATTAACTAATCCCCATACAATTCTTGGAAATAGGTACTATAATTATTGTATTGCACACTTTACTGAAAACACAGTATTCCCCATTTTACAGATGAAGAAACTCAGATACAGAAGTTAAGTGACTTGCTGAAGGCTAAAGAGAGATTTTCAGGAATCCCTGAGTCAATGTATTAATCTACCAATGACACACTGGGATTATCCCAGAGTTTTTAATTCCTTGGTTTATATATTAAAATAGCATATGCCTTTGCATATTTTCATTAAAGCCAGAGACATAAATGTATAGTACACTGTAATTCACGACCAATACTAATGTTGTTCCTAATATATAGAAAGCATAAGCAAGAGATTCTTTAGGCTAGTGTTTTCCAAAGAGTCGTAAAGGAGTTAGGCATGCAAATTGAATTTCCATGGGATTTGGGCTTCTAACACTATTAGGCTCCTTTTTAAAATTGCAAGATTACTACACAACTAACACTTTAGTGTTTCTAATTAATATTTTTAATCTCTTTATTATGAGAATCTGTTTGTTCTCATGGGTGGCAGGTATCATAGGCCAGGGAAGGTTAAGCCTCCCCTGACCAGGCCATGGCCCTACCCATGTTGCATCCCGAGTCCCTGCCCTCCCTTCCCCTCTACCTGAAGCCAGCAGGGACTCAGCTCCAGCTAGTGGCCCTGAGCTCTGGCCTGCCAGCAGCCAGGTGTGGCCCAGGGTGGTGCTGGGGCCAGTGGGTGGGGTGTTGGTGGAGCCAGTGGCTTCATCTGGCGCTTGGGAGGGCCAGGGCTCCTCTGGCCAGTGGGTGGGAGAAGAGGGCAGAAGAGGTGGGGGGCAGGCTAGTCTGCCTGATGGTGGGTGTTCACCTGCCACCCTTGTTTGTTCTGAAAAAAACGAAGACTAGAAACGTGAAGAAATCCTAAAAAAAGCCCAGAATCCTGACCAAAAGATGGAAATCTTCCTCACTCTAGTAATAGTGCACACTGATGTCTTGAAATGGTTGTTACAAACTGTTCAGCAGGATAATTAACATTTGTACTGGGTTGTCATCAGTGGGGTGGTTTGTAGAGCAATCAAGCCAGCACAGAATTTGGTCAACCCCAAATGACCATTTTAATAGTCTGTTCGTGCCTCTGAAACTTCCTCTGTCCTCATTGAAATCAAAATGATGCACTGAGAACATGGATAAGGGAGATTACAGATGCATGATGTGCTGCCATGTCCAAACAACGAGGACTTTCTTTGCACAACTGAAGTTTTGGGGGAGGGATAGCTCAGTGGTTTGAGCATAGGTCCCCTAAACCCAGGGTTATGAGTTCAATCCTTGAGGGGGCTATTTAAGGATCTGGGGCAAAAATTGGGACTGATCCTGCTTTGAGCAGTAGGTTAGACTAGATGATATCTTGAGGTCTCTTCCAACCCTGATATTCTAAGTTTTTGTTTTTTGTTTTGTTTTATTTTACCTAGCACCATAAACTTTAATATCAAGGTGCTGAATGCAATGTGTTACATATTTCATGCAGTAATGAGATTTGAACAAGTGATTTCCAGACATATGTGCTTTCATAGCAAAATATTACTTTGTGGAGAGAAAAAAAAGAAATCGTCATTAAAGCATTATGCTACTGCTGCTTTTCTTTGAAATGATATTAAACATCATCATTGCATAGTTTCTCTCATCTTGCTGACGTTGTGTTCAGTGCTACAGAATGAACAAAGAAATGATATTACAACACACCACAAAATGTATCTGTAAAGAATCCTATACAGTGCCTACGATGATTCTGTCATTAACATTTTCTTTTTTTCTTATTGGTAATAGAGTCATTGTATTTGTCTGCAAGCTGAAGTCAACTTCATTAATGGAAGAGCACTACATTTAAGATGCTGAGCAGATTATCCTCTTGGACCTTTTCACTTTCTTTTATGTTAGTGAACTGTACAGTGTTGCAGTTTATGCAAATTCAGTGGCTCTATGCCATTTCACTTTAAAGCTTTTCAAAGGTATTGCATTACTTAAAGGCAAGTTGAACTACAAATGAGGCCCAGCCTAGAGAACTGATTGAAAAGCAGTGCAGATAAACCCAGACATTCAGGGTTTAATGTAATAAGAACAAATGACCTAGCATGTTTGATTCCAATTGATATTCCATTTAAGTTATGTTTGTACTGTTATATATTACTAATGAGAGTAGAAATGTATTGTTCCAATTCACTTTCTTTTCATAGAAGCTGATACAAGAATTTCTTTTTAGTAGTTGGTCTCCAAGCAAAGTTATAATAGGCTGGCTCTATCCCCTTATATGTTAATGATCATTATGCATCTCATCAATCATATACCAGATTCCTCCCAAACTTCTATATACTGACATACTGTTACCTAGAATTATAGGATTTACTATATGCTAGGCTCACTTGTGTTCCTCTTTCTTTTCATTCATGAATAATTCTAATCTTATACATCATATGATAATCTTGCAAAGTCTTAATACTACTGGGTCACTTCACTGACATGACAATGAAGTGAAGTGGAGAAGGACCGTTAACAACCTGAACAAAGACAAAATAGCGAACATGCTCATGCTGACAAGCCATACAATTTTTAAAAGAACCTAAGTGACAGAGGAGTCTAAGTCCATTTTCAAAAGTGCCTTAGGAACTTAGGAGCCTAACTTCCATTGAAAAAAGCCCATTGGGATAGATCTTTAAAGGTATTCAGGCATTGAATTGAAATATGCAGATAGGAGTCTAGTAGGATTGAAATTAAAGGGAATTAAGCACCTAAGCAGTTTTGAAAATCCCATAGGGCTCCTATCTGTATCTTTAGGCACCCAAATGTCTTTACAAATTTGGCCCTGTGAGTCTAAGCCACTTATGAACAAGGGATTTAAGATGTCTAGGATGAGCTGTGGGGAAGAGGAAGGGTAAATATGTATCCTATGATTAGAGATTTCATTGAGTAGGTTAGGAGTTAGGGTGAGGTTGATAAAAAAAACTTCTTAATTAAAAAGAAAGGAAAAGGTCAGGATTAATCACAGTTTAGTCTTAATGGTGTAAACCATGCAGGACTAGAGAATAGGATGTTAAACCCAGAGATATGGCATGGGAGATATTTAAATGGTATCAGCTGCACCCAAGAGGACACAAGTATGAAAACATTTAAAAATATTTTCAAAGCACCCATCAAACCAGGTACTGTTAAAATAAAATTGACTTTGGTTATGCAGCTCCTTGTCAAATTATGCTCATAATTGTTTAATGTAAACTACATTAAAGAAATGTTGAGGTCTTAATATGACAATAAAACCCAGGAAATCTATTAAAACTTGCAACTTTTACTTTAACCTTGAACATTATGCACAGCTGTAGGAACAAAAAAGACCTAAAAGGAATTAAAAGTTTTAGGTGCATGAGGAAAGGATTGGGCACATTACATAGGATCTAAAAAAACACTACTCCAAGACTCCTAAGGAGAGAAAGGATGGTCTTGTGGTTAAGGCGTGGGTCTGAGTGTCAAGAAATGTCTTGATTCTGCCACAGACTCCTTGTGTGATCTTGGGGAAGTAAGTGGCTCAACCTTTCCATTCTTCTATTTCCCCATCTGTAAAATGGGGCTATCTCTTCCCTAGCTCAGGGGTTCCCAATTTTTTTTTCCTTGAGGCCCACCTGTGCAGCTGCATCAGGCACTGTGGCCCACTATTAACACTTATTAAGGAAATTGTTAATTTTAATTTTTACATACATATAAACTGTATATAAACTGTAATAAACAATGTATATGTTTCCTTTTCATTGTAATGGAAACAATTCTAATCTTAGAAATCCCTAGCAATATGCACTCAGAGAAATGCCTCAAGATCTTTGAAACCAAACAGTTTTAGTAAAACTACACTTTAAAAAAACGTTGAGAGCAAAATGTGGCATTCAAACAAGGAAAACACAGTTGTGTATAAAACTGAACAAGATTACATGAGTCACATGGAGTTAAATATTTACTAAGAACTTGACTGGAGAATGCAGTTGCACCAGGAGATCACCCGGGACTGAGTCGCAGTCCACTGGCCACAGCCCGAAGTTTGGTAACCACTGTCCTAGCTCATGTGGGGTTCTAAGACAATACTTTAAATATAAGCACAAGGTTAAAATGTGAACTTTAGTTATGGATTTTGTTCGTTTTTTCTCGCAAGCGTAATGTAATTTTAAAGTGTAGTTTTAATAATGTGGTGACTTTTTTTTTCTTTTTACGAGAAGAACATAGTTTTGCAGGATTAAAAAAAAGCATTAATTTTAGCTACACTTGTTTAAGTTGCTATTCTGTTTCCATCCAGATGAAATTTACTTGTTCGTGTGTTTGCCCCAACAGTGCTGCCTGGTAGTAGGCTATTTTTAAATTCAGTATTCTCTAAGCAAAAAGACCTGTTTCCTTACAGTAGTTTGCAAGTTGTTCTACTCTATGGAGTAATGTTACATCTAATGGGCTAAAACCAACTCCTGGTTGGTGGCTATTTAAAGAGATGCTGCTCTTTAAATAGCAAAATTTAAATTTGAAGTGCAAAGGTATAATTATAATCTAATACTTTTTTAAAAAATATAATACGAGTGTTGCAGGTCATTCCTTTGTCACTGTAACTGTGTGTGTGTGATGCTTACCTTTCATGATATTAAAATGCAGCTGACCAGAGTGATACTTTTAAATATTGCAATACAATCTTTTTCATAAGAGTCAGAAATTAATACATGTGACTGAGTTCTCTTTGAATTTATGAAGAATAAATCTTAGATCAACTCATTTGGATTTATATTCTACTAAATGAGCAGTAGTTTTGTATTCTAGCAGCCTTTTAGATACCAGTCAGATTTCAAAATGTTCCAGAATAAACTTTGAGCCATTTGAAAGTATGTATTTTAAATTATACTTATTACCCAAAGTCAATATCAAATTAATTTACACACTAAAAGTCATTACCGAAATATCCTGTATAATAAATAGATGTTTGCGGATTTCAGGATTAAATGGAACTGCACATATATATATATATAATATTACTAGCTATTTTAAATGAATCAGCATTTTGGAGATACTGAAAAGTGTCAGGTTTAAGTTTAAGGCTAAAGTTTAGGTTTACGTTTAAGTTTAAACTACCTAGAAATCCTAAAATAAAACATTAGATATAACCTCAATATCAGAAAATAAATTGCATTTAATTCTGATAGGTTTCCCCTCACAGACCCAAATATGCTCACTGTGACAAACTAATAGTAAATAATATTGGAGCAAATTCTATTTTCTATTATATATGTGCAAACTCAGTTACTTCATTGAGGTTGCCTTGGTGTAGCTGAAAGTAGAAGTTAGCTCATTTAACCTACTTTAAAGTATCATCTTCTAGGAAATATTAAATTTGCTTCAGTAAAAGAACAGCTAATAAAGTAATAAAAATATCCAGTAAAACAATCTTTGAAAAAAGGAAAAGCTATTTTCCCATCATATATGTCTTCCTTTGCATTTTAGAAAATACCATGGTTACAAATATTAATTTAAAATACTTTGTTCTGTTCAAATTTTAAGACCACACTTTTCACTATGGTATCTGACTCTTTTATGCATAATTCTTAGATTTTTCTCTAAGATGATATTATGAGTTGCCAGAACATGCTACTTAGCTACCTCATGTGGTTGTGTGACCGTATTTGGAGCTAAGCAAAAATAGTAATTTTTTTTCAGTGATATGTCACTGTACATTTTCCACTATTTCATATCATATTCACAATTTTACACATTTCAAATCTTTTATGAAAGTATCAAGACAGCTATCTTGGGCAATTTGATTCATGGAGAGAAGACAAATAAGAAAACAAAAAATAAACCATGGAGACACACATGAATGTATAGTATTATATACACAATCATACACCTGGCAAACAGGGTTAAAAGAAGCCTGGGACATATTGTTCTCTGATTTCAGTACCACAAGCAGTACAAGTATCTGCATCAGATCTTCTTTGTCAGATTCCCTACCTCATGGTCTGATCAGGACAGATCATCAGGAGCACTGAGTCAACTGCAAGAGAGAATGGAAGCACATGATGGTCCAAATGAGAATTGTCTCCTGTTGCTGTGGGACTGCTCTCACTCAGTATGGCCATGCCCTGCTGGAGAACCACGAGAAAGCCCTGGATTACTAGGAGTGAGATTCCTTGTAAGTGAGGGCAAAATTGTGATATTTGACACTAGTTCCTCCCACATGCCCCTTAGATGGCTCTCTAAACATGTAAAGAGAGAAATCATTCATCTTCATTCAGTTCTGATTCCTCCCTGTACTCTTTAAAGGCTTTCTCAACCATCTAAAACATATAATTTTTAAAAGAGTCTTAGTTTAGTACCTCACCAATACTTTTCTAGGCCTTTAGCTCCTGATGCTTCATCACCAGTCTAAGGCGCCCTGCCAAAGGAGGCTGGAAGATGTGCCAGTTCTCAATGATAGCTACATTCTCTGCATACTGTATTTGTGCCCAGCATAACAACTGAATTGTGGCCATCCAAAGAATCTACATATGACACATGACCCACTGATTGGCACGCAGCTCCCCATTATTGTTGAAAATAAAACAAAGAGAAACATTACAGAATTATATGCAGAAAAAAGTAGAATTTTCTGTACCTTAATACTATAGGCAGGCTTGAAAATCTAGTATGGTTCAGTGGTACGTGTGACATCACCATCAGGATTCCAGCTGTGACATCTCAGTGGATGAGGGCTTCTGAGGAGTTTGTGACCTACAGAATGAACCTATGAGCGATAGCAGTATGCAGAATGTTTAAGTGGAACATTCAGCACATAACCTTTAGAGTTGTTACTTTTGAATATGCTTGAGTTCTTTGTAATTTCTCTCTCCTCTCCAACCCCTCCTTCATGTTTCAAAAGACACACCTTGGAATGACTGGACACCTACATTATACTATGATCTGAAAGAAAAAACAAACTACGTAATTCAGAATGTACAGTTGCAAGCCAAATTGTTTTTTTCTTTTGTTTTATATTTATTTCCAGTTTTATTTCACTTTGATTCCTGGTGCTGGAGCTTTCAAGAAAAAACAAAAACAAAACCACACCAATATCTCTAGACTGGAGATAAAATCCACAGGAGTTGGCAACACTGTTTCTGTGTGAGTGCTCTGGTTGCATTAAAGGACTGTTTCAGACTACAAGGTCTTACCTCTGTCATCCAGGTATCACTGATGCTATTTCATGCTGAAGGGAAGATGGTGGCTAGTTTGTCAACCAGTGGCTTTTCCACTTAAATTTATAGAAAAAGTAGTTGATCCCAAAATATTGCACTTTACAAAATAGGTATGAAGGGGAACAAAGTAGAGAAGATAGAGGCTGTTATTTCATGTGGCATGTAGCCTTCCCATACTGTGCAAGTCTCATTTTTTTCAGGAAGGGGCAAAGGAGTTGTTATAGGAGGCAGCTGTTTAGAAGTATTGCAGAGTAGGTGCCTTCCCTGGCTGCAGACCTCTTAAATGTCTGTAGGAAAAAGTCTGTGAACTCCCTCTGCTCTTCCAAGTTCTAGTGATCCCCAGTGCAACACATCCTACTATTCTCTGGTAACTATGGAGGACCAGGAGCTCTATAACCATAAGAGTGGACTTACTGGGTCAGACCAATGGTCCATCTAGCCCACTATCCTGTCTTCCAACAGTGGCCAATGCCAGGTGCTTCAAAGGAAATGAACAGAACTGGGCAATTATTGAATGAAACATCCTGTGTTGTCCACTCCCAGCTTCTGGTAGTCAGAGACTAGGGACGCTCAGAGAACTGGGGTCGCATCCCTGACCATCTTGATTAATACCCATTGATGGACCTGTCCTCCATTAACTTATCTAATTCTTTTTTAAACCCAGTTATATTTTGGCCTTCACAGCATCCTCTGGCAATGAGTTCCACAGGTTGACTGTGTGTTGTATGAAGAAATACTTGATTTTGTTTGTTTTAAACCTATTGCCTATTAATTTCATTGCATGACCCCTGGTTCTTGTGTTATGTGAAGGAGTAAATAAGACTTCCTTATTCACTTTCTCCACACCAGTCATGATTTTATAAACCTCTATCATATCCCTCCTTAGTTGTCTCTTTTCTGAGCTGAACAGGCCAACTCTTTTTAATCTCTTAACATATGGAAGGCATTCCATAGACTTAATCATTTTTGGTGCTCTTCTCTATATCTTTTCCAAATCTAATATACACTTTTTAGATGGGGCAACCAGAACTGTACACAGTATTAAAGGTATGGGTGTAACAATGGATTTATATAGGGTCATAATGATATTTATTATCTTATTATCTATCCCTTTCCTAATTGTTCCTAACGTTCTGTTCGCTTTTTTGACTGCAGCTGCACATTGAGCGGGTGATTTCAGAGAACTACCCACAATGACTCCGAGATCTCTTTCTTTAATGGTAGCAGCTAATTTGGGTGCCAACATATGGGATGTATGGTTAGGATTATATTTCACAATGTGCATTACTTTGCATTTATCAACACTGAATTTCATCTGTCATTTTGTTGCCCACTTACCCAGTTTTGTGAGATCCCTTTGTAGCTCTTCACAGTCTGCTGTGGACTTAACTTTCTTGAATAATTTTGTGTCATCTGCAAATTTTGACACCTCACTGTTTACCTCTTTTTCCACATCACTTATGAATATGCTGAACAGTACTGATCCTAATAGAGATGCCTGGGGAACATCATTATTTACCTCTTTCCATTCTGAAAACTGACCATTTATTCCCATCCTTCTTTCCTGTTTTTTAACCAGCTACTGATCCTTGAGGGAATCTTTCTTTCTTATCCCAGGACTGCTTCTTTCTTATCCCAGGACTGCTTTTTTTTTTTTTTTTTTTTTTGCTTAGGAGCCTTTATTGAGTTACCATGTTAAAAGTTTTCTGAAAGTCCAGGTACACTATCCACTGAATCTCCCTTGTCCCCACACTTGTTGACCCCCTCACAGAATTTTGATAGATTGGTAAGGGATGATTTGCCTTTACAAAAACTGTGTTGACTCTTCCCCCAACAAATCATGTTCATCTATGTGTCTGATAGTTCTGTTCTTTACTGTAGTTTCAACCAGTTTGCTTGGTACTGAAGTTTGGCTTACTGACCCATAATGACCAGGATCATTTGTGAAGCCTCTTTTAAAAATTGGTGTCACAGTATCTATCCTCCAGTCGTCAGGAGGATAGTTAATGCAATCCAATTCTACCACTCCACAGGGTAGCTGCCTGGGCATAAAGCCAGTATCAACCTAGGCTAAATCTGGTCCATTATATCTACAGTGTCATCCTGCTGTCCTGAATATTTTTTCCTTGGGAAAAAAATAGTCAAAAGTTTGAAAACCTCTGGTCTTCTATTAACAAGCAAAAATGTGATTCAGTGTACCACTTGGCTATTATAGGTCCCTCAGCACACATGCTGAATCAGGTAATTTGCCATATCCAATTCTGCATATGACTCTGAACATACATTAGGGTTGGATCTATGAAATCATTAATTGAATTACCTTCTGGATGTGACAAGTGATGTATTAGTCTGTGCTCCCCTTGCGATTTCTGAGGCATTAAGCCTAATGGGGATAATCAAATGTATGGAGACAGATTTGAGCCAAGGCTTTTCTGCTCTACATAATTTATGCTGATCAACTTCTCCTAGTTGCAATGCTGACTTAAGACTATTTTTTCCTATTTAAAAAGAACAAGAACAATATGAATTTACTTTTCACCTTATTCTGAACTTCTAAAATGTCACTGTAAGATTGAAATAGTTTTATTAAAGGATCCTAGTATAATCAGTGACTTTAGCTTAATTACATGACTTTACTATGCTGTGCTGTGTATTCTTGTTCACTGTACGTTGAATTGCTTCCCAAAGTATACTCCTCATTTTACCATTCAGATTTATATGTTTTTTTAGTCCAACTGTAGTAACTATCAATAGTAGCTTTTCTACGGCTCTCTTTTCAGTAGAGATCCACAAAGTTGAAAGCTAATCTGTTTCCAACATTCCCCAGAGTCCTTGGGGATTGCATTTAGGTTTTGGGGTTCGGTCTGTGACAGTGTTATGGGCAGCCATTAAGCTTGGCCCCGATCTAAACTTAACCAAAGTTCAGTGTATTCAGATTTGGAATTTAGGTTCTGGATCATCTGTATTTTAAAGTACAAAAGTCCAATTTTTACTTTTCTACTGACAGTGCTTGCATTGCTTTGCAACCAGTTCACTGTCTGTCTAGGGAAGCATATCTTGTCTAAAAAGGTGTGATGTATTTAAGGTCAGTTCTGGATCTATTTTCTGGCAGGCACAGATGAAACCTATGTTGCACATCTGCTTAATCTCTGGTTTGTAGTGCATCCATGTTATACCTGTATAAGAAGTGCATAACTGTATTCCAAAGATTTTAACTTTCTAATATATCTGTGAACTATTCTTTATGTATGACAAGACAATAGGTATTCTGAATACTAGTATATTTCAAGTATTCTGTAAATTCTGCATAATGAATTTAGGTAAAATATTCAACAAAGAAAATGTAGCAATTAGTTGAACTTTTCTAATCATCTCTGTGTTTGCTTAAGGAGATATTTACTTATGAGGAGGCCTTTCCATTAATTTCTACTTGGATATGCTTTATTATTCAATTGATATGTATTCTCCTTTGTCACCAGAATTTTGGGGCATTTAACTTATTCCTCAGTTTTCTAGAATACTGTAGTTTTTACCAGATTTGGTCTTGCAGCAGTTTATAGTTTATATGCTCCAGCCTCAGTAATTTCAAAAATATGCTTCTATTTTAATGATTTGTATTTTTCTGAAACACATACAATGATTCTGTAAGAAACTGTGTGTATTTTTATGAGGCAGATGCTAACTTCATCAGGACATAATACAATACAATAAGCAATTAATGGCAATACAGGCCATACAAAAGCACACATACATGCACCAGGGCTTTTTCCATTGTAATATGATCCTTAATTTTGTTGTAAAAAAGCAACTTATAGGGGTTATATTCTCCATGTGACATCTAGTCCCACTTAGATGAATCTGTGCTTGACTCAGGTGTCTACATTATTTTGTTCTGAATGTGGATTTTGCCACAGTGGTCACTGCCATTTCACCTTGAGACAGGATTGCTGTAATCCCCTCTGTGATACATGAAGAGGGGGAGGGGAGTAGCTCCCTTTAATGGACACCCAGTGATAACTGATACAGTTAGCTGTAAAATTCCTCTTGGTCTGTTCTCTTCTTGCTGTAAAGGGTTAACAAGCCCACAGGTAAATGAAAAGGAAGTGGGCACCTGACCAAAAGAGCAAATGAGAAGTTAGAGCTTTTTAAAATTGGGAAAAAACTTTCCCTTTGTCTGTTGTTCTCTCTGGGCTGCAGGGACACGGAGCAGCAATGCTATAAGCAGAAAAACTGTGTAAGGTTTGAACCAGGTATGAAAAAGTATCTTCCATACCTAGAAGAAATAATTTGAATAGGGAATGTTTAGTTAAACACTATTAGGTTTATTTCTAATTTTGGCTTGTGGATCTCCTGTGTGCTAACCCCAGATGCTTTTGTTTGCTTGTAACCTTTAAGCTGAACCCCAAGAAAGATATTTTAGGTGCTTAATTTTTGTAATTGTTTCTTTTAAGATCTAGCAAAAAGCCTAAGATGTATTTTCTTTCTTTTTCTTTTTAATAAAATGTACCTTTTTTAGGAACAGGATTGGATTTTTGGCTGCCGAAGAGGTTTGTGCAGATGCTGTATGATTAGATGGGGGCAACATCTGATTTCCTTTGTTTTCTTTCTCAGCTCTTCCCTGGAGTGGGGGTGAAAGGGCTTGAGGGTATCTCACAGGAGGAATTCCCAAGTGCTCCTTCCTGGGTCCAAGGTTTTTTTTGTTTGTTTGTTTGGGTTTTTTTGCATTTGGGTGGTGGCAGCATTTACCAAGCCACAGTCAGAGAAAAGCTGTAACCGTGGGGGTTTAATACAAGCCTGGAGTGGCCAGTATTAATTTTTAAAATCCTTGCAGGCCCCCACTTCCTGCACTCGGAGTGACAGAGTGGGGATTCAGCCTGGACACCCTGTCCTGTTGTAATGCCCTTTCCTTTGGGATGAACCTTAACATCACTGGGAAACTTCAGCTTCTGCAGAATATGGGACCCCATTTGAGGAGCATTTCCTGAAGAAAATGCATAGTATATCTTCTGCTCTACAATCTGCACTAGATTTTTATTCAATTCCTGATGCAATTTATTGTATTGGTTATAGTCTTTTAAGATCTTAAGTGGTTGGGTCCTGCTTAACTCAGAGATCACTGCTCTCTTCTCATGATTCCATACCCTAGTTAAATCATAGAGTCACAGAAATGTAGGGCTAGAAGAGACCTTGAGGAGTTATCAAGTTCAATCTCTTGTGCCAAGGCAGGACCTAGTAAACTGAGACCATCCCTGACATGTGTTGTCTAACCTATTGTTAAAATCTTTCAATAATGGGGATTCCACAACCTCCCTTGGAAACCTGTTCCGGAGCTTAACTACCCTCATAGCTAGAAAGTTTTTCCTAATATCTAACCTAAATCTCCCTTGCTGCAGTTGAAGCCCATTACTTCTTGTCCTAGCTCCATAGAGAACAACTGATCACAGTCCTCATTATAGCAGCCCTTAACAGCCTTCAAATATGTTGTTAGGTCCTCCCTCAGTTAACTTTTCTCAACACTAAACCTGCCCAGATTTGTTAACTTTTCCTCATAGGTCAGATTTTCTAAACTTTTAATCATTTTTGATGCTCTCCTCTGGACTCTGTCCAATTTGTCCATATCTTTCCTAAAGTAGGACTCCCAGAAATGGGGACACTAATTCCAGTTTAGTCCCTACCAATGCTGACTAGAGAGTAACAATTACCTCCCATGTCTTACGTATGACACTCCTGTTAATACATCACAGAACAATATTAGCCTTTTTACAACTGTATCCCATTGTTGACTCATCATCAATTTGTGATCCATTATAACTTCCAGATCCCTTTCTTCACTGATACCACTTAGCCAATTATTCCCATTTGTAGTTGTGCATTTGATTTTTTTCTTCCAAGCTGCAGTAGTGTGCAGTTATCTTTACTGAATTTAATCTTATTGAACTGAGACCAATTCTCCAATTTGTTATGGTCATTTTGAATTCTAATCCTGTTCTCCAAAGTTCTAGAAACCCCACCCAGCTTGGTATCATCTGCAAATTGAATATGCATACTCACCACTTTATTATCAAATCCATTAATTAAAATGTTGAATAGTATCAGACCCAGGACTGATCCCTGTGAGATGCCACTAAATACATCCTCCCAGTTTGACAGTAAATCATTGATAATTACTCTCTGAGTATCATCTTTTAACCGGTTGTGCCACTTACCTTATAGTAATTTCTCCTAGACCACATTTCCCTAGTTTCTTTGGGAGAATGTCATGTTGGATTGTGTCAAAAGCCTTAGTATAATCAAGTTATATCACATTTATTGCTTCCCCTCTACCCATTATGCCAGTAACCCTGTCAAGGAAGGAAATTAGTGTAGTTTGTTCTTGACAAATCAATGCTGGTTATTCCTTATAATCATGATATCCTTTAGGTGCTTACAAATTGATTGTAATAATTTCTTCAGGTATCTTTCTAGTGAAGTTAAGCTGACTGGTCTAGAATTCCTTAGGTCCTCTTTGTTCCCAGTTTTAAAGACGGGTACTATGTTTGCCCTTCTTCAGGCATCTGGACCCTCACCCATCCTCTATGAGTTCAGATTTGCAACTAGTCCCTCCCGGTTGGTAAGAATGAAGGAGCTTGTGAAGGGTCTTAAAGCACGGAATTTACCATGAAGGGCCATGGACTTTGGAATTGGATTCCCACATCACATTGCCAAAGCCCAGATCTGTTGACCTTTTTTCAGGGCTTCTGGGAGGTTGGGAAAACTGAGAGACCTTTTTTTGTTTAGAATGCCAAGTGTTTTTGAGCTGTTGATTTCAGAAGCAACTTTGTTTGAGGGACATTTGGTCCTATTTGTAATTTCTTTCTGCTATTCTCTATGGCACCCTATTCTTATAACAGCTTAAGCATGAGTGTATGTGCCCTGAACATAAGATTCAGTCCATTTTTAAAAAACATAATTGAATAAATAATGTAGGTCTCAGAAACCTGGATTTGCCTTTGTTTTTAAGAGGCTGATAGATGTCTCCCTTGGTAGTCTTCTGTTCTCCAAGATGTGTGTACCTACAGAAATTCACAACCTCCTCATTTGCCTTATAAGACCTCCCATTCAGGGGATGTGATTTGATCAAAAGTGAGTTAGAAACAGCACACAACCAGCCTGGATTATATCACTATCAAAAATCAGATCTTGAGGTGGAAAAGTTACTGCTGACCAGACAGAACAACTTGCCACCTTCTGCATCCACTCTAATGTCCACTAATTCAGGAATATCAAGTAATTTTGAGAAATTATGTGCTATGGAATAGAAATTGCATATCTAAAATGCATGCTGGGATTGCTGCATTTTGTGGCACATATTGATTTGGTGTGACATGGTGCACACATACTTTCTTGGTTCTAGTATGCAATGTCACTCTTACATATATTTCGGGGTATGCAAAAGTTGCCTGCTGGGGGAGTGCCAGTTTTTCAGTTACCCTCCTGACCATTCTCCCTAATCAGCCCATCATACCAGCAGTCACCATAGCACTCAGGTTTAGTGCTGTAAGAGTGCTGAACACATCTAATCATAAAGCAGGCAGATGCTATGGCAAGCTTTCCCATTCACAAAGCTCTGTTAATATGAAATATCAAATTCTGCAGCTCCTCTGCTATTTCATCCTTCATGTAAAAGTACTTTCAGGCCAAAATCTGCCCTTTAGATGTTACATACAAGTTCCATAGCTCTGACTTAAGTATGTAAGTATTTCATGAACCTAGGTGTGATTAAATTACTCAGTATTATAACCTTTGGAAGAGTAAGATGAGCTCCTGCTTATACTACAAAACTCAAATATGGCCATGAGAACACATATCTTTCACTCCTTATTAAATTAGATCCAGCTGCTGCCCTTTGGAAGAGGAAAAAGCTGAATACTTCTGAAAAGCTTTGCTTACTCTCAGTAATATATCATCCTTGACTACTGCATTCAGAACTCCCAGTGATGTCTATCAAGACCAGTATATACACCTGTAACAGTAGCAGAATTATACCAAAAGATGATGCTCTTTCACAAAGGCAAATATGGAAGGAATTTGTAGATTTGCATTTCAAAAAACAAATACTTAAACCATTCCTAAGGCTAGACTTCAGCATTTGTTCTGGTCTCAAAGCTCCTACACTCCCCTTAAATATAAACTGATCATTTTAGTCTTTTCACAGACTTACAGTTTCCCCTCCAGATCCACCATTTTCTAATAGTGTAATACATTTTAGTGTTGATTTCAATTTAATTTTACCCACATTTAGCTCCCCTCTTGTGGAGGAGACTTCAAGTACACATGCTGAAGATACATGGATATACCATCTCTGCTTTTTCAATAGGATGACAGTGTACTATTGGATCCTCAAATATTACTTATTGGATTACTGTAGTGTTTAGAGACATCAGTCAAGATTGGAGTCCTGTTGTGCTAGGTGCTGCACATATACATAGGAAAAGGCTATTCCTGCTCCAAAGGTCTTACAATCTAAATAGAAATCCAAATCTAAACAGAAAAAGGATGGGGGAGAGGAATATTAATTGTCCAATTTTACGCACCAGGAACTGAGAAAGTGAGTGACTTGCTGAAGGTCACATGTGAAGTCTTTGACAGAGAGAAGCGCTGAACCCAGTGCTCATAGGTCTCAGTTCAGTTGTAAACACAAGACCATCTTCTTTCATTCAGTTAGTTATAGAGGCTGTAGCCTGATCTGTAGATTAAGAATAAAAAATCCCTGTTATCACTTTGAGGGTTGACAGGTTTTTGTCCCAAGATCAGGCCCAGTATTATTAAAAAAATATTGCATAGTTAGGAACCCTGATGTGCAAAACTGCAACACTCACACTATAGGAACTCCTTTATATTTACAATAATTAATTTATTCATACATTTAGCAAAGTCACACACACTCTAACTCAGTAAGGTAGAAAGAGATAATACAGAAAGTACATCTCAACATCCATATGCACACCATCCCTTGCAGAACAACCTGAAATGTTAGCCATTATTTTCCTCATCATCATCATCTTCCTCATCTTCACCAGTAGCCATCATTCGGGGCCCACCCAAGGGCTACATTTCTCTCCCCTGCTCCCCTGGGATGCCACTTTTATAATATGTTATACTGACATTACCATGTCTAATGCATATTTAATAGGAATTTCTCCTCCCTTCCTTATTTGTATTTCCTCCCCTTACCAATGTTAAGGTGTCCTCCTTCTATAGGTTAGTGTATTTACAATTTCACCCCATTATCATATATATCAATTTGTTGCCATGGCACTCTTGCAGTCGGATGTTTCATCCAGAATCTCTAGAAGCTGATGTCAGTTAATGCTCTCAGGATTTTTCATTATGGAAAAAAAATCCCCCTATGCTGTACTTCCAGTTCCCCCAAATTTATGAATTATCTAAGTTTATCTATGCCAAAGTTCATAGGCATCAAGCCTCATGCTAACTGCTGAAGCCAATGTCTTACAGGATACAAGCCTGTAGGTTCCTTGTATTACTGCTGAATATAATAAAACAGAATATAATGGAAAGCAGAATATAATAGAGGTAAGATTGCCCACTGGGCTATAAGCCAGCTAACAACCATTTACATATATAAACAAAGCCAAATTTCAGACATTCAGATTCCAGAGATGGCACTACTATGTGATCAGCTTCTAGAATATGTTCTCAGTGGACATATGTTCTTTTTTCTTCCAAAATGAAAAAGACTAAAAATTCTTAATTGTGACTTTGATTAATAGACTGAATTTTTATTAACCCCTAAAATTTAACAAGAGTGTGATTAAAAAAATGACTAGCAACAATGAGATTAAAATTCATCCAACCCCCTTCAGATTGATAGGGATTATCTACGGAAACAGGAGATGGACTAGGGATGCATCAGCTTCCTTTAATTCAGCTAGGGGGCTATTGGATGCCTGTTTTGCCCTGAGGAACACTGAGATTGCACCAATACTTGGAGAAAGAGGTGTGATTGAAGCAGCTCGTGTAGATATACTCACTCTATCTCTCATCAACTAGTACACTAAAATAGTATTATAGCCACAGCAACATAAATTCCAAGTCCAGAAGAGACCATTGTGCTCATTTAGTCTGCCTTTTTCCATAACCTAGAACTTCCCAACAATAATTCCTAGAGCATATCTTTTAGAAAAAGTCCAGTCTTGATTTAAAAATTGTTAGTGATGATGAAGCCACCACAACCCTTGATAAACTGTTACAATAGTTAATTTCTTTTAAAATTGTACCCCTAATTTCCAGTCTGAATTTGTCTAACTTCAACTTCCAGTCATTGGATCACTGGTTAGGTGGTGGCAAACAGCAATGTAAGAACAAACGCTGTGCATACATGGACCCTGTACATATTTAATCAGGGGTGGCGAGTCCATGCCATCACTCACCAATACCCATGCTACTGTAGCTACAATACTGTTTCTCGGGCATTAGCTCTTTGAGAGTGAGCACAAGTATGTCTTCAGGAGCTGGGAATCGCACCCCCAGCTCCAAGTGTAGACATGCCCTAAGTGGGAGAAGACAGGATTGTAGTGGTCATATCACAATCTGCCAATTCCCTATTGGTGGTCAGCATGGCAACTAGGTAGGCATGCACACTCCCCACCTGCTTAGCCTGGCAATTTTAAAGGCATGTATGCAGCAGCGATGCAGCCTTCTTTTGTCCTGCCCCTTCCCTTAAGGTTTTGTTAAGGGACTAGGATTAAAATCATCCTAACTAAGTACAAGGATGCTAATCATCAGGATTCAGGATAGAGTGGATAGTGAGTAATACATGTCACTGTCTCTAATCTAAGGTTTTACAGATGCTTTCTTGTGATGCTTTGGATTTTTCTTTTTGTGTCATAACGTACCCTTTGTCAGCTTCTTTAGACCACAGGTAAGAGAGGGATTCCAAAAAGTTTTGCCATGTGAGATGAGGGCTTATGCTGTCAGTACAACAACTAGTCTGCTTTCATAATATACGTAAACATTTGGGCAGTTGATCCCTGGTGCACTTTATTATACCAGGCGTGGCTTTAGTTTCTTTCAGGTTATAGGTCTGGAGACTAGGGCAGGCCCTCCGTTGCATTTCTGAGATTTAGCTTTCATAGGCTTCTTGTTACTAGCCATTAATTGTTCATCGTTTCTTGGCCATAATAAAGCTGCAACCAGTTTTAGTATTTTTTTTTCTCTAAATAAGTATGTTGATATCTTCCTTCCAACAAACTAGCAGCAAGGTAGTTATGTGCAGTTTGTCAAGTCAGAGCTCAGAAGGATTCAAATGATATGGTATAGAGTTTTTTAGAGCAGTAACAAGTAAAATACTTTTAAAGAGATTAACTAGGGCCTCATCTAATACAGTATTACCGGAAGAGAATTCTTCCAAAATAAGAGATCCAGAATCCATCATGAACATAAGAATGGTCATACTGGGTGAGACCAAAGGTCCTTCAAGCCAAGTATCCTGTGTTCCGACAGTGGCCAGTACCAGATACTTCAGTGGGAATGAACAGAACAAGGCAATTTATCCAGTGATCTATGACCTGTCATCCAGTCCCAGCTTCTGGCAGTCAGTGGTTTAGGGACACTTAGAGCATGGGTATGCATCTTCACTAATAACAATTAGACCTATCCTGCAAGAATTTACCTAATTCTTTTTGAAGCCACTTAGCCACTTATATTTTGGTCTTCACAACATCCCCTAGCAATGAATTCCACAGGTTGACTGTGCATGGTGTGAAGAACTGCTTCCTTATGTTTGTTTTAACCCCACTGCCTATTAATTCCATTGGGTGATCCCTGATTCTTACGTTGTGGGAATAAGTAAATAAGACTTCCTTATTCACATTTGCCACACCATTCATAATTTTATAGACATCTATGACATCCCCTCTTAGTTGTCTCTTTTCTAAAACGAATAGTCCCAGTCCTTTTAATCTCTCCTCATATGGAAGCTGCTCCATCCCTCTGATCTTTTTTTTTTGCCGTTCTCTTCATCTTTTCCAGTTCATATCTATCAATTTATCTATCTATCTATTTGATATAGATATATAGATGGGACAACCTGAATGACTTCCCTGCACCAAAAGCAGGGGGGCCATTGTCCAGGCTTGCTGGAGGAAGACAGTAGTGCTTTATGGCAAGCGTGGGGCAAAGAGGGAGAGAACAGAGTTCAGAAACTGCTGCAAATAGGTGATGTTGGTCTGCTTTGCAGCACTGACTCACCCCCTTGGAAGATGCGTGGAAGGCTTTAAAGATGCAAGCTCTGGCGTTGGAAACCTCTTTCTCCATGCAGCAGGCAAGCACCCACCCTCCCTCCCCTTAAGGTGTGATTATCAGGTGGGTTTGAACCTGCTGTGGACATTGTGGTAGTCACTCCTTTTTAAGGGGTCTGGAAGGAATTTTTCCCCTCACCACCATATTGGCTTCGGTGGAGTGGGTTTTTTTCACCTTCCCCGCAGCGGGTATTAGGGAGGACCTATTATACTGAGCACAAAAGTGTGGTAGGCTATATGTCACAACTTACTTGGTAAGTGTGGGGCGGATGTCCAGTCCTGGTTCTCCATTGGGAAGGCATCCAGTGACCAGATAAATGGCCTGGTAAAGGACTTAAAAAGGTGGTGCTGGTTAAATGAACAAAACGGTGAGGGGTTGGGCTCCTATGGTTGGAATCGAATGGAGCCAAACCCTCTTTCTTGTAGCCCACCTTACCCCTCCTACAAGGGGGTGTGGATGGTAAGGTCCCAACAATGGATTTGCTGGTGGGACCTGGATGGAAAAAGAGGGGGAGCTGGTGGAAGCCGCATTCCCAGTTAATTACAAAACAAATAGGGTTTACGTTCACTGTACACTTTTTTCTGCCAGGTAGTCCCAGACATCTAATAATAAAGTTGCAGCCTGATTAAATCCATATCAAGTGTCTCCTGTCCTTCTTTTGGTATAGCTGGACAACTGCACACAGTATTCAACAGTACTCAAGGTCTGGGCATACAATGGATTTATATAATGGCATTATGATATTTTCTGTCTTATTATCTATTTCTTTTCTATTGGTTCCTAAAATTCTGTTAGCTTTTTTGACTGTCACTGCACATTGATGGGATGGTTTCAAAGAACTATCCAAGATGACTAAGTGAGAAACTCATAGATGAGAATTGACATTGTAGCAGTCCACATTATTAAGTGACACATTTCTAAATTCGAATTTCTATGATAACCTCAATAGCATATACTTGAATAAAAATGTGTTGCATTTTTTATGGAAACAGAGGCAGATAACATATTTGTTTAATACTCTCTTTTTTGCAGATGCTCCAACATTTGTGTCAAATCAAACCTTGTATTATTCTTGGGAAGGCAATCCTATCAATATAAGTTGTGAAGTACTATCTAATCCTATAGCTTCAGTTCACTGGAGAAGAGGAAAATTGGTTTTACCGGCAAAAAATACTACCCATTTAAAGACTTACAGTGCAGGAAGAAAGCTGATATTAGAGGTAAGGCTTTAAATGTAAATTAGCACATTACATTTATCAGTGTGGAGTCATTTAATTTCTTCACCGGTCAGAAATTATTACTGGGGTTGTATAAAACATTTGCGGATCAGCTCTGTGATGTAATGAAGAAGTTTCAGGGGGAAAAAAAATCTTATGAGCTATTTATCTCCATATTACTTGTGATCAGCTAGAAAGAAGTCCTTGGTTCTAATTAATTGTCTTGCCTTCAGTTCACCACTCTCAGTGAACATTAATATAACCTGAGTTTTTTGCAAAGTAGTAAATAAAACATGAAGATTTAAAAAATAGTAAAACTGATTCAGTAGATTGATATTATCAATGATTTAGTGCCTGCATGAAAAGATTTTGTCCATTTCAGTCCAGCTCAAAGCAGACAGGTATATGCAATACAAAACTAATTGTCTTTCTTGTTGTAAGTCTCCATAACAAGACTGTTGTATAGAGACTAAAGTCCTTTCTTCTCTCTTAGAGCCAGTCCCAATAAGTCAGAAACAAGCTATGTTGTCTGGCACACATGAGGAAAAAGAAAATGCCAAGGATGTGATTTAATTAGGCCCCAACAATTTTATTAACTTAACTCATCTGAGAACTATCCTGCAATAACTCATACAGTGCAGGTCATGATTCCTTCCTTAATAATTTTCACCTGGGGCAGGACTGATGTCAGCCCCTCCCCACTCAACAGCTGGTCCCTAGCCCATTGCTTGGACTCCAGCACTCTCTTCTCATATGGGGGTTGAGGAGGTGGAGAAGAGGGGATGTTTCCTCACTGTACCAGACACTAGGAGTCCCAGTCCTGTTTCCCGCCTTTTTGAGGGAATGCCTTTCCCTAAATCCATTTCCAGTTCTGGTTTATCAGGGAAATGGACCCCAGTGAAGTTAGTAAATATGGAAATAAAGGTTATGTACTGGCATCCTAATGCACTACAACAATATACATCAAAAATATGTAAAATGAAAGGAATGAAGTAACACTGCTAACATGTACATTATTTCAAATAGGTATCTGATCTAGTTATTCTACTGAAGTTATAAAGACAGTAGAAAACAGTTAGGAAGTTTTAACATACATTTGGCTCATAGTTTCAGTAGGGCAGCTCCTGAAGCGTCAGAGAGAGTCTTCCTCAGAAGAGTGTTGTGAAGGTAAATTAATTAATATATATCAAGGGCTTTGGTGTCCTTGAATGAAAAGTACTCTAAAAGTGAAAAAGAATATTATCACTACTGGGGAGGGATAATTTCTCAGTATTACGTGTATAAAATTACACAAGACATAATGTTTTAGATCTTCCATTTGTGTGAGTAAAACAAATGTATTTTATATCTGATTGCTAATATATCTTTACATTAAATCTAATCCTAATGAGTTGCTTTGTTTCTAATTCTTTGATAATTTAGTGCTGAATAGATTGTGGGAAAGTTTCCTGTGTAATTTCAGCAAATCAGTGTAGTCTATAAAATACAATGCAGTGCTTACTGTTGACACATGTGCTTCTAAGTTGTCAGTGGGCCTTATCATGTTTCCCTTGAGGTCAGTGAAAACCCTGTCATTGATTTCATAGGGAGCAGGATAGTATCTGCTTACTATCATACAAACAAGATTTTAAGAGACTGTAAGAGAAAATGGGTTCAAAGTCACTGTGAATTTGACACAAACAAACACTACTGGCTAGCTAGCTATTCTGCGTCACTATCTTTAGACTGTCTTCTTTTAAATTGAGTTTGTAGTTATGTCACATGAAAAGGAGGTTCATAGACGAAGTTTGATTTTAAAGCATGAATCCACTGACTGTTTGCGGCTCCCAGGGCTGGCCCACAACATTTTGGCACCTGAGGCAGGGAGCTCAAATGATGCACCCATGCCCCCTCGCTTGGGCCAAAACTTTGAAAGGTCTCAGTTCTACCTTCTTCCTGTTCTACTCCTCTCTAGCACTTGGTTAAAGAATTCAACTTTGAATTGTTGTTTGGGGTCTCTTATGGGATTGTCCCATGCCTCAAAATCAACATGTCTTCTTCTTCGGTGACTCTTGTATTCTTGAATGAATGGGAAAATAGCTTCAGTGTGAAGATCCTCTGCTAACTTCTGTGCACTCTTCAGGACATTTTGAAATCCCTCATCTGACCGGTAAGACTGTAGGTATGACTTTGCTTTTTCCAGTTGTTCCATTGCTCCAAATATATCAAGGTCAACACCATGGAGTCTCTTGCTTACAACATTTATTTCAAACAGTATGTCATGCCACAACACTAAGTCACACAGAAATTTGAAGTTATGTATGTTTCTGGTTATTCCATTTCCCTCTGCCACTGTTCTCCCATGAACAGTTTCTGCCATAGCATTACCCTCCATAATAGCAACTATGGCATCATCTGTTTTCCCAATTTGGTGTTTGATAGGCTTGATCACCTTCACTCAACTTTCCCATCGTGTGGCACTCAGTGGTTTCAGTGTCAGAGAGGATGTTCCCAGATGTTGCTTCAAAATTTGCCATTGATGAGCTAATGCAGAGAAAAATACATAGATGCTTTGAATTACATCAAAAAATTCAGCAGCCTCACTCGAAGCTGATGCTGCATCACTAACCACCAAGTTCAATGAATGCAAACTACATGGGACAAAAAAACCTTGAGGGTTTAACTCTTGGATCCGTGTCTTCACTCCTCTGTTCTTTCCTCTCATGTTGGCACGATTATCGTAGCCCTGACCTCTCATGTCAGCTATCACAATTCCCATATTTTCTAGCTTTTTAAGAAACACATTTGTCATACCAGCTCCTGTAGTATCATCAATGTCAGTAAATTCTAGAAAATGCTCCCTGACAGTCACCATTGCAGGGACATTTTCACTAGGTTCTGTTGTTGTTACAAAACACACCATTAAAGTCATTTGTTCCATATGGCTGATGTCAGGTGTGCAGTCCAGAATAACAGAGTAATATCTTGCTGACTTCAGATCAGCCACAATCTTCTGTTTGACTTTTGTTGCCAGTAACTGTATGATCTCATTTTGAATTGTTTTTCCAAGGTAGTGGTGTGTGTACATTTCTTGGGTGGTGACTCTTCTTAGATGCTCCTTGAGTACAGCATCAAACTCAGCCATTAGCTCCACAATTTTAAGGAAATTTCCATTGTTTGGCACATACAGCTGTTCTGAAGTGCCACACCGTGCTAGGTTTTGGGTAGCAAGCATTCTCACAATGGCAATGAGCCTTTTCAGAACATTTTGCCAGTAAAAGGACTCTGATGCAATCTTCTCTTGACGCTGATCATCTATGGTGGCCTTTAACCTTAGTCTTATCTCAAGATCTTTCCACCTATGGAATGCTCCCTGGTGATTTGCTGCCTTCTCATGCCATGCCAGATTTCTAGCCAGATTTTTCCAGTCCTTTGTTCCTGTAGAACCCAATGTGGCTGGAACATTAGACTGGAAGAGTTTGCAAAAGAAACAGTTTGCAGCATTCTGGGGTTTTGAGTACATAAGCCACGGCCTCTCCACCTTGTCACCATTGTGGATGTCACGGGAGTAATGTGTCTATTTTCATTGTCTTTGGGGAACATGAAGTTTTTCACTTGCTGTGGCCCATGCAGCACAAGGAAGTCCCTCCAGCTACTGCACAAGTGGGTCCATAGTTCTGCATCATCTAGGCTTAAGGAACTAAACTCAGCAGCAGCTGTTTCTTGTGCCTCTGCCACACTCTTCTCTGATCTGCACTTTTCTTTAGGAATGTGCATGTTACATCCAGTTGAGATGGATGCTGCAGTAGTTGCCAGGTCACCTGGACTCTGACTAACTGGAAGATCAGGCATCTCCTCAACTCTCACATCCTCAATGGGGCTGGAAGGCTCACCATGAACATTTATGTCTGTGTATCTCAGGAGAGCTCCTTCCTGCTTACATAGTAAAGCTTCCTTTGCTTGCTTTCTTTTTCTGAATGCTGCCCCAGAGGGGTTTTCTTCTTTCACTCATGACTGCTGTTCTGTGCCAGCTATAGTGGCTCTCAACACTCAATTGAAGGGGAAAAATAAGCAGGCTGGTAGCAGGGCCTGAGTGAGGGAAGATATCAGTATCTTAAGGGCCCAACTGGGTCCTACTACTTCAGTTGACTGCCTATTCTACTCAAATGCGTTCAGGGAAGCAGCAGGAAACAGGAAGCTCCCTGAGAAGCTGGTGTTAATCTGTCCAGGCTCCTAGGGGTGCTAGAGATGTACATAAGAGGCTCCTTCTCCTCTCTCTCCCTGCAGCTCCTGCTGCTTTGTGTTATTCCCTCTCACCTTTTCTCTTGCCTGCCTGTTATGTCTCTTGTGCCCGCCTTCCTCCAACACAGCACTCCACCATCTCTGTGCATCTAGAGCAGAGAGAATACATATGCACCAGCAGCAGACCCAATTTTCTACACTCTGGGTCCTAGTGGTGCCCCACCACAGTCTGGCACCTGAGGCAATCGCCTCGGTTCGCCTCATGGTAAGGCCAGCCCTGGAGGCTCCTGAGCAGTGAGAACTCAAGTGTCACTGTGAGTGGGTGACTGAAAAATGCATCGTTGTGGTGTCTTAGAATATCGGTTTCTAAAAAAATGAGAGCTTCACAACTTAAAAATTAATGCCTGGAAAGAAATCCCTCCTGACTTTCCTTCTCATTTATTTACCTGCTTATTCTCCCTATTGGATCTTTCTTCCTTTCCAGTATATCAATAATGACAATGAATGATTGAAAAGTCCTTGAAGAGGTAATGAGAAATGTTCTGAATATGATATCTTGGGTTTAACAAATCTGTTTCTGGTGTACTGCAAAAATAAGTTAGTAATCAGGAAAATGTGCAATGGTTTACATAATGGTGACTATAAATTTGCCTGAATTCTGAATCTGAGTCCTTCATTCAGACAAAAATCCCATTAACACCAATGGGAGATTTGCTTAAAAGGGGAGGTCAGGATTGGGCCTCTACATTATCCGTAGGAGATAGAGAGAGATCATAAACCTCAATATTCATACAAATTGTAAGGTCACAACTTCTGTTAAAAAAATGACCACTAAGGAATGTCTATATGGAGAGTTAGTGTATAGCAAGCTGTGGTGTACATCTACAGTGCTCTAGTGCAGCGGTTCTCAAAACCGGTCCACCGCTTCTTCAGGGAAAGTCTCTGGCAGGCCGGGCTGGTTTGTTTACCAGCCACGTCCGCAGGTCTGGCCAATTGTGGCTCCCACTGGCCGCGGTTCACCGCTCCAGCCTGCAGGAAGCGGCACGGGCCGAGGGACGTGCTGGCCACCCTCCCCACAGCCCCCATTGACCTGAAACAGCGAACCGCGGCCACTGGAAGCCACGATCGGCCAAACCTGCGGACGCAGCAGGTAGACAAACTGGCCCAGCCCGCCAGGGGCTTTCCCTGAACAAACGGCAGACCAGCTTTAAGAATGACTCCTCTAGTGTGCTACATGCTAGCTGGCCATTTGGACACTGCTATCACACACTAAAAGTTCCATAGTGCTTTTTGACCCATTGATGTTTCAAACAACTGTAGATCAAAGTGCTCTGTGGAACTTTTAATGCCCAGTCGCTATGTCCACACTACAATTTATTATGTAACTGCTAGTATGCTGCAGATTTACACCCCAGCTTGCCATGCACTAACTCTCTATATGGACAAGTTCTAAGGATCCAGTGTTTTAAATCAGGGGTTCACAGGACATATTATTTGGTGGCCTCATAGTGCAGCCACCAACTGTTCCAGGTGGCCGCTCTCACACTTTTTCCTGAAGTACTTAATTAGCTGTAGGAAAAACAAATAAATATGCACAAATACATGTCCAAATCATTGTAATTGATTTAGTGCTAGCTAAGAATTCTGTTGTGAAAAGGCTGCTGCCTCACTACCCTGGGGCTGAACCCAAAGCCTGAGGCCACTCCTCCCCCCAGGGAAGGTGGAGACACTCACTGGCTGCCTGGTCCTCCCGCATTGTGCCCCAGGTGTCTCCATAGCAACCAATATCAAGGTGGTGCATCCAGGAGCAAAAAGGAGGGAGAGGGGCTGCTGCTTTGCCCTCCCCACCCACCATCACAGCCCAAGAGGCTGTGGACACAAGGAAAGCCCCTGGTGGCCACATCTGAGAAACACTGTTTTAAATTAAAGTAGTATTACTCAAATGAGGAAATACATCTAACACCTTTCCCCTACCAATATTTCACAGCCATGCTACTGTACAATGATCACAGATAAGGCTACGCATACCCTGAATCTTGCAGTATCCATTTGTGAGGGCCCAGATATCCTGGAAGACATCTCACCTACCAATTTGATCCACCACCTACCCCTAATGTTAGGTTAAATGTTTCCAGAGGGCTCATAGCCTGGTCCCTTCCCCTTTCCTGGGACAAAGTGGCCTCCTTTGCATATTATGGACAGAAGGAGGGGTCATGTTGCCTTTAACTTCTCTAGCGGGAGTTTTCCATTCAGTGGTGTAACTGTGGATTTGAAATATTTCACCTTGTCCTTCTGTGGTTTAATGATTTTTTTTTTCATACAAGCTTTGAAAAAGAGAGAATTTGTTACAGATCTACCACATTTATGTCACCATTTTATGAAATGTATTTGGCAAGGTAAAATAAGGGGACATCCTAATACAGTTTAAGCTGAATTAATTTAAATTTTGAGAAGGTCAATGGTATTTTTGTAATTAATCATTAGAAAATAATATTTAAAATTTGTTTATGCTTCTTTTAAAGATTGCTCCCACATCTGACAATGATTTTGGGAGATACAACTGCACAGCTACTAATAGAATAGGAACAAGACATCAGGAATATACCCTTGGACAAGCCGGTGAGTATATTGTGTCCAAGTTACTATATCCATACCTTTGTATTTTCACCACTGTGAAGTACAATTGGACTTTTCCGTTTACTTAATTCCACTGGAGCCTTTAGAACTGTCTTTTTAGTCCTCATAAAATGTGACATTGTGTAAGTAAAACAAACTGGTTCTCATAAAATAAGATCTTCCTAAAATTTTTGTACTGAACTTTAAGTTTAATGGGGTTATTCTTGTTTTATGCCAGTGTAAGAAAAGGAGAATCAGGTCCATCTCTTTCATTTTTGCCTCCAGTGTTTCCGTGTGAGCACCAGGATCAGAAATAAAAGTGCTGAAATACTGCAGCAAAGCCTATTTTCAGGAGATGTCTACCAGTCCAACTAAAAGTGCAGAATTTTTCCTTCATTTTAGAAGTCCAGTTAAATCCATGGGTTGCACAGATGTAATTTAGAGCAGGATTTGGCCCAAGGATTTAGGATTAAATTCATTCAAGCTGTCAGACTTTTGGGTGCTAATTACAATAGAACTTTTGGATGTTTTTAAATTCATCTAGAGGATTGTAGATTAATTTTAAAATAAATTTGTGTATTCACCCTTTGGCAGTGCTCACAAATATGCTCGGTTTTGCAGAGTACTGAGTATATGGAAGGATTTTTTTCTTGTTGAATGACTAAAAGAATACACCGGAGTTGGTTTCATAGCATTTTTTCACTTTTCACATGTCAAATGCCAAAATAGAGCAGTGAAACTTCACCAAGTTTACAGGATCAAAAAACATTAGGGGCCAATTCTTTAGATGATATAAATCAGCATAGTTCCGCTGAACTCATTCCAATTTACAACCACTGAGGAGCTGGTCATAGATCATTTTTCTACTTTAGCTAACTAGAGTTATATAAAGGAGATCTTGGTGTTTTTGTTTTGTCTTTTAGTAGTGTAAGGAATTATTTTATACGATATTTTTCTGCAATCTGCTTTGTTGCAACTGTAATAAAATGTAAGGCTAAAGAATAAGATATACTCTTCACAATCCTAGTGGTAATATATATGTGGTGGTATTGCTACTTTATGCATTTTCAGACTGAAGGGAGACTGTCTGATGTTTCCTTTACTTTTACTTTTAAACTTTTATAACACATTGCACTATAGACTACACTTTTATTTCAGTGTTTCAAGAGTTGCAGAAGCAAACTGTGTTATTTATTAAGGGGAGTTATTGTGTAGAAACCATGCACAGCTTTGAAAGTTTACCCCATTACCTCTAAAGAAAAGACAGTTTTAAACATCTTTGATCTTTTTGATTGTGGTACGTCTCTCCTTTGTAACAATTATCAAAACAGTTGTGCTGCCAACAGTAGCTGAAAGTATTATTTATCAGAAACTAAACAGACTTTCCAGCCAACTTTAAGTGAGCCTGGTAAACACTCGAGAAAAACATTTTTGATCCTACTTTGGTTTGCCTTTGCCCCCTGCCAGCGAATCAAAATATATATTCCTTTAACCTCCTCATCTGCCTTTTGCATAGAAGCACCATCAGGCTCCAGGCATTACAAATAAAACAAATTCCTTGCCTTACCTCCACACTTAGCCTCTCCACAATTCAGAACCTCCCACCTCTTAGAATCCACTCCCAAAAACTAAAATATTTTACCTTTATTGTGTAGAAATAAAATGGAGAAGATCTGCTTGTGGAACCTTTACTCATGTTGGTGAGTATTTACTGAAGTGGTCACATATAATGGGACTACTTGTGTGAGTAAGCTTCCACAACTAGGCCAAAAACACCCATTTAGCAAATTATTTGATTATCTTCTAGTGTCCCCACTTATTTGGGTTCAAGACTTCAGACTAGGCCTTAGTTAAAATAGTGCATTTGATATGTTAAAAATTTCTGTACTTCTGAAAATTAGAAAATACTTGTACAGTAAATCTATTTCCCTAAGCTCTTTCAGTGATTAGCTCTCCAAAAATCTTCACATCTGTAAAGATATAAAATAGTAAAAGAGAGAAATCCAACTCCAAGACCAAATCTCTGAAATAATAGAGAAAAACAACTCTTCCCAGGTGAAGAGGGTGTGACTCCAGGACAGGGCATAAAGAAATGCTGGGGGTTGTCCAGTGTTATGTCATGTGCATTCCGATGAAGTTTGAATCTGACAAGATGAATATCTCTTCCTATCCTCCATTTATCCCCGCTACACACACTCACACACACACACACATGTCCAGCTCTCCTCTTGGCTTCTAATACTTCCTTTATTGTAATAAAACCAGTTACACTCTCCCAGCTGTTAAGCACTCTTATTTCCTCCTCCCCAATGGCAAGACATTGATTCCCTCCATTCAAACCTTTCTCCCCGTTTACAGGTCAGCAACCTCCCCAAATCAGTGATATTAGTACCTACAATAATGGTCCACATCCCCACTGCTTACAATAATGCCATGCAGTCTTTTGAGCTTTACTTTAAAATTTTACAGTGGTTTTTCATAACGGAGGAGTCAAATTTAAAGTTGGTGTTGTAGGCTTGCAGAGAATCACTGACTTTTTACCACTTCTGTTCTCATTTCCAAAGCTAAATTCTCAAGCCAAGCCTTAAGTTCATGAAATTTCCCAGTCTAGTTCTCCAACCTATGTAATTAGAGATACTCTACCATGCAAATTCTCTCAGAATTATTTTTTAAATTGTGGCATATATACCATTTCCAAAAAAATCAATTTATCATTTCCCTGCAGTCTATGCAGAAGCAATCATCTCTCATATATAGTGTTTCCTAAAGTAGTGTTTTGTACTAGCATAAAGCATAAAGAACGAGCTAATATCTCACATAGGGTGTACTTGCATTAGCTATATCACAGACATATGGTCAGGAAAAGTGATGAAAACCAATGGTGCATAAATTATAGCAGCCCAAAAAAATAATCCCACGTGTACTTCAGATTATAGTATTTTGTATTAAAAACATATTGCAGTTCCCTTTGTCACTGCTGCATCACCTGCTGCAGTTAATCTTGCTGCAGTACATATGTCTACTTAATTTCAAAATAGACAATATAGACCCAATCTTGAAAAATCTAAAGACTATGTGTGCTTTGCTATGCAGCACAGGTCCTTAAGTGATTTAATTTTAATAACTAGTTGCTCTGCAAACTGACCTGTTTCTATTTAAAATCAATCAAACAAACAAAACTAATATTAGGAATTATGCTTGCAGGAAGATATGCAGGTTTGTTATAGCCATGTCGGTCCCTTAGAGAGACAAGGTGCTTGAGGTAAGATATTTTATTGGATCAACTTCTCTTGGTGAGCGAGACAAGCTTTCAAGCTCTTCAAGTCTTCCAGGAAGATATCAGAGATTGTAATAGGTAAACTATGTACACTCATCCACGTATTTCTTCTGCGCCTATTTGATATGTGAGTCAAATCCTTTACTCATCCAACCCTAGACCCCAGTCTTGTAAACTTTCACTACTAGGCAAAGTTCTACATTGAAGAGTCTCATTTAAGTCCATGAGACTCTTCACAGCATTAAGCAACGTATCAGGGTCGGATGTTAAGTCAGTGATACTCAACATATGACTCTTCCTCAGAGTGTATATCTTCAGGGCCACATACACAGCTTTTGACTTAACAGTCCTACTGGCTATGCCTGTGTTTCTGGTAGACTAAGCAGAACACTGATCTCAGGTGTATTTTCACAGGGAGAGCAGGGCAGTTGGTATGACAGTATGTAAGCTGTCAGAACCACTTTCCCATTACAGTGAAATGCAAAACCAACTTGTTGCTAGAACCTTTCTTTCACTCCATGAATCCAGGAGGTAAGGAGGAAGAGAGAAGAGAAAAAAAGTACTTCCAGTCTCCTTCCTAGCATTCAGGAGGGGAAAAGAGGGAAAGAGAAAAATTCCAGCTAGCGGAATCAGAAAGAGTTTCCACATAATCAATGTCATGTCATAGAACTGCTTTGTGATGTTTTCCATGTAATGCTGTGTCAATATATGATTACACTGTATTATCACACACTTAGGTTCAAAGCTTCAGCTGGTGTAAACTGGAAGCCAATGGAGATACTCCAGTTCAGACCAGCTGAGGTTTTTGGCCCAAAGTCACAAAACAACATCACAACACAACCCCAGAATGTTGCATGGTGAGTGATTATTTTATTGTGCTCTCTCTCCAACTTCACTTGCTGCTACAATGGCTCATCAGCTCTTAAAGGTTGATTATATTGGCTACAAGTCATTCTTTCACTGTCATAAGCAATTAACATTTGTTTTATCATTAACTTTATTATTTTTTGCAGAATGACCCTTAATATCAGCTTCAAAATATTAGTTAAGAAAAATTATGACATTTATAAGAATGTACTTGCTGCAGTGAATTCTTACTTGACAGACAGTAAATTCAGTATAATAAAGTTATTCAAGTCAAGGGCAAAAATGTTTGCAAAACAAATATTGCACAAATGCTATACTCCCACCACTGATTTATTTCTACTTTTTTATTCATTTATATCACAGATAAGACTGATGTCAATTTTTCAGATTAGCACCTTTCCACCTGTGGCAGTAATTTGTTTCAATCTCTTCTGTACAGTTGTTGACCAGCACTTATTGAAAAATATGTAGCAAAGTTCTGTTCTAATCAACATAAATCAAGCCACATTTAGTGAGGAACAGTATATGAAAAAAGAATTATTATTAGTTTTGAAAAATGTTGTATTCAGTTACATTATTAAACATATACTGTATTTGGCCTTTGTAAATGGCAAAGTGTGAAATTCACATTGTATTAGATACCCACTTTCTGCCAGTAGCTCTAGTTATAGTGCTATTATTAATTAATTATTATTTATTTAGTATTTATATTGCAGTAGTATCTACAGGCTTTAGTCAAGTCAGGGCTCTAGTGTACTAAGTACTGTACAAAGATATAGTAAATGTCAGTCCCTGCCTCAGTTTCAATCTCAGGTCCTGTCTACACACACAACATGCTCCAGTTTAACTAAATTGATTAAAAAACAATATGTTGAACTTAACACATGGATGAGAAGTAGGTGAGAAGGAGGAGAGGAAAATCCAAGAATAATGAAGAACAGAGCACTCAGAGGGTTCAGATCATTGACAGCTGATTGGATGCTAATTTTACTGTCCAGACTGCTTTACTTTGGGTTGATTAGGGAGTCCTCTTAACAATGCTCATTCTAGGTGAAATCCTGGCCATTTAAACTCCATGGGTACTGTAACATTGACTTCAGTACAGCCATGATTTCACCCTCTGGTTTTAATTGGAAGCATTACTCCTGGGGTACTCTGCGTGTGTGTGTGTATATATATATATATATATATATATATATATAAACTTCCATTAAGCAGACAGCATTAAACAAATTTGCTCCAATGGTAAAAGTCCCAAACACTTATTGTTTTACTGAATTTTTTTCTGTTAAAGCACTACAGGATTCACTTGCCCCTTGGTGTGCTATTCTGGGGCAGTTTTTTTTCCCCAGCCAATAAGATAATATTATTTTATTTGTGTTGTACTTACTGTAAGTTGGAAAGTGCTCCTGAGGCACAATGCCATTGTCTTTTTACTGCTGGCAAACTTTAAATATTAGACTCAGTGATGATACAAATTTGCAGCTGTACTGTTTCTTATGGTTAACCCTACTTATACAGAGCTGTTGAACCAGTCTATACTCCAGACTCTTTTATTTATAGCTATACAAACAACTGGATTATTTTAGTTTATTTTTAGGGTGTGATCCTGCAAGGTGCTGGGGATCCTCAATTCTCATTAAATCAATCTAATTTGGAGTTGCCCAGTACCTCCCAGGAGGTGTTCAAATCCTGGCAATACCAGGCGCTTTGTATCTTTCCCTTCTTCATTGCCTGAGTATTTGAATAGTTAAACAAACAACTTTTAGAATGCAAAAGTCCCATTATTTTTCATCTCTTTTCACTCTGAATACATTATTTTACATGAGAGCCTCAACTTTTAATACAGAAGTCTACTAAAACTGTGTGTTTTTTTTTCTAGGACAGGCTTAGGCTTGACAAACCAGGTGAGCTTGGCAGATTGTCCCATTGGCTTTCAGAGCCTGAGGTGAGAACATCCATTCCTGGATTTGCCCAGGTCCAGTTGAAACATAATATTATGTGAAATCTTAGTGTGCAGGAAGAAGACATTGGTTATTAAACAGACATTCTACCTTTTTGTTGAGATTTTAGTAGTAGTATTCCAAATGGTTGTGAACCATGAATAGAAAATTGCATTGCCAACAGTGATTTTGAAATTTATCATTTAAGCCAATATTTTTTTAAAACAAAAAGTGGTTTATGTGAAGTTTGTGACAGGAGGAGACAAACACAAGGATTTTGGAAGAAAGATCAGTATGAATTTGATGCTTATCAGCATGATGCTGGACTGAATTAAGGCAATCCAGGAAAAACTCACTTGGGGCTCCCCAGCCACACTCCTACACAAGACCTCCTAGTTCTCTTGGTATATCAGCAGGGTTCACAGTTCAGATGAATGGGTCAGTTCACCTCTCTTGGAGCTGTTGGTTCAGTCTGTTTGCAGATTGAGACAGGCACAAGTTACATTAATTTCATGTTTTCAGTCTTTTGTTTGCATCCATGAGGGCTATCTTTTATTTTAAAAAAAAGGCAGCTGAGAGTCTGATCTTGTCACATGGCTCCAGGAGCTGCAGTTCCACACATAGGCCTATTGTGCCTAAGCTTTAATCTGGCCCTGACATGACTAACATGGCAGTAGCTACAGCAGTGAATAGTGCACATAGGTAATTTGCAAGCTAGGCTACCTCATACAGCTCTGCTGGTGAATTTTAGACTTGGCTTGCCAAACTCTTGTCATTGTGCAAAACCACACACAACGTAGTGTTGATCATGAAAATGCTACAGAATACCAATATTCAACAAAACATTTAACAGTATTTAGAAGGGGTAATTTAGAATGTATGTAACATTGACTATATAATCCCTTTGTTAACATGCAAGAATAGAGATTCTGAAATGAAATTGAGGTTAAAATATACTCTGTACTTGCATGGAGAATAGTGAGACTTCTCATGCTATCATATTTCACCAAAAATGCCTTTAAGCATTATGACATTAAGGTGAGATGAAGAGTCATGAGATGAAAAGTGAATGGGAAGAAAGGGTAGAGTGTCAGGGCCTGAGGTGAACGGAAGACTCCTGTTGCAGAGGCAAGTTATGCTCAAAGCAGGGCAAGATTCATCCAACAGTGAGATCTGTCACGTGATCAAATTTCACAGCTTACAGTTCCCTGTCAGTTGGGTGGTGGGTGAGGGTTGTCCTTTCAAATCTGCTTTTATTGGGTCAAAGTTGAAGATATTTCTTGCAGGGAAGTTGGTAGGCATTTGCAGCAGTTGTCCATCCCACCTTAGAGAGGGTTTGGAAACAGTTTGAGAGAGAGAGCAGGACTGTTTAGTTGGAAAACGCATCTCTTCATTCAACTTGAATTTGTACCATTTGATGTTTTTGATCATTCAGAGTGAATTTATTAAAGTGAATGGAGTTTTACTAGGGAGGGGAGAATGAAGCTGTAGGAAAAGAAAGAAAAAATGGAACTTCACTATCTAAATATCTATACCTGACTCCTCATTCTATTTTTACACCAAGCTTCAGTTAAACTGATAGAGCCAGATTTGGCCACATTTATTCATGGTGAGTTGTTCCTTATCCTCTGAAGAATCCTGCTGAAATAAATGAGATTTCTGAGCTAGGCTCTTTCCTGAGATGGATTGTGGAGGTTAACATTGCTGTTGATAGTTACAAGCCTCACTATTTTTTGAGAGAGAACAAGAGACCCTCTCACCAAAGATTGATCCTGCAAAGTGTTGAGTACAGTGACCCCAATATTAAAAAGCAGTTCATAGACACATTCTGAACCTTGAACAATGGCTTGATCCTTCTGTCATAGAAGTTCCTGGCAAAACTCCCATTAACTTAAGTGCTGCAGGATCAGACCCTTAGTAGTCCCACTGGAAGACTACTCACATGCTTAAAGTTAATACGCGTATAAATGTGTAGGTAGATTAAGGCCAGAATGCTCACCGTTTTGCAGGATTAAGTTCATATTTGTTAACTAAGTGCAAAACTGGACTCAGTTCATTAGTCTGCTAATGATCTTTTTTTTTTTGCTCTCCACTGGGGAAAAAATGCTATTACCCATCCTGAAGGAGATACTAGATATTTTAATTTCAGTTATTTAAAGGAAAATAATACTCTGGTTTTTTTGGTTGTGTCCAGTAATAATCTCCTGTTCTACTTTCTTTGGATGATTGACTTTTTTTTTCTAAAGTGTATTGCATGTCTCTTTACTTCCATATTCTGTAACAAAATAGAATTTTGCTACTCTTTGAAATGCATGGATGGCATTCTTTAAAGGATGTGCCTTTAATGTGCATTATGAGTAAGTGTTTGAGGGTGTTTCACATTTTCTTAAGTAGTTCCCTTTTAAACATTTTGGCACGTTGTTAGCTATCATGAAAAATATTTTGCTAGGTCTTCACAAGAGCTTCACTTGATGTGCAGTAACAAAAAGAAACTGAACATTAATCATTTGGCAGAAATTATACTCAGATCTGCAGTAAGAAAGAAAACAAAAATCCTTTCTGCACCTATGATGTTTCCTCCCATATGCCATGTTTATCATAATGAATTATATACAAAACTAAAAGAGTAGGTCAGAGGAACCCACTGGATAGTTTTGGATATTAGCAGTAGGCTCTATTGGATAAGAGTCTCTTTAAGAGGGTAACCAGCAGTGGCTAACAGAGTTTGGAGGAAAAGAAGGCCTGTTGGAGAGTGGAATTATGTGTTTCCTAGGATGAAGGTAAGGGAAGGTACCTATTTTATAAATGTATATGGCACCTATCATCATCATACCTGAGCACCTGAGAATCTTTTTATTGTATTTCACATCACCTCTGTGAGGTAGGGAAGTGCTTTTTTCCACTGTTTTACAGATAGGGTACTAAGGCAAAGAGAGACTCAGGCCATGTCTACACTACCACTTATTCCAGAAAAACTAACGTTGCTCAAGGATGTGAAAAACACACACGATAAAGTGGTAGTTTACAGCACTATGTCAGTGAGAGAGCGTTTTCTGCTGACATAGCTACCACTGTTCATTGAGGTGGTTTTATCATGTTGTCGGGAGAGCTCTATGCCATTGGCATAGAGCAGCTACATGAGAGATCTTATAGTGGTGCAGCTGCATCGGTACAGCTTTGCCGCTCTAAGCTAGGTAACAGGTCCAAGGTCTCACAGGAATTCTGTGGTGGAGCACAGAATTGTACCCAGGTCCCAAGCTAGTTCCTTCACCACTGGGTCATCCTTTGTCTTCACAGAGGTACAGCAGTCACTTATAGTCTCCTCTATCTCCCATTTTCAATGAGAGTTAGAAAGACGGATGTGTTTTTAAATAGCTTTTTGAATCTTGTGTCTAAATGAACTGAAAATTATATTAAGTACTGAGAGAAGTTCAGATTGATTCTTACTTCATCCCAGATGGTTTGATCATTCGTAGATGAAGACTTCATTTTATGTGAACAGTTTAGTACATGGATAAGTTTTAGTCATCTTCAGACAGCTGCACAGCTTTGTACATGTTTCTGACATACCACTCTGAAATAGAGAAATAATTTCTTCTGCTATTGTAGGATAATGAATAGTAGAATGTCAAATATGCAAGTAGGAAGCAAATTGCATAGAGGCCAGTTTCAAATATATAAAAAGAGACTCTAATCACATGTGATTTTTTTTTGTCTTCTGCATGTACAACAAAAAATGGTTGCCAGTACTTGTCATGCACTACTATGTATATAAAATGCCCATGTACAGTATCATCTGCTGAACCACATGAAAAGCCTACAGAACCAGGAAATTTTAAAAAAAGAAAAGAAAAAGAAAAGACTCTTTAGTTAGTTGGGCCATGTTGTACAAAGCTGAGTTCCTGCTTCTGAAAATGTAGAGACTCTGAAATAAATTTCTCATTTTTATGTAATATCTTAAAATCTCAACACAAACACTTATGATTAATACTTTTTATTGTTCTTTTCTGCTTTCAAAACTGTGCACTAGTTTTGATTACAGAGAAAATATTTCATCTCCAAGTTATACTGCAAATTAATCCTTAAAATGGAACTAGAACAGACACCTTTCAGAAAGATCCTTGACAATACTTTGGAATCCAGTCCAGGAAAAAGAAATGTGTATATGTTTGACTGCACTGGAGAGTTTTATAAAAATAGCTAAATAGTTTTGTATGAATATTTTTATATTTTGCTTTAATATTTTATTTTATGACAGATTAATCTTTTTATAGAAATACAGAATCTGAATTCTCTATTTAGGTAGAAAGCATAGCTGAATTAAGTTTGATTTAAAAGCTGCTATTCCCCTTTACTTAGTTATATAGTGAATAGGGCAGTCAAGCGATTAAAAATATTAATTCCGATTAATTGCATGATTAATCACATTGTTAAAGAATAATAGAATACTATTTATTTACATTTTTGGATGTTTTCTACATTTTCAAATATATTGATTTCAATTACCACATAGAATACAAAGTGTACAGTTCTCACTTTATATTATTATTTTTATTACAAATATTTGCATAGTGAAAACAAAAGAAATAGTATTTTTCAATTCACCTAATGCAAATAATGTACTGTAATCTCTTTATCATGAAAGTTTAACTTACAAATATAGAATTATGTACAAAAACTAACCACACTCAAAAATAAAACAATGTAAAACTTTAGAGCCTACAAGTCCACTCAGTCCTACTTCTTGTTCAGCCAATTGCTCAGACAAACAAGTTTGTTTACTTTTGCAGGAGATAATGCTGCCTGCTTCTTGTTTACAATGTCACCTGAAAGTGACAGGTTTCAGAGTAGCAGCCGTGTTAGTCTGTATTCGCAAAAAGAAAAGGAGTACTTGTGGCACCTTAGAGACTAACAAATTTATTTGAGCATAAGTTTTCGTGAGCTACAGCATCCAATGAAGTGAGCTGTAGCTCACGAAAGCTTATGCTCAAATAAATTTGTTAGTCTCTAAGGTGCCACAAGTACACCTGAAAGTGAGAATATGTGTTTGCATGGCACTGTTGTAGTAGCTGGAGTCACAAGATATTTATGTGCCAGATGAGCTAAAGATTCATATGTCCCTTCATGCTTCAACCACCATTCCAGAGGACATGTGTCCATGCCGATGACAGGCTCTGCTCGAAAATGATCCAAAGTAGTGTGGACCAACGCATATTCATTTTCATCGTGTGAGTCAGATGCCACCAGCAGAAGGTTGATTTTATTTATTGGTGGTTCAGTTATGTAGTTTCCACATTGGAGTGTTGCTCTTTTAAGACTTCTGAAAGCATGTGCCACACCTCATCTCTCTCAGATTTTGGAAGGCACTTCAGATTCTTAAACCTTGGGTCGAGTGCTGTAGCTATCTTTAGAAATCTCACATTGTTTGGCAAATCTGTAGTGAAAGTGTTCTTAAAATGAACAACATGCGCTGAGTCATCATCCAAGATTGCTATAATATGAGATATATGGCAGAATGCAGGTAAAATAGAGCAGGAGGCATACAATTCTTCACCAAGGGGTTCAGTCCCAAATATAATTAAAATTTTTTTTAACGAGTGTCGTCAGCGCGGACACATGTCCTTTGGAATGGTGGCCGAAGTATGAAGGGGCATGTGAATGTTTAGCATATCTGGCATGTAAATACTTTGCAATGCCAGCTACAAAAGTGCCATGAAAACGTCCGTTCTCACTTTCAGGTGACATTGTAAATAAGAAACAGGCAGCATTATGTCCCTAAATGTAAACAAACTTGTTTGGCTTAGTGATTGGCTGAACAAGAAGTAGGACTGAGTGGACTTTTAGGCTCTAAAGTTTTACATTGTTTTGTTTTTTGAGTGCAGTTATGTAACAAAAAAACCCTAAATTTGTAATTTTCACTTTTACGATAAAGAGATTGCACTACAGTACGTGTATGAGGTGAATTGAAAAATACTACAGTAACTCCTTGCTTAACGTTGTAATTATGTTCCTGAAAAATGCTACTTTAAGCAAAATGATGTTAAGTGAATACAATTTCCCCATAAGAATTAATGTAAATAGGGAGGAAATTTTTTTCACCAGACAAAAACACTATATTATATAAATATATACACACACATTATAAGTTTTAAATAAACAATTTAATACTGTACCCAGCAATGATGATTATGAAGCTTGGTTGAGGTGGTGAAGTCAGAGGGTGGAAGAGGGTAGAATATTTCCCAGGGAATGCCTTACTGCTAAATGATGAACTAGCATTCGGCTGAGCCCTCAAGGGTTAGCCCATTATTGTTAATGTAGCCTCACACTTTGCAAGGCAGCAGGAATGGAGGGAGGGGAAACAGCATGGCAGACAGAGACAGAGACACACACATACCCTGTGTGTGGGAGAGAGAGAAAGATGCACATTGCCCCTGGTTCCAAGCCCCCACCAGCTAGCAGCAATGGGCTGCTCTTCCTGCAAGCAGTGGACAAAGCAGGCGGCTGCCAAACAACATTATAAGGGAGCACTGCACAACTTTAAACGAGCATGTTCCCTAGTTGATCAGCAATGTAACAATGTTAACCGGGACGATTTTAAGAGAGGAGTTACTGTATTTCTTTTGTTTATCATTTTTAAAGTGCAAATATTTGTAATAATAATATAAAGTGAGCTCTATACACTTTGTATTCTGTGTTGGAATTGAAATCAATATATTTGAAAATGTAGAAAAACATACAAAAATATTTAATAAATTTCAATTGGTATTGTATTGTTTAACAGTGCAATTAGAAGTGCAATTAATCGTGATTAATTTTTTAACTGAGATTAATTTTTTAAAAGTAATTACATGAGTTAACTGTGATTAATCAACAGCCCTAATAGTGAACAAAAAAAGTCCATCCACTCTTGTTTTCCTCTAAATTAGCTTGATTGTACTATGAAAGAAAGACAGAAGAGAACCATCTCCTTGGTGAAATGGAGTGTGTTTATATGCACTTTAACACTGTTTAATTGTCCATACAAGAACGTTTGTTTCTTTTACTTGTGGTTTCATATCACTGGACTATAGTGTAGACTTAACTGTTTAAGACAGAACCTGAAGTCATATGCATTAAAATATTGTATAACCTATTTTTTCTGAGCAAGCTGTTTGAGATGGATTATCAAGTGCTTTCTGTGGATTATTTGATTACCACTGTTGAATTAAACTGATGTTTGTTCTTTTCTAGATGTGCCATCTAGTCCCTACGGAGTAAGAATTATAGAGTTGTCACAGACTATTGCCAAGGTCTCTTTCAATAAACCAGATTCACATGGAGGTGTGCCCATTCATCATTACCAAGTGGATGTGAAAGAAGTTGCTTCAGAAACTTGGAAAGTAGTGCGCTCCCATGGAGTTCAAAGTGAGTCTGTAAAAAAGTTAGAAAAAATATTAAGATACTATCAAGGAGTAATAATATAAATTCTTGTTAACTGAGTCTGTCTCACCTATCAATATTACTTCTTGGGCCATATCTTCAGTTCCTGTAGATAGTTCTGTTGACTTCAGTGGAACTAAACCTATTTACACAAGCTGAGAATCTGGGCTTTTATAGTCTTTTAAAAGTTCATTGACATTATTTCTTGGTTTTACAGAAGTCTGGTAAACAAACTTAAGTTATTCAAAGAGTAGTAATTTTGATGTATTTATTATGCCAGTTATGCAGTATAAAGAACATAGTTTGCAAAGTGATCAATCACAAAGAAGGGAAATCACAGAAGAATTAAATTAAGAGTCTTGAATATGCTTCACTGTGCATTTAATTAAGAAATATTAAGAGGGCTACTGTGTGCTATTTAAATCCTGAAGATGAATTATTGATTTTAGCTACTCTATAACCTTTTATATACTAGTTAATCTTTGTTACATATGTTTTAAAACATATTTATAAAATATTAATAACTCGTGTCTCTTTAGTGCTAAAATAAATGTCCTGAGATATTGCATGGTTGAGATGCAGGACAGATGGGCCAGAACTTGGCCAACCCTGTGGCCACTTTGCACCACTCTGAAGACACAAAATGTCTATAAGCCTCATCTAAATAGAGTCACCTGAGAATTCCCCTGGCATCCACGAGTCAGTTGCATGCCTAGAGAGGACAGAAGGGTGTTGGCCAGAAGGTGTTGAAGTACAGCAATCCCTCTCAGGCCCTGCCCTGCCCTTGGGTGTTGTTCTTAACTGGTATAGATTAGAGTAGCCCCAAGACTCCTAATTTACACAGGGGCTGAACTAATTTTCATCATCTACAGGATTAGGGGAAAACAAATGTGTCCAATCTCTTTGACTCTCACACACATGTTCTGTGTTTAGCATAGTCCAGTCAAATCAAGAGGACAGGATTAGGGGTTCAACCCCAAATCATCTCCTTTTAATCTTTAGTATGGTGGTATTATAGGTATTGAATCAGAATGTGGCTCATTTATTTTGTTGCCCAGAAATATATTATTAAAAAATTGGTCAATTTGACTGTTTATAGTTAAGGGTGCACGAGATATATATTCAAACATCCTGTTTTCCCACCTCTTCACTTCATAAAACCTTCACTTGTTAGTTCTCACATTTTCCAGATTTATTCTCCTGAATGTGAATTTCTGAAAGTTTGAACACAATCTTTTTGACAGTTTTCCAGATATGAAAGAATCACACACGCATGCATGCACACACACGCATTTTATATACAACGTATACAATATTCCCATTGTAAAAATGTTCACCTTTTTCAAATGTGAATATCTTAAAATTAAAACTTTCTGAACTTGAAATGATACAGATACTAAGGATTTAAGGATGAGATTTTGACAGCTGCAAACAATTGTCAGACCTGGTTTGGAAATTTTCTGATGGCATATTTTTCTGTTGGAACATGCCAATTTGTCTGTGGTAGACATATTTGCAGAAATATTTCAATATTGATGAATGCTTGTTAAAAAAAAGTGGATAAAGGTGTTCTCATGTCACTGAAAGGTTCCATATTGACCTTTTCAGAATTGAACATTTAAATTTTCCATTTTGAATTTATATTTGTTTCAAAGTTTTATGTTATATAATTGTAAGGGACTGCGGCAGACTTTGTTACGGCCTAGCCAGGGAACTTCCGCTTTCTCGAGTCGAGAGGTTACTGTGGGACATAAATAGCTGATTCATTATTGTGGAATACAGAGAGTTCTTAAAGGACACAGCTGCTTTATTATTGCAGGATATAGATAGGTTTCAGAGTAGCAGCCGTGTTAGTCTGTATTCGCAAAAAGAAAGGAATACTTGTGGCCCCTTAGAGACTAACAAATTTATTAGAGCATAAGCTTTCGTGAGCTACAGCTCACTTCGTCGGATATAGATAGTTCTTGAAGGACATAGCTGCTTTGCATGGCCCTTCGCCAAGTAGTGAAAAGCCCCACTTTAAGAAGTACTTAATTCTATATTCATGAGCTGTTTTTGTGTAGTGCTTATTAACACTGACTATCTGCCCCTCCGTGGGACTCCGTTCCAGGCAGAGCTCTGTTGTGCTAGATTCCCTGCCTCCGTGACTGCAATGCTTGGAGTCCCCGTTGCGGGTGGGTCACTAATCTTCAGTAAAGCCAATAACTCACAGCTGTGTGTAAGCCTCGTTTTTCTCAGAGTACTCCTGCCAGGCCTGTGGTGCTTCGAGCACCTTGGCCCAGAACAATAATCTAAAATAAAAAAGGAAAATTGGAACAAAACATTTCACCCTTATCTAAGTGGAATGTTTTGATCAGCCCAATATAAAAACATATATAATATCTTTTTAGAATTTTGTTTTACAGTCAATTTAGACCTTTTTTTTTGTAAATTGCAGAATTCCCTGTGAAATAAAAAAATCCAGTTCCCATCCAGCTCTAACAGTTTGACTGTAAATTACAAAAATTATGAGCAGTATTGAAAAAAATAAGACATCTACTGCAGAAAATGTAATTAATTTTTCAATGGTAATCTTAAAACCAGGTGTATTGTACAAATGTTCACAACTATCTAAGACCTGAATGGGTCTTAAGTGGTGCCTAGACCTGTGCTGGACTTTTTTAAACTGCTGAGTAACTCAGTGTAGTCAATTGAGTCTAATTAGGTATTTAAAGATTACTTTTAAAAATAGTTATTTTTCTCCCAGCTGCTGTTGGTCTTGCTGCTGCCCCAAAATTTTTTCCCACCTTAATTCCTGACAAGTGATGCAGTAAGTCATTGTGAGCTCTAGCATTAAACTACAGATCTCTAAATAGGAGCTGACCTAAGCCTTCACTCAAAACCTGAACTAAATCCACCATTTTTAAAGATTCAGATAGGATTGGTTATTCTAGAGCTCTGTCTTTATCACAAATATGAAATAGCATGAAGTAAAACAAACCAGTGTATAAAGTGAAATAAAATGAAAATTCACCTTTTGTAGTTGCCACAGTTTCTAGCACCACCTGCCCTTGGATGATGCTGCCAGCAGCAGGAACCAGTCTCTCTGCAATGGCTCCATGCTCTTCTGCTCCCTGCCTCACCACTGACAAAGAGAAGAGCCTGGCTTGGAATGGCACCCCTGAGTTCCAACACCGGGTGCCAGGCTGCAATACCACTTGCCCCAATTTGATGTCAAATGTGAGTGAATGACATTCTGACCTGGTACACAGGATAGCAATGGGGCACCGTTTCAGGCCAAGCTGTTCTCCTTGTCAGCAGGGAGCAGAGCCACATGGAGCTGGCTGTGGAGAAGTTGGTCCCTGTCGCTGGCCGTGACATTCAACGGCTAGTGATACTAAAATGACCCTCCAAAAGCCTGGCTCGGTAGGGAACTGAGGGTGAGGGGATGGGAGGAGCTGGTGCCACCACTGGGGCAAGGGTGCATGATCCATGCTCTCCTTCCTGGTCCAGGCTGTCATGGCAACTCCCTCTCGGTGAACCCTGTGGGGGGAAGGTGAACAGGGCTGGATGTGGGGATTTATATATGGTGATTTGAGATATTTTATTAATGAAAATCTAATACAAATAAAATATTGTAATGGATATAATGAAATAAAATGAATTTCAAAAAAAAATGAAAGAAGTATATCCCAGAGCTCTAGTTATTCCCATCCCTCCAATTTTGCAAGATTTTGCTGTTCATAATTTTCAGTGGAAATACCACGAGAGAAAAGATTGGAAGTACTACATTTCTGGCCTGACTGCAACTTTCATGATGAGAATGTGATCTTGCTAGATTTGCAGCCTGGTTTCCTGACTAAAGAAGTTTAAAAAAGTAGCTGAACATTTAGATGCATATTATATCAGAACCACACCTTTTGAGCTTCATTAGTTCAGCTTGGAATCCAAAGTCTGAAATGTCAATGGGAAATCTGTTGCTTCTGCTGTCACATATGTAGTGTGATACTTTTTTTTTAGTTCCTGTTCTCCAGCTGCTCTTCATTCCTAAATTTTAGTAGAGAAAAGAAAATAAGAGGGAGAGTCGACCTTTGGCATTTGGTATTAGTGTTGTTTTTACTTATTTATTTGTTTTCATTTGAACACTCTATATTGCATCAATGTTTTGTGGAAGTTGGATAGCATCTTGGCCATAGTGCATTTTACCACAACATAATAGCAGTAGCAGTAGTAGTTAGCCTCAGAACTCAGAATTTTTGCAGGTCTAGGGAGAACAGGATGTATTAAGACAATCCATTTCCTCCAGTTGGCATGTTTGTGGGTGGTCTTCCTCCTCTCTCCATCCCATTTTTCCTTTTGTTTTCAAGTAAGGGTGATGCAATGAACCGAGATTAGGAGCCTCCATTGATAATTACAACACACTAAACACTCAGTGATGAAAAAATTAAGTTGCATTGCTATGTAGCAAATTGTGATATGGGGAAATGTAATCTGGACCCTGTTACCAAAGACAATACAGTTGGCACCTAGGTGTGACATTAGCAAGATGCTTAATTTAAGCTCAGAGATAGGCTAAAGAAGAGAATGCTTTAGCATTAACTGTGTATCACAGTATGTTAAGACACCTCCCCAGATGACTTTCTTTGAATTTTATTCTTTGTATTTAATGGTGGGAGTGTACAGAGATGAACTGGTTACATAAAAAAGTAATTGCATTGACTGATCCTGTTATCAGTACTTCCTGGAGTTGTCTATTTGCCATGTTCCACTGTTTGATTTTGAAAGATTTTTTGGGGCATTATACTTTATAGCTGATTCATGTGTTTTGAGTTAGGGGAACAAGGCTTATTGATTGCTGGGATTGCTTTAGTACAATATCTCTTTGAAGTGTACATCAATTCATTGTGAAAACTGACAGTACACTGGTGAGCACAAGTACTTGCTGTTTGTGATCAGCACCTCTATGAACAAGACTCTGAAACTCCTTGGATCTGCATAGTCATACCACTCAACTGGTGCAATGTACACAGCCCCTCAGAATGAATGGTAATATGTGACACTAAACCTCATAATGCCCCCCATTTTTTCTTGCTGTCCCCTTTTTCCCCTCTGTATTCCTTTTATTATTCCCTTTTCTCCACAATTTCCCCTCTCTTTCCCTTAGTGTCACACTCTATTTCCTTTCAGCTATCCAGCTCCACTTCCCTTGAGTCTCTTACTTTACACTCCATTCCACTGTGCGACTCTGCCCCACACTGCAACACTGAGAAGTGGGGGGAAAAATCAGATTATCCTCAGATGTCTCAGAGATCGGTAATATTTGTGACTACTTCTGCTAGTAGTAACAGTTCAGAGCCTCCCTCTCCAAAACCTGAAGAATCATTTTTGAACTTCAGAGAGCCTCTGTGCTTTGTAAATAGATGAAAAATTGAATGTCTGACCATATGAAGGAGAGTTGAGTTGATTCGAGTAAAAAATTCATCATGTATCCATAGTTAACAGAGGATGATAAAGTAAATCATTGTTTCTGCTAGTATACCAAGGACTTTAATAAAGATTTGTAAAATATTTTATGGATACAGTACAGTCCTTAAAACTATTGTAAATATAGGAAACCACTGCAATATCTCTGAGACCACTGGAGGAAAATGTTCATTTTTTAACAGCCCACAGCATACATAGATTGGTAATCCTATACTACACTGTCTGACAGAGCAATAAAATGTACCTGATTTATTTTAAGTGTAAAACAGTGCAGATATTGCAAATGTATTGCATTTCAGTTTTGTTTTGGCTGTTCTTAATGATGGAATGTAGTCACAAAAAAAATCCTTCTGTTGACTAACTCTTCATTACAGAGACAGAGAAGTTCACCAAGCCAAAACTACCATAAAATATTCTTTTTGATCTTCTGTGACAGGTGATCACTAACATTGCAGGACCCAGTATAAAGATACGGGCCTTAACCTCGTTCCTTCAATTCTCTTACTTTCAGACTGCTTCAGCATGTTTTCTAAAAGTCTTTCTAAACTCCCCTTTGTTACTTTTTATCCCATTTTCAATGCCATTGTAGTTAACACTGAGATAGCACTTCCATATTAAATTCCTATTTTCAGTTGTTTAGAACTTTTTCAAAAAAATATCTTTGAGATTTGTTGCAGTTTCTCCTGCATTTGTCAGCCTGCTACTGCTCCTGCTGCTTCCTCCTCCCACCCCAATGAAAATACTTTCCCCCGTTTTTGTCTTTTTGAATGAGAAAAAAGTCTTCAACTGTAATAAATCTTGAGACTGTTTGTATTTGTGTGTTTAGATAATTCATAAGCAATTTTCTTTTAAGCCTTCACCCCTGCTATCTTGCCTACTCCTCAATGAAGAATAGACTCATAGACTATAAAATCAGAATGGACCATCATGGCCCACCCACGCTTGTAATAGATGCCTAACCTCTGGCTGAGTTACTGAAGTCCATAAAACATGATTTAAAAACTTCAAATTATAGCGAATCCACCTTTATACTAGTTTAAACCTGCAAGCGACCCATGCTCCATGCTGTAGAGGAAGGTGAAAAAACCCCAGGGTCTCTGCCAGCCTGAACTGTGGGAAATTCCTTCCTGACCTCAAATATGGCAATCAGTTGGACCCTGAGCATGTGGGCAAGACGTACCAGCCAGACACCTGGGAAAGACTTCTCTGTAGTAACTCAAAGCCCTTCCCATCTAGTGTATCATTATCAGCTATTGGAGATATTTGCTGCTAGCAATTGCAGATTGGCTACATGCCATTGTCTATGTGTACCATGTGTCTGCAAACTTTTCTTACTATTTATAAGAAGGTAAAAGTCAAAAAGTCAAGGCATGATTTTCTATTGCCTTTCACCTTCTGCAGTCATTTAGATCTGTGAAAACTTGGTATTAAATGCTATGAAAGCAGAATGATAGAGATTTACACTCTTTTGACCTCTGATGCAAATGACAGCATTAGGTGCAAAGTAAAGGTAAACCAGGCCCTCATATGTAGTGTTTCACACAATCCCTTCCCACACATTTTGCACAAGTATAAATGACTGCACAATGTGCAAGGCAGAGGAGAATCAAGCCTCAACTATCTTGGCGCTGCCCTAGTTATGAAATGTAAACCATACTGTTCATGTTCTGCTAGGATAAATTGCCATATATACACTTTCCGAAGGGGAATGCAGATTAACATGTTATCATTCATAACTAAATTTCATTCATTTTAATATATTCTTTGGATCAATACTGAACAGCACTGTCTGTAAGAAGGGTATGTTCTCCTAATTTCTATGCTTTTCTTCCAGTGCTTCATTATAATGTAAAATAGAAGGAGGAATAATACGTTTATTTTCATAAAAATGCTTAGTTCCATGTTTCATTATTACAAAAGGATTTTTTGTCAGTATGTGGGCTACAAATGGTACAATAGGGTGATTTTAAACAGAGATAGAAAGACACATACAGAGGAATGTAATACTTAATAATTAGGTTTCAACTATGTTTTCTTTAGGAACAATATGTAAGGGAAAAGTTATATTGCACTTATAAATATGTAGCTTTTTACAGATTGTTCCCAAATAGTTCTCAAGTTATAAGTACCATGGCTAACTTTATTATCTATCTCGAGAATGCATTTAAAATAATATCAGTCCTTCTTTAGGCTCTTGAGGCCATGCATCTCAGACTTGAAATATCTACATTCCAAGTTCAAATGCCAGTAGCGTCAATTCCTCTTGCATCCTTCCCAAATTGGTACCTTGAATTCCATCCCCTTTATTGTGAGAACAGTTTCTCATGAGATTTTAAAAATAAAGGCCATGTCTGGTCTGGGCACATTTATTAAACTTTCCTATACACATTTTAATAGACTAAGGGTTTGCCCTTACCCAAATATTTGTCCACTGTTATTCTATGTGCCATGCCTGGGGCTGATCCTCCCCTACTTGCAAATCCTATTAAAGTGAATGGGAGTTGTGTATGTGTGACTGATCAGATGGCTGAACCCCTGAAGTTATATATGTGGGTGTTGCCTTTCCTCCCTGGAGGTGGCTGTATCAGAGAGAGAGAGAGAGAGAGAGAGAGAATGAGAGAATGTATATAATTTGTAAATCTCTTTGGGATCCTTCAGGATAAAAGGTGGTCTATCAATTTATTATGATGTTATTCTGTTTTACTTTTCATAATATATGGTATTCCAAGAGTACCTCTAGTAAAATTGTAGAAATTTTTGTCTGCAGTTCAAGCTTCAGGATAAAACTACTCAGCTTCACTTTGCTGTCTCCAAACAAATGCTTAGACTTATTTGACAGATGCCTCATAAATGTACCCTCAAATAAATGTACCCTCAAGAGACTTCATACATTTATGTTATGTGAACTTCCATGGAGGTCTCACCCACATCTCTATATGAAAAACACATTATGATAAGGTGTCCTTTCTTGTGCTGAAATCTAATCTTTGTATTATCATGGCATTTCATAGTGAGGTCATCTGCTGTCTGATTGTTGATAGTTATTGCCCATTGCTTCTTAGATTATAGGTTCTGTATTAGCCATTTCTTCATTTCTGAACCATGTTGAAAAAAGACTGTGCAATTGATCTCTGACTGAGACATTCATGGCAAGAGATGTGTAACTCAGGAGCCCATTCCAATGAGAAAAAGTTGTAAATAAATGCCTGATACAGTGCAAGCCACTTAGAACAATCTAAAATCTATGAAAGCTTGGTTAGTCTGATATAGCCAGATATCTGTTCCAAGGCAACCCTGTTTTAGTTTAGTTTAGTTTAGTTTTGTTTTTTTTCCTTTGGTGAGAACTATGTATCCAGTTACAGAATATTGTGAACACACTGTGGGAACTTAAAGGAATCAGAAGTCATCATGGTGGTGTTTTTTGTGTTTACGCTTTAAATGATACTCCAAGCTACACAAAATACACGTCTGGGTTTAGAGTCTAGCTTTTATGACATGACTCTCCCAAAGGGCCATCATTTACACCAACTCAAAATGAGCCAGAACTGTGTGTCAAATACTAATAAATCACTATGGTGGCATTTTGTAAATGGCTGCACAAGATGCACGGTAATGGAAAATCAGACCCTTTATTTTTAAAATCCCAGGTAGATATTTTACTTTAAATTAATTAAATGGGCATTTTAGAAAGTATCAGTCATCATGGTAGCACTAATTCCTGGGATCACAAAGCCATGGCATGTGCAGGCAGTGAGCCTGTGATATTACCACTAATCATTATGGCCACTCTGGTCTACTTGCCAAGCACCCGCCAGCTATCGATGAATGCTTAAACAGTGGAATTACCTGCCTTATATGTGAGTTATTTCAGTGAAAACCATAAAAAGTTCCACAAGTTATAACTATAAACTTGCATTGTGGGAGGAAAATGTTCATATTTGATTAAGGATATATAGTAGAAGCAGAATTGGTTTGTTATCCTAAAACTAAAACAGTTACTTTGATTTTAACTTACAAGATGAACTCCTATTACATGTGCACTTTAATTATGACACAGGAACTAGTATTTTGGGACCTTCCTGCCCCTCCATTGTAGGTCTGCTGGAAAGAGAGAAGTTTCCTTAATGTCATGATATTTAAGGATGTCATGGGTGCCATGGTCTTTGGAGGACAATTCAGACCAGTGAGGGGTTAGGTCACTGCCTGCCCTGTAACCCTCACCGTGTTTTGTGGCTGTACTTCCTAACCTGTCTCCTTCACAAGCAGCCTACTAGCATTCAGGTCACATCCTGAAGTGACTATGTATAGCTGCAGGCCTAGTCCATTAGACCGAACCCAGCAACCTGTCAGCAACACACCAATCACACTCTGGTTTCCACCACCTTGGTTACAACGAATAAATGATCCCAACAAATTCCCAGTCCCAAATTTTCCCCAAACTGTGTGCTCTGAACTGTCTAGCCCTATCTTGGACAGCTCAGAGAAATAATAAGGTTTGTTGTTCCTGTAAACTGGGGGGTAAGTACACCCTTCCCTTAAACGCAGCACTGAGTTGGTTTATGGTAAAACTGAAATACATTTATTAACAAAATATACACAGGATTATGTGAGTTCAAGTATAAGGAATGAAGAAAGAAAGAGTTGCAAGTAAAAACACAAAATACACTTCTAAAAGTTTAAAACTTAATCTAGCAAGCTATAGGCTTTGTTCAAGATAGTTTCTCTCTCCAGTCATTCTTCTTCCCAGCTTAGATCAGTCAGGACATTCCACAAAAGTTCAGGGTGCTGGCTTCCCTTGCAACCTTAGGTGAAAAATCTTTACGTAAGTTGGATTCTTACTCGTATTCATCTCCAGATATTTGAACAGCCCACCACACACTGTTAGTTTAAGGGTATTCTTTTTCAGCTTACAAGATCTCTAGCCCCTTGCATCTGTCTGATGGATACCAAAGATGCCTTCTGTCTTTTCTTATATCTTCCAAAGGTCAGTGACTTTATTTCAAGAGGAAGGATGTTCCCATGCTGTTCTTCCATTCCTGTAGGCTTCCCAACCTCCTGTATGATGTCTATGTAAATGGGGTGTCCATTGTTTCTGATTCCACCATACTTAATTTACATAGGAGACAGGTAGATAGCTGTGACATTCCTTTATGTCTGGGCAAACTATGGAGCCTAATATCAATAAAAAGAAAAGGAGTACTTGTGGCACCGTAGAGACTAACAAATTTATTTGAGCATAAGCTTTTGTGAGCTACAGCTCACTTCATCAGATGTAGTCAGTGGAAAATACAGTGGGGAGATTTATATACACAGAGAACATTAAACAATGGGTGTTACCATACACACTGTAAGGAGAGTGATCACTTAAAATGAGCTATTACCAGCGGGGGTGGGGGGGGACCTTTTTGGTAGTGATTCATTTTGCAAGGCACTGAATTTAGCCATATGGAATGGAAATCTATCAACTTCATGAAAAAACTCATACAGGTACAGATAGACATCATCTTCCTTTCCAAATGCAAACAGATGGACATCATACCAAAAGGACTGAAGGTAAAAAATCCATTACAATCTACATACCACACAGACTATGCTGACAGCTTGTGCCACACACTCTCAAAGAAACTGCGGAACCACCTGATAAACATCCTCTACAGCAAACAGGGAAAGATTAAGAATGAGCTCTCAGAATTGGATACTCTCATAAAAAAACAACCTTCCACACATACTTCCTCGTGGCTGGACTTTACAACAACTAGACAAGCAGTTTACAACACACACTTTGCTACTCTACAAAAGAAAAAGGACACTAAACTATCTAAACTACTACATGCCACAAGGGGCCACAACAGTGGTTCCCTTAACCCACCCAGCAATATTGTTAATCTATCCAACTATACTCTTAACCCAGCAGAAGAATCTGTCCTATCTCGGGGCCTCTCCTTTTGCCCCTCCACCTCCATGAACCTGATACAGTTCTTTGGTGATCTAGAATCCTATTTTCGACGTCTCTGACTCAAGGAATATTTCCAACACACCTCTGAACAACATATTAACACACAGAGACCTTCCTACCAAGACTACAAAAAGAAGGATTCTGAGTGGACTCCTCCTGAGGGTCGAAACAACAGACTGGACTTCTACATAGAGTGTTTCTGCCGATGTGCACAGGCTGAAATTGTGGAAAAGCAGCATCACTTGCCCCATAACCTCAGCCGTGCAGAACACAATGCCATCCACAGCCTCAGAAACAACTCTGACATCATAATCAAAAAGGCTGACAAAGGAGGTGCTGTTGTCATGATGAATAGGTTGGAACAAAAACAAGAGGCTGCTAGGCAGCTCTCCAACACCACTTTGTACAAGCCATTACTCTCTGATCCCACTGAGGGTTACCAAAAGAAACTACAGCATTTGCTCAAGAAACTCCCTGAAAAAGCAAAAGAACAAATCTGCACTGTCACACCCCTGGAATCCCGACCTGGGGTATTCTATCTGCTACCCAAGATCCATAAACCTGGAACTCCTGGACACCCCATCATCTCAGGCATTGGCACCATGACAGCAGGATTGTCTGGCTATGTAGACTCTCTCCTCGGGCTCTACACTAGCACTGACACCACTGACTTCATAAGGAATCTACAGTCCATCAGTGATCTTCCTGAAAACACCATCCTGGCCACTATGGATGTAGAAGCCCTCTACACCAACATTCCACACCAAGATGGACTACAAGCTGTCAGGAAGAGTATCCCCGATAATTTCACGGCAAACCTGGTGGCTGAACTTCTTGACTTTGTCCTCACCCATAACTATTTCACATTTGGGGACAATGTATACCTTCAAATCAGTGGCACTGTTATGGGTACCCGCATGGCCCCACAGTATGCCAACATTTTTATGTCTGACTTAGAACAACGCTTCCTCAGCTCTCATCCCATAATGCACCTACTCTACATTGATGACATCTTCATCATCTGGACCCATGGAAAAGAAGCCCTTGAGGAATTCCACCATGATTTCAACAATTTCCATCCCACCATCAACCTCAGCCTGCACCAGTCCACACAAAAGATCCACTTCCTGGACACTATGGTGCTAATAAGCGATGGTCACATAAACACCACCCTATACCGAAAATCTGCTGACCGCTATTCCTACCTACATGCCTCCAGCTTTCACCCAGATCACACCACACGATCCATTGTCTACAGCCAATCTCTACGATAACAACCGCATTTGCTCCAATCCCTCAGACAGAGACAAACACCTGCAAGATCTCAATCAAGCATTCTTACAACTACAATACCCACCTGCTGAAGTGAAGAAACAGACTGACAGAGCCAGAAGAGTACCCAGAAGTCACCTACTTCAGGACAGGCCCAACAAAGAAAATAACAGAACGCCACTAGCCATCACCTTCAGCCCCCAACTAAAACCTCTCCAACACATCATCAAGGATATACAACCTATCCTGAAGGACGACCCATCGTTCTCACAGATCTTGGGAGACAGGCCAGTCCTTGCTTACAGACAGCCCCCCAACCTGAAGGAAATACTCACCAGCAACCACACACCACACAACAGAACCACTAACCAGGAACCTATCCTTGCAACAAAGCCCGTTGCCAACTCTGTCCACATATCTATTCAGGGGACACCATCATAGGGCCTAATCACATCAGCCACACTATCAGAGGCTCGTTCACCTGCACATCTACCAATGTGATGTATGCCATGATGTGCCAGCAATTCCCCTCTGCCATGTACATTGGTCAAACTGGACAGTCTCTATGTAAAAGAATAAATGGACACAAATCAGACGTCAAGAATTATAACATTCAAAAATTGTTGGAGAACACTTCAATCTCTCTGGTCACTCGATAACAGACCTAAAAGTTGCAATTCTTCAACAAAAAAACTTCAAAAACAGACTCCAGGGAGAGACTGCTGAATTGGAATTAATTTGCAAACTGGATACAATTAACTTAGGTTTGAATAGAAACTGGGAGTGGATGGGTCATTACACAAAGTAAAACTATTTCCCCATGTTTATTTCCCCCCACCCACTGTTCCTCAGACATTCTTATCAGCTGCTGGAAATGGCCCACCTTGATTATCACTACAAAAGGTTCCCCCCCCGTCCCCGCTCTCCTGCTGGTAATAGCTCACCTGATCACTATTGTTACAGTGTATATGGTAACACCCATTGTTTCATGTTCTCTATGTATATAAATCTCCCCACTGTATTTTCCACTGAATGCATCTGATGAAGTGAGCTGTAGCTCACAAAAGCTTATGCTCAAATAAATTTGTTAGTCTCTAAGGTGCCACAAGTACTCCTTTTCTTTTTGCGAATACAGACTAACACGGCTGCTACTCTGAAACCTAATATCAGTGAGTATCAATAATTCCTTATATAGTGCTAATACATACATATCACAGTGATATCAGTCACCAGTGTGTAATTAAAAGACTTCACTCTGTACATTTGTTAATACAGTAATATTGTATACAATCATATGATTTGGGTACTTATCACTTGAGGTTCAGCCAGTAGACCAGTAAACTCTTGAAAAAAGGTTCTTCTCTCCTTCTGGGTGCACACACAATGCTGTCTTTCCCCACACTAGTTAGTGTGAGGTTTGCCTCCACCTGTTGTTAACTTGATGGGTGTGTTTACATGATATGTAAATACATTTTCATTGTCTTTTAAAATACTTTGAAGTAACTCCAAGATGGGGAAAACTCATTCTTTTGTCTGGGGCAGACCTGTTTACCAACCTTCCTGCATACCTGGTTTAAACACACTTTAGTAATCATTCCAGCATATGTCATAACTCTTAATTCACACCACACACATACATCACACAAGAATATTAATGATCTATGTTATTAGTTTTCAGATGATACCTCACAATGCATATGTTATACAAAGATTATTGCAACATCATGTGGGGTGTAAATACTGGTGTGCTTAGTGTCAGAATGGGTTTGATCCATCTGGGGATGATTTTTTAGTGGGTAGTTAAATGTTTTTACTCAGTTAAAACTGTATAATAAAGGGTAATAATCAAAACTGAAACTGAGAAAATAGAAGGTAGTCAACCATAAAATATTCCATTTAAAATTAAAATATGCTGGTATGACTCTGGTGCCAGAGTGTTTAACTGAGGTTGGTTATGGGAAGCATATTGGTCAGATCTTATACATTTTCAAAACTGATTAGCAGTTTGGAGTACCACTAATTTGAGTGTCCAACCTGAGGAGGTTTTAAAGGCTTGCAGAGGGTGGGTACATAGTCCTTTCTGAACATTGGGACCACTTAAGTGTTTGAAATTGGGCATCAAGTCTCCCCAAATCACTGACTAGTTTTTAAAAGGTAGACCCATAATACTAGGCTTAGCGGTATTATTGTCAGTTTGTTGTCTGAGCGTTTGAGTTTCCTACATAGTTTTGTACTATTAGCAGCCAGTGGTGGTGTCACCATTATGTCTTTTATGTGCAACTTTCAGAATAGAAATCACAACTATAATCTCCACTCTCGTAAATTGAAGTTCTATGGATAAAAGCAACCACATAACGGTGCAGAATACACGAAGCACTAAAAAACCTGCAAATAATTACCAAAAGGGAGGGATGTGTGTGTGTGTGTGGAGGGGGTGGGGGGGGGGTTAGAAACTTTCTTTTTCAACTTTCTTTCCAAATAAGCAAAACCTTCAAATTCATTAGTTCTTTTATGTGTATGTGTCCGCATGCACGCACATATGCAAATTAGTCCATGTAACTTTGCCTATAACCTATTCTTTGTCTGCATCCATGTTCATCTTCATAATGTAGATATCTTATATGGCATAGAAAGGCATTGATTTTGTTTCTGATTTGCAAATAAATATTTTAAAATAAACTACATAGTAGATTAGGGCCATTTAAGGCCAGTTGGTACATTTATACAGAAGACATGTAAGTAAAGGGAAAGCTAAGTCTGAATGTTTCAGGAGGTTTTTATATAGAGTCTAATCATCAAGTGGATGAAAGTGTATACACTTCTGACTATCAAAGGTGAATAAAATTACTCGGGAAGTAAAGAAAACCCAGAGAATCCATTTCACAGCCTGAGTGCATACCTAAAAGTAACTCAGTGTTATGCAGATATAACCAGTGGCAATTCTTGATGATCTTGTTCTTCTGTAGCTTGTAGTTTTGTATCTTATTGCCTTCAATAGAGGAATAAAAGCACATTGCAAAATGTATGCCATCTTTCTGATTTATATTGTGCTGTTCTTTAAGAATAGGGATACAAATATTTGAAAGCCTCTAGGAACAAGTAAAAGAGTTCTTTTTTCATAAGAAATATATGTGTAACAAACATGTTTGACTAAGCAAAGTATGACTATTCAAAACAAATTTCGCTATATCTGGTATGCTATTACCACTTGTATTTCTCATATTTTCCCACTACACTTTTGCTAAGGCACATTTAGACCTGTTTTAAGGTCTGTTTCATTATATAATCTAAAGTAAGCTCCTGATATTTAGAAATTCACAATGTACATGCTGATCATTTATGATAGACTTGCTGATTTGATTCATATGAATTAACCTTGTTAAGAAAGAGGGTCATGTAATGCAATATTGGATATGAATAAATGATAAATGGAAAGCATGGTGCAGCTGCAGATTTTGCCTTTCAGAGCAGTATTGCATCTATTTTACATTTCCACTTTGTTTATAAACTGTAAAATACACATTGAATATTTATACTTAGATAAACTTCAGCTGCATTTTGTAATATAAAACAACATATTTTATGGCAGGTGTAATATTGTGCAAGCAAATACTTTTCAAAGTGATTAACTGACATGGAATTACCAAGATTTTCTTATTGCTGCGTGGGGCAGTGACAAAACTGGAGAGAATGGAATGAATAGTCTAACCCTTCCTCCTTTACAATTCCCAACATAATTACATTAACCAACATTTTCTCAGTTCTTATCTCCTCCCCCTTTCTTTCTCCCAACTGGCAGCAGTAAGAAATGGGAGCCTAGTATAACTGTATAAACCAACATCTTGTATAGCAGCATTGCCATGCAGTGGGGGTGTAGAAGGAATGTTAAGAATGAAATTCATCCCTGTGCAAAGGGTTAGTGCACGGTCTGTCTGTCTGTCATTTAAGGGCCATTGAAGCTGTATTTTGAGGTATTAAGTGCCACAGAGGCTTTCTGTGGCCATTTGCATAATCATAGAATCATAGAAATGTAGCGCTGGAAGGGATGATGAGAAATCAAGTCCAGCCCCCAGCACTGTGTCAGGATCAAATAAACCTAAACCATACCCAAAGATGGGGATTCTACAACCTCCTTTGGAAGCCTATTGTAGAGTTTAACTACTCTTATAGTTAGAAAGTTTTTCCTAATATCTAATCTAAATCTCCCTTGCTGCAGATTGAGCCTGTTACTACTTCTCCTACCTTCACTGGACATGGAGAACAATTGATCACAGTTCTCTTTATACCAGTTCTCCCAGTTTGACAACAAGCTGTTGATAACTAGTCTCTGAATACAGTCTTTCAAAAAGTTGAGTAGCCACCTTATAATAATTTCATCTAGACCACAGTTCCATACTTTGCTTCTGAGAATGTCATATGGGACTGTCAAAAGCCTTACTAAAATCAAGATATGGCAAGTCTCCTGTTTCTCCACATCAACGAGGACAGTAAAAGAAGTCAAAGAAGGAAATTAGGTTTATTTGGCATGATTTGTTCTTGACAAATCTATGCTGGCTATTCCTTATAACCCTATTTTCTTCCAGGTGCTTACACATTCAATAATTTGTTCCAGTATCTTTCCACATATCTAAATTAGGCTGACTGATGTATAATTGCCTGGGTCCTCTCCCTTCCCATTTTTTAAGATAGTTCAGTGATCGGCAACCTTTGGCACACAGCCCGTCAGCAGGTTCGGCCCATCGCAGCTTCCACTGGCTGCAGTTCGCCACTCCAGGCCAATGAGGGCTGCGGGAAGCAGCATCCAGCACATCCCTCAGCCAATGCCGCTTCCCACAGCTCCCATTGGCCTGGGACGGCGAATCGTGGCCAGTGGGAGCTGCGATCAGCCAAATCTGTGGACGTGGTAGGTAAATAAACCAGCCCGCCAGGGGGCTTACCCTTGCAGGCCACGTGCCAAAGGTTGCCGATCCCTGAGATAAGTATTATGTTTGCCCCATTCCAGTCTTCTGGAACTCATCTATCCTCCAGGAGTTCTCAAAGGTGATTGCTTACAGTTTCCAGATTGCTTTGGCTAATTCTGTAAATTGCCTAGCATGAATTTCTTCAGGCCTTGCTTACTTGAATATATCTAACTTATCAAAATATTGTTTAACCTGTTCTTTGCTGATTTTTTACTTCTGTTGCTTTCCCCTTGTTATTAATATTAATTGTGTTGACCAGTGGTTACCATTAGTCTTTTTAGTGAAGATGGAAGCAAAATGAGCCTTAAACACCTCAGTTTTCTTAATGTCAGTTTTTAGCGCTCTTTCCTCACTAAGTAGAGGACCTACACTCTCCTTAAATTTTCTCTTGCTCCTAATGTATTTACAGGACCTCTTCTTACTGCCTTTGATGTTTCTTGACATAAAATTCAATGGTGAATGTCATCCTATTGGCTAGATTATGGTACATTTTGTATACCTGCACAGGAGAGTAAGAGAGTGCAAATCAACCCCTTACTCTCTTCTGCTGGTTACCCATGCTGTGGATAGCTGGATGAAGGGGGATAGCAACTTTTAGGGGATTAGTGCATCCTCCTTCATTCCCACATGTGGGGACTGCTACATCCCTGCCTTCTCCTGTGTGGAGGTCAAGAATGGGTGGAGTCCCACCTCACTCTCATCTCAACCCCCTTCAGCAGAGATATGTATGCTGCAGCAGGCAGTGGATGGGCACAGGGTATGTACTCCCCTGGATGAAGAAAGGAAATGGAAAGCAGATTGTGACATAGACACTCTACGTCACAATCTGTTTCTTAGGCTGCTCCTGGAGCTGCACAACTATGCCTCATAAAAGGAACATCATTTCATTAGTCTATTAGTGTTAATTAAAGATGCACATTTAGGAGGTCTGATAACAAGATGTGAAAAGCAAAATCCAGAGAAGTGACTTTTCTTGCCTTTCGAATTAACTGCATGGTTTAAGAATATGTGCCTATTTTGGAGATTGGACTAATTTAATAAATCAACCATGGATCATGGATAAAAGTGAATACAGCTGTGCATTATAGTACACAGTTCTCCAAAAATTAAAAAAACAGGTGAAAATACATTGGGATTTTATACATGTTGTTTTGTTTATTCCTGCCACCCTGCTACTATATGCAGAGTTTTAACCAAATTGAAAGGTGTCACAATTTTAAGCAGCCATTTTAGTGAAGGTGTGGGACTTGATAAAATCAATTAATTTGTGTTGAATTCTTCAATACACTGAACAGTGATGGAAATGTGCATATTTTTGTGCCATGCAGACATTTCTTTGGCTTAAAATTGTGAATTTAAAAGTTTTACATGTTGTCATGGAACTGTGAAGTAGCTATGATAGAACATGTTTTCTTGGGCAATCCTGGGCTACCTGATTAAGGAAGTGGTTCCCCTATTTGGGGTTTTGTGTCTTTAAGAAAGTGTCAATCCTGCAACATTATCAAAAAAATATAGAATTGTATAGACTGTTGAGCAAAAATCATTGTAAGGTCTCAAAAGAAAAAAAATCACTGGGATCTTGTGAAATAGTCTCCTAATTTGTAATCTTGCATCTTGTAGCACATTGTGATTTGCAAAAAAGAAAAGGTAGGTGTGCTAAAAGTGCATTTTTGCAAGTGCTTTTTTTTAGTTGAGGTGAAAGCAGGAACGTTCCAGTGTGAAAACCATAAAGGACAGTTGTTCCAGTGGTTAGGGTGTTAGGTTGGGGACCTGGGAGAACTGGGTTCAATTCTCTACACTGTTATAGGTATCTTGTGTGACCAAAGTCACTTTTATAGATTCATAGCTATTAAAGTCAGAAGGGACCATTATGATTATCTAGTCTGACTCCTGCAAAATGCAGGCCACCGAATCTCACCCACCCACTCCTGCAATAAACTTCTCCCCTATGTGTGAGCTATTGAAGTCCTCAAATCATGGTTTAAAGACTTCAAGGTGCAGAGAATCCTCCAGTAGGTGACCTGTGCTCCATGCTACAGAGGAAGGCGAAAAACCCTCAGGACCTCTGCCTGTCTCATTTTTTTGTCTTGGGCTCCAAATATATGACCCATTTGTTATCTGTTCTCAACCACACTCTTGTACTGGGACTAGAAATGTGCAGCTAGTTCACATTAGGGGCTCAGTCTGGGGACACAGGAATAACTGATAAAAAGCCAGCAGCCTGGCTCTACAGTTAGCAGTAGTGCCATAGGGCAGGAATCTTTGTATTCTGCCACACAACAGATGGACTGAGAATGGGTAAAGCCTTGATACATTTGATGGAAGGATGAGAGAGGGATCTATAGTGTTGTTGTTGAGGTGAGAGGAAAGGCATTCTAAAGGCATACTCATCTTCATTACTTCATGACTGAATGGTACTGTGGGTTACATACTGTATTTTAAAAAATATTAAAGTTAATTTTAAAATTATATAATATACAGGTTGAGAAAAGAGTGTCTGTACATGTGGGTCGAGTTATTACATGAAACTATTTGTTGTGAGTCATACAGTGTTTGTTCATTACAATTCAGGAGCATTAAGTGAAACAAAGTTCATGTGACTGGTTAGGTTTTGAGCATTAGAATATCAGAAAGAAAATACAAGGATTTTACATATCTGAAAGCGCTGTATAAAATGAAAAAAAATAATAATATGAGTTTTAAGGTTTCTTGGCTTCAAAATTCACTGATTTTTTGTAATGAATAAATAATCTCATTTTCCACTCCCAGAGGCTACATTTCTCAGAACAGCTGTGTAATACAAGCTTTATACTGGTTGCACATCTACTTAAATAATATATATATAATTTTATCTGCCAGGTCTAGTACATTTTCATGATAATCATTGGGACTGTTTTCCCGCTTGAAGGGAAAATAATTTCCCTTCTCAAATAAAATACACTTCTCAAATACTGGTTTCAGAGTAGCAGCCATGTTAGTCTGTATTCACAAAAAGAAAAGCAGTACTTGTGGCACATTAGGGACTAACAAATTTATGTGAGCATAAGCTTTTGTGAGCTACAGCTCACTTCATCGGATGCATTCAGTGGAAAATACAGTGGGGAGATTTATATACATAGAGAACATGAAACAATGGGTGTTACCATACACACTGTAACGAGAGTGATCACTTAAGGTATGCATCTGATCAAGTGAGCTGTAGCTCACGAAAGCTTATGCTCAAATAAATTTGTTAGTCACTAAGGTGCCACAAGTACTCCCTTTCTTTTCACTTAAGATGAGCTATTACCAGCAGGAGAGTGCAGGGGGGACCTTTTCTAGTGATAATCAAGGTGGGCCATTTCCAGCAGTTGACAAGAACGTCTGAGGAACAGTGGGGGGTGGAGGCGGGGAATAAACATGGGGAAATAGTTTTACTTTGTGTAATGACCCATCCACTCCCAGTCTCTATTCAAGCCTAAGTTAATTTTATCCAGTTTGCAAATTAATTCCAATTCAGCAGTCTATCCTTGGAGTCTGTTTTTGAAGTTTTTTTGTTGAAGAATTGCAACTTTTAGGTATGTAATCGAGTGACCAGAGAGATTGAAATGTTCTCCGACTGGTTTTTGAATGTTATAATTCTTGATGTCTGATTTGTGTCCATTTATTCTTTTACGTAGGGACTGTCCAGTTTAACCAATGTACATGGCAGAGGGGCATTGCTGGCACATGATGGCATATATCACATTAGATATGCAGGTGAACAAGCCTCTGATAATGTGGCTGAAGTGATTAGGCCCTGTGATGGTGTCCCCTGAATAGATATGTGGACAGAGTTGGCAACGGGCTTTGTTGCAAGGATAGGTTCCTGGTTAGTGGTTCTGTTGTGTGGTGTGTGGTTGCTGGTGAGTATTTGCTTCAGGTTGGGGGGCTGTCTGTAAGCAAGGACTGGCCTGTCTCCCAAGATCTGTGAGAACGATGGGTCGTCCTTCAGGATAGGTTGTAGATCCTTGATGATGCGTTGGAGAGGTTTTAGTTGGGGGCTGAAGGTGATGGCTAGTGGCGTTCTGTTATTTTCCTTGTTGGTTCTATCCTGTAGTGGGTGACTTCTGGGTTCTCTTCTGGCTCTGTCAATCTGTTTCTTCACTTCAGCAGGTGGGTATTGTAGTTGTAAGAATGCTTGATAGAGATCTTGTAGGTGTTTGTCTCTGTCTTAGGGGTTGGAGCAAATGCGGTTGTATCGTAGAGCTTGACTGTAGACACTGGATCATGTGGTGTGATCTGGGTGAAAGCTGGAGGCATGGAGGTAGGAATAGCGGTCAGTAGGTTTCCGGTATAGGGTGGTGTTTATGTGACCATCGTTTATTAGCACCGTAGTGTCCAGGAAGTGGATCTCTTGTGTGGACTGGTCCAAGCTGAGGTTGATGGTGGGATGGAAATTGTTGAAATCATGGTGGAATTCCTCAAGGGCTTCTTTTCCATGGGTCCAGGTGATGAAGATGTCATCAATGTAGCGGAAGTAGAGTAGGGGCATTAGGGCCTGAGAGCTGAGGAAGCGTTGTTCTATGTTAGCCATAAAAATGTTGGCATACTGTGGGGCCATGCAGATACCCATAGCAGTGCCGCTGATTTGAAGGAAAACATTGTCCCCAAATGTGAAATAGTTATGGGTACGGACAAAGTCACAAAGTTCAGCTGAGAGTGGATGGGTCATTGCACAATGTAAAATTATTTCCCCATGTTTATTTCCCCCTCCCCCCCACTGTTCCTCAGACATTCTTGTCAACTTCTGCAAATGGCCCACCTTGATTATCACTACAAAAAATTTTTCCCCCTGCTCTCCTACTGGTAATAGCTCACCTTAAGTGATCACTCTCGTTACAGTGTGTATGGTAACACCCATTGTTTCATGTTCTCTATGTATATAAATCTATCTAAATTTGGAAGCGAAAATGTTAAAAGGTCATCTTGCCTGCTCCCCTACCATATGCCCAGCCAGCTCTAGTTTCCCCTCACTCTGCACCTCTGGAGTAATCACACACAACACAACTGGAGTCCCAAAATAAAATCTCCCCTTTTCACTTCCAGTTTCCTAATATGCAAGTTATATTCCAATACTTGCATAGGATTCCATCTCCCATCCATGTCTGGCCTCAGGTGTTTTACCCCATGTTACAGGGAAAAACAGGAATCACCACAGACCTTCAACTTGGCTATTTTACCTGTTCTGCCTGCCACTAAGGTCTGCGAATAGTCCTTTTTACTAGTCTTAGCTGCAGAGGTCTACACCTGTTTCAGACATTTCTTGGCTTTCTCACTAGCTTCTGGCCACTTGAGATATGTCTACACTGCAATAAAACACCTGTAGCTGGCCAATGTCAGCTGACTCAGGCTCAGAGAGCTCAAACTGTGGGGCTATAAAATTCTAGTGTACAAGTCCCAGACACTCACATGAAGGGAGAAAGTCCCAGACCCCTGGCTCCAGCTCAAGCCTGGATGTCTGCACTGCATTTTAGTAGTCCTTCAACCTGAGTTCCATGAGCCCAAGTCAACTGACACAGGCCAGCCATGGGTGGTTTATTGCAGTGTAGACTTATCCTCAAGCTCCTTTGGCAAGCCCTTACCACAACAGATCAAACAGTTATACTGTTTCCTTCAGGTCTCCTAGTAGAGAGAATTTTATTTTTCTTCTCCAAGATCTGTCTTCTGTTTCCTGTCTCTTCTCCCAACAGGCATTGCTGTTTGCCACATGATCAATCACATGCTCCATAAAAACAACAAGGCAGAGAATGCCATGCCTTAAGGGTGATGAGACATCATAACAGGGGGTAATGGCAATGCTGGTCCCTTAAAGGGCCAGTGCCTTGTTATAATAAGATAATATGGTTTGTTCCTATTCTTTATCATTTATTGTTGTAAGTACATTCATTCAGTAAAACTTTGATTTACAAATAGAGGTCCCAGCTCTGCAGCCCTTATGTGCTCATATCTCCAATGAAAGTTAAGAGTTTTCGTGAGCACAACAGCTGCATGATTTGGCTCAGAATTATTTGTTACATCAAAGTTTTAAAAGAAATTAAACTATGATCTGAACTTGATTTACGAAAAGGGTTTAACCTTCTCAGATTATATATATAGTAATAATTTTATCCTGCCATAACATCGGTTCTATTAAAAGTATAGCAATGACAGTCAAAGCAGTATTAAGATTAATTGCTTATTAATGATCGATTGTGAACACTCATCATATTCCCAAAAGAACCATATGTAAGAATGTCTGCTTTCCCCATCCCAACATGGCTTGGAAATCTTTTTCTTGGACATTTCTGTGAACAGTGGGAATCTCCATCCACTTCTGGCTTCATTGTCTTACTCTCAAAGTTCTGCAGCATGAGAACTGCGCTTCTGACTGAGGGCTGGATGCAGCTTCCTTCAGATCTTACACCAGCCAGAGAAGGAAGAACAGAAATATTTGCATTCACATAACTGAAAACAGAACTGGGTTCTATGAATCCAATTCTCCAAAGGTCATTGATGTCAGTCAGAGTCTTTCTGAGACTCTGACTTCAACGGGCTTTGTATCAGGGTCTTCGTTCCTGGGACCATAAATGATAAGCAATCAAAGGAGATAAGTTTAAAAGTAAGAAATCATTTCATCTTGAACAAATTTTGAATACAGAAAACCCTATGCACAGAAAAATTCAACCCAGCTAACTTTCTCAGGAAAGACTACACAAAATGATATGTAGAAATACCAAGAAAGAATGAAAGGATAGTGATTGTTGGAAAGGAACATGGAGTTTCTGCACCAGAGAACACGAGATCCTATGATGCAAAGGATCTGTTGTCTTTAAAATGCAGTTAAATTGTTTGCATAAAGCTGAACATTTATTTCTATTTTAGTATGTGCTCTTTTATATATATTCAGCTTTATCAAGTATGTCCTAGTTTCACTCACCACTCTTGTTCCTGTGGAATGATAATTAACAGTTGTGTATACTTGGCCCTAAAATTTATAGACAGTGGATAGCTGCTGCTATACTTGATAAATGTGTTCTATATTGTTCTGACCATGTTTCTGTTGTATGTGTTAGGTATTACAAGGCAATTACAATATTACAATATTACAATATCAGTTAGTAAATATAACAATTGTACTGGCGAACAGTTATGTCACTTGTGGTACCTTAGAGACTAACAAATTTGTTAGTCTGCTGCTACTGCTGAAAACCTGTCATTTATGTCACTGAGCACCAAACTTTACTCATCAGGAAGTTTATAGAGGCATACTGAAGATAAAAAAAAAAGAGCGAGAGAGGGAGAAGAAAAGAAAGTAAATCATTTTAAAAGGTACCTTTCACCTATTCAATAAGGTGAAAAGATTGATTGACATGTTTTCACACATGTTGTTGCTTCAGCTGAGGGGAAGAATAGGAGTATCTTGTAATCATGATAAAATAGTCTAGTTTCTGGCTTTGTTGCAGAAAAGTATCATTTTGTAAGTAAAATACATCTTGTGAAAAATAAGGCAACATGTCTGAATACCTAAGTGGATGTTGGAAAATGCTATAAAACAGGAAGTGTTGTCAAGCCAGCAAATTATGAGACTTACCGAGCTACAGAATTGTGTGAAAGAACAGAATAGAAATAGCTGAAGAAATCAGAAGGGTGTAAAGCCTGAGAAGTTGCAAAATTGCTTAAGGAGCAAAATACTACTAACATCAGTTCAAAAACTGTGAGGAAAGTGATAAGGAGAAAGGAATTGAATGTGAGTCTAGCCTGTTGAAACTAACGCTAAGAACAAAGCAATTTAATTAAAATTCACTCAAGTGATGTGGGACATGGTGAAAGTTATTGAACAAAGTTTTGTCTTATGAAATATCAATATATATGTTCTACACTGTAGGAAAAGTTTCCATATGGAGAAGGGATGGAAAAATCCTAAAAGAAGGATGATTGGGTCCATGCTGTTAAGCATGGTGGAGGTAGTGTTATGACATAGATCTGTATGTCTTTTGAAAGTGTTGGCAAGCTTGTTTTCCTAATGGCATAATAAAAGGAAAATTAAAAGATAGGAGCACAAATGGTCCCATTGGAATAAGATTTCCCCCTGCCCCCAATCAGGACAAGAACACACAGATATCTACAAGCCTTCTCAACATAAAGGAAGATTGTGACCAGAATCCTAAGGGTAACTGAGAGACCCTTATTTCTACACATTGGAGCTCTGCACCAGTGTGATTGATATGTGGAATGGTTAGGACAGTTCAGAAATGGGCCTTCAGGAGCTCTGCAACACTCAGGTCACATGCAGCTGAAGAAGGAAGGAGTGAGTTCATACATATAAACTCCAACCCTTTTGCATATCTTAGTCCCGCTCTTCCCTGTGGAAGTCTTGTCAAGTTATCGTGAAGCAGCAGTAACCCTGGCCATCTATGTCCTCTTGCCATCCCAAGGTTATGTGAGAGTACAGAGAAGACTGAGAATGGGGCCAGAACGTGTTCCACTGGGGGGTGAGTGAAGTGCTTCTCTGCCCCCACCCTCCATTATCCTGGTATAGGGAGAGATGTTTGGCCCCAAGAGGCCCATTATCCCTTGGTGATGGCTCAGCTTCAAAACTGACAGCTGGTTCCCATCTCTCTTCAGACCACTCGTCTGTCCCTCAGCTAAGTAACAACCTGAGAGATTCTGACCTCATTCCCCTGGCTTAGATGTCCAGGGAGGCAGCAAGGGAATGGGCAAGTGGCAGAAGCACAGCATAGAGAGTGGCAGCTGCAGAAGAGGAAGCCCCCTCAAGATTTACTTACTATGTTCAGACACAGAGTCAAGTCAGGTCAGGGAAAGCTGGCTAGCTCTATTCATGTGTTTTTCCTTACTGTTATCACAATCAAGTGATTTGAATCAAGTACAGTGATATGAAGAAAGCAGTAGCTAAGAAAACCTACACCAACAAACAACTGAAGCAGTGAACTGTGGATACCTAGAAGGGACTGTTTCATATTTGCAAGAAATATTTTAACAGTGCTCCAAAAAGATTTTACTAAGGATGAAAGCAACGGGAAACTGCACAACATGAAAGGCAGTGCCTGAAAGGAAATTTCAATATGTTTGTGTAATGTTTAAATTTGGAATATGTATCTAAATGTCCTTGGATAACTAAAGTCAGATGCCCCAGTTACATGATTCTTGACAATCATCATTTAAGAGTCAGGTTCTACTAAATTTACTCTGAGTTAGTCTCTGACAACACAAATAGTCCCATTGATGTTGATAGGATTGTTCACCAAGTAAACTACTATTCAGTGTAAGGGTGGCAGAATCAAATTCTAAACCATTAATTGATTTTACTGTCCTTTATTATTTGATGCAACAATTTGAAAAAAAAAACACCTGATAACAATAAAAGACATCCTTATAAGGAATATTAGCAGCTTTTTATTTTTCGTCCATATTCTATAAACTTTTGGTGCAATTCTATGTTTCCTCATTTTTCTTCTTATTGTCTTTTACAAACACATCATCTGAAATGCAGCTCATGAATGTATTTTTGTATTTCATCCAGGCTAGCTGAACAATTCACTGACAACATATAACACAGATCCATCTAAATAGGTTTGTTTCTGTTCTCAGATTATGGTTCTGTTTATGTCTCCAGGTTCACTGAATTGTTTGCTGAGCCATAATTTGGATTAAATGTAGTTGAAAGTTGCTCTTTGAACAAAGTGAAATTGAAAATGAAAATGTGAATATAAGTGAGTCTCCTCATGCAAACCTAATCCTTGCTAATAAGAAACTATATCCTAAAGAATGTTTTAAGGACAGCACAATCACTTTCTTGATACTAATGTTGACTCAGTTGTGTTGAATGAACCAGACATGCCAAACTCGTAAAAAAAACACAGAAATTGGGCTTGTGAGTTGCTTTTTGGCTTGTAGCTTGTTTGGCTTGTAGCTTGTTGCAGCTTGTTGCTGCTTCTTTTTGATCGGCTACCGGCAAGTGGGGACAAGCGGGGACAAGGGTGGGGAGAGAGTCAGGGATGCACAGCGGGCCCACCACAGTCCCAGACTGCACACTGGGGGGATCTAGTCACATAGAGTTTTGGGGTTTTTAGTGATTGGCTTGTTTTGGACTTGTTTTAAAATGGGATTAGCTTGATTTTTGGCTTATTGTGAAAGTCGGGGTGCTTATTTACCATGTGAAAGTTTGCAACTGTGGAATGAACCCCTGTTTTCAACTCCATTATGAAGTCCTGATAATTCTGGATTGATATCTGGGCTATTCCATGTGTTTGCTTCACAATATATGAGTGGTGTCCTTGAATTGTATATAGAGAAAACAGATACATGCTAGACTTGAGTAAAAATCTACTGTCTCAGGAATTCAGTGTTGTGATTTTTAAATAAAGATTGGGCCCTCTCTAAATAAAGCATATTACTGTAGTTTAAATCCAAGTTAGAGTACAGCATTTATAGAACCAGCCACTTGTATTCATTAAACATTATTAGCTATTGTGTACATTGAGTTTGATCCAGTGCCCATCAAAGTCAATGTAAAGACTTACCCTGACTTCTTTTTGTTTTGGATCAGGTCCTAATATTGTTCTTCATTTTCTTTAATTTCTGGCTCTTCAAATTTTATAACAGTAATTGTTCCACTTGTGTATTATTAGCATTTCTTATTAGATTTAATTCAATGAAAAGATGTATCAAATATGATCCCTGAGCTATCCTCAGGCATGAGGTTCCTGCAGTTTCTTTAGATTCATTTTGTGTACCTGACATCTTGGAATCCTCAAATTACCTAATAAAAATGAAAAATAAATATGTGGAGGAAGAAAATATTTAAAGGATAATTGTGTTTTGATGACTGTATACAAAACATTGAATATGCTTTTGCCAAATGCAGTGTTTTAATCAGTTACAGAAAAAATATATTTTAAAATTAAATTATCCATGTATATTTGATTCACAGATAATTAAGCTGTCACTTTTTTTTATTTCAACACTGTAATAATTTTACATTATAGTCTACAGATTGGTGCAACTTTCGGACAGAGCCATTATCTCACTGATTTTTTATCAGGTCTGCATTTAGTTTTGAATTTTTATTAAACAGAGGCAACATAAGGTCCAAAACTGTTTCCATGAAAGTGAATGGGAGTTGTGCCATTGATTTCAATAGGATAAGGATTGGACCCTTAATTATGTTTTTTCTACCAATCTAGTATGCAGCTTGAAATATTTTCCTTATTAAAGTGCATCACATAGTCTTAGTCAAATTCTGACATTTATAGCCAGATGCTTGAATCATCATTTGTGAAATTAGTTGTTATTTGCGTAAGACAGACAGATGGAATTGGGACAATGAGACTGTTTCTGAATATAATCAACACAATTCCTACTATGAAGCAAAATCCCTAAATTTCTTTTCTTTCTAATTTATTTCCAATCAGAATACATCTCCTCTCTCTGTTTTGCAAAACTTCTGTGGCCTAGATCAGAAGATCAGTCTTCTGAGGGCTAATTTGTTAGAACTTCTGTGGATCAGTGGTAGAGAGAGGGGATTTAAGACTTTCCCTCACATATTCACACATAGATCAGACAGGGGACATAATTCTCCAAATCCATAATATTCCAAGGATTGCAGAGAAATTCCTCAAATCTCTTGACATCAACAGAAGGCAGGGACATTTGTACAGATTGCCAGTACTTCAACACTATCCTCCCAGACCCATTCTTAATGTTTGCATAGTTTGCTCCCTTTTCTTCTCCAGTTGCTTCCCTAGATCTCTCACCCCCAGGGGGCTTCACAGCATATAACCAGTTTATGATTATGTGGGTCGGCATAATCTTATAAAGAAGAGGCCACACAGGTTTCTAGGGAGATGATGCAGTGGAGGGAAGCCTTCCCTTCTTCCTGCCCAACACTGTGGAGCTTGATAAAGCAATTTTGTCAGAAGTCAGTAGCCCTGTTTCCCTATTGCCTTGCACCATGTGTAGTCACTTACCAGCTGAGGGCAAACAGGCTGTAAAACAGTACTAAATGAGAACTTTCCACATACTGGCACTGGTGTAGTTCTCTTATGCTTGCTTACTACAAGGTGCAACATAATGGAGAATCATACCTGGTGATAGGAGAGATGATGTTTCCTAGGATCAACCATCCTCTTTGTGACAGAAATTTCTCCCATTTAATAGAAATTCTGCAGTGCTCCCACCTTCTAAGATACGCATCTGAGAGCATGGTCTGACTCTGGTTTGTAGCTAGCAGTACGTTCCACTTGATTCTGGAAGTTATCAAAACTGAAGATTAAATTCACATAGCAGTTATTCAACTTCTGTCTAGGATTTTTTATGCTATTTACTTCTTCAGTGAATTAGAAACAGAGACCAGAAGAAAGCTGTTCTGTGCAACAGCTAACTCCACAATCTTCTCAGTGTTATAATGTAGACAATATTTCTATTAACTGTCATCATAAAGTATCTACTGTGGGATTAAATGTACTATAACTGTATTATTTGTACCCCAGCTTTCATTTGTTGGGTGATGATTTATGTTGTCCGTGGCAATCACAAGGGAGTCCTGATGCTATGCAGTCTTGTGGGGGAGAGTGTCAATTTAATATGACTATAAAACCTAAATAATTCCATTCCCATATCCTATTATGATAACCAAGCAATATAAACAACCTAATCTTCGTACCAGAAAATCTTTTTTAAAAATATGGTTAGATTTATGACACCATTTGTTTCACTGCTAACCTTGCAGTAGCACTCTTTGCACTTTATATAAATGCACTATTCTGCTTCATAGCCATTAATATCCTGTGATAATGAACGAGACTTCTCAAGCTGAAACATTTATGGACTGCAGCTGAAATATTGTTTGACTTTTACACGCAGAGACTGATTTTTTTCCTTTTCCTTTCTTACTTTCTCTCTTTTAAGTGTTACATCCCTTATAGCTTTTCTCCTAAAACTTTGGGTCACACTCCTCTTGCACAAGGCGTTTCTAATCCTTCAGAACTATTGGCTGGCACCATATGACTTGCACACCAATAGCTAACTCCTTACCAGTGGGAATAACAAGGCCTGGGCAGTTTAGGGTGTCTGTACCATATTTATAGGTCCAATAATGCCTTCAAAACCTGAGAACCTCTTCTTCCTCCAGCAGAGTAATTGCTCAACATGTATGACTTGACATGAATAAGGCCTACTCATGTTGAGCAATTACTCTGTTAGTAATTACTCTGTTAGCAAAGTGAATGAGTCTGCCAGCAGAGCAGAGTAAGGTGCTATTTAATGCATCACACTATTTGCGAGTCATATATGACAAATGCTAGTCACATCACTTAGAGCACGTGTGGATAATGCTCAATGGCTATAGGGAGGTGGGCAACATACAAACATAGAATAGAATAGAATAGAATAGAATAGAATAGAATAGAATGTAAGTAAGGATGGCAGAAGATGGCCCTAAATTATAGCTGCTCTTCGGGACATGATCCTGTTGCCAACAGTATCATGCATGCATATGGTAAATGGTGCACACGTTAGTAAACCTTCTGGGTTTATTTTAGTTTGTGGAGATGCTTTGCAAACTGTAAACCGTATCACTGTAGTGATGCCTGTGAAAGTTTGCCCAGGTGACCATTGATAAAAATCCTGAGTCATTCACAGTCACCTAGGACTAGCTGTTGGAGACTGTAAACCCTGTTTAAGGAGAGAACGAGCTCAATTTGAAGTTGGAGAGAGAGGAACTGGGCATTATTTTACTCAGATTCCACTGCAATGGCTGCATACATTACACATTTTTGATAATTACTGTATTTAATATTGCTCTCCCATCCCCATCGTTTCATTACATAGTAATAAACTGCATTATCTGGCAATGGAAAGTCCATCGAGACAGATCTGTGACGGGGCAAGGCCAGATGGCTATGGAAGAGTAGTGGGAGATAGATATATTAGCTCCAGGCTAAACAAATCCCTTGTACCAGGATAAGTGAAATGGCAGCTGCTCCAGGTCAATTAAGACACCTGGGGCCAATTAAGAACTTTCCAGAAGGCAGGGAGAAGGCTAGGTTGATTGGGACACCTGAGGCCAATCAGGGGCTGACTGAAACTAGTTAAAAGCCTCCCAGTTAGTCAGGTGGGTGTGCATGTCAGGAGCTGTGGGAAGAAGTTGTGCAGTTGGAGAGGCTGAGTAGTACACACCATATCAGGCACAAGGAAGGAAGGCCTGAGGTAAGGGTCAAGTGGAGCTTGAGGAAGTGAGGGCTGCTGTGGGTGAAGTAGCCCAGGGAATTGTACATGTCATGTTTCTAAAAGGTCAGCTACCATAGCTGATACTATTAGGGTCTCTGGGCTGGAGCCCGGAGTAGAGCCTGGGTTCCCCCTCCCCACCTTTGCCCCCTGATTAAGCACTGAGACTGGGAGACAACAGAGACTGTGCAAGGAAGGATAACTTCTCCTCACCTCCCTCACTGGCTTATGATGAAAATGGCTCAGTAGAGTGTGACCCTTGTCTCTAGAGAAAGAAGGGTTACATGGAGGGTCACAGTGAGCCTCTGAGGCTAGCGAAATCCGCCAGGAAACGCGGGACCCACAGAGGCAAGGACAGAGCTTTGTCACAGATCCTATTAAGCCCTGGACATTTTATCCTTCAGGAGTTGGATAGTTCCTGTAGTTACCACCACCTGCCTATTACTCTACTGCTTGTTTTCTGCTTGATGAAAGTACAGGGTTCTACAAAATATTACTGCTTCTGCTAATTTCTTCCTTTTTTCTAAGAATACAATCATAAAACACTCAAGGGCTACATAATACCCTCAGATTTTTAAGCAGAATTTTCCATTGATGCTAAGGGTTGGGGCCAGATTACGCTGTCAGATTTCAAGCATATTGTTATCATAAAGCTGTTTTTCAGATCAAGGTATCTGATGTACAGTGTAGGATATGTAGAAGATTGTAGGATATGTAGGAGATTCAAATGTAGGCCATGGTCCTTTAAGCACTGAAGACATGAGTAGTTTTGCTCATATCAGTAGTTCCATAGACTCAGTCATGTGCGTAAGTATTTGCAGGCTTGGGCGCTTGGATTTTGTGGGGTTGTTAACACATTAGGATTTTATGAAGGGCAGACTCATAGCCACATTTTAATGATGTTTAAATTTTAAAAACATTTGCCATGCCACTAATTTTTTGTATGCCCGAAGGTTTATTCTGAATGCCATTATTCAGATGTGGAAAGCAGTCGTGGCTCGAAGGCACATCAAACAGTGCTGCTGCTTATTCTGATCTTTTCATTTCATCTTGCTGTTGTTGAATGCTATATATTGTAAAATTACACTTGTTCTGAAAATATGAATATTCTCATCTAATGTCTTTATTTTTCAATAGATAATTGCTAATAATTTAGTTTATTTCTTAAAAATATGAAAGAATGATAAAACTAAGGAATGCTGTCAGACATAGCTCTGCAGCTTTGTTTATGAAAAAATGATCACCATGTGTCAATGACTAATTTGTATAATATGCTCATAATAAAGTGTGAAATGTGTAAATTCCTGTTTTCCAAAATTCATTAAACTATTTAGTTCCACTTGTAATGTGGCTTCTATCTACTACAGAAAAACAAGAGGCATCCAAAATAGACAGGATAATAAATATGGAGTCAATAAAATAACAAAAGTAATAACAGAAACAATATGTGTTCAGTATAAATAAAACTTTAAAAATGATACTAAATCAACCATTGAAATACTTCACCATTGCAAAAAAAAAGAAAAGAAAAAGGCTCCCTGGCACAGTGACTCCAATGCAGTTGCACTACCAAGGACTTGTGGCTGCCCCTCAAAGGTGACTGCACAATAAAAAGAAAAGGAGTACTTGTGGCACCTTAGAGACTAACAAATTTATTAGAGCATAAGCTTTCGTGAGCTACAGCTCACTTCATCGGATGCATTTGGTGGAAAAAACAGAGGAGAGATTTATATACACACACACAGAGAACATGAAACAATGGGTTTATCATACATACTGTAAGGAGAGTGATCACTTAAGATAAGCCATCACCAGCAGCAGGGGGGGAAAGGAGGAAAACCATTCATGGTGACAAGCAAGGTAGGCTAATTCCAGCGGTTAACAAGAATATCAGAGGAACAGTGGGGGGTGAGGTGGGAGGGAGAAATACCATGGGGAAATAGTTTTACTTTGTGTCATTACACTTTCCCCCCACTGCTGCTGGTGATGGCTTATCTTAAGTTATCACTCTCCTTACAGTGTGTATGATAAACCCATTGTTTCATGTGTGTGTATATAAATCTCTCCTCTGTTTTTTCCACCAAATGCATCCGATGAAGTGAGCTGTAGCTCACAAAAGCTTATGCTCTAATAAATTTGTTAGTCTCTAAGGTGCAACAAGTACTCCTTTTCTTTTTGTGAATACAGACTAACACGGCTGCTACTCTGAAACCTGCACAATAAAGAGAATACAGCCCTAGCTCTACAGGGCAGGTGAGGGTTGATGTGCTTCTCTTGCAACACATCAAATCTCCATCCTTTTTCCCCATGTGGATCTGAACCCTGGGAGGGAACAGGGAACTTTAGTGTCAAGGCAACTGAGTACCCCTTCTGTGTAGGAGCAGGGAAATCATGTTCTGGGGATCCCTGTTGTGTTCAGGTCTCAAGGTGCATATGTGACATCAATAACATTTGCACTGATCATGCCAAGTCTTTTCATAATATACTGTAATGTGTTTCCAGAGAGAATCTGAAATCCAACTCTTTTGTAGATTATATTGGTCATTTGCCGTACCTTGTCTGTATGTTTGTATTATTAGGAGTATAGTTCATTTCATGCAACTTTTTTACTGTTCTAAGCATGTGCTTATAATTTCATCCTGAAGTACAGCTACAGTTCTAGAGTCAAGCTTGGTTTGCATGGAATATTCAGGCTAGGGTTTGATTTTTTTCTTCTAATACATGGCACTTACTGATGCACATCGTAGGTAATCAGCTCTTGCTCTTTTAAGTGCTCTTTAACAGCTTGCTGAAGATATTAGGTGACATATTTATGTATCTAAGATTAAGGTGCCAACCTTCTTTCCTGAATCATTTGTTGAGAATGTCCCTGAGTGCCTTGGTTTGTAGGCATTCCATAGACCTCTCTTTAAGGATCTACAGATGGGATCAGTTAATTTTCAAATTCTTGATATTAGGACTTAGAAAATTTCTTTTGCTCTTGATAAGAATCTTCTCTCTTTAGAGGTTTGTTAGTAAAACACGGTGGAATTTCCTCAACATGGCAAATTGATAATTTACATGCAAAGGGCAAGGGTGGACACGGTGCTCTGTCTTAGGAGTGCATGCTTCAGCTTACATTGTGAGGGAGCTCATGATGGATACAGACGTCTGAAAAACTTATCTAATACCCTGAGTCAGGGAGGACCTGGTGTGGACAGCAGGCAATAAGGGAAGCCCAAAACACATGCATCACAGGAAGGGGAGTGCTATCTCCCCACCCAACTTTGGTGCTTTGCTTAGCCATTGGCTGGGCAACCGGAATGGGGTCAGGTACTGGCTGTCAGGTGCCTCCCCCCTTTTCCTCTTTAAATTATCTCAGGGTTTTCAAAAGCCTCTTACTCTCCAGTTCATTCCCTGCCCTCCTCCCTCCCCTCCCACAATTGTAGGTTAGAGGGTTTACCGAGTGTGATGCTGTGGCCTGATTGATCACCCATTTTTAGGAAACAGGAAGGAATTTTTCTCATAGGACCAAATTGCCATGTGGTTTGGTGGATTGTTTTGCCCTTCTAGCAGCCTCCTGGAGGCACAGTTAGATTGGGAACAATAGAATTCAAAGTTCATATAGTGTTGTTAAGACTATTGACTTGTTGCAACTTGTAGCTGGTGTGCAGTGTGGGTACAGGCTAAACGGGACAGCTCTCAGAGGTAAATGAGACCTTGGCTTTCATTGCTGAATCTTGCACATGTAGGGAGGAGGTCTGAAGTCTTTGCAGAATGAAATCCCCCACCCAGCCTCGTGGCCTATGTTTCTGTATCTTCCTCATTATGTGGGGTGGTGGTGAGAGATTTCACCCCAACTTGTTGTTTGGTTTGTGGCTGAAGCCCTGTAACTAGCTTTAATCAAATAACTCCCTGTTATGTTGGAGCTAGGGGTGAGCAGGGTATACCCCTTCCTAAGGTATAATTAATAAACTTGCAGCCTGCAGTTTAAACCCATTCCACATGTTTGTCCTTCACTTGCTTATTTGTCCCACTCAATTTACAGCAGCTGATAATGGTCCCAAGGAGGGCACTACAGCAGCCAGTTTTCAGTTGGAATTAAGGGAGCCCATGACCTCTTTTCCAGATCTGCATCATCAGGTGGCCAGGAGTGGGAGGATGCCAGAATAACCACTGAAGCAGCCCCACGCCACCTGACGGTATGTCTACACAGCAATTAAACACCTGCGGCTGACATGGGTCAGTTGACTCACAGGGCTCGTGTTGCAGGGTTGTAAAATAGCCGTGTAGACATTTAGGATGGAGGCCAGCCTCTGGGACACCACAATGGGGGACGGTCCCAGAGCCCAGTATCCAGCCCAAGTGTCTATGCAGCCATTTTTAGCTTTGCAGCACAAGCCTGAGTCAGCAGATGTGGGCCAACCACAGCCATGCCAGGGTCTTTTATTCTAGTGTAGACATAGCCTATGTATCCCTTCAGTGGGAGCATCATCCAATGGTGTCTAGGGCAACTGTTTGTCAATAGAGTGGGGCAAAAGTGCCCCAGTCTTACTGGGGAATCAGGCCCGGCATCTCATAGAAATGTGAAGCACTACCAAGCTCTTTATATTTGCACCTGACTTCTGTAAATCCTACACTAATGTCCGCAGATGGCATAACTTATTTAATAGCAGCAAAATTTGTGTAGTAACAAAACCATTTAGAACAATTAGCATTGAACCAGATGACTATTTTTCACTTTTGTAAATAAAACATTGTAAAATTAGACTCCTAATTTCAAAGCCAATGAATTACAAAATGGCCGTGGAAATGTTATTGTCTTAATCATTTTGTCAATTTTTGTTTCACTGCTTTCTTTCCTTTCCTTTTAGCAATGGTTGTTCTTAGCAATCTGGAACCGAACACAACGTATGAAATCAAGGTTGCAGCTGTAAATGGAAAAGGACAAGGAGAGTATAGCAAAATTGAGATCTTTCAGACTTTACCTGTTTGTGAGTAATGCCTTTATTTTTAAATGAAAAATTAGTTTATTTGTACTCTTGTAAGCCTATTTTACCTCTAGTTCAGCTCATAATTTCAAAAATGATTCACTATGAGTAAAATGCACAGTTTACAATACCACATTCCTCTAGATCAGGGATCGGCAACCTTTGGCACGCAGCCCACCAAGGTAAGGCAGGATAAGCCCCTGGTGGGTTGGGCCAGTTTGTTTACCTGCCGCATCCACAGGTTTGGCCGATCGCAGCTCCCGCTGGCTGCGGTTCACTGTCCCAGGCCAATTTGGGCAGTGGGAAGTGGCGGCCGGCACATCCCTCGGCCCACGCCGCTTCCTGCAGCCCCCATTGGCCTGGAGCGGCAAACTGCAGCCAGTGGGAACTGTGATTGGCCAAACTTATGGATGTGGCAGGTAAACAAACCAGCCCAGCCCACCAGGGCCGCATGCCAAAAGTTGCCGATCCCTGCCCTAGATTATGAAGATCTCCGAAATCACATTTTCAGGTCATTTTGATGATCGTATATTGGAAAATTTCTCTAGTTATTTATATTTATTAGAATATTAGAAAAAATCTCTTAAATGTTTTATGCTGGTGAACATAATGTTAAAGCATATGAGACTAAATTCTGTTCTCATTTATACCCATGCAGTACTGCTGACTTTAATGAGAATAGAATGTGGCCATTTCAGTAGACATTTCCCCCAGCAAATTATCCCTTGCCCATGTTCACTGAAATTCAGATCTCCTTTGTCCCCTGCCTTCCCCATTTCATTGTCGGAGGACTTTATTTATAGTTTATATGTAAATTTCAGGTAAACACATCCCTTTATTTAAGACCTGCTACATGAGTTTGAACATGCTCCACCAATGTCATTCAGGGGGAATTCATAAAATGATGCCATACACAATTCATCACAATATTATTGACCAGTGAATTATGAGTTTTCAAATGATAGTTTATAAGGCATACTTTGTGCAAAGATTATTACAGTAGTGTGTAGGGTGTGAATACAGGATCAATTTGGTCACACTAGGTCATTCTTAGTCCACGTCCCACACCTGAATTCAGTGTTCACCTCCACCCAGGCTCTTCCTCTAGGGTTCTCTGAGTTCCAGTCTCTGCCCCTAGTGTTAGGGCTCTTACCCATACCGAAATATGTCCTCTGGAATCTGGAGAGGTCTGCCACTGCAACTCTTCTCCAGAGACAGCAGGTGATCCTTGCCGGGCCAGGATTCTGGCTTGTGTCTGTGGGACTGCTGGCTGAGACCAGGTCCTCTTGAAGGCCTTGTGGCTGCAGCCCTCCATCTAGGAGGCTCCCCTCTCCATATAAGGAGCTTCTCTTATAGGCTGCCTGTGTTGGTAGATTCCCCAGAGAGCTATCCTTCTTGGCTTCCCATTCAGTCCTCTGGCTCAGGCTTCCCTTGGGGTTCCCATTCACAGGAATCTCCTGTCTCCCTTTGGAGTCCACTCTGGCTGAGCTTGGGTAACCTTTATCAGGTCCAATTGTTTGTTTACTAATCAGCCAACTGTCAATTACCCCCAGGGGGGTACTTCATAAAGTAGTCACGGGCAGACTGGGCCCTAGAAGCTATCCAGTGACAGATGGCCATGTATAGTGCTTGTTCCTTTGACAAATAGTTATAGCAAAAGGCATATACTGTTGCCATTAGGCCAATTTTTGCCACGCTCATTCACACCGAGTAAGGTTATCACAACCTGCCATGGGGTTACAACACATAGGGTACATAAAATCATGTATGGTTTGCAAACTCACAAACATTTCAAAATAAATGTAAAGTTAAAGTAATTCTGAATAGCAGCAGCTTCTATATAACTGTTTATAATTACTTGGGGCCTGGTCTAAAACTCATTGATAAAATTGGAAAGATTTTCATTGATCTCAGTGGGTTTTGGATCCTTTAGTTTGGAAATATTAATCCATGTAATTTAAGGTATGTTAAATGCACTCTGATGCCACAGTAATGGGTGCACTTTTGTTTGCAAAGCTATGGGGGAAAGGTTAAATAGATGTGTTAGTACTTTGATATATGTAGTTAGGACCCATTTGTCTTTTCACTGCCGATGAAGTCAACATTGGTTTTGGTAGCAGTTTCATAGAAAGCTTTTCAAATTCAGGGTTGTGTGGTTCAGTTATATAGTGCAACTGTTCACAGCAAGTATGCCTAATTATCAGTGCATTCATTTCTACATCAGAGTAAATGAAGTTTTTGTTTGGTATAATATATTAGGATACCAAAGAGTATTAAACAACTGAATTCAAATTTAAATATGTGGTGCTAAAGAGCAAGAACTGAATAATCTAACATAACCGTTTTTTACTCCTTTTTCTGTTGTCCCATCATGTTCATATTTTTGTTTCTTTTAAAAAATACTACTGTACCTACTTCACTACCCCAGGGAAGGTTCATATGCTTAATGTTTAATAAGTTTTTTACATCAGTTATCTACATATTCAGAATAATAATTATTTTACAAATACACTTCCCCATTTTATTACTTTGCTCTAACACTATCTTTAAAGAGAGGCATTGTCAAAGTTAAGTGACCTGAACTATAGTCTGCCTTTAAATTACTTTTTGAAAAAAAACAAAACAAAAACCCTGGCCTCTTGATAATGACCTTACCACACGTTATGTATTGGGGCCTTTTGTCTGGCTTGTCAGAGAAGGTGTGTTGCCCCTTTAAGGGCTAGAGAGCTACCTGCTTGGGAGTAAGGCAGCTCCATAACAGGTCAATGTGGGGACACAGACTCATGCCCCCCACCAGGTGACTGGAAGAGAGGGGAACTATTTATGCCCATGTCTGTGCAGCAAAAGGTCCCCTTTTTACCTGGACCAGGCTGAACAGCTGCCATCTGTGGCAGTAGTTAAAATACCAGGTTTCTTCAGGACCTGCTGTGTGACCATTACACTAGTTGCTCCTTTCTTGGAGGTGTGGGAAGGAATTTTGCCCTCACCAAGATGAATTGGGTTTTTCACCAGCCCCACAGCAGGTTGGAGGCTTAGTGGGAGCAAAAAACAAAAGGGGGTTAGGCTATGAAGTCACAACTCATTATGTAAGCTGGGGAGATATCCAGCGCAGGAACTCTGTGACAGGGCACTCTACTCTTTCCTGGATGGTGCCTCCTCCTGGCCACTCTGGGGATTAGCAATGCGAGGTAGAAGCCCCTTCCTGTAGTTGCACCCTATCTCTCCGTCACTTTATCTTGGTGTGCAGCTCCTCTTTCACTCCAGGTGCTGCTGCTTCTTCTTTTGTGATTCAGCCCTCTGGCCAGGTCATTAATTGGGTTCCCTTTCTGGGAACCCTTTAAAAGTCTCTTCTGTCCACATGGCATCAGACAGTCCTCATGTCTGCTGCTCTGACCCTGTCATTCCCACAGTGACTCAGGCAGTCTTTCTGATCACTGCCAGTATCACTCTGCAGTGGTTGGTAGAGGAACCCAGGCCCACCCTCTACTCTGGTTTCCAGTCCAGGGCCTTGTAGTGAACAGTTAAGGTGTGTTGCTCTACCACCTTACTGCTCTCACCTCTGGCTTCTTCTTCCCTTCCTTCTCCCTTATCTCAGGGAGGAGGACTGCAGGCTTCCTCCTTGATGCCTTCCACATTGTTGCTAACTTCGTGGCTTTGTAGAAGCCCCACCTGTTGCCTCATAGGTGAGCGTTCTTCTAATTAGCTTCCTCCAGCTTAAGTCTCCCGCCTAATTGATTGATTGGGCCCACTTGGACTAATTCAGAGTGTGGGGAATATGTCTCATCACAAATTCCATAGGGAATGGATATGGTGCTCAGACAGAATGAATTGGAAAATAAGGTAGAGGAGGTAATCTTTAAAGGAGCAAAAACACGCTCTTGAGTCCTGTATTTATGCTCCAGTTTAAAAAGGACTTTGATCAAAATTTCAACACAAATGTTCCGTTATAATAGAACCGCCTTGTAAGAAACAACAGGGTCACCATCAAAGGGTGGGTTTATTATAAAAATAGAGTGTGTTTGAAATAAAATTTCATACATTTCAAGATCTCACAAAATGCTTTTCTTCAGATTCATTCTTAATAAAATGATAGTATTCTATAATCTAAAAGAGCCTCGGGTTTGCTTTGGGACAGTTTTTATTGTTGCTGTTTATGACAGTTTATTGTCTGTTAATAATGATTTAGATTCCACCAATGGGACTTAAGCACATGCTTTAAGTTAAGGATGTGTATAACGATTTGCTGAATAGCATGGGATTACTTATGTGCTTAAAATTAACCAGCTGCTTCTCTAAATTAGTGTCTGCATAAGGAGTCATTTCTTAAACAAGTTAAATTTGAAAGGATAAGAAATGTCAAATCACAGAGACAGACTATTTTTATTCTAAATCCCTTTTATTTTTAGTGTACAAGTCTTTTATATGTTTTGTAACAAACATGACAGCACTGATGCCAGGATGATCATTAAGTATCATTAAGTATGTGACAGAAAGCTTAAAAACATTCTGTTTGATTATGAAGATTCTGATTAATAATATTAATTAAACAAACAGTAGAAGTAATACATATAAAATACAAATATTGAATTTCTCTTCTTCTCTTCCCTCCCCCCCACCACCCCACTGCTCAGGTGAGCCAAGCCCTCCATCAATTCACGGACAGCCAGGCAGTGGAAAGAGCTTTAAACTTAGTATAACTAAACAGGATGATGGAGGATCCCCCATATTGGAATATATCGTGAAATACAGAAGTGTAAGTATTCCATTAATCACTGGGGAATGTTTTGATCTATATTATGTGTTTTGAATGTTGAGAAGAGGTTTGATGGAAAATGTCAATACTTTGTTTTAAAATAGATTGCTTATTACACAGCTGAAGAAAAACATTTGTATATTTGAAATGTATAGTAGTTATTGTTACTCCTTTTGACCTCGTTTTTAATGCCAGATTAGTATACTAAATGTGTGACTGAAAAGTCAGAAAACTTTCTGAGATTTTGTTTTATTATATGGTAAGTAAAATGTTTGTTTTGTTTTCAGATATAAAAAGTTTAATAAGATAATATAATAAGTAAATAAGAGTGCTGGTATGAGATTCCACAGTATGTGATTAAAGAATATTCTGAAACAAAATAATTAGCCTTTTATGGTTGTGTTTATTTGTAGTAAGGGCATCCTAATGTGCTAATGCAACTTAAATCAGCTTAATTGTTCTCTAGGTTACCAGAACTACCATTGGAAGTTGTCTTGCCATTGTGTATTTTCTACCTTTTCTACACATTTAAAGTTTAGTTTAGATAGTTTGCAATGAGGAAGGACTTTCATATATCATAGTAAATGTATCCAGCTCTTTAACAGGTAATTATATGATTCTGTTGGGTGGATGTCTGATTTGTAGTATTTCTTCTCAAATCTAGCAGGTTTAAACAATTCACTCCTCTTTGCCACACAGATCAACTCCTTTTCAATGATGTTTCAATTTCATTTATGATCTTCCCAATATCTTTAACTAAGTAGGTTCTATCACTTATTAATATATTTTGCTGAATAAAGCGAAGTGTTAAAAAAGGTCATGATGTAAAAGGTATGGAGGCACCCCAGCTACTACACTGTTTATGTAAATTGAAGCACACTTCAGTCAGGGTTAAGTAGCAGGTGGTCATGCCATCATTTCTTACTGAAAACAAATAAGAATGTGGAGGGGTCGAAACAAGAAAAAAACACGTGGCTTCTTTGCAGGAAGTGACGACATCCCATTCCATCCTATTTTTTCTTGATTTTGAGCACTGAAGTGAAACAAGAAACCATTGTCTTGCTATGCTGAAAGAAGGACAGGAGACATTTGACATGGGTTAAATCAGGCCGCAACTTTATTATTAGATGTCTGGGACTACCTGGCAGGTAACAGTGCAGGTAACCCCATGTTTATTCCATAATTCCCCGCGGGGCTTTTTCTCACCCTCTTTTTCTCTCCTGGTCCCTCCAGCAAATCCATTGCCAGGACCTTACCATCCACCCCTGCCTCGTAGGAGGGTTAAGGTGAGCTATAAGGATGGGGGTTTGGCTGCCGTACCAATCATAGGAGTCCCCAACTGACCCCTTTTCATTCCTTTAATGAACACCTCTTTTAAGTCCTTTTCCAAGCCATTTGTTCGGTCACTGTATACCTTTTCTATGGAGGACTGGACATCCGCCACAAGGAGGCACCAGCAATTAGCATGGCTGCCTTCTCCCCACACCCAGTCAGGTTCCCAGACATCTCCTATTGCCATCTTTTATATCAGTTAAAAACAGGACAGCACCTAAGTCAGACAGGTGAACCCCATGCTTCTGAAACAAAGCTGCTGCCCCATATACTATACCAGGATGTGAAATTACTGTCCCTCCTATGGTCCCAAGGAGTTTGGCCGCCTCTCTATTCACATATCTCCTTGCCTTGTTCACACTGTAGGGATCATGGCTCCCCGCCAGACCCTGTGCTGAAGGATGTCTGACCAAATCATGTTAACTCCTGGAAAAAGTTAAAGAATCAGCTCCAAGTCCCTTCTTTTTCTGAGCATTAGTTCCACCTCTTTAAGCATTCCCAAATCGTTTTCCCCAAGATGCACCACAATTATGTCTGGAGGGCCAATGACCGGCCCGCACAGCATATAGCATTGGTATTAGTTGATCCCATAACATGCTTTTCCTTGCATGCCAACTGAATATCGCCTCATCACTGAAGCCCAGCTGCAAACCCTTGGGCAACCTGAACACGACAATACTATGCCCACAGATCCACATCACCATCTTCATGGCTGGTCGTCCAATATTTGTAATGAGACTACGACAAATTAATGCTGACTTGCCGCCTGAGGTCTTACATACATTCGGTACGCAACTGAATGCCAACGCCCAATTGCCTGGATTGCCTCTGGTCCCATATCTAGCTGTGCTGCTGCCATTTCTGCCCCGATTCTGAATGAATGAATGAGGGGGATCCAAATTCATGGGCTGGCAGCCCCAACCTCATTAGCCCCCATCTCAACACAGTAACAAATTGATATGCTGTGAGGGGACTTCCCCCACCATGCATAAAAAGAGGCCTTTCCCCTTTGGCCTTATAACCCTATAGGCCTTCAAAGCCTGAACTGGGCAGATCCAGACTCACCACCCTGACAGATTATCACAGATTCACCCCAGCTGAGTTCATCTGTCTTTGACCATCGCAAGTGCTATATTTTTGAATGCTCATGCCATTGTATATCCCGCAGTTGCAAAGCCATTCTGGTTGAGTCCCTACCTGACCCAGGTACTAGCTCACTGATCTTGAAAGCACCAAAAAATGCTGTCAAGAATGCAGTCCTGAACAAGGCTGCCCTCTGTCCATTATGACATATGTAGCCAAGGATCTGCACAAGATCCCTAAGTACGTAAACCATGAGGGGACAACAACAACAATCCACCCTGGGGCACTGGTACGTGACCACCCAGCCAAAAATTTTCAAACAAAAAAACACTCCAAGGATTAGGATAACCATTTAGCCTACTGATAAATGTAATGGCAGAAAGGCAATTTGAGATTGTGGAAGATGCCAGTTGACAGCATGTTGCCAATGACAGCATGTACCACAGCACCTGTTCCTCTGTAATGGGCTGTATAGATGATCAGCCTTCCTGATCCCGAAATTGCATGAAATCATTAAAACTTCTCTCACAGCCCTGCCACGTTGCATGGAGCAACTGATCTCTACAACACAATGGTAACCATTCTTTGCCAAGGTTCCATAGCACCAGTGGCATCTGCCTGGGTTCCCGGCTGGCTCCTGGTGCCAACTCCAGAAAACTGTGGAGCTGAAAATGAGACAAGGCATGTGCTATGCCATTGTCAACCCCAGAGAGGTTATGAAGAAATGTAATTCCCTGGAGCGTTTCTGGGGGCCAAGCCTCAGGGCAAAATATAGAAGTTGTGCAGAGGCAATTGGTTGGGTGGCCCTGCCACTATACCCCCGAATTCCTCCTTGTGGAATTATTGTCGTACAAAGTGGCCAAACCTCACCCCAACTTTAATTATTATTATTTTACATAAAAATAATAAAAAATCCATTAAACGCAGCCCACAAATTTGACCCAACAGCCTTGTTGGGGTAGTCCCACCAGAGGCCATAGCCTATTCCACTGCTGCTTGAAGCTAGCTTTGGGGGAAACTGACAAGTTGTTCACAGGCAATTGGCTGAATGGCCCTGCACCTGTAACCCAAATTAATTCTTGTGGAATTATTGCCTTAACAATATGGCCAAACCCCACCCTTGACTTTAATCATTATTATTTTATATAAAGGGGATAAAAATCCCCATTAAAAGAAACCCAGCAGATACATTTGACCCATTGGCTTTGCTGGGGAAGTCCCACAGGAGGCCTTTGCCCATTCCAATGCTTGAAGCTGGACCCTTGCACCACCTGCCTTGTGTCACCCATGCCCTGTTCAAACAGGGCCTACCTGCACATCATATTTGTTCTAGCCTGTGTCCTGTACCTCCCCTCACCACCGTGGCAGGATTGTCCTGTATGAGACCCAAAACATGGTTTGCATGTATACCTGAATGTACAGATGCTGCAAAAGCCACTGCTATAAAGAAATTTACGCCCTTGAACATATTGTATGCCCGCCCAATTCTGCAACAGCAGCTGCTGTGATTAGATGTATGTCACTGAATGTACTGTATGTTCACCGGATTATATTTACATATCTGATAAGGCTGGGCTTCTCTCTGGGTAAGCTTCAGCTGTAACACAAGCACAGCTAAAGAATGCAGCGTTAGCAAGACACTTCCCCCATGGTTGTCCCCATGTTGAAGGAACTTAGTTAGCCTGTACCAGCCATGCAATACCCTGCATCTGCTTACACTCTGCATCTGCTTACGGGGTGGGCCTCCCCAGACAAACTGAGAAAGTTTCTTGCTGGCCAGTGTGATTACCCAAAAAAACCCAACACATGATGGGGTAAGCCTCAGAGGAACCACTAGTGCCCACAATCCTCACCTTTGCCACATCACTTTGATATGGGACCCTAAGCCACCTCATGTACCTCTCCCCAAAGCATATCCAAACACCTCTGCAATTGGAAACGTTTATCCATTGTTGATTTAACTCACCCCTGCCCTCTGTGTCTGCCTCATCTCCTGAAATCACCTGAGTGGAATGTACTGCAGTCACCTGTGTTGAATGTCATAGATCTGGGCGAGCCATTACACCTTGTATGGCTTGCAAAGCTATGGAAACAACCTCAGACACAATAACCCTGATTACTTACATCAATTCCTGGCTGACTGTCCCACCATGGAACGTAGCCAGCTCACTTGTCTGGGTGAGTGCTTCACCTTGAGTGCCCCTTGCCCAAGCCTGATAGGCTGCCCTTTGTAATGAAAGGCCCTATCCCAGGCTCCCTGGGCCCCTCACCCTTGTTGCAAGGATCCTGCCCTTGACTCCCCTCGGCCCAAATCACTGTACTCCGTCCACCCTGTGCAGCGGTTGATTCCTCCCCAGTTCCCTGTCCCATTGACATTAATTGGGAGGGAGAAGCAAAATTTCCCTGCTGTCTTCTGCCCACAGTAGGTAAAACCAGAAACCCTATTCCCTAAACCTGTATGCACCGCACAGCCTCACTCCCCCTCCCCCTCCTCCTCTGTATACTTAGGCACAGAATCTGGCTCCAAGCTGCCTCACTACTCAACTGCACCTCCCTTTGTGAATTCACTCTGCTATGCTTGCCTTGCCCTGCCCCACCTGAACCAGGGGAAAGGGAGAATTAATCCTCTCCCTGTTCCTCCCGCTTTCATTGTTCTGTGTCTGCCCGGAGCCATGCTGGGACAAGGCCCTGCTTCTCCATTCCAGGACTGAAGTGGGAGGAGGACTTTCGCCCTCCTCCTTCTCCCTGCTCACTGCTCTGCTTCCACCTGGAGTGAAGCCCAGTTAAGCTGTAGTACCCCAGAGGAGTCCTACTGAGACTTTCTGTTAGTTCCTGCCTTTCTCCTGGGACTGAAGGAGGGGAAGGGCTTTGCTCTGTGTAAAAAGGAAGGCTCCCAGCACCCTGCTGCTCCTTTTCAAACCCCGTATTCCCAAGGGATGAGTTAGCCACCACTCTGCCTCTTTTGCAGCAATTTTCTCCTCTCCCCACCCCACCACCTCCAGCCATAAAGCACTGCTCCCTTCACTGGGCTACCCAGCCCAAAAAACCCTGCTTAAAGGTGCAGGGCGGTCATTCATTTTGTTAGCAACATTACAGCGATTGTTCATTTCCTGAGATCTTAATTTAAAAGGAAAAGGACTAGAAAATGTGTTTATTTACTTATTACAATAGCAGGATAAAAAGTAGCTAACAAGATACTTAAAACTGTTCCTTTCCCAACATATTGTAGCATACTTAAACATGGTGGGGGACAAATTTACCACCAGCAAAAGTAGTGAATTTGACTCGAGTGTAAGTTTTATTATTGCACTTGCCTTAACTTCTGCATATGCTATGAGTGACTATACCATCTACCATCAGCCCAGTATTACCTCACTGTGTAACCAGGAGGTCATTTTACCAGCACTGGAGTATAAAAGGAAAGGTACAAGTCCAAATGGACTGTCAGTGTGAAAGAAACCAGGGTTATAAAATTGTGTATTTCGGTACATTAAACAACTGATAGCTAGGACCTTACATTATAGAGAAACTAGCAAGTGGCAAGAAGTTATTTTAAGAGCTATTTTTATTTACCTTTAGTGTTAGCTCTGTCAATGGGCAAACATAGTCTTTTATAAATAGTTTTTGTCATGCGTGTTTCTTACTATGTAACTTCTTGTTTGATGATAGCCGTGGAATTATACAAATTGTAAACTTGGCATGTGAAGTGATTTTCCTGGACTAACCATAGCCAAAGAAGATTGGTAGTTCAAAATCAGTTGAGAGTGAGGTGGCAGATCTTGCAGTAATAGCCAGAGGGACTAACAACAGTTTTTCTATCACAAATCCCTAAATCTTAATTGACCTATTTAAGTGGCTTGCAGTCCAGTAGGTTATATAATATCTCAGTGGAGGTGGGGGGGAGCAATTGTCTAGAAGAGACATGCTAGTAAAATGAGCGAAGGACTGTTCTTCGAGAGATGTCCCTGTGGGTGCTCCACTCCAGGTGTTGATGCATCCCTGTGCCTTTGCTCAGAGATTTTTATAGCAGTATACATACCGGTCGCACTCCCGCAGAGCCTGCCCTCCTGCTCTGAATGTACATTAACAGTACATGTGCATGACCGGTCTCCTCAGTTCTTTCTCTACTGTCCCTGGCCTGAGACGGAGCTCAGCAGAGTCATTGGAGACTTTTCTCTTCCTTCATTCATATACTTTCCCTGTTAGTTAGTTTGTTACCAGTAGTAATTAGATAGCAATTTTCCAGTCTCTTTCTCTAAAACTACAAAAAAAAAAATCTGTTCCTGTCAGTGGCAGCCGCTTCCAACATGCCTGGCTCCCCAGGCTTTAAGCACTGTTCTAACTGCAATGATGCCATCCCTCTTTCAGTTGGCCATTCAAAATGTATAAAATGTTTGGGGGAGTCCCACATCCCCCCAAAATGTGCCCACTGCAGCAAACTTAAATCTAGGACGTAAGGACAGGGAACTGAGATTAAAACTGCTCCTCCTCCAGAAATCTCTAGGGTCAGCTTCAGACCAGGGTGCTGACGTAGCTACATGCTGCAGCCCCCCCTCAAAAAAAGACAAGAAGACTCCAAAAAAACAGCACCCTCTCTCACCCGCAAAGGGTTCTTCATGGGACACGACTTCTCCGGGCAGGTCTACAGTCTCCCTCCTGGTGCTTTCCCGGCTGAGCAATTATGATGCACTGGGCTCCTCTTGTATTGCGCGAAAGCCGCCTGCAGCAGCAGCAGTAACAGTAGCATGAAGCTCTGGTGCCAATGCTTCAGGCTTCCAGTTGCCTGCCTCTCTCGTGGCACCATTTGGCACCACGACGGAAGCGGTGCTGATGCATGTTGACATGCCTGACCCCCCAAAGGCTATTCTTGCCCTCCCAGCACCATCTCCCACTGAGCTCTCACTGAGCAATGAAACAATGCTCAGGGCACCGGTGCTGAGGAACCATTCTTCAGAGAAGATTCCTCTTCCACAGCCCTCACCTCACAGAGGATCTCCAGTACCACAACTGATACAGTCAAGGGACCTGCTGGTGTCATCTATCCTTCAGTCACCCCTACTTAATGCCTATCTCTCTCCAAATGCTCAGTCAGGGTCCAGATAGCTTTCCTCCAGTGATGAGAAAGCTGGTCTGCAGGGGGAGATTTCACCGTATCAAATCTTCCATCCTCAGACCCCAAATCAATAGAGGTCATAGAAAAATCACCTGGTCATACTCTCAGGATCCTGCCCCATGGTGTGTGAACCCCTCGATGGCACCACCCATGCCCTTCCCACCATACTGGCAATATTGGGCTCCATGGGCATCTTATCCTCGAGACAACATTCGCTACACCATCACAGCCAGGCACAAAACCTGCTTGCCACCACCAGCTGATGAACCTGCCACTGACGTAAGGGTCCAGGCAGCACCATCACAACTTCACGATCAGTCCCGACTTGCCTCCAACCCAGTCGAGCCACTTGTTATGCCTGATGAAGCCCTATTGCCTCCTCCCCCGTCATCTTCAGATGACTTCTCAAAATTTCAAGATCTTTTCAAAAGAGTTGCTAGTGAGTTAAGAATTAGCTTGGAGGAGGTTCCTGAACAGCATCATGAGTTAATGGACATCCTATAACCCTCTTCTTCCTCTAGGATTGGATTATCAATCAACGCAGCCCTTTTGGAACCTGCTAAGGCCATCTGGCGGACTCCGGTTGCAAGCCTACCAACTTGTAAGCAGGCGGATCACAAGTATTTCATCTCCTCCAAGGGCTCTGAATTCCTTTTCACTCACCCAGCACCAAACTTGCTGGTAGTAGACGCAGTCAACGAAAAGACCAACCACCAGTTTCCCTGCTCCACCCCATCTGACAAGGACAGTAAGCGATTAGATCTGTCGGATGCAAAGTTTACGCATCTTCTACATTACAATTTTGCATTGCTAATTATACTGCCATTCTGGCAAAATATGACCACAAATTTACAACAAATTCATGGACTTTATTGATGACATTCCGGAAGAAAAGAAACAACAATTTACGGCACTAGTTTCCGAGGGACAAATCATCTCATGTACTGCTCTTCAAGTGGCCCTTGATGCAGCCAATACTGCAGCAAGATCTACTGCTACAGTAGTTGTCATGCGCCGAGGTTCATGGCTCTCCTCCTCCTCCTCCTTTCCTCGAGAGGTCCAGAGTACCATTGAAGATCTTCCCTTCGATGGTGACAAACTCTTTGCCTCCACAATGAAGCACGTACTTCCCTCAATGAGGGACTCAAGGGCAACTCTCCAGTCCTTGAGAATTCAAACCCCTATGACCAGAAGGCGACAATTTAGATATCAACCTTACCAGTGCCCATGCTACCCCGCATACAGCCAGCAATTCCATAGGTCACATGAGCAACAACAAGAGCAATGCCAGAGACCTGGATACCAGCGTTGCTGCCCGAATTCTTCGGCAGTGTCTCAACCCACTCCAACTAATAAGCAGATTTGAAGCCTTGGTTGAGGATACATAAAAAACAATGTTCCCACTTCAGTGCTTACACCCCATGTCCCTATTTGTGGACACCGCCTATGGCCATTCTCCCACCAATGGCAAAACATTACCACCGACAAGTGGGTTATAAAGGTCGTCACAATTGGCTATTCTATCCATTTCATATCCTTGCCTCCCACCCACCCACTCTCCCTGTCCCTCTCATGAGCAACTGCTCCTCCAAGAAGTACAACACCTCCTTCTATTAGGAGCCATGGAACTCGTGCCCGAACAACACAGGAAAAGGGTTTTATTCCCAATATTTCTTAACAGAAAAGGGGGGTGGCAACTAATCGACCACAGGAGACTCAACAAATTTATTAAAAAGCAAAAGTTCAAAATGGTTACCCTCACCACCATAATCCCAGTGCTGGAGCAGGGTGATTGGTTTTCAGCCATCAACCTACAGGATGCCTATTTTCATGTGACTATACATCCAGCCCACAGATGTTTCCTTCGTTTTACCCTCAGCTCGATACATTTTCAATACAGTGTGCTACCCTTTGGCCTATCCACCGCCCCCCCCCCCCCGAGTTTTTTCCAAGCTCCTAGCCATAGCCACTGCCTACCTCAGGAGACAAGGGGTCATAATATTTCCTTACCTCGATGATTGTCTCCTCAAATCTGCAATGCTCTATGAAGCTCTTTGATTCACTGTCACTTGCTTCCTCTCTCTCGGCCTACAAATAAACAAAAACAAATCCACGTTATCTCCTTCCAAGAACCTGGAGTTCATAGGAGCATACCTCAATTCCTGGATGGGATTAGTATCTCTCCCTCCCAACCACTTCAACACCATAAAACTAATGGCCACAAAACTTTGCAACAGTCTTCAGGTCACTGCTGACTACAAGCATCAGAACTCACTCCACTAGATCAGTGTCTACCTCCGTGGCTTTTCTACGCAAAGTTCCTCTGGCTGACATCTGCAAAGCAGCCACTTGGTCTTCTGAACATACATTCGTTAAACATTAAGTAAGGGCCTTACTCAGTGCCCTCTCTCTGATACACGATTAGGCAGAGCTGTATTATCTACCGCATTCTTACCAAATCCAAAGTCCCTACCTCCTTGAGGTACACTGCTTTTAAGTCACCTGGAGTGGAGCACCGACAGGGACATCTCTTGAATAAGAAGAGGAAGTTACTCACGCTGTGCAGTAACTGACGTTCTTTGAGATGAGTGTCCCTGTGGGTGCTCCACTACCCACCCTCCTCCCCTCTACTTCAGAATTGGGGTAGCCTCCATTGTAGAGAAGGAACTGAGGAGACCGGTTGCGCACGTGTACTATTAAGGTACACTCAGAGCGGGGTGGGGGGATAGGCTCTGTGCGTGTGCGACTGGTAAGAGTACTGCTGTAAAAATCTCTGAGTGAAGGCACAGGGACACACAAACACCTGGAGTGGAGCACCCACAGGGACACTCATCTTGAAGAAAGTCAGTTACTGCACAGGGTGAGTAACCTCCTCTTAAGATATAACATAATTGTGTGAAGCTGAGTTTCCCAGTTAAATATAGTATATCTATATATTTATGTACAGAAAGATATAAAATACATGTTAAAAATGTCAGATCAGGATATGGATGTAATGTATGTACACACTATAAAGACCTTAATTCTTCTCACTTATATGTTCTGAGATATTCCTATGTTACTTAATTCTGGGCCTATATCAGATAAGCTTGGAACTTTAAGTTTGTGTATCATATGTTCTTTGGTCTGCCCTTTGGCCAAAATATAATACATTCACTTAAAGCATCTGTTTTATGTAAGTGTACTATATACAGAGTCCAGATAAAATTTTTGATTTAAATAACAATTCCAAGCTGCTGCAAAACATCATTCGTACATCATTCCTGTATATTGAATTATATATATTCATGTCACAATTTCATGACATTTCATAAAATAAAAATGTAGAAACTCATACACATAACATACGCATATGGACAATATCAAATATTCTCTGGGGATATATATCTACAGAGAATATTTGATATTGTCCATATTGTTATGAGTATGTGTTTCTACATTTTTATTTTATGAAATGTCATGAAATTGTGACATACCAGGTTTTAAAAAAATCAGTGAGTCAAGAAAACATTTTTTTTCATCATGCTTATGCAAGAATGAATGAATGTTAGTAAAGAAGAAACTGCATAAAATTGTATTTATTGTCTATTTTATTTTCATTTTATTTTCCAGGGCAGAACTTGCGGGTGTTATGAGTGGGGTAGGGAACTGAGAATCAGTTCTAATGTAGCATAATCCACTCATGTCTCCACCCCATACCAATTCTCAGCTCTTATTATGAATAATATTTAAGTTAAAGCAAAAGAGCTGCCTTTGTTTAAGTCCTTTATCTGGCTTTATAGGTATTTAAGTTTTGTTCCATGCCAACAAAACCAGATGAGTTTGGTTTTAGTTCACTGTTTTTAGAAAGGGTTGATCCTACTGGGAGCATCTCTGTTTTTATAGGTTTAGTTTGTATCTAGTGCAAAGCTAAATCTACCCAATTCTAACACTAGTTTAGGTACAGATGTTAGAGGCTGCGTGAGAAACAGTAATGCAGAGTCAGCTTACAGATCAATTTTATGTTCTGTCATTCACAACGGCAGTCCTAGGTTCATTCTGTTAATTCTTATTTGCTCAGCTAAGTATTTATAACTAGATGAAACAGCAGGAGTGACAAGGTGTATCCCAGACATGTGTCATTATCCAATCTTATTTCATCTGTGAAGAGGGTCTGAAGCGAGCCATAGCATCTCTTCAGTATTTTTGATGGCACTTTGTGTAGAATATAAGTTTTTATTTTAAAAGATCATTTTTTATCTTTTATGCCTGCCAATAAAGTCTCCCCAGTGTGAGCCATTGTATTCTTCTCTGCAGCGTGGCAGCCCAAAATAAGTGTAGTTTCGCATCATCTCCATAAGTTATGAACAATCAAGCCTATGAGGAAAGTTTAGATAAAGTCATTAACTATTTTATTGCTAGATATTTTAGCAGAAACATCCAGAAAATCTTCTCATTCTGTTTTGTTGAAGAGGATAGAAATAAAAGCTGTCATCCACATTATCTCCCTGCTGATGAAGGATTATTCCCCACTCCACTTTGTCCAGTCCAGTTTTAAACTTCCTAAATGAAGAGCCTTCCTGCACTTCCCTTGGGAGAAAATTCAAAAGTTCGATAGAGCTACTCCAGGGAAGTTTTACCTGGGTTTGACCATCTAAGTTTTTCTTTTCTTATTTTCTTCCATTACAACTACTGCTTGAAGTGAGCCTCTATGCAAAGGGTAAAGAGAGTCAACAGCAATCTGGTAAAGGGGAAGGAGATGAAATGAGAAAGAGAGAAATGACAGAAAAGCTACCAAGAAAGAGCAAATGCAACATCCACTAGGGAGAATAGAAGAGGACAGAGGGGGAACAACTAAGGGAAGAGCCTTGAGAACATGACCAGTGTGTAGTGCAACTGCTTTTTCCCCACTGCAACCACCTCCTCCATTAAAATAGTACTTTGGAGAATTATAACCATAGATAGATATTGCTTTTGTTTGGCCAAAGTCCCTATTTCTCCAGTTCGGTTAAATGACTTTTTCCCATTGGATGCCTAAAGTCTTCTCTGCAACAAGCAATGCAATCACAAGTTCATGATGCTTTCATCAGAATGAAAGAATGCTATTTAAATTTCTTATTTATCTGTTGACTGCTTCCCCTCTCTGATCCCTTTTGGTCCCATTTAATTAGCTTTCCTATAACTCCCTCCAGCCTCATTGCCAGCCTCTTGATCAGCATCTTTGCTTGTGTGTTTAACAAGTGTACTAGATAATAAGCTGAACATCAATCAACAGGTTTTCCTTCTTTGAGAGCAGTGTTTTACAATTGCTTATTCGTTACTTGGGATCAGTTCCTTAATTATTAATATTTCTACAAAGACTCTTGCTAAGACTGAGGAAAGTTTTCATAAAAGATTTTCATAGAAGATCACAGCAAAGCCGTCTAGTCCAAGGCATTTTTTCAGTTTGTATTATGTAAATTGCCTGTCCTACTCCTGTCAGTTTTTGCATCAGATAATTGTTCTGTTTCATAAACTTTTATAAACTTAACCAAGTAATTATGAAGCACAGATCTTTCTGTTATATACTTCAGAGTATATAATCTTGAATACAGATTTTTGAAACACTTCTAGGTTATTGTTTTAGGCCCAAATCCTCACCTACTGCTTCAAGCCTAGGCTTAGTAGGCTTAGTGTAAGGGCGGGTTTCCATATCAATTTGGAAAGGAGAAATCCTCCTTCACTCCTCCAGGCAACTGTTCAGCTAACAAAGCTTTTCCCTGACACCCCTGGTCCCACTGTAGTTGAGAATTAGAATTGAGTAATGACATACCCAACTTCCTTTGGGGTCCTTTGAATTTTCCTCCTGATTTTTGAGTTTTTATGTTGCATTCAGGTCACATTTCTAAGCTTTTCTCTGCAACCATGAGGACCAGGAACTTTTTTTTTGGTCCACTGAAAGCTGAGATTCTCACATAATCACCCGGAGGTGGGGCTATATGAAGAGCATCAAATATTGCGAGATGTGATAAAAATGTCAGAGTTGACAAACAGTGCAGCTCCCCTGACTTCAGTGGCACTTTGCCCATTCACACCAGCAGGGAATTTGGCCTATTGAATTTTTGAGCCATTTCTAGTAAGTAACAGCCTACATAGCTGCTGGTCCAATAATCATAGGCCTCTCCTCCCTATTCTGCAAGGCTTGTTTCTAATGAGTTCTCAGACCCTGCTTCCTTGGCAGCGTATTGTCTTGCCAGGTCCCAACAAGAGCAAGAAAATGACAAAAGAAACTAATACAGCAATATTAAACAGGAATTGTTTAAATCTCTTTGTAGAGCATTACCACCTACCTGCAGTCCCCACCTGCCTGAAACAAGTGTGAGTCACCGACCAATAGTAGTTTCAATGATGCTGCTAACCAAGTATTGACTAACTTGTTTTTCTCTGCTTTTGGGGAATTAAGGGGATTCCACATATTTTAATATTCACCATGCAGTTTTCTTTCTTCTTTCATGAAGGTTCTGGTATTTCCTATTCCCATCTCTCTACTTCACACTGGTTATCTGCTTAGTTCCCATGGTGATTTTAAAGACTCATCTTAGGTCTCTTTGAAGTCAAAAATATCCATCAGTTCCACTGGAGTACCGTACATTTTTGGCTTTCCTTTGTAAATTATTTGCAGTTTGGCTGGATACCACAATGAAAAATTAAGGTATTTTGTCTTTTTTCCCCCCAAAGGCTCACATCCTTTTGTGCAGTGTATCCATAAAGCTATCTCAGGATTAGAGGAAGTTGTTCCCTTTTGAAGATTGTTCCCTATTTTCACTTGTCACAATGTTGATATTAAGGCTCTGAGCTTTTGCATTGGCAAGACTTAGAATTGGAGGCTGTGGTGGGGTTCAATTCAATTTGGTTCTGTTTTTTTTTTAAACTGTACTAGGAAATATTTGTTTACTTATATGGATTTTTAGAAGACAGCATGTTGTTCTTTCTTTCTCCTCTGGGACACCTATCACATGGCAGTTGAGTACCTGGATCTGGATTCTCAGAGTTCCACTTTGATTGCCAGTTTCTTGAATTTGCTTTGTATTTTACTAATGTGTATAGTGTCATCTGTCTCTTCATCTCAATTGACCAGTAGTCATTTAGGAGTCTGAGAACTAGTCTACACTTAGAAGGAGATCGACGAGTGGCAATCGATACATCGGCGGTTGATTTAACAGGTCTAGTGAACACCTGCTAAAATGACTGCAGATTGCTCTCCCATCAACTCCTCTACTCCACTAGATCCAGAAGAGTAGGGGGAGTCAATGAGAGAGCGTCTCCCCTAGATATCACGTAGTGTGGACCACCTGGTAAGTAGATCTAAGCTAAGTCGATTTGAGTTATACTATTCACGTAACTCAAATTGCATAGCTTAGATCGAATTTCCTCTGTACTGTAGACAAGGCCTAAGTCAGTCAATGAGAATTAGATTCCTAGGTGCTTTTCATAAACTCATTAGGAGTTTATCTGTAGGCACTAAAATACCTTTAAAAATACGACCCTTAGAGATTTATGAAAATTTTACCATTTGACTTCATACCTGTCTGTAAAGCACTTAGCAAGGAGTTGACATTATACATATAGTGAATAATATTCTTTGGTCTATGACTTTGTGTGAGGTTTGTTTCAGCAAAGAGATTATACTTTGAAAAAAAAAAAAACTCGTCCCCTAAGCCTTAAAATTAATGGAACTTGGCATTCAGTTCTCGTAGACAGCTTTGAAAATCTCAGTCATAATAGTGCCCACTGACCAGGCTTATAACATCTGTGATCTACTTAATAAGCAGTTTTACAGAAAACAAAACAAAAAAACCACAGTGCAATCTCTGAAGCTACTGCTGTTCTAATTGTAACATCTGAAGATTTACATTTCTTGATGTATATTAGAGACAAAACTGCTAATACTAATACTAATAGGAGGCCTTTTTACCTAAAGTAACAGATTTTAGATTGCAAGACCTTGCTTTAAAGGAGCTTCTTGTCTTTTATGTGCTGGTAAAGCACTGTGTACAGCATTCTATAAATAATAATTAGCAGTATAATAACAAGAAAAGCCTAATGAGGTAGAAATCTTTCTTTATGGTTCTGTTTTTCTGCTTTTAAAGTAACCAATTAAAGGGACTTAGCACAAACAGAGAGATTTATAGAAATAGTTTGTGGGTTTCCCACATACATGCACATACACTCTAGCAAAGAAATTTACCTAAGCATATTGCTCAATACTATCCTGAGTAAAGGACTCTTGAAAATTCATATGAGATTATCAGTGATAGTGAAGGAATTTTATGCTCTTCTTTTTATCTGTTTACCTAAGATGCCATTGGTGGGCTTTGAACACAGGGTTTACCTGTGATTAGGGAAAGATGAGATAGCAAAGCTTGATGGAATCCCAGGCAGCTCACTCTCCCAATTTTGCCTTTATTCTAATTGTTTCCAATTTGTGTTAGCAACATACTGCTAAATCTTTCTCACATAATGTTGTCTTTGAGTTCAGTTCTTGGATTTCTTCTTTTGGAAAGAATATGCCTGTCACTGGGTACACTCATGAATAGGATGCCTCCTTGTGACCACATCAGGGAATTTGCTGCACTTAGGTTGGATTCCCTTTTCCTCCCCCTGTCGTCTCTCTGTTTCTCTGAGACTCAGGGTGCTTATTCTTTGTGACTCAGCCCTCTGGCCAGGTCACTATAGTCCTCCCCTTCCAGGGTATCAAAGTCCCAGTGCGGTCAGCAGCCCAACTGCCATTCCAGTCAGCCTTCCAGTCCAAGGCCAGGTACATTGCTGCTTTTCTAGTGGCTGGTGGGGGAATCCAGGCCTGCCCACCACTCTGTGTTCCTGTCCAGGGACCTTGTATCTGGTAACTGTGGTCTGCCAGCTCCTGCTGCTACACTCCTGGGCTCCTTGCAACTTCCTTCTTGATCTTCTGGACCGTCTCTGAGTTTACTGACCCAGACTCCCTCATCCCAGGAAGTAACTGCAGACTACTAAACTCTGTAGCTCAAACACACATCTTTACTCTCAGGGGATGATTGCAGCCTACTTTCCCTGCAGCCCCTTTCTGTGGACAACTTCCTGGCTTTATATCAGCCCTGTCTACTCAGCTGGGTTCTATCTTCAGTGAGCTTAAAAATCCCCCTCAGTTGCAGCCTCTCAAGTTAATTAACCTTACTTAATCTGCTCTGCCTTGTATGGGGTGGATATCCCATTGCAATGCCTTTATATCTGGGTTTCTTCTGCTACAAGGGCTTTAGGGAGTAGAGACAGTTTTTGGCCCTTAGCTCTTGTGCTTATTCAGGTACTTATTCAATTTTGAAATGGGCTCCACAGAGTATAGATCATGTTACCATAGGGCACAGATACAGACTTTAGGAAAAAGACCTATAGCCCATGCACTTGCATATAGATAGATAGATAGTTAGATAGATATAGATATAAAGCATATACAAACATAGTGTGCTGTTATTTCTATAGCTATACACTATGATCATCAAAATTCTATGTATGTATTACACACAAACTATTTAAAAAATGTTAAGGTTACAAAATCAAACACTCAAAAGATAGGAAATGCCAGAATTAAGATTGCCTGTGAATCTTAATTCAGCCCCACTGTGCATATATATTATTTTACAGTCTTTAGCTACATAATCACATGCTATTTTTTCCACAGGACCCTAGCCTCATTCAGTTCACATGATGGACCTGTTCTGGGTCTGGATGAGGGTTCTGTAGTGAAAGAAGCTGTTGCTTGTAGAACTTCTGCCTCATTTGTGGCAGAAATTGGAAGGTGTGTAGTGAATGAGGTAGGGGATTGCAAGAAGAGAAAGGACGGTGTTCTGGTTAAGGAAGTTGAATGCAGCCCTGGGAATTGGATTCTATCCATGTCTATGCCTCAGGGTTCCTGTGAGATGCTAGGCAAGTCACTTCAACCAAACTTTTTATAGATGGTAACTAAATACATTTTCCTTTTTTTCCTGGGTGCCCAACTTTAGACCCTGATGTCTGATTTGCAGAAGTGCTGAGCACACACACATCTGCAAATCATTAGGAGCTTTGAACATATAACATACTATATATAATGCTACTTTCTTAACTTTTCAGGACTTAACTTTGTAATCATAACATTATTTTAGCATAGTTTATAGGGTGTAATTTCCTAGGTTTTTTTTTAAACAACCACTAAAAAACAGAAATTCTAACATGTAGTATCATGTTGACTTTCATCGGCAGGTTTGAACCTTTAGATCCACCACACAGACCCCTTGCCACTTCACTAATGGCGTCATTAATAGCAATGTAGTTTGTCACTCTGTGTGTGGACCAACCATTAAATGGGGATTAGGACAAATGTTGCTAGAGGGTTTCACAGATATTAGCTGACATCAGCAGGTAGTTGGGATTCAGGAAGGATGAGTTCTATTTCAGGTTCTGGAGGGTGCTTTACTGGACTCAGACCCTTCTCTCCCTTTTCTCCCAAGCCTAACCCAGTCTGCCTCTACCCTCCAAATACATCCATGTCCCAATCTCATCTCTCTCCCCACCACCTTGTCCAAGTCACAATCACTTTCCGTAACTAATCTCAGTCCATCTCAGGGCTCCCTGTCTGGGTCCCAGTCTTTCCTCCACTCTTGCTCCCAGTCCTAGTCTCCCTCCCCAAACTCATCATTTCAGTATCATTCTCAGGCTTCTTGACCTAGTCTTCTTGCCCAGCTAGCCCCAGTCTTCTGGCTCCCTACGCTCTTAATCTGAATCCTCCCCCAGCATAGGATCCAAGTATCCTTGTTTCAGTCTCTCCTGCCACTATACTTGGCTCCTCATTTGATCCCACTCATCCCTCCAAACTCTTTGTTTCCAGTCTCAGTCTCCCTGCCCAGCCAGATCATTTCTACCTTCAGCCCTTGGCTCCTTGTAACTATGGGCAGCACTTCTAGTGCTGCCTCAAATACACCAATACAATGTGTTTATATTTTTATTTTTTATGTGTGTACCTTAAGATCTCAGTATAAAATTTGTATATATCCATCTTTTAAACATAATATAATTTCTATCAAATAATGTTTGCTACTTTCACTGATGAGGGCCTTACATACATGTTTAACTTCAATAAAAATAAGGCAGATTTACACTGATTATTTAATTGCATGTAATTAAATTAGATGCTCCATATGAAAGTTAATAATCATAAAAGGCTTGAATTCAGAAAACTGTAAAATATACTGTATATGATATTATATATCCTACAGGATGTTATAAATGAGTTCATAACCTACTTCAGTGGGATATGCTGTTTGCTTCAGTGTTAATGTAGGGCCGCTGAATTTCTATCATTGTTCAGAGTTCTGCACTGAGACTAAGGACAGATGCAGTCACAACTATGTTTTTATGAGCATTTATTTACTGCATTTGGTAACTGGTCAACTTTGTTTATATTGGAAATTTTCTTTTAAAAAACATTGATTATAATAAAAATAATTGAAACTTTGTTTATTCTAAATGAAGCAGTTTCGTACCTTTACAAGAACAAATATGTTGTGATTCTTCTATGTTTTGAAATGGACATCAGTACTTGAACAAAGTACACATTTATAACAAACTTTTCAAACTCAGATGCCTAATGATATGTTCTTAAATCCATATTTAGGGACCAAAATAAAAAATGTCCTATTTTCAGAGGAGCTGATTACCTTCAACTCATATTGAAGGCAAAATGGACTGTGAGAACTCATAATCTTTGAAAAAGATTTGGGGCTTAATTTAGGTTATGCAATATTAATAATTTTGGCTTTAGTATATGAATTTGTGATTATTTAAACTAATATTTGCATCTTTACAGAAAGATAAGGAAGACCAGTGGCTAGAGAAAAAAGTACAGGGTAGTAGAGACCACATAATCTTAGAGCATCTGCAATGGACCATGGGTTATGAAGTGCAAATTACTGCTGCCAATAGACTGGGTTATTCTGAACCAACATTCTATGAGTTCAGCATGCCACCAAAGCCCAATATTATTACTGGTAAGTTAATTTTAAAATATAGTGTAATATTGAACTGGTTGTTTTCTGCTGATAGTATTTAACATGTATGCTCTTTGGTTCTTGCTGCAGTCTCTGAATTTAAGCCTATTGAGAACTGAAAACTTTTTAACTGCCTAGACTTGAGATCCCAGTACTCTTTATTATCAGCAAAAATTAGATTTATAACCCCTAAACTAGAGGAGTTTGTTGTTGTTATTGATATTACTATAGGGCCTAGGATCCCTAGTCATGGGCCAGGCCCCCATTGTGCTCTTATGCATTGTACACACACAACAGAAAGATGGTCCCTGTCCCAAAGGACTTTCAGTCAAGGTTCCTTTCCTTTCACTACTATTGGTATTAGTGAAGTCATCATTAATTTCAGAAGAAACACAGAACCCCAAACTCAGTTGCTGGAAGTTAAGAAGAGAGATTGTTGTTATTCAGAAATGCACTTGCTGTACCTTTGTAAGTTTTTGTTTTTAATGGTTTATGTGTTTGTTGTAAATCTATTCACGTGTTGGTATCCTGGGGTTCAGTCTAAGTCAATCGGACTACTCATGCTTTAAGTTAAGCATGGTATTAAGGGCTCTGCTTGAGCAGATTGCATACTCAGCACCTTGCAAGATCAAGCCTTTAACTAGGGCTGTTTTGATTTAATCTCCTTAGTTCCTCTTTAAGGATACAGTTCTAAAGTTCCAACTCTTCAAACGTGACTATTTCTATAAATAAAGTTGCTCATGTGCATAAGTGCTTATGTAATTTGGTGTTAACAGTTTTTAAAAACAAAAAACACAAAGTAGTTCAGGGCTAGTGGTGTTTCAGTTATTAAATTCTTGAGGGTAAAATATAAACTATAAAATATATTTCAAACTGAAATTTGAGGCACAATTTACCAATTCCAATGCATCATTTTCAGCAACAGTCTAATTTGATTCATTTAATTTATGCAATGGACATAATTTAGTTTTTAGGATTTTCTGATGTTTTCTGATCTGCTATAACTAAAACACATCTTAATTTTAGAACTATGAGTGTTCAAGGTTTTAGTTCAGATTATGGCAGTAACATTTACAACATTTAAAAAGCAGGTGCTAACCTTTTGCAGCATCTAATTTTCACAGAAGTTGTATGTATCCTATAAATTACACAGATAATGTATTACATTAAAATGTAAAACTTGCCAAATATATATCAAGGCCAATGGAAAAAAAGGAAAAAAGTAATACCATATCAATACTTGTGTTTCCTATGGAGTCTGAATGTATGAACAGCACTGGTTTAATTGGTGGTGATTCCAAATGAGCTATAGACTGGAAATATTTCAGATAATTAACACATTGTTTTTTTTTTCTCCTGTTATCTTATCGGCTGCTAAAAAACAATCAACCCACTACATTGTTAGTGGATTTTTTTAGAAAATATATTTTCAAGAGAAGTGTCTTAGGCATCTATGTGAATGGCTTTTCTCATATTATCCGAAATGATCTGTTGATATTAAAAGTTCTATTTCTGGAATTTATATATAGTTAAGAAGCATTTCACATAACTTAGTAAGAATAGTTTAGGATCAAATCAAGCCTTGGCGTAAGCAGGGTGTTGGTGTGTGCCCTTAGTCGGTGTAAGTCAGTGGACATTTGTTTGGGTTTTGACAGGGGCTCAGTTCACTCACAGTCCAGTCTACCTCTGTTTGATTCTGCAGTGAAAGGGGATGTCTCATGACATCAATCTGTCTGCAACAGAAACATTGTGATGTCACTGTTCAGCATTAAGATTTCACCTCAGGACAAAATGGAGAAGGAGATGTGGGCTATAGGGAAAAAAAAAAGATTTGCTGTAGCAATTATTTGGGAAAAGTTCTATGCAGGAGGTCAGACTAGATGAACACAATAGTCCCTTCTGGCCTTGCTCATATGACTCTGTGAAAAAGCTTTTGTCTCAATGAAAAAACTTTTGCAAGTAGAAAATGTGATAGAACCTTGTGTAAAACAGAAGAAAGTCAACTAATTTCCTTTACACATTTGATATATTTGGAATTGTTTAACAGTATGAATGTTTCATCTTAATGCTTCTTAGATATAGATATATCTAATGAAACATAAGCTTACCCATTTACAATTGTTTATAATTGTTTAAAATCATAAATAATTGCAACAAATGACACAAACACAAAATACCTGCACATGTGGTAACAAAGCTCTATACTTTGTGTATAAAAGGCAATTCAGGTAACCAACATCTAAATGGAAGATGGAGCATTTTTCATTTTATGCACATGCTTTTGCAGCTATCTGAACACGTAGCATATAGTCCCTTAGATATGGGTAATTACTGCAATTATGATTATGCAACTAATTAGTTTCCTTGACAACTACTTTTGCAAAGCATAAAGTGGGTGTGAAATTAACATCCTATAATTCTGTAGGAATTCTGTAGAACCTTTTTTAAATGATAATATTTTTCCAGAAGACTCTGCTCACATCTAGGAAAAAATGACTGGCAGGTTTGTCAGCTTTTTTTTTCTTCTCTCTCCCCAATGTATCAATTTTTTACTATACCAGTTTCAGGAGCCATTTTATTTTAAATGCTGCCCCCGATGTTGATGTGTTGTATTAACAGCCTTGGAACAGTCAGAATCTCTGTGCAGTTCCCACAAACAGAATGACCTTTGCTGTCAGTGTTGAGCATCTTGCCTACCCTTTTGAACAAATGGCTGTCAGTTGTGCTAAAGCACCTTCACTCATCCTGACCAAAGTAATTTAGTGATGGCCAAAGATGGACAATCTATTTAATAGGTGATGTTTTCTCTGATTTTCACACTGTGCCCGATAGCAGCAAAGATGTCACTGTTCATCATGCCAAACAGATACTTTATATCATCAGTATTGACTAGATATGACAGCTTTATGAGATCTAAAGGTTCATCTAGAAGGGAATGTATTACAACATATTTTTCTATTGATGCAACAGGTTTTTTATATCAACAGAGTTAGGAAGACAATATGAATACAATAGCCCCTTTTTCCATCTGCGTCCATGACATTTGTGTAGGCACTTTCCTGGCCCCACAGATAACCATGTTTTGAGATTTTTCTGCTTCAGGTGTGGTTTAAAACTCTTAATAAAACATAAAAAATCACAGAAATAATTCCCCCAAGTGGATGGTGACAATCTTGGGAACTTATCATATCCATTAAAGCCTTCTCTGCAGTTTTCTAGCAGATTTTAAATCACTCCTTCCATTTAACACCATAATGTCAAAAGTCACAAATGTAATATCATACGGGGATTCAACCTACAGAAAAGCCCAAGAAAGTGATTTTGGGGGGAAGAAAATATTCAAAATACAAAAAATGGTAGGTTGTTGTGGATTTTGTTTTACTCTGTTCTTTTAAACATCTGTTCTATTTTTTTGCCAAGGAAATTGACAGTGTTCATTGGAGGATTTCCATTCTCCAGTGCTGCCTTCCAGACTTAGTTACCCTTCCGGCCTTTCTTATACATTCCCAGCTACAGGCCTTAATCTGCCTCCATGAAAACCATACTACAATCCTATCTCCTTTTATATCATTACCAGTAACAAATATTTTTCAGGCCATGTTAGGTCCTCAGCTATATGCATTTAACAGCATTTTCTTTCAGTTATATGCTCAGTGATCTACATGCAAACACGTTGCCCTCCCTGGGTTTGCACCTGTGGTCAAGTAGCTAAATGTTATTAAACAATTCTGTAGATAATGAACATGAAGGAACAGAATCCATGTTCAGCCTTTCTGAATTGCATTGGGTCTTCAGTGCTGCCAGCAACCAAAAAGTAGTAAAAATTTACTTTAGTCACTAGTGAGCACGTGTAACTCAAGATACACTCAGGAAGGAGATCTGTTGAATTAAGGTATGCTATTTTCAGAATGAGACCACTTTTAAAGCAATACATTCAGCTAAGAGGTTGTATCAATGTCAGCTGCTGGCTTCCAGATCTTATTCTTGTTTCCAGGGACATGAATGTATCATCAGTAAAAATAAAGTAATCAGTTTTTAAATATTTATGTGTTTTTGCCCCATCCGTCCCTTCCTATGGAACTAAGCTGGAGAAGATATCAGTGGCAGCATTAGCTAAGAATAAGAGCCCTTACTCGTAGCTTTCAAGTAATAGCTGCCTGCTTATAACTCTAGTAAAAGGACAGTAGAATACTATAGTTTTTCAATTTGAAGGGAATTTTTTTTAATGCAAAAGTATTTTAACAGAATGTCTTCAACCATTTTGTTTTCTCCCCAGAATGAGCATAGTGATCTTTTGGAGGGCAATTTGCTAAAAAGTTCTGACCATTGCATTTAGGTCAACAGATAGCCATATCATCAGATCTTTTGACAACAAATCAGATCTCTCTTCATATAATGCTGATTTTATAAAGAAAGTTGAAATTTAAGAAGCCGTTAGTTATGATTCTGATGTATATTTTGGTCCCGGATGCCACATTGTTAATGTTTTACTAGGAATTTATTTAAATGGAGCAGGGTGCATTGGTGTCAGCAAGTTCAAAATGGTTGAGGAGAGAAAAATAGATTATTTACCAGTAATTCAACTTCATTTGGCTGGATTTCTACACTTAGATTTCATGCTTCTAGCCCAAAACAGGTGGGAACTCCTATAATTCTCAAAGGTTTTTAGACCTGACAATTTTCCCAAACCAACTGCCTGGGCCTCAGTGCCACCTGGAACATAGTGCTGTATTGCAATGAAGACAATTGATCCTTGATCTCTAAGAAAAATGTGTGCCCTATATTATGGAGATGCTGGTTGTGGCTCCTTGGTTGAACTGAGATTTGCAGTTAAAGCAGGGATTCAACTACTTTGTTACCTATGAAGAACAGAGTATCTTCCTCAAAATTACAGTACCTACTCTTTGAGTGTAGAATAAATTATCTGAAAATTTAGAAGTAAATCTGTTAAACAGTTTGAGTAAATATTAATTTTAAAATGGGTCATGTATGAAATTTAGTGTCCTGAACCTGACCTTTCTTTGTCCATTATGATCTCAATAATGAGATAATACAGAATTTTTAAACTTACCAGACAGTTAAAACTCATTGAAAAATTGTGCATATGCTATGTTTGATTTTTTTTTTTTTTTTAGCGCCAATAAATTCAACCTCACTTAATCAGCCCTAGTTGCAAGGCTGAAACTTTTCTGGATGCTGGGCCTGAGAATCTGTTTCAGGTCTGAGCTATAGCTCACAAAAGCTTATGCTCAAATAAATTTGTTAGTCTCTAAGGTGCCACAAGTACTCCTGTTCTTTTTGTGGATACAAACTAACACGGCTGCTATTCTGAAACCTCTTTCAGGTTAGAGGCCCACAAAGCACCTGAACTAGCTAGTGTCTAACATGGATGCCTCAATTGAACTAAGGTGTTCCAGTGTTAATTAGAACCCATAGGTGATATTTCCAAGATAAAAAGATTCTCCAGTGCATCCATGAAGGCCTTTTCAGCCCTTACTCATTTGTTTTCAGCCAAATCTAGAAGAAAGAACAAAACGCAAGTCATCCTAAAGGAAGCATTGAAGGTATCAGTGTTCTCTGAAACAGAAAATCTGTAAGCAGCCACCCATATTGGTGCATCTAATACAAGGCAGAACAACCCCCACAGCTTTATCAAGTTACCTGAAACCAATAGTAGTTTGATAGATGATGTGATCCCAAAGTCAGAAGGCTAAGAAAAAACTAGTTCCTCTAAAAACTTGCACCATGTCTTTCAGAGAACATGGCACAAAGGATGCAGAGCGTAATCCTAAACAAATGTGTAATCCACAGGAGTAGAGAGCTAGAAATAGCAACACTGGTGCATTTCCAAACAGAAGCTTCTTTGTCAACCACAATCAGAAGAGAGCTGAAGGGAAACAGAATAGTCTAGAGGACAGTGAGACCTTAAAGAGCTAGGTAAATTCATACTTGTTTTACGCTATGAGTATACAATCCACGGCTAGGAATCCAATCGATATTGTATTCTTAGAGAAATGCTTATCCAAAGTGGCAACAAGAAATATATTTAAGTTGACAGTCCCCTCAAAACGGTGATGTAATATCCATAGCACACATGCCATGTTTTGCACTTAAGGGAATCCTGCAAAAGAATACTAAAAATATGTTGAATCAGAATAGTATCTAGTTACAGACAGGATTTAAGTATTGTTCTAACTGAAATGGCAAGCTCTCAGTGTAGTGTAGGAATAACTCTGTGTACTCCAGTCCCTGAGGAAACTCTAATGGTTTTATGCTGGGGAGGCTAGAAATCTTTAACAGACTTTGACAGAACAGCACTTGATGTGACTCCAGAGGAGAAAGAAATGTACAAACAACTTCACACTATTACTATTAGCCATGCTCACGGCAAGAGAAAGTAGGACATTTGAGAGAAATGTCAAAAAAGGCTTGCACATCCTTACCAAAAGAACTAAATTCTTCCCATACAGTGGCTCATGACAATGTTAAACTATGGGAAGATTACAGTAATGGAAAACAATAGAGAAATAATGAAAATACACCCACATCTTCCCTATCCCTGTACAGTGACAAAGTTGGATGAGGAGTGGAGCGACTAGTTTCAATAAAGTGAAAAGCCACCTGTAATTGAAATTAACATTTGTTGATCTGTGAAAAAGTTTTCTTTGTTGTTTTCATTTCTGTGCATTTTCACTTCTGTTCATCCAAGTTTGAAAGCAGAAGTGTTGAAATATCACACATAGTGCTAATATTAGCAGATTTCCAGCACAGTTTTGATGACCCAGAGGTTCCGATAGGCCAGTCTTTTAGTTGTTTAATCACACCAAATCACTAAGCATCTTGTGGTTTGTCTGTCAGCAAGATCACAATTCTGCCTACTTTACTCACATAGAGTTGCACTTTATTTGGTGAGTAGTCTCACTGATTTCTGTGAGCCCTATTCCATGTAGTATTTTACTACCTCATTCCATCATTGCAATGGGGATATTCACAGGATAAAATATTACTCACTTTGAGTGAGCATGGCATAATGAAACTCCAGGTAAGTCCATAGAGGAAAAAATGTGTAGTAATGTGACCACAGTGATGTCTAATCACAATAATGAAATCACAGCATTATCTAATAAGAACTTTGCATTCAAGGTTACTAATCTCCTTTTTGAGGTGAACCAAATGTCTGATAACAAACCATACTAGCATAATAACCCCTCACTGGTACTCATAAATGGAGGGCCTTTAAATCTGAACATTAAATAAACAAGATAAAGAATACTCAGCCTTAGGTTGTCAAAAGTTACTAATGGTTTTAGGTGCACCATTTTGGGTGCCTCACCTGAGACATTTTTAAAGAGGCTTGATTTTCAAAAAGTGCTAAGCCCCCACCCTATTTGGTGTCTCAAACTGAAAAGTGAAAAATTCAGGACTCTGTATCTCTAGGCACTTTTGAAATATAGGCATCCAGATACCTATGTAGCCAGAAGAACTACAGGTCAGTAAAGACAAGAAAAGCTCTCAACAATTGAAAAATTACATTCTGTACCTGGTATGGGGTGGATCAACTCTGCAGTGGAGAGATAGGGGAACAGGAACAACTATGGTTTCAGGAAGCCCTACCCTGGCAGGCCTGCTGGGTATGCTTCAGTTGAAGGAGGAGTTTAAAAGGGAATCTCTTCAGAATGGCAGGGTGGCAGGCATAGATAGACAGACCTGCAATCACTGCTACAGAGGGCTTATGCCAGGAAAGTAATTCCAAAGGGAGGGATTTATGCATGAAGCCAGGACTCCCCACTCATGGGCCATGTTGCAAGGGTTTGTGACATGACACATGCCAAGAAGGGACAGAGCAATACGAAGAGACCCAAGGGATGGTGTTACTGGACCTCAAATAGCAGATGCCTTCTTTATGGCACAAAAGAGGGTCCCTGGATCAGTACCTGGTGAAGTGGAAGGCCTGGGTTCCCCAACCTAGATGGAGATGTTGCCACAGTCTCTTACCAGTAGGTGTGGAGGCAGATCCCCGCTCACAGCTGGTGGAGAATGTGGGCATGACAGTCCAGTCCTGATGAAGGACAAAAAGAAGGACAGCAGAGAAAAATACAAACAAAAAACCCTACCAAAAGACAACATAGATGTGCAACAGCTGCTGAAATGGACTGTGGAGGGACAACGTCAACAGGCAACCAAACCACATCTGCAAAAGAGCCAGTTACTCCAACAGTTGGCTGCACAACACCAGCAGCAAGCAGCTCAACAGCCACAGGAGCAGTAGCAGCAATTCATTCAAGACTTGATCACACAACATCAAGAATAGCAAGAATACTTGGGTCAGCAGATGGCAACATTCCTACAACCTTCAGGAGCCACTGCTAATCAGAGGCCAGAGTCTATGGGAGGGTCCTGATGTCACAGATCCTGGTGAAGCTAACAAATATAGGCACAGAAGATAACCCCAAAGCCGCCTTTGTGACATTTGAACATGTGTTTATTGTGGTGAAGTGGCCGCCAGATCACTGGGCTATGCTTCTGGTCCTCATACCTGACCGGGCCAGCCCAAGGATCCCATGGATGCTTGAGACTACCATCTGATTGTGACTGTTCTTTTAGACTATTTTGATATCTCCCCAGAGATGCACTGCCAACACTTTCAGAGAGAAAAGTACCTACCAGGGGCCCACCACCAGGTCATGGCCCAGTGCCTGAAATATTATTGCTAGCATTGTCTAATCCCAGATGGGTGAACTGGGGTGCAAGTGGCAGAGGATAATGAGCTTAAGTAATTTATCCAGTTTTTTTCTGGTCGGGAGAAAAGAGTGGTTGTAGAGACACCAGCCAGATGGTTTGTCAGAGGCAGTAGGCCTCATTGAAAATTTTGTGGCAGCTGAACAAGCACCCTAACCCCCAAGCGTGGGAGCCCTGAGGATAGGCCATCACTGAATGTGAAAGATCAAATGCAGCGGAGGGAACAGGGTGCAGGAGACTGCTGGCTGGGCCGAGACCCAAATCCCTTCTGCAACAGAGACTTGAACACTGAACAAGAATGACTGAGTTCACAGAGGCCTAGTGAGCCAGGGAGTATGGAAGCTAAGGTGACATCCCCAATGTAGTGGGGAAAGACAGCGGCCCTACAGGCAGGCAGTTATTTCAAGTGTGAGCAGCATAGTCATTTTCAACACTACTACCCCTTCATGGATTGTAACTAGGGGCAAGCCTGGACAGCTGCCCCTCAGAGCGTGAAAGAAAGGGCCATCCAAGATGGTAGCCCAGTGAAGGTCTATGGGTCTGAAGTGAAAAGAAAGAGACCCAGATTTATCACATAAACCTTCTGAAGGCATGGCAAGGCTGCCAGAGCTTATTCATAACACCTTTCCCCCCATCTAGAGCTGGGTCTACAGATTATTTTACTGCAGGTCTCAGATACAATTCCCTTGGGGGAAGGGCTCTGGCCCAATGGGTTCAGATAGGTGGTCTGATATTTCTTTTCTGTGTTCTTGTCACAAACTGGACAAACATTGCTGATTTGTCACCAAATTTGGGGGGAGGGATAGCTCAGTGGTTTGAGCATTAGCTTGCTAAACCCAGGGTTGTGAGTTCAATCCCTGAGGGGGCCATTTGGGGCAAAAATTGGGGATTGGTCCTGCTTTGAGCAGGGGGTTGGACTAGATGATCTCCTGAGGTCCCTTCCAACCCTGATATTCTATGATTCTATGATTCTAAATCACCATGGAGCCCAGCTGGAAGATCCACCAGAACCACTGACCCCCTGCCCAGGAAGATGTGGGATGCTGTATGTCAGGAGCTGCCAGTGATGTTGCACCTCTGGATGATAGAAGAATCTCACAGCAGGTGGCAAAGCCCCATTGTGTTGGTGCTCAAGGCAGATGGGACAACTCTATTTTGTATCAACTTCAGAAAAGTGAACATGATGTCCACATTTGATGCATAACCCATGCATCGAGTCGAGAAGTTGTTGGAGCAAGTGAGGGATAAAAAGTATATCTTGATGTTGGATTTGATCAAGAGCTACTGGCAGATCCGCCCCAACAAAGGGATCTCAAGAGAAAATGGCCTTCACAAGTCCTTTTGGCCAGACTGAACCATTTTAAGACCTTTTTCTTTGGCCTTCATGAGGCAGTGACCACTTTCCAATGTCTGATGGACATAATCCTGTGACCACATGGCTGGCATGTGGCAGCCGACATAGATAATATAATCACTACAGTTACGAATAGGAGAAACACCTCGAGTGAATATGGATGGCCCTACAAGCCCTTGAGAAAGATGGCCTCATGGCAAATCCAGCCAAGAGTCGGTTGGGGTTTCATGAAGTAATGTATCTGGTATACTCCGTTTGAAGCTTTCGTGGGCTAAAACCCACTTCATTGGATGCATGCAATGGAAAATACAGTAGGAAGATATAAATATATATACACACACACACAGAGAGAGAACATGGAACAATGGGTGTTATCATATACACTATAATGAGAGTGATCAGTTAAGGTGAGCTATTAGCAGCAGGAGAGTGATAATCAAGATGGACCATTTCCAGCAGTTGACAAGAATGTGTGAGGAACAGTGTGTGTGTATGCGGGGGGGAGGGGGGATAAACATGGGGAAATAGTTACACAAAGTAAAACTATTTCCCCATGTTCATTTTTCCCCCCTACTGTTCCTCACATGTTCTTGTCAACTGCTGAAATGGCCCATCTTGATTATCAATACAAAAAGTTTTTTTTTTCTCTCCTGCTGGTAATAGTTCACCTTAACTGATCACTCTCGTTATAGTGTATATGATAACATCCATTGTTTCATGTTCTCTATCTATCTATCTATCTTCCTGCTGTATTTTCCACTGCATGCATCCGATGAAGTGGGTTTTAGCCTACAAAAGCTTATGCTTAAATAAATTTGTTAGTCTCTAAGGTGCCACAAGTACTCCTGTTCTTTTTGCAGATACAGACTATCATGGCTGCTACTCTGAAATCCGTTAGAAGGGACAAGCTTAGACCTCTGATTGGGAAGGTCCAAGGCCTTTATCAATTACCCTATTCTAATAACAAAGAAACAGGTTAGAGGATTTTGGATTCTGGCTGGCTTCTATAAATGACTCATACACAGCTTTATCATATTAGTGGCTCCTCTCATTGACTTAGTGAAGAACTCCAGCCTCAAGAGGGTTGCCTGGTCCAAAGCCTTTAGGACCTTGAAAGATGTTTTAAGCAAAGAACCAGTCCTCTGCCACCCTGACTTCACATGATGGTTCATATCCCACACAGATGCTTCAAAACATGGAGTTAGTGGCAGTGGAGTCTTGAAATTTGGGAGAGGAAGAGGATCCAATCCTCTATATCAGCTAAAAACTATTTCTCAGAGAGAAGGCCTATTTCATTATACAAAAAGAGACCTTGAGGGTGAAGTGGGCCATAGAAGCATTGCGGTATTACCTACTGGGAAACCTCAATCCTCTTGATAACTGACCACACTCCCCGCCACTAGCTAAATTCCATGAAAGACACCAACCCCTGGATTATGAAATGGTATTTAGCCTTTCAATCCCACACCTTCTAGGTAGCCCATAGGCCAGGGAATAAACATCAGAATGCAGATTTCTTTTCTTGGGGTGGGGGAATGCAAGCCTTGGACTTGGAAACTCCAGCACTAAACTTAAGGGGAGAGGTCAATGGGGTAGATAGACCCCACAGTGGAGAGAGAAGGGGATAGGAACAACTGTGGACCCAGACAAACCCACCCTGGCAGGCCTGCTGGGTATGCTCTAGTTGGAGGAGGGGCCCAAAAGGGAGTCTGTTCAGCACAGCAAGGTGGCAGGCAGAGAGAAACAGACCTGCACTAGCTGCTGTGGAGGGGTTACACCAGGACAGTATCCCCAGAAGCAGGACTGCAGCATGAAGCCAGGAGGGACAGAGAAGTAGGAAGAGACCCAGAGAAGTGTGTTAGCTGACTGCAGGTACTAGATGCCTTCCTTACAGTGCCCAAGACGGCCCCTTGGTCAGAATCTGGTGGAGTGGGAGGGCCCGTGTTCCCCTACTACTAAGCATGACTGCTGCCACAGACTCTTACCACTAATAGAGAGCCTATCCCAACTCAAATTGCACAAAACTTCCACTTCAAGAAAAAAAATGCATAATAGTTTTCACATTTTTTTCCTTGCAAATGGGGCAATTTTTAAAAGTTATCTTATCATTTGAATAAAAATAGGCTTTTAGGCATAGCAGAACATTGAAATGCTTAACTACCATTTAAATATACAATACTTTCATTCACAAAAGTTAGCTGTCATATTAAATGTAATTGGTAGCATATTGCTTTACAATTTTAAAAGTCCACTTCTGTATCGAATTAGAGATGACATTTTAAAGAATATTTCTGATGTAAATGTATGTCTGAAAGATTTATATGAAAAAGCTGTCAGAAATCAATTAAGCTGGTCAAAGATTTTCTTAGATATTAAAAGTTTAGCACAATAACTTCCACAAGTCTCAAGGAAAAAAAACCTGTTTCTTTCCAGGTTGATTTCTTTTATATTTCATAAAGAAAAATGTTGCTTTTGAAAAGGTCTGATAGTCATGACTACTGGGAAAAAAGTATGCTGTGTAAAATGAAATACTGCAGACCCAGTCTCATGAACATCTGCACCCATTCCCAGTAACTGGTTGATTTTATCACATTATGTCTTTTCAACTCATTATTACAAGAATTCTCATGGAAATGGGTTTTTGATTGTATGAATATCTGAAGACTGGCCGTTGTTTCTATAAAAATCATATGCACACAAGAGCAAGGTTATTAATGTTGTAAGCAAAGTTTAAATACATTGATAATACTTGACGCAGGTTCAAGCCCTGGCTCTTTCACAGATTTCTTGTGTGACCTTGGGCAAGTTACTTATACTTCCTGTGCCTCGGTTCCACATCTGCAAAAGGGGGGGTGGGGAGATACTTCCTATCTCCCACCCTCTGTCTTTTTCTGTCTGTTTAGACTGCAAGCTCTTAACAGCAGGGACTATCTCCTACTATGCGTTTGTCCAGTACCTTGCACAATGGGGCCCCATCTGGGTTGTGGCCTGTAGGTGCTACTGTCATTGAAATAATGACAACAATAATTATAATAAGGAATGTAAACAGTATGGTTTAGACTATAATTGATTCTTGTGGTTTCCTCCTACTTTCATGATTGCCAGTCTTGGAAATTCACATTTTTAAGTCAATTGAATTTAATGTGGCCAATGATATTACTGTCTCTAGACCAGATTTTCTACACTTGAATTTTTTTCTATAAATCCACCTACCTTTCTTATTTTGGTCGATATCCATAACCCTATATTAATTGCTGTTTCATCATGTTTTCTCAGAAATCTTAATTGTTTCAAATATATAAACATTTTGTATTACCAGACAAAGTTACATAATTGGGGGTATAGGGTACATGTCAGAAAAGTAAATATTCAACATAATATACTGAAATTAGTTCTGCCACAGCCATAAATGCCAATGGGAATTGTACACATAATGCTTTACACATTACACTGAAATGGTCATCAAAAGCAGCATTTGTGATGACTAAACATCTCAGAAGATAGGTAATTGGACATGGAACTTTTTCCCAGTAGTCTGGAAGGCTATACCCTCCAATATTAATTCAGTGGCCTGTTTGAAATGAGTTCAACAGTCTCATTCAAATTCTAAGTAAACAATATTACAAAGACCAGCCACACAAAGTGGCACTCTTGTGGCAGTCTGAACATAAGAGCTGGATGAATTTGCACAACCAATTTATTTAGCAAACATAGTTTTTCTTTGTGAGCATGAATAAGCCATGAACAGACACTTCATTTTTATGAATTTGTTCATTTTTCACAATTGTTTGACAATTAATGTAAGTGAAAATATTTCAGCTTATGGGTTGCTCTTCACAATTGCTTCAAGTATCCGCTGTTTGTAATTCATGTTGGGTGTTTGATTTCCTCAATCAGGTGACTGTCTCCTGATTTAGGATCCGATGAAGTGAGCTGTAGCTCATGAAAGCTTATGCTCTAATAAATTTGTTAGTCTCTAAGGTGCCACAAGCACTCCTTTTCTTTTTGTGAATACAGACTAACACAGCTGCTACTCTGAAACCTCTGATTTAGGATGTTTGTCAAACTACACAATAAGTACTCAGGTAAATTCATCTTTAGTTGAGCATTTATAACCCTTTCTCTTTCCACATTCTTCCAAACAAAGAGTTTTTGTGGAAGTGAATAAAAGGGGTCATGAATATATTGAAGTGAAAGGTTTCAGTGCCCCCCACCCCCAATGTTCACTAAACTTTTGTTCAGTATAGAGACAATAGAGTGAGAACCCAATTGAGCGAGAACCCAATTGAGCAAAACACTTAGGCTTGCTTAACAAGACTGCTCCTATGCTTAAAACCAAGAATGTCCATAAGTACTGTGCTAGATTAGGTCCTAAAGCAAGGAGAGTGAATATCCCTCATGCCCATGAAAGTGTTTCCGACAAAGTAATGTTGACACAGATTATTGGGCTATTGTGGCGAAGCATTCGTTGCTACTATAGAGGTGCTACTTCTTCTGTGGATTAAACATTTTGGCATCCAGTTTTGTCATTTCTACAACTTCAAAGGAACTCATTTTTCACTTTAAAAAGTACAACTTTTGTCAATATTTTCAGCATAATTTGTTTTTACTGTTAGAGAGACTGTTTTTGAGTGACTGTCTTTGACATTGCGTGAATATTGCATTAATTATTTTTTCTCTTTTTCTTTCCCACTCTTGCTTTTTTCTTTTAATTTTTACTTTATTTCACATACTTTACAACCTTTCCACTTTTTTCTCTAATTTACTTTTTTCTTACATTCCTCATTTTCTATAACAATCTTCATCAATGCAGATAGATGCTGCGAAGCCACTAAAGGTGAAAATGGAAGCCAATCATGGCAGCAAAATGCTGCTAGTTTTTCTTTCATTGTAGCCATAAATCTGTTGTCCATGTTTTGATATTACTAATAAGACAAGCAGCATGTTCTCTTCGTTTCCCTAGGAATGTTATTTTTAAGGGTGAAATAAATAAAGACCTGGATAAAAATTAGACTTTCTGGAAATCTTCTAAAGTATACATTTTTAATTAATATCATAATGGAAGTAACTGATCAATCTATGCATAAAAAATTCTCATAGGTGGCTTTTTTATCAACACAGAAACCATATGTCTCATTACAAACACAAACTGACAATGATTGGCTGTTCTTCTGTGTTTATGATTTTATTCATTTTTTCTCAGTTATAGTTTGTTTACCTAAGAAACATGTGCATAGACTTTTATATGTCATTGTTCGTGCAGTGGGTTCTCATGTTTGTCATGTGTGTCTTTCATGAGAGTATTTTGATCCCATATATGTCCCTCTGCATGTATTTCCTTTTAAAAAGCATTTATATAATATTTGTTCTATCAAATATTCTGCTTCATTAGCTACTTTTGCAGTATTTAATACTAAACTGTATGCATATTAGAATATTTTATGCTTTAACAATATAGGATGGTTTTAAAGTATTCATCCCTATCTCAGTTAAGCTTTGTAAATTTCCCTAGTTAGTCTATTTTACTTTCTTTTTTCCTCTCTACCGAAATGCCTCTATCCACATAATAGGTCCTTTACAGTTATATCCCAAGGTGATGACCACTTATGGCCCCTGTGCCTGCTTTTCGAAAAAGGAAAGCTGCCATTCCCAACCCTTATTTCCAAAGCATGTGTTGGTCATGAAAGACAAGTTCAGAGTTCTTTTTCTTGAACTGTAACAAAGAACAGTAAACATAGTTATGACTCATATGAACTGTTTATTGCACAGTTGGTATACTTAAAAAAGTAGGCCAGATTATGCAGTTAGATTCATGTCGGCAGACCTTTCTTTGTGCATAGAGATTCATTCATGGTGAGGATCCACATGGATGTAAAGGTTTACTCATATGGATCTGATCATGGTATTAGAGACTAAAGAGGTGGAACTCATAATCCTATTACATATTTCATAATCCTAGAAAGCAATGCGGTTCCAGAGTAAGGCAGAAACTAGAGCTTTGTGTTAAGAACTCTTTTCAAAAAGTAAAATTACTGCTGTGAAATTGTGCAATTCTTCAGGACGGTATGATCTTGTGAGAAAACATTGAGATATTGAACAAAATTATACAATATTTTGAAACCTTTTCCTTTGTTTTCATTCTGTGCTTTTTTTAAAAGGTTATAAATATACCTTATATTTGAAGAAAGATTTGCCCATATCAGCATATCTGCTAAAGAAAAACTGAGCATCTTCACCAATGTAAAGGAATGTTTTCACATATTTAAAAACTTGTAAATGACAATTTTTACCAGTTTCAAATAATTCCTGAAAGCTTTCACTTTAGAAGATAATTGGTAAATCCACTTGTAGTATATCATATCAGATATGGTCTTTTAGAAAAATGATCTTGCATGGCTGATCTCTCATCCAAGAGGGTATCCTTTTCCCAAAATGCATATGTGTAACTCCCAAGACTAACTTACATGCATTTATAGAAAGACATCCCTGTCTATAAACTGAAATATCTGGTACAACTAGGAATCTTAAGATCTGATCCAGAAACCACTTTGTGTGAAATCCTGGCCCCATTGAATTCAATGGCAAAAATCCTACTGATTTAGGTGGAGCCATGGTTTCATCCCTGGACTCCCCCCTACCCCCCACTATATTACATCCTTTTTATATCACTGTAATTCCATTAATTTGAATGGAGTTACACCAGCATAAAATTTGTGTGAAAGAGTGGAGAATCAGACTTCCTCGTCAATATACCTACTTATGGTAATTCAGCATTTTAGCAGCAATTCAGCAAGGGGCTTCAGAGTCCCCCTAACTTAAGTGAAACATGTGCTCAAGTGTTGTGCTGTGCTGGAGCCTGAAGCCATAAATGACTGTTTGATCTGGCACTGAAAAAGCAGTTTATTTTTCATAGAAACTATTATATTTATCTGGATTATAGGTGGAGTTGTAAGCACCGATTGTAGTTAAAGTTGCCTAACACACTCCAGTCTAAGAACCTGTTTTCAGTTGCTTATAACTGCCAAATTCTAACAGTGTGTTCTAAAATTTTTAATAATTTGTCTGGCTCAGGCTGATTTTTTGTTGGGGGAAAGTTTCAGGGTTTTCTTCAGCCATTTCTGAAAACAAGCTTTGGGGATAATATATTGTTTTTCCCATGCTAAAAAAAAAATGTACAAACTTTTTGTTGAGAAATTCTAGTGCCTTCTTGCTTTGGGGCAGATACTGGAAATTTGTAGACATATTGCCTTTGTATCAGGAATGTGTCTTTTGCTGTCCCCATGTAGAAATGCCCAAATGTGGCCTAGTTATAAACCTCTGAAACTCTCACTCCGTACACCTTCAGTAGAGATTTGTTGAGTTTGGCAGTTAAATTCTCAGAATCTGTTTCTGCTGTTCATACTTCAGCCCAAGGATACAGGGTCTGAATTGGAGTTTCCCTGCAAATACTATTTCCTGCTGCCAGTGGCCTCTTTGGTCCTGGGGACAGAACCAAGAAGAGCAGGAAGACTTTCTCTGTTGTGCTTTCAGTGCTCCCCCTGCGTAGGAGGAAGCAAAGTGTCTAGAAGGCAGAGAGCAAAAGTTGCATGAGCAGTGTCAGAGGAAGTAGCCTGGGACAAGGAGAATGGGGCTGCGAGCTGGTGGGGAGGAGGGCATTGGGACTGAAAACAAGGAGAGGAGGGGGGACTGGGACTGGCTGGACATGGAGAATGGAACTGGGAGTCAGAGGAAAACAGGAACACCAGGGTGCTGGAAGACCTAATGGGATGTGAGTGGACACTAAGATTGATAAGGATCCTGGGTGAGCAGGATACTAGGACTTATTGGGCAAGGTGCCTAGAGAGTTCTTGGCTGAGGAGCCCCATTGAGGGAGACTGGGCCTGGGAACTGCATTTGTGGGAAGACTGTGACTCAGAAGGGGAGCCTGGAATTGCCTAAAGAAGATGATTGGGACTGGGAAAGGGAAATGGCATGGAGGAGACTCAGATGAAGAGCTAAGGGTGGGAGAGACAGGACAGAGACAGGCGGGGGGGTGGGGGGAGGCACCAGGCAGAAAGGATCAGGTTTGGTGGGGAGAAAGGGTAGAGAGATCTGTGACCACTAGAGCATGCTTATCCCAGATGAAGCCCGAGATGCCCAAGTTTCAACTTTCCTCTTCTGTCTGCAAAACAGTTGTAAAACACACTGGCAAAAAGTGTCCTCTTTGTGACAGTCCACATAGACAATAGCAACCTGCCTTCATCTGTCTGTATCTCTGTTCCCCATACGTAATATGGAAATAATACTACACAGGCATGTTTAGGAAAATAAATTACTAATCTTTGTGAAGCACTCAGATATTATATTAATGAGCACCATAGAATAGCCCATGAGGAAAATAATTCTGTCTTCAGAGCAGGATTTAAATAGTGTGCATTAAATAAGTCCTGGGGCCACATATTGAACTAGGAAGAGAAAATAAAATTTTGAATAGCTGCTTATTTAGTGAGCACCAGCCATTCTCTGCCCTGAATGAGGGAAGGGTCCTGTGCAAAAAATAGTATGTGATCATATCATTAAAAACTATCATAGTGCATGCACACAAGGACAGGCGTAGGCAACCTTAATTTTGCAGTTCCTGATGTTTGAGTGCTTGATTTACAACCTTAACATTTTTTAATGTGTGTAATGTATCATACATTTCCTTTGTTCTTCCCTCTTAAAAAACAAAACAAAAACCTATTAAGGACATATGTGCAAAAGCAAAATGTTTGTTTCTAAACAGTTTACCTTCTCCTTGCTCCCCATGTGAAGTACTCCTCTGTTATCACAACAAACAGTTCTGATATTGCAGACAGACATGTAGGATGGCAAATGAAAAATAATGAGCAGGCACACAGAATCTGATGAATTCGAACGTATTTAAAAGACCCACTGAAGCTTTATGGAAAACTTAGTAAAACCTTAATGGGAGTTAAATCTGTGTCTTAGGAGGCAACCTGGATTCCATTATCCCCAAGGGAGCATATTTATGTCATAGTTCCCATAGGGAGTGGAGACAATGAGAAAGCTTTATATCACTTGTACTTCTTCCCCTGATCCTGAGACTAGGGCTGGGTTTAGGGGCCTGAAATCAGGGCAACCGTTCCAGGTATCAACATTCCTGGGCACTAGATCATCACATTCGGTTACCAAATCTCCATTTTTGTTTCTTTGTGATAATGGAGTTTATTTAAAAATTTAAAAAACTAAATTGTTTTTTAAGCTTACTCCATTTGGGTGGTGGGTGGATACTGAAAATATTTTCTACCCTGGAAAATAAAGGGCCCTGGGATCAACTAGGTACTGGACCAATCATCAGGTTAAATTAGAGAAATCTCAGGGCTATTGGTAACTTACAGCTAGCCGCCTAGTACAGCTGGAGATTCATGGCGCATTAAAGGACACCTGACCCCACTCCTTTTCCCCGGTCATACCTTCTACAGCAGGGATGAATAACTATTTTTACAGCTGCTCTGTGTCACCAGAGTAGAGTCAAAGATCTCACCTAATGGGGTTACATTGTCTTTCAGCCAGTGCAAGTAAGAGGAGAATCAAGCCCAGTATAATCCCTTGGTCTATAACTCTGACTGTGTAGTTTCCTGGGATAATATAGAGATGTATGTATTGGTCTGTAATATAGTTTGGGAAGCCTATCCTTAAAACATTAGTAAAATAGGATTATTGTACAGTAAATTGTAATATCATACCTTCTCACAAGAAGGAGCAGGGAAGTAGAGAGAATGGAAGTGCTTACAGATGAAATAATAATTGCCAGATATATACGTATCAGCTTTCAGATTATAACTCAAACTAAAGTTAAGTGATATATAGATCTGCACAGATTTAATTTGATACATTGCTGTCATTAGAACTGAAATGTTAGGTAAGTAAATTTATTCTTACAATATAGTAATTCTAAAAAAGCTTTTATGATTGAAAATGTAACATTTTCCCAGTGTTGTCATGTACCTAGACATTGTTTCATTTAACATAATTTAAAGTCCTAAATTACACTGCTACTGAATTCGAGCCTGAAATCAAAATTAGTGATCCAGAGAACTTTAAAAAACAAAAACAAAAACAACCTCCACAATATTATGATGCAACTCAAAGCAACAATAGTTTTAGTATTCTTCATTCTAGATATGCTACAATTTAAAAAAAGTTTTTAAGTCTAGGACTGTATTCTTCCCCAAAAAGGTTTCCTTTGTATCTTTTTTGCTTCCTGAATTTTGACAAGTTACAAACATGTACAAATAATTTATCAACCAAATGATTTACATAATATGAGTACAAGCCAGAGTACAATGGTTTTATTATAACAATAAAGATATTGGAATATAAAACATCGGCTAAAAAGAGAAATAAAAACAGCATAATACTACACATTAAAAGCTACCTGTATTTTATACATTAGCAATAAAATGTGTTTATCTGTATTTTGTGTGTTTACATTTTTGTATGTATGATGTACATACCCAAATTCTGTTTTGAGCTAAATATAAACAATCACCACAGTAAAGTCCCATTTCAAAGCTATAATGGATTTAGAGAGCTGACAACATTGAAGTAAAACCTAGGAAATGTAAACTTTTTATATTTAAAAAGCAGAATGACATTTACAACATTTAAACTAATCGAATAACATAATAAATATATAGTATGCAAATAACCAAATTCAACTGCATGATAATTTCCTGAGCCAAATTCAGAATCATGATCCTGTCACCCAATGTCCTCCTGATGTTGTTCATAATGTGTTGAAATACAACTGTAAATGTAAAACCAGCTAATGAGAGGGCTAATAAAATAGAACCTCAGAGTTATGAACACTTCAGAAATGGAGCTTCTTCATAACTGAAATGTTTGTAACTCTGAACAAAAATTATGGTTCTTTCAAAAGTTTACAACTGAACATCCACTTAATTTACAGCTTTGAAACTTTACTATGCAGAAGAAATATGCTGCTTTTAACCATCTTAATTTAAATTAAACAAGCACAGAATCAGTTTCCTTACCATATCACATCATTTTTAAAAACTTTTTTAGTAGTTTACATTTAACACAGTATTGTATGGTATTTGGGGGGTTTTTTTGGTCTCTACTGCTGCCTTCTACACACTTCTTGTTCCAAATGAGGTGTGTGATTGACCAGTCAGTTCATAATTCTGGTGTTTCTAACTCTGAGGTTCTACTAGATAATCTTCTTAAATAAACAAGAATGAGAGGGCAAAAGAGCATCTTATACTGTAATGATTTATGTGATATGGGCTCCAATCTCCTGCACAGAAACCACACAGGTGGAGCTGACTATATGCTATTTTTTTAACTTCTTCAATCATCTGGGTTGTTGCGGGACAGTTTGGCCTTTGGAAGTAGTTAGAACAGCCTCAATACTGCTATGTCTTGTGGACATCTACAATGACCTCCTAGGGACCACTATGGTTTCTGTAGAACATCTCAGTACCCTGTGCTCATGCCAGGAGCACTCCTACCCCATTCGCCGAAGCTGTGGGGGAATCTCCAGCTTGTCTACATAGATTTCTATTGGGGGAGGCAAGGGTAGGAATTGTTTTTTTCCATAAAATAAAGAGTAAAATTACTTTCTTAAATTAAGTGTAATTATGTTAATCTGTAGGAGATGAGCATGGCATTATTGTTCTGACTGAATCTGAATTGAGAGGATACAAGTTTAACAGACAATAGTACATATACCTGTGATACCATCCTATGTATTTTATATAAATTAGCAAATGAATGATGTAAGTTATCACAGTCTCCTTTTGATGGGTGCCAATTTACTATTCATATGCTATATGTACTAGTTGAAAGTTCAGGCATTTTAAGGTTTGAGAAATTAACACATAAATTGCATGATTATTTTAGGACTCTACTTGGTAAACATCAGCAGATTATAAACTAGTATCTATCCTATAGTGTATTTCTAAAAGCAATTTATATAATTAAATAAAAGTGTGTAGGCAAGGAGCAGTTTTTAAGGCCCAAATCCTGCAAACACTTATGCATGTCCTTAACTTTAAGCATCTGAGTTGTCTCATTGAAGTCGATGGGACTTCTCATGTGTTTAAATTCAGCACATATATAAATGTTTGTAGGACTGGGGCCTTAGCAACTTTCCTACGGAATTAACAGTTTTTCCAGCACTGGGTTTGAAAATTGGTGTTAGTTTACACCCATTTTTATACACATTTATTTTATACAGTGTATATTTAGTACATAATTCTGAGCAACACTAAAATTGGCATTATTATGTGGCATTATGGGCACACTGTATTTTATGCTATTAAAATTAATAGTATAGCATATTTATTTTACAAATCCAATGTGCACATTTTCTGCATGGGAAAATAGTTATTTTTATTAAGCAAGTCATTTTTATCAGGATGCACGTTAACTGAAATGTAACACAAGCTTAGCAAACCTGATCAGTTGGATATTTTCAGTACTGTTTCATTGAAAATGTTATACACTATGTGTTCACTCTGCTAGTGTGAAAAATACTTTAACTGCTACACTCTCTGTGAATTTCTATTTTCTAAAACCACTCTAAATACAAACAGTTTCTGGGTTTTTAATAATTAATTTGTGAAACATTAACTTATAATTTTTCCCCTTCCCTTTCTTGTTTCACTGACATTCTGCTCCATTGGCTTTTCCTGCCACCTCAACTTTTTCCCTGAAGAATGTGTACATAGCGTACATGTAATGTCCCTCAGCATCATTACAAACATAATGTCCAGAAATGTATGTAACCTTATGCATGTCTTCCATTTGTTGTTCAATGTCCATTTTATTTTATGTACCCTTTCTGTCTCCATTTTTGTAATAAAGAAAATTGAATGAAAGCATCTTTATCTGTATTTTCTTTATTACTGGTGAAACCTCTTGTCCTTGTCCTGTATTTCCTTTATATCATATTTGGCTGACTAGAATTCTGAACTTCATGGACAACATTTTTGTTTCAACAGTTAACACCAATATTTTATCACTAAAATGCATATATACCATTTCCCCCATTCTTATTTTGGCTTATGTTAGGTGGCTGCTATACTACTCTTCTAGAAGAGCAATTATGTAGCTACTGCTGGTCTCTTCCTGGAGATGGTTTTAGTAGCCCTTAGGGCTTGTCCACACACACACACACACACACACACACAAGTTGTACCTCTTTAACTATACAGTATAAAAATGCTTTATACAGTATAGCTTATTGACATATGAAAAGGGGAACAAGCTAAATAAATAGAAGGCACATTGACAGCGGTATAACTGCATTCACGTTAAGGCTTCTACTGACATAGTTATTTGTGTGAAAAGAAAATCACACTCTGTAGCCAAAATAGTTATACTGTACAAAAACTGTATAGCTTAGGTTTTACAGTAATTGTGCAATAGTATTTAGAATTTAAATTGTTCTGATGAGCTCATAACTACTGTATTTGTATTTGCCCCAACTTTAGTGAACAGGCAGAAAATCCCACTGAACCCTTAAATGCTTTATCAGTCCAAATATACTGACCAATTAACATAGGTCCTATTTCCCTTTCAGGCCATCTGACTGTATTCTCTCTGAATAATACTATCAGCTGGCACAAGGTTACTAATCAAAACTGTGTGGAGTGCACACACCATGATTTGGGTTCAACAGCAAGATAAAGGCATTGTCCTTTTTCTTCACTTCATAGTAATACAACACTTATATAAAGCCATACCTTTTCAAAGCCCTCCACACACATTCGCTGATCCTTACAACACTTCCATGAGATAAGTAGGTAAATGATATTGTTCCCAATTTAAAATTAGGAAACCAAGCACAGAAGTTAAGTCACTTACCCAGGGCTATATAATGAGTCAGTGGTAGAGCTCATGACACAAAACCTACCCTAGTAAGATACAGTATGGAGGAATTCTGGGCTGGTTCTACGCTATCCCCTCTTAGCTTTCCAGTGGAGGAAGCATGTAGGAAGGAGAAGAGGGCATTCCTAGAACCGTGTGTGTTCTAAAGATCCCCAGCTGAAGAATGGCCCTTGTTGCAGCTGGGTATAACTAAGGGCAGCCTCCAGTGGTCATGAGATCATATAGCTGGCTTAGAGCCAGCTTTGCCCTTTCTTGTGCTGAGTGCAGTACTGCTGCAGCTGAGAATCCAGGCCTAAAACTCAAGTCTTTGTGTTAGTGATTGAATTCATGTTCATCCTCATCCAGCATGTAAGGATTTGCATTGAAGCGACATCAATATTAAATGCCAAATCCTCCAAGCCCTGCATAACTGAAACGGCCATTGAAGTCAAGGGGACATGAATACATACAGGGCTCGAAGATGCTGTTTCTGTGTTAGCATTTAACACTGATAATCTGTCCCTATTTCTTTAAGACCCTAGTACCCTCCTTCAATTCAATTTTCTGTCATCCATTTTTTCCCTGTTTTTTCATGAAATCAATTGGGACAAGCCAGAAATCTTTATTCTTAATAAATGTTGCTATGGTACCATGCCCATATGTAAATTAACCCCTGAAATAAAAACTGCAAAGATCACAAATTTGGAAGTATGTTTAATGACCAATTTCAATTCCACCTTGTATTTCAAAAGCTGTCTAGGTTATGGGTGTCACTTCCTAATGGTAAAGAGAGTAAAAATTGTGGCGAAACTTATTAATACCTTAGCTCAGCTACACTCTCAGAATACTTCTACCCCTTTATTTTGCATTATCTTTAGATGGGTCACTATTGTGTCATTGCTACTTAAGCAAATGTATGCTTGAAGTCAATGGGGAGGCCTGTTTAAAGACTGATGGTATGATATTGCCCATCAGATTATCTCCTCTCTCCTCAGTAAATTCATGTGCACTCAGATAGATGCACTTGTCAGAAAATGTTGTTTTCCCAGGATAGATGAGGTGTGAATTTTACCCAATATACAGGAGTTTTTTAATCTGTTTTCCCCCCCTAAAATAGGGAATGTTCTGAGGAAGAATATAAATGATGAATTCCTCCTGTGTGTGTGTGTGTGTGTGTGTGTTTATTTTAAGGAGAAACACACAGCATTCCCTTTCACATTAATTAATGTTATGCATACGTGTCTGTCTCCCTAGCCCTAATAAATTTTTCAAGTTCTGTAATGATAGTGGAGATAGAGTTGAGTATCCAACTAGACCTTTTCAGCCATATTATATTCAACCAAATTTTTATTTCAAGAAGGCCAAGGAGCCACAATCTGCACTCTGAAAGATGCAGTGATCAGGCTTTTCCAGCTAGTGCATAGTCAGCTGGCATAAATTTGAAGCAACCTGCTCTGGGGCAGATAATCAGATAATTGGTTGTTGGGTTTTCAGTTTCTTCTCCTTTCCACATCACCTGGGCTGCCCCAGATGGCTCTGTGCAAAAGGACAGCCATTCTTTGCTAGGCAGAACTAGTCAATTGTCTATCTGGCTGTTTCTGGGGCACTCACAATCTAGCAGGGAAGCAGGTAGTTGAACAACCAAGGATATGTCTACACTACAACAAAAGCCCAGGGTTAGAAGAACACAAGTTAGCAAATCCTGGGTTTGTTAACCTGAAGCTTGAGTGTCTACACTCACTTGTAACCCCAGTCCTATTGGACTTGTGTTCTGGGAGTCTGTCAAAAGTATCCCACAATTGCATTGTCCAAATTCTAAGTCCTCTGGAAGGTCAAGTTTGGTGGACAGTCAAGTTTTCCTACACTGCATTACAAACAAAGGGCATCTACACTGCATTATGCAGGCCAAAATTTAACCACCCATATCCCAGACTGCCTAGTGCTATTCCAGTATGTGGCCATTGTAGCTCTTTGTTTGTGGTGCAGTGTGGGAAACTTTGACTGTCCAGAGGACAAATAAATTCAGTCTGTGCGATACTTTTGGTGGACTCCCAGAGCACAAATCCAGCAGCACTGCATCTACATTGCAAAGCAATAGGGCTTGACCTGGTTCAGATTCGGACCCTCCAACACAGTGATGTCTTGGGACTGAACCCTGATTTAGCGCAATTTATGTGTAGCCAGAAGAGGGCTAAGCCTGAGTTTGAACCCTGGGCTTACATTGTGGTGTAGATATACCCTTACTTCTTCCTCCTCTGTGACACAGCAGGTATCCACCGGGGACCTGCTGAGCAGCTGCAGAAAGGAAGGACCCAGAGCTTCATGAAGTACTCCCAGGTCAGAGCAGAAGTGCTCCTGGAACTCCTGGTGCCAGGGATAATTCAAAGCCTTCTTTTTAAATATCAAAAGCCATGGCTCCAGGAACGCATTTCGATTAACAATAAAATATATATTTTCTTGTTAGCACTTTCATTCTCAAGAGCTATCATTTGTACATCCCTGAACTGGACTCTGAAGTCTCTGTACACCATTGTGGCTATTTCATTTACATCCACTTTTAGATCCTTTTACATTGCCAGAATGGTATAAAAGGGCTTTAGTGTAAAAGAGTATTAAGTGATAATAACTCATTTGTCTAGAAGGGTCATTAAGGGACAATCCTTGCCTAAAAAGTAGAGGACAAATGCATTTGGAAAGACTGCTTTTCTACAAGAGGTAATTACGGTATATAAAATTCAAAGGAAGGCTTCTCTTGGATTTACAAGAAAAGCATAACATTCTTGATAAGCATCATTTCTGATGCTCACAGCTCAGAAACTGTATCAGTTCTAAAATGGACACTCTCAACTATGAAACTGAAAATATCAACCCTTCCTCCACCCACATTTTCTGTTATTTACAGCACATACTTCCATATCTGATCCTTTTGTCATTGAAGTCATACAACTGACTTCAGTGTTAGCTGACTTATGGCCACAACGAGCAATGAGCTAATTTATTACTGAGTTTATCTAAGATGGTAGGCATTTGACTTGCTGTCATTTAATGACAAGGAAAGAGTTTGGGTTAACATTCACAATATATCTACAGCAGGCAGAGTTATATGGTGCTCGTATTTCACAAAGACCATCAGAATCAGAGTGTTGCTGAACATATCAAGCAACACAAGGCATAACTGGTTATTGTGAAAGGGTGTACTAGGCTCAGAGGCCCCCTGCTGGAGGCCTCATGCTCCTACCACACTCCACCCCAGGTAAGAGCAATAGTGGTAGGACCTCCAGACTGCCTAGAGAGGCTATGAGAAAGCGGCTAATCAGAGAAGAGGCAGCAGGGGGCAGCCAATCAGAGCCCAGAAGGCACACATAAAAGGAGCTGTTGGAAGAGTAGATTCATTTGTTGGCAGAGTTCAGGGGAGTAAGGAACGTGCTCCTGACTGGCTGAAGGGGTAAGCAGGATTGCTTTTCTCTTTCATTATAAGGTGTTCATGTAATTATTATTTTTTTAAATTTTCTCTCCCTAGTTCTATTTCCAAAACAATTACAACTGTGCAAGACCTCAGATGGTCTTGAATCTCAGCACTATGCTCAAATATTAGTTTTTTATAGTTTATTCGATGTGTATGTCCAAAAATAATGCAGCAATCATTAATGATTGATACATTGTACAAAATAGAGACAAATAGCAAAGAAGAAATAAAATAAAAAGACACAATATACTTTTGTCAAACTGAAGTCGTCATCAACATCTCAGGTGACAACTGCTACCAAAAAAAAGACAGCTAGGACAGGAATGTCTCCTGTGCTAGCCTATAATTGATCACTAGTGAGTAAGAGCTGTAGTAAAATGACAGATTTGCATGAACTCAGACAGGAAAATGATAAAAGACAAAAATACCATATCACCTGTGGATGAACACTTTTCACAAACTGATCACTCCATGTCTGACATATCCGTCCTCACCCTCAACAGAACCCTGCACAATGCTTTCAGAAGATGAATCTGGGAGCTTAAACTCAAAAATTTGCTCTACACTAAAAATCATGGTGTCAATAAAGACCCTGGTTTTAAGGCTTATCACAGCCATTTGTAACCCACTAACCCCCTTCTTTGTCCTATCACTACAGCAGTGTTAATGGGTGACTGCACCTTGACTGGGCCCTTAGAATATGTGTTGACTATTTACCCTAAACAATCTGTTCCACCTTATATTTAGCTGTGCCACTGAGTATGTGTCCCAAACTTGAAGAAAACATCGGGGTAAGCTAGAAAAGTTGTCCCTTCCACCAACAGAAGCTGATCCAATAAAGAGATTACCTCACCTATCTTCTCTCTAGATTTGCTCATGTAAGTTATACATACAAAAACTGACTGTGAAAGGAAAGAATAAATGGTGACAAATGTACAACTACTGGCCTTTCAGACTCCAAACTATTCATATTCATGAAGTATTGAATAAGATATAATCTCACTATCTGAGCCATTGAAATTAAACTCAGCCACATCATTATTTTCTTTTGATTTGCATGTCAAAATGTGACAGTATTGGCAAACTCATATATACATTTCCATCAAAAATAACACAGAATTTACCAGAAATTTTTTTTTACCAGAATTGACCAGAAAAAAGAAGTATTGATACTTTAATGTCCAACAGAAGAAACTGAACATTCAAAACCATTTTCTTATTTGACTGACTGGACCTGGACAAAAGTTATTTCCTTCTTGGCCCATCATTAGAATACTTTTGCACTTCTGTACACACTGTATACTTCTGTCTCTATCAGTATTGGACACAGAAGACACAGGAAAATCCAATTTATGATGGCAAGGAATGATAGTGAAGTGTAGCGACTCAGAAACTAGATAGCTAGATAGTAGTTGCTTTATCCTTTAATGGAAATATAAGGCATTTAATAATCTAGTCCCCAGTCCTACATAATTGAAGTTTTTTTATTGACTGCAACGAGGGCAGGAGCAGGTCCCTAGTGAGGAGGAATAAATGGAATATGTAATCTGAATTCTAATACGAAGGTAATAATTTATAAGAGTCTAATGTAAAAGATTGTTCTATAAGGCTTCCTCACTCTCCTGAACACTTTATCATACAGATAGTACCAACTGAATTCCATTGTACTACTCATTAATTATTCACCAACATGAGTAAGAGTTGTACTGTCTAGCCCTAAACCGCTAAATCCTAACACATGAATCTTATAAGGTCAGATACTATTTTCCAGTTTTACAGTCTAGAAAAGGATTATATTCAGCATTATCCTTATGTGTTTGAAATAATGCCATACTACATTCTAGCTATTTGAATACTTGTCAAAAGATACACCTTTTTTAAAATCAAAAGCAAGAGTTTTTTAATGAACTAAATAAGAAGCCATTAAATCAAAGCTAAGTCCCAGCCTTTATAGATGCAATAACAATATCTAGTGTGACTTTAGATACTGTTTTTAAGGATATTTGATGTGGGGATGCCAGCCATTTGGTATCATGGACAACCTCTATTGCAATGAGTACAAGAGGGCAGTGTGAAAGAGAGGACAAACAAAGTAATTGCTTCCACCTGCCACCTTCTTTGTTAGTAGTTTCAGAAAATCTCTCTACCACATAGTTATCAGTTCCTTCAGCTTTCTGACTCTTCAATTTTTTGGGGGGGGGCGGTATTTTGAAGAAATTAGTGGATTCTAGGTATAATACGATGGTCCTGACTCTCCACTGCCCTACATCTTGTGCAGTCATTTACACAGTTCAAAATGGGTGTAAAATGCTACATCGGAATGGCAGGCTTTTACACCATTGCACGTACATTGCACTGGTAAAAATAACTGCAAGGTTGAGGGCAATGGAGAATTAGCTCCAATATTTTTAAGCTGCAATTGAGGAAAAAATAATAAAAACACTTGTAAGTGCAAAGCTGGCTTTTCCTATGGGGGAGGGGGTCTCAAGTATCATTTGTGTATGTACAATTTTGCACATAAGTACCTGTATGTGTACTTTTGGTGCTCTATCACAGAAGGCATGATACACAGGTGATACATGGACATGCAAGCAATAGAATTTACACAAACAAAAGCTATTTGAATACACAAGTTTTGCATGTAAGAATGCTATCCCCTTGTGGACAAGCAATAGATTCTATGTTCTTGATGTAGAGGACAGTATATGAATTGTCCTTGTGCAGCTATGTGTGCATATTCAAGTGAAAGCAGCCTTCAGAATACCTGTAGTAACTATTTACATGGGTGGACATAATGCACAAGTTTTGGAATCAATAAATACTTAGTTGGAGTCCACAAAATTAAATATTTCCACTCATTTCTCCCCACTTAGGAGGAAGTTCTGAATAAATTGCCAAATTCTTCTGTTTCTCTCCCACCTACTTTACTTAAAACGTTTTATTCTGATGCTAAACAAAAGTATTACTAGATGTTGAAAATACAGTTCAGTATTGAAGAATTTCGAGATTGCCAAAACTTTCCGCCATTTATTTTAAGAACTTGCACCACTTTTATTATTAAAGTTTCGTGAATCATTGTCCTCTGATAAGTATTTATTTGAAGAAGTGGATGCACGCGGTGCTTTTTTGAAGTTGGCAGCTCCTTTCATTATCATGACGTTAATGTGTATCATTCTTTATGCCACATTCTGTGCAATTAAAAGCATATACTAAAAGCAGCATTGATTTGACAAATGACAATCAAAATGCATGGCAAATATAGATTTTTTTTTTTTCAGATCAGTGTTTTAAAAGGTATGGTTATGGTTCGGTTACTAAAGATGGGTATATAATAAACCTTTCAAGGAATATGCTCAGACTCAATTCACTCAAATTAACATAGAATTAATAGGATGTATATTAAGTGTTCAATATAGTAGGGAAGCCATGCACATAAAGAATGTAAAAATATATTACTATTGTAGCTCATCACAGAAGGCAACTAGAACTTTAAGTCAATGTGATACATTATGGAACATTTTGAAAAGTGTCCCGTTGACTTCTCTGGAAGCTGAGTTAGGCTAACGCTGAGTCCCATTGACTTCAATGGGAGCAGAGTTAAACCAGTGCTGGTCACTTTTGAAAAATCACATCCTTCAACAATAATTCAGAAACAGAAAGTAAAAAAATGCAGCAAAAACAGATGCACTTTTAGGAATAAACATTAAATTATTGTGAATGTCCATAGTAAGGAATGACAGGATAGGATAATGGGTCCATCAGTATTAGAAAAGCAATGATGGCAAACCTATGGCATCTCAACCATCAAGTCCAGCCTCAGACTTTGGTGGAGTTGGTAAACCAGGGAGATAAGTGTGCAGAAGCAAAATGAGGAAAATTGTTAACTAGCGGCAAGTATTCTAAAAATAAGTCTGCATGAAGGAATAAAGGGGGCAGAAAAGACACAGATATCAGGAAACCAAGGACAGAAGAGGGATCACATGGTTGCTGTAATAATAAGAAAAGGTGAGACAGAATGAATGGAAGAGAAATGGGGAGGCAGTCAGAAAAGCAGGAGTCAGAAGTGAGGGAAGGAAAGGGTCAAAGCAAAGAGAAACTAAGGAATGATAAGAAGGAAACAAAACAAGAAAGATTTACTATATGGAAAAAAATTTGAACTAATGAACGGGAATACTATCTATCTATCTATCTATCTATCTATCTATCTATCTATCTATCTATACACAAAATTCATAATTAACCTATGGAACTCATTGCTACATGATAATGCTGAATCCAAAATTTTCAAACTAAAGTTAGGTTCTTATATATGGAGCAGCTAGCAGCCACAGTTGAAACATTGGGCCCATGATCTTAATAGATTCACAAAAGTATTAGAGATTTATATGTGGGAAGTGAACCTACACAGGCTCTTTAGATTATAAAAAACAAATGTTGTACCTCAAGATATAAGCTGAACATTAACAGATGGGTCAGAAGAGGAAAATTCTGCAGGCGGGTTACAACATAATTATTGCCTACAGAGTTTCATTTTCCTTTCTCTGAGGCATCTGGTGCTGACAACTGTCAGAGTCAGGATACTTGGCTAGATGGAGGTTAGGTCTGAACCAGTATGCCACATCTTATGGGCCACATCATCGTCTTCTGCAGTAAATCATTTGGCAGAGACTTGAGAGGATGAACTTATTTTGAGGATTGTTTCATGCAGATTTCCCCTCATTGTTCCATTGAGGGGAGCAGGCTTGCCCGGTTCCTGTAGACTAGACTACAAGGCCTGCCTCCTAAGCTTGGTGGATCCTGCCGGAATCCAGAAATCATCAGAGGTTCTCCCAGCTTTGGCCTGTCACTTCTCCTTAAACTGACCAGGTCATTCAGCACCCGTGCCACTGAGCAGTCCCCAGACTCTTCTTGGGTTCCAGAATTGGTTGGGGGCTGTGAAGTCCAGCATGTGTTTGCATGGGTTGAGGGAGATCCATGTCTGGAAGGTTCCCTTGGGTCTCTCAGGAGCACAGTCCAAATCTATGTAACTAGTAGGGCTGATGTATTTCCAGAATTTCTATTGAAGACTGAGCTCACAATGAAGTGATGAGCACCTACACATTTTGATCTATTCCATCACAAAGGACAGTAGTTCAGAGAACTGCAGTGATGCATGCAGGGTTACCATTAGTGCTATACAAAATGGTGAAAAATTATGAAATATTTCATGAACTTTTTCACATTTTCATTTCAGGCAATTCGGCACCTACTTTTCAGAGATTCAGAAAGGCATGAGTGATTAGCCTCTCTATACCCAATCAAAGGAGGAGAGAGTAAGAAGCCTCCACTTCCTTTACACAGGCCAGTGCTGGGCTTCCCAAAATCACAGCCCCGCGAGGGTTAATGTTGCCTATCCAAAGGATGTTTGCACAAGGAAATATAATCATCACAATAAATAATATGCTGAATGAATTGTACCCATAATGAGTGCCTGCTCCTGAGACATAGAGCCTCCACTGATGCATTCTAAGAGCTTCATCCTGAATGCCTTTGTCATAAATATAAAGGGAAGGGTAAACACCTTTAAAATCCCTCCTGGCCAGAGGAAAAACCCTTTCACCTGTAAAGGGTTAAGAAGCTAGGATAACCTCGCTGGCACCTGACCACAATGACCAGTAAGGAGACAAGATACATTCAAAGCCGGGGGGGGGAGAAACAAAGGGTCTGGGTCTGTCTGGATGATGCTTTTGTCAGGGACAGAACAGGAATGGATTCTTAGAACTTAGTAAGTAATCTATCTAGATATGCGTTAGATTCTGTTTTTTAAATGGCTGAGAAAATAAGCTGTGCTGAATGGAATGTATATTCCTGTCTGTGTCTTTTTGTAACTTAAGGTTTTGCTTAGAGGGCTTCTCTATGTTTTGAATCTAATTACCCTGTAAGGTATTTACCATCCTGATTTTACAGAGGTGATTCTTTTTACTTTTTCTTTCTTCTTTTAAGAAACTGAACACTTTTTCATAGTTCTTAAGATCCAAGGGTTTGGGTCTGTGGTCACCTATGCAAATTGAAAAGGAGTACTTGTGGCATCTTAGAGACTAACACATTTATTTGAGCATAAGCTTTCGTGAGCTACAGCTCACTTCATCGGTTGCTCATGAAAGCTTATGCTCAAATAAATTTGTTAGTCTCTAAGGTGCCACAAGTACTCCTTTTCTTTTTGCGAATACAGACTAACATGGCTGCTACTCTGAAACCTGTCATTATGCAAATTGGTGAGGATTTTTATCAAACCTTCCCCAGGAAGAGGAGTGCAAGGTTTTGGTGAGGATTTTGGGGGGAAAGACATTTCCAAACGGGCTCTTTTATCGTTTTCATGCAGGTCCCACATCTGTACCCTAGAGTTCAGAGTGGGGAAGGAACCTTGACAGCCTTTCACATCCTAAATGCTCACTGACTTTACTGGGAGTTTTTCTTGCGTAAAAAATGGATTATCAAGCCCAAATAAAATATGGGTATAAGGAAATAGTGAAGAAGAAAAAAATGAGCATTTTTTCCTAGATTTTAAACCATGTTTTTTTTTTCTTATTTCCAGTACGTGGTTTCTTCCAGTCATTTATGTAGTAAAGGATATTTGGGATAACATGTTGTGCCAACACTCTTGTTTTTCGGTCTTGTTGATAAATAGTATGTAAATCTCGGAATGAATAGCCTGAACTGAAGTGAACTTGAAAAGTTACTGAACTAGGGCTTTGCTTCAAGAACCTAAAATGTAAAAAGTGGTTGTTTTCTCAGTGAGATAAAGCAGAAAAGCAAGCAAACAAATGAAAAGCAGCCCATATATGTGTCAGAGCAAAAGAACAAAAATAATAGAAAGAAAGGATTAATTTATGAGATTCAGATTTAAATCCAACATTACATTAGTTTGTCATATCTACTTTTTAAATTTAATTTGCCAAAACTGTGCTTTTTTGCTTTTGATGACTAGATAGCATGTCCTCAATATTTGCAGTGATCCCTCTGTAGTATAGGATAGGAAAAGGAATTCTGCAAATATTGGAGTCATGTTATCTAAGATAAAGTCAGAAAGGTTTTAAGCATTTAGTTATGTTTTATATGCAGGAGTTAGCAGGTAACAAGAGGAAAGAGCTAATTACTTTCAGATCTCAGAAAGCTCTGTGTGCTTATTGTCAAAGCTATAAAACCCAAGTATAATAAAATGTTCTTGCACTAATGCGCCTATTGATTATCTGTTATGTGGATGAATCATTTCAGTTCTGAAATAGGAAATACTGAGCTCTATAGAAATGTTCTTGTTAGTAGTAGAGGTAATACTGTGGTCGCACCTGTAGGCCTCAGCTGAGATCTGAGCCCCATTGTGCAGGGTGCTGTACCAGCACACAGTAAGAGTAAGGCAGTGGGGAAGCAGACTGCTACTGGCTGTGTGGTTTGTCCCTGAGCCATCTTGCTAATGGAGCATATGATGGCTGCAGCAGGTGCCATGTTGTGGGTACCTCTTACTGTCCTTCCAAAACTAAGCTATGTATGCCTCTTCCTAACAAGCATACCTTCCAACCAACACCTCACACCAAAACATTGCTCTTGGAACCATGTATTGCAGTCAAGCATGTAACATGTTCCCCGTCCCTGCCAATGGTCAGCCTCATTAGTTATTGATTCCGCTGTGCTGTTCTGTTGGTATACGGGAAGGAAGAAGCTCCTTCCCAGGAGATTCAGGACAATGCCATTAAAAAATACACATTAATTTCAGCATAGTTTTTTTTTCTGAAAACTGTTGATACCAGATGAGACTGTAGTGATACATCGATTAATATACAGCATCTTTCATTTCCTGGCATATGTACCTATTCAGATCCTTTGCATTGGCATAACTTACTTACAAACATTCAGATGGGGAGGGGCAGCTGAAAATGAAACGGAAACTTCTCTAACACAAAAAGGCAGACAAATATACATCAATCAAATATTATTGACTCAGAAGATGCCTCAGCCAATCCTGAATCATAAACAATTGCCAGAAGCTCCTTGTGCAGGACACCAGTGCTGTGGTAATAGGCATTTCCCTCAGATGGCTGGGTTTTTGTGATCAGGAAGAATTAGTTATGCAGCCTCCTCAATCGCTAGGTGCCTGCTTGTCTTTGCTGGCTGAAAGTTTGACTCACATTATCCTCTGTTGACATAATAATGATACTTGGTTGAGATTTAAAAATAAACTTGTGTGGGAATTTTAGCTCCTTATGGAACAGACCTACAAAACGAGACTCTTTCCGGAGATGGGTGGATGTTTGTTTTTTATTGGGCACAATTTCCACTCCACAAAAGGCTATAGGATGGTTCAAAACTATATAGAAATGACCTCATTTAATACTAATTTCTGTAGGTATTTAGAGCCATTTCTCTAGAACCTCATTACATTTTATAGGACTCTGCTGGTTTCAACACTATTAAAATCTGTTTTTTTCCATAAGGTCTGAGTGTGTGCACAGGTCAGTCTTTTTGACAATCTGGATTAAATTATTAATTCAGCATATGTTTGTATGTAAATTACCCATTGAATGTATAGGCATTTCAGAGTTACAGGGGTACTGTAAGTCAAGGCATGTCAGTCTTTATCTAATGTGTTCAGGTATTAGAAGTCACACTTGACAACATATAACTTTGAAATTTTACATCAAAAATTAAGAAACTAATTCATTTCAAATGTCAGGATTCCAAGACTGCTTGCAGGGACATTACATAAATGATGTAGTATTTTCATTGGGGCTATGCCAGCAGTGTAGCTGTTATCTAGTGTTTTCCTTTCTATGTTACACTTTTTGGGAAAAGACTTCAAAGAGAAAAATACTGAATTCTGTTTTATTGTATGATAAACTTCTAAATAATGGTGTTATAATAAAATAACCCATACAAAATGACATGACATTGATTTCAACAGAATTAGAAAAACTCAGCTCCCTTTAAAACAGCCTTTTTAGAGCTCCATAACATGCATTAATGAAGCATATATTCCTGTTAAAATAATGCAGTAATTTAGTATATACAAGCAATATCAACTTATTATAATGGCCAAATACATTACATTTTAGTTAAGGAATTTAATTAAGCAAAAAATAGAAATCTATCTACAAAATATGTGCTTTAACTAAAATTGTTGCAGAGTATATTGGCAGTGCTGGTTGGGGTAGAGGAGTGGAGAGAGACAGGTAAAAACACCATCCAAGTCTCTGCCAGTTTGCAATTATACATTTTGCTCTGTGTCATCACAGCTCTTGTTTATACTACTGTCGAAGAAAATCCTGCCCTTACTCGAGCAGCTGGGAGGGTACCAGCACTTTGCTGACTTGATATCTGGAACATCGTTGCCAGGCAAGATAGCACAGAGCAAGCAACAACACACTGCTGTGTGTGCTATTTAGTACTTCCTTGTGTAATTTACTCATAGATTCTAGCATGAGAAGCATAACAATCATCAATTTATGTACGGATTCTGTCACTGGCTAGAATACCACTACCCATTTTTTGATCTAGATCCTTTAGTCCTCATGTCGTGAGCTCTTGTTGAGGTGCTTTCCAACCTCAGAGGTCAGACACGATTCCTCTTTTTCTGTATGCAGATAAAACTTTATGACCTTCCTAAACCCGTCTCTCTCTCTCTCTCACCCACCTGGTATGTGGTAATGTAAAATTCAATTTATCCTGCATTTCCATTAAAAACCCAGTCTCTGGAGATGTGTACATACAGAAATTAGCTTTGCCTCGGACTCTAGAATATAGGTATTCAAATCTACTGCAAATTACTTTTTTCACAATTATTTTTAAAGTGTTTTTTTAAGATACAGGTGAGAGCAAGACAAAGCCCTGATCCTGAAAATATTTAAGACCACACATACCTGTCTTCATATGAGTAGTCCTACTGACTTCTCTTAGACTACTCATGTGTGTAAGTGTTTGCACGATTAGGGCCCATGTTTACTTCTTTTAACACATTTCTTTCAATTTTAATTCAAACCTGGATTTTTAAGGGGAAAATACAGGTTTTGAAGCCTCCTTCTCAATGTAAAATAATCCTATTTAAGTAACTTTGCAATTTGTGTTTTATTAAATTTTCAGTTTAAAAACTGAGGTTTGTATAATATTTAAAATGGGTTTCCATGTTAACATTGTGATTCCTTGGTGTTGTGGAATGATATGATATAATGAATTATCAGTTAGATAACACATGTTCTAAAAAACTTCTTTATTTTTCAGCTAAACCTGTTCTCAAACACCTGAACGTAATCTCAAAATCATCTATATTTTGGGGCTAAACTTTTTAATCCTCTAAACTGCTAATCTCTATTTTCATTTTAAACATAGACAACTTCCCTTTAAGTCAAGGGGAGTTACACGTGTAGAATTTGGTTCACAGGAAAACATTATAAGATAAAGAGATTATATATTTAGGACCATGCTCCTGCAGCAATTTATGTGCATGCTTAATTTTAGATGCCTGATTAGTTACTTTGATTTAAAATTGGTTCCTTAGTGAGACTGGGATTTCCTTTTTCTTTTTAGTCCAAGATTTCCTTAAATTGTTGGAACAAAAATGTTATATTCCAATAGAGACTTTATTTACAAAATCTAATATTTTCTTTGTTTTTAAGACACCTTTTTTAATGGGCTTGGGCTTGGTGCAGTCATTGGCCTAGGAGTAGCAGCCCTTTTGTTAATCCTTGTTGTGACTGATGTCAGCTGCTTCTTCGTACGGCAATGTGGATTGCTAATGTGCATCACTAGGAGAATTTGTGGGAAAAAGAGTGGCTCCAGTGGAAAGAGTAAAGAACTAGAAGAAGGAAAAGCTGCATACCTGTGAGTATCAATAATCTATCTCAGGAAAATGCTTAAAACAAAAAGTTTGTCTGTCCAACACGTGTATAGTATCTTTGTGTTACGTTTGCGATATGACAAAAGTCATGCTTCATAAGTTATTTCTCCTACATAGAACAGTCAATGAACCTTCATGTTATCCTGATTTGTGCGCTGTACGACAACAATGGTGGTATATCAGGTTTCTGGTAACTGATGGCAAATGTTGCTTTTTTAAAAGATTTTAAAATTCCCTGTTTTGGCTATTTAAACTATTCTGCCATAAGAAGGACAGTGTTCCTGAGTGATTAATATGCACAGGAACACCTTTTCACAGGGAACAGATGATAGAGCCATTGTAGCGACACACACACTCTGCTCGTCCTGGAGCTCCAAAGGCAGTGATCTGTGATGCGAAAATTCTGACTCCTGTACGTCCTCCGAGACTGGTGCCACTGAATAGCCCTGGGAAAAGAGACAAGGGCACACTGGCTTGTTAAGTATGTGAAGGAACATTTTATCTTAACAAGTAGAACTAATACTAGAAAAGCTGAACAGCTGCTACCACTGCCACTTGACATGATGCTTTTTGTGGGCATTTTCAAAAAAAGAAAGAAAGGAAAAAAGGTTAGATGTCATAAGAAGGACATAGTGGAACTATAAATTAATAGAAAGCGAGATTTTGCTGAAATGCTACTGCAAATAGTTGCTAAAAATAAAATAAGTGACTAAGAAAAAACAGTATGCCAGTAACGAAGGGGTGTGGGGAGGTATATGAAGGTACATATGCATTGGAGATATATGAAGGTACAGTTCATTTATATGGAAGGAAATGTCCTTAAATGCTGAGAGATCAATGAGAGCTATGGAAGTCATCCATGTATATCCTGGTCATATGAGTCAAGATTATTTCCCAAAAATAAAGTTTCCAAAGCATTTGAAGGAGATAATATCCATAGTTTACCTTCCTCCCATCTTTGAAATGTTTTCCTCCCTTGAATTTTAGATCTGAAAACATTCCTTCTCTCACATGTCCACCTAGCATAATTGAATAGACATGTAACAAATTCTGCAAGTATACTATCTTTATGTGGCTTACAATAAGAGAAAGTAATAGCATCCCCTTTTCTATTAACACCATATCTTCAGATTCAATAGATACAACATCTAAAGACAGAACAGAGCTCTTAGGCTCTGATTTAGCAATTCATCCCTATTCAGCAAAGCTCTTAGGTTTGGGGATGAGTACTTGGGGATTTAAGTATGTGCTTAGGTAATTTCCAGAATCAGGACCTTAATGTGCTAAAGTTTCAAATGTCATCGATAAGCATTTTATATCTAAGTAGCAAACCCAGATTCATTTGATCAGTCAATATCTGATTTACCAACAACATGCAGCTTCAAGGAAATACAAAGCTGACCAGTAAGCACATATTAAAAAAGAGATTTCTGCTAGGATTTCTTCAAGACTCTTTTCTGGTAGGCACGATGTCTTATTTATGTTTATTTTTCTCTTGGGATGGTCTTGTGAGATGAAAATCTTGTCTTGTTGTCTTATGATCCCAGTCCTACATCCTTATTTCAGCATGTTTCAACACATCATATATAGTGTAATAAAGGACAATCTAAAATTTCCAGACAATATTGAGCAGTTTCAATTTCCATTTATTTCACATCTACTAGACATCTTAACATAAGACATTGGATGTTTGCATATTTTTCAGTAAGGCAGGTAGCACTCTCAATTTATTTTTTTAATTACATTTGATTTCTGAGAAATGTATTGCCAAGAACTATGTTCCATATGTACTGATTGTAGAAATATAGCCCATGCAGAATTTACAAGGCAACTAAGATAGAAATAAAGTAAGATGTTTCCTGCAACTAGTATTTTTTCTGCATAGTGTATATAAATTATTTCTTTATAAATGAAGAGCACATTCTACATGCATTCTGCTTTCTAATAAAATCATATATTTTTTCCATTGGAAATAAGATTCTAAATATATAGGATAAAATCAGTAGAAATTATAAGACCCTTAATCAATCTAATTATGACCCATAATTGTTGTATGTACTTGAAGTAAGCCTCATTCTAATGTGTGCCTCTGTGAAAAGGTTGGCAGTTAGCTAGCTCCTAATTAACACTCAAATGTTTCCTAAATTGATCACTTCCAGTTGATGCCTTAAAAAAATAAATGTTTGACTAATTTAAATGCATTGCAAATTAAATGTAATTTTCACAAGTATATATGAACACTGGTTAAGCATCCTTTTTACAGAATGTAAAGGGCTGTTGAATATTACTGTAACACAGAGATCCCTAGCTGGTCAATATGGTCTACAGTTTTTCTTTTGCTATACTTCCATTACTTGTCTCTCTAGCAGTCTGCATAGCTGGTAGGAAATAATATCTTTCTGATAATATCTAGCCTCTCAGGGTTAGAGCTCTCCATCCATATTTCAGATAGATAGGTAAGAGCATTTGTAAAGTCTCTGTGTAAGAATTATACTATATTTTCTGGCAACAATATAGAAATATAAGACATGAGGTAAGCTAAGACATATCCCTTGTCATGGGACCCAGGCTAAGCTCAAGGAGCTAGTAACAAGGCTGAGTTCTGGACTGCAACAGGTCTAGAAATCAGGTTGCTAAAGATGAGTGATTGCCCACCTGTATATCAGTTGTCCTGGGTTTTCGGCATTCAAATGATTACAGTTCCTAGGAACCGGATTCAGAATGTGATCTCAAGGAGACAAAAGGGATGTATGTTTGTTCTTTCTGTATTGGAAAATCAAAACATTTTGGGGTACACAATAATCTGCATTTCTAACAAAGAAAATTGTATTAGTTATTAATTATCATTATTTTCTGTATTGCTGTAGTGATTTGATGTTCTGGCCCAGATTGGGGACATATTGTGCTGGACACTGTTAGAGTGCATAGCGAGCAACCACCCAACACACAATTTGCTTAGAATTCATCTGATTTTATGGGAGGGGGCAACCAGTAATTTAAGGGTGGGGAGTCTTCATCTGTTTGTAAACAAGGGAAGTGTGAGATAGAAAAAATATATATTTCTCAAGAAGATTTAAATGTTTGGTGGGAGCTATTAAAGTCTGATGAGTAAGGGCCAGATTTTCATTTTGCATTAAGCCTTCTTTACATTGCTACAGCAGTGGAGAGAAGCCCTAAAATGGCCATAGCTTTATATTTATACCGACTTTAAGGCTCAGTACCCCACCAGAGTGTTGTAAAGGGGCCATAGTGCAAATAACAATCGAGCCCTATGTTTTACTTGTTGCTTCTGCTGAGGTCAGTAAAGATGTTTTGCGAGCGAGAAGCTGTCCACTTATTATGTACTCATAAACAAATGCTCTTTTGAGATTTTATGGTATGCATGTGTGCTTTTAGGTCAGATAAGCAGCAACAGTGACAGAATGCTTTGAAGGTTGTAAGAAATCAGGAGCAAAACTGTTGAATGTATTCCAGTGTTAATCATTGATGATTCGTTTTGCTTTTTCTTCAGTGACTTTTTGAAAGGAGGGATCATGGTAATTAATAAAGTGCAATGTATTGTGAGACCATAATGATAGAGGTTAAGACTCTTTTAATATTTTTTAGGAAAGATGGATCAAAAGAGCCAATAGTGGAAATGAGAACAGAGGATGAAAGAATTACCAATCATGAAGACGGGAGTCCAGTAAATGAGCCAAATGAAACAACACCACTCACAGAACCTGAGTATGTAGCCTGGTATTTCTAACAGCTTTTCAATAACTATGCATTGCCTGATTGGAATGAGTATATTTTCAGCGATGTGCAAGAAAAAAAAGTAGCACTAATAGAATTCTGGGATATGCTGGTACGCTCTGTTTATCAGTGTATTTTGTTCTAGCAGCGTCAGCTTCAGGAAGGAGTGAGCATCTCCATCCCTTTACCACTCACTTGTCTAACCCACAGCACAACAGAAGCTGTGGGTTGTCCAGCCCTTCACTGCTGCTGTGAGATGGGAGGGGGAAGTGGTAATTTTTAGAGCCCTGCCTTTCTTTTCATTGCTTCTGGCATTGAGGGTGGAAGGAACTAGGAAAATTGCAGGACACATTCCCTTTCTTGTTCCCCAGTGGTCCTAGAGATACACTCCTCCAAATGAATGCGGTCCTCCCCAAGCTGCATCCTAAAGTGCTTCTGTGCCCTTTGTGAATGTAGGTCTTCTCTGGTTATCCCCATCATCCCACCCCACACATACTCTACAGTTGTATAACTCAGAGCCCAGCTGTCTGTGCAAGGCCATTTGGTTTAGCTAGTGGAACTGTGCTCAGGTATTGGCTCCTCTGATGAGTTGCTCACTTCCCACCCCTCATCTCTATTGCTGGAAGCTGCATGATGAGGAGCAACTGAAGGAGCTCTCCAGGATGGCTACAAGGACCTCACAGTCTGTGGGGCTCAAGAATCAAGGGGATGTCACAGGGTTGCTGGCCCTTTGAAGGGGAAATGCACCTGTGCCAAGATCTGCTTAGTTCCCCAGATGGGTAGCAATGAATGAGTTAATTAAATCGGGCCAGGTCTGGGGATGTATGGGAGGAACAGAGACACATGGGGTAGACCCTCGGGAAGAGAGCTGTAGTCTGAGCCTAATATTTGAGCTAGAAGTGTTAGGCAGAACAAAAGCCTGAGGAGTTGTAGCTGCCTGGAGAAAAGCAGTGAGTGCTGCAGGGGGTAAGAATGGCTCCTGCAGGAAGCAAAATAGTCTGTTTGATTGTATGCTAGCTCTGGGGATGAGGACTAGGGACTCATAATTCCAGGAGAGAGACTGAACCCAGCTCCAGGGACAAAGATTAATGGGCTTCTGACTCAAAGAGAGAGGAGATTGAGGAGTTTTAGTGAGAGTCAGAGGCTGGAGCAGGGAGAGGGTACAGACAGGCCTTGTATATTCTCCAGTTGCTCAGAGAGCAGGACAAGACAGTCCCTTAGGGAGGAGGGGCTGGGTCCAGCTGGAGTCTGGACAAAAGAGACTTTATTTTGAATGTATTTGAACTTTTATAATGTAGGACTTAAATGGGGGACTTTTGTCTCACCTGGATTGTGTGGAGTTCTCTAAGGGGCCATGCCCAGAAGGGAAAACGGAGGCAAGGCATTGCAGACCTATGCTTTGCCAGCAGGAGGTTCTCTGGAGACAATTGCCCCATTATGGGGGGAAGAGCTATTGGGTCCGTAGAATCCAAAAGTCTGAATTCTGATGAGCACCAGATTCTGGCCTCTGTTCTACTATTATAGCCAATAGAGCAAATTCAGTGGAGCAGCACTGTTGCTATTACCATTTTAAATAATCTCTTCAAGATGTGTGCAGAGTGTGTGACTGGTTTTATGGTAGATCACAAATAAGTGTGACACTATTCAAAGTCAGCCACTGAGTTTTCACTGTGATGAGTATTTGTGATGTGCATATCTTATTTTTTTTCTTCTTTAAAATTGGGTTTATTTGTGAAAATGGACTGATATTTAAATAGCTATAATGGCAGCATAATTACTGCTACTGGGGCCCTAACCATGTGAATCTAAGAAAGATAGATCAATTACTAAAGAAATTCATCCAGAAAGTAATGGCCCGTGAGTCTCAAATATGGATTTATATTTATGAAAGAAGAGGCTGAGCCAAAGCTTCTGTGATCTTTGGGTGAATGAGAGCAAAAAATCCCTCATTGCTGTGCAAAGACCCTTAAATAGTAAATGATGTGGAGACAGAAACCAGCAAACTGCATATTTCTATAGAAAATAAAATATCTTTTGTAAAGGAAAACAAGTTCTTAATCATTGTCTGTTTCTGAAACTACAGAAAAGGCATCTTACTTGCCATCACATAGAACTGCAAAATTTAGGAGTCCCTACACAATCAGGGAAGATCTGGTGCTACTGGCCGCCATTGACATTGGTGGGGAAATGCTAGGGGATTCTAACGAGAATTGATGATGTAAAAAGAACGAGGAATACTTGTGGCACCTTAGACTAACAAATTTATTTGAGCATAAGCTTTCATGGACTAAAATCCACTTCATCAGATGTATGCAGTAGAAAATACAGTAGGAAGATATACATATACAACAAAATATATTCAACAACAAAAAATTAAAAAAACAGACTCCAACAAGAAACTACAGAACTGGAATTAATTTACAAACTGAACATGATTAAATTAGGCTTGAATAAAGACTGATAGTGGATGAGTCATTACATAAACTAAAAACTGTTTCCCCATGCTAATTTTCCCCCTACTGCTACTCACACCTTCTTGTCAACTGTGTGAAATGGGCCATCATGATTATCACTACAAAAATTTTTTTTCCTCCTGCTAATAATAGCCCACCTAATCGATTAGTCTTGTTAGAGTTGGTATGGCAACCCCCATTTTTTCATATTCTGTGTGTGTATTTTCCACTGCATACATCTGATGAAGTGGGTTTTAGCCCATGAAAGCTTATGCTCAAATAAATTTGTTAATCTCTAAGGTGCCACAAGTATTCCTCGTTCATTTTGCTGATAAATACATCAATTCTCAGAGTGGTAGCCATGTAATATGTTTCTTTTTTAAATAACATGTATGAAGAGTTCAAGTTTCAGCTAATAGGCCAACTATAAAAAAGTGTATACTTGACATTCAGCTGGATAACTTAACTGATATATCCAGCAATACTATTTATTGGTCCACTGCAATACAGATTTAATTTTTGTGGAAGAGCTGAGATTCTACAGGGAGGAGTGCTATAGAAAACCCATACCTGTCTAGATAGTCCGTTTCTGTTGGGAATACATCAGTGAAAAGCTTTCAACACAACAACTGCAGCAGAATTTGTCACTGGATAATTCTGTGTTCCTGAATCATGTTATGTCGTAACTGTGTAACTATATAATATGACTGCAGTTATAGAGTATTCCTTTGAGCATTATAGAAATGCTTAAGACAGAATGCAATTGATGGGACTTTATCAATGATATGCTGGCAGTGTAAAGTAATGTGGAGAGTACATACTGTTACACAAAAAGTCATATAGGCTTAGTATACTGGGACGTACTAGCCATTAATGACAGAAGAGCCAAATTTCAGAACATCCTGAAGACTACAGTAAAAATTGTTTGACTAGATCTTTGAGTCCAGATGAGCTGCACTCTGCACAAAACGTGATGTGAAAGAGGGAAAGGTCACTTCCTGCCCATCCCTGATCCTGGGAGCTGGTTTGGTCTCTGGCCCAAGTTAGAGCACCCTTAAGGCAGCTCTAACCTCCTCTGGCTGCAATGACCCCAGTGGGTCATTTGGTAGGCTGGAATAGCTGTAGCAAAGGGACACTAGGCACAGCCCTGTCATCTTACCATTATCTTCTACACAAAGGGTGTGCTTCAAGAGAGTGGCTTAGATCCAGCTGCACTGTACCAACCTTGCTGGAACTTGGAGGGAGGAGCACATATTGCAGGAGGGAATGGTTTGAAATGGGAGCCAGAAGTCAGTTTGTGCTCATGGCTAGGATGTTAGCTGCAGGTACAATATCTCTGTACATAGTTCCCTTAATAAAAAGATGTTTAGTTGTAGAAACATGGATTTCTCTTATGTATTACCCAGCACATGATGTGCGAAACATGGTGGCAGTCAGTCTAATGAGACCCACAGCAAGTAAGAGTGATTGACAGGTAAACAACACAGTGCCTAGAAATAGAGCTAACAGGCAGCTTGGAGAGACTCAGGCCAGACTTGTATAAGCATTAGAAGCAGAAATTGTCTTTATACAGAGCTGACCATGGGGGACTTGATGAGAAATGAAGGTAAAGCTTTTTTACTTTCTCATTGCAGGGGGTGGGGAGAGGAAGGATGGAGAGTTAGTACACAGTAAGCTGCACACTAACTGACCATGTCGATCCTGCTATTGCAAAGTTAAAGTACCAGACTGTGCTTTGGTCTAGACCTGCCTCAAACAGGAGTAGAACAAACTGAATAGATCAAAGCACACTAGGGAACTTTCAGTGTGTGGTACCAGGGTCCACACAGCCAGCTAATGCACTATCAACTTGTACCCTGGCTTGCTGTTCACTAACTCTCCATCTAGACTAGTGGTTCTCAACCAGGAGAACATGTACCCTGAGATACACAGTGCTCTTCCAGGGGGTACACAACTTATCTAGATATTTGCCTAGTTTTACAACAGGCTACATAAAAGGCACTAGCGAAGTCAATACAAAGTAAAATTTCATAGACCATTATTTATTTATACTTCTCTATATACTATACATTGAAATATAAGTACAATATTTATATTCTAATTGATTTATTTTATAATTATATGGTAAAATGAGAAAATAAGTAATGTTTCAGTAATAGTGTGCTGTGACACTTTTTGTATTTTATGTCTGATTTTGTAAGTATTTAAGTGAGGTGGAACTTGAAGGTACACATGACCAATCAGACTCTTGAAAGGGGTACAGTAGTCTGGAAATGTTGAAAGCCACTGATCTAAACAAGCCCATTGCGGCAAAGAATGCCTGAAACACTGGGACAGTTGATAAAGGTGTCCTGAGTACTCTGATCCCAGACAGAATGAAACTGTAGAGAGAAATTGTTTGAGATTACTCCTCCAGTTTCTGAGAAATGGACTATCTGGAGGACTAGAACTCTGAAAGGTGAATTTTGTAAGGTAGAGCATACTTGGCTCAGACACCAGGCCTTATAATGCAGCAGAATTCAAATGATTCAGCACCAAATGGGAATCTGAGAACAAGAGGTCTTCCCCCTGAATACCCACAAACCAATAGGAAAGCAGAGTCAGCAAGAAAGACAGCCATGACCCCGATAGCAAAGGCAAAGAGGCAGGAAGGGATCCATACCTGGCAATGTTGGATCATTGAAATACACACTCCCAGGGACTACATAATAGTCAAGCTCAGAGGCTGATGGGTTGGAGAATCAAGACTTTGCTTCCGATGAGGGGTGCCCTGCTGCAGCCACATGGAGGAACAATCACAGTACATGGAAACAGATAAGAGAATGATAAGCTAAGCAGGCAGCCTGCTACTACAAAGGAGCCAAGGACCTGAGGCCACTATGCACAGATGAGCAGGTCTGGGTTCAACAATCCAATAGCCACTCAAACAAAGCAACAGTCCAGGCTACAGTGGGACACCAATCACATGAGGTAGCTACAGGCTCAGGACAGTGATAGAGCCAAAATTGATGATAACTGCAGAGTAGCAGCAGACAGCCAGCACTTCCAGAGAGAGACTGGGCCACAGACAGGACAAAAAGGATGTAGAAGAGCCTCAGCCATAAGCTCACTTCATGCAGGAGAGTCACAAGAATTGAGGTATATGAATAACAGGACACAATCCAACAGAATGCAAGCAGCATCAGGGTGGAAGCAAGTTCTCTGCCAACAGCAGTAACACAACACAGTGGGAGACTGGTTTGAAAACCAGCCAGCTTGAAGGACTATGAAGCCTAACAGGCTGTAATGGACTGGGAGTAAAGGACATGTCCTAAGGTGTGTTCTGTACTAATAACCTCTGGCCCAAGCAAGTCAGCACATGCTTGCACAAAAGCCCAACAACAAATCTTAAAGAAAAGATGTAGCAACAGGCATGGAACTTGAAGGAAGGAGCCCAGGATACAGAAAGGAAGAGTTTGGAGGAATCACCTAGAACCTAGTCAGCCTATAGGCTATACAGCCTAGGCTATAATGCTAGCTGCAGTTACAATATCCCTGCAAATAGTTATCTCAGTAAAGAGTCAGTTTAATTTAAAAAACATGCAGTCCTTTCATGTTATTACCCAGCACAGAGAACATGAAATATGCACCCGCCCTATGCTAACTGGATATTTCCTAATCCTCAGGTAGTCAGCTAATCAGGCTTTCCAACTGCTTTGTGTCTACAGACCAGCACAAAGCAATCATAGCAGGGTCCAGGATAAAAGTGTTTAATGCTAGGCGGTTCCAAGTCTATTGTATGGTGATGGAAAAGGCTCAGATTACACTCTTCTCTGTACACAAGTACCCTGGTTATCAAGGAGGAAAGTGTTGCAAATAGTTTGAGCTGCACAAAGAAATCAGTTTTGTTCTAGTTAAATTACTTTATAGAATGACAAAAGCTAGTTGTCGAAGCCAGAGTACTTGGCAGATATGTTTTCTCCTGAATGATCTTAATATAAGTATGTAGGGCAAATGCTTCACTATTTTTGATTGGGTGGAGGAGAAATAATAACATTTTAAAACATTGTGGGGAGAATGGTCCGAGAATCACAACCTAGTTTCATTCTGTCTTGAAATCATTTTTCCAAAGATTATAAAGATGTAATTTTTCATCTACAAAAGAAATCCTAATTAAATATTGAACCAAGCTGAAATTAAAATTTGCAGAGCTCTTTGTACACAGTGAGAGGGATAAAAAAGGTTTGAGCACAGTTAGCATTGAGATATTGCAGATCCTGATATCCTCATGGGATTTGAGACCAAATTTATTGAATTTGATATGTGATACCAGCTGTAAAAACCCAGTTGCACTGTCTTCCATTGGTTGATATTGGAGTTGTGCCAAGGTTGACCTCTCTCACTAATAAGGCAAGGAACTACTTACTTCTACACACAATCATATGTCTTTGAGCTAGTATTGTCATCAGTCACATGAAAAGTTATTAAGCCATGGTATTTGAATAGGTTTGGGATTGAAAATAGGTCACATCTGACTCTTAATTCAGTTATGCACCACCAGGGTAATGACATAACAATGGATATACTGGGTCAAACCAATGGTCCATTTAGCCCAGTATCCTGTCTTCCGACAGTGACCAGTGCCAGATGTTTCAAAGGGAATTAACAGAACAGGGCAATTGAGTGAAACATCACCTGTTGTCCCATCCCAGCTCCTTGCAGTCAGAGGCTTAGGGATACCCAGAGCATAGGGTTGCATCCCTGAGCAGCTTGGCTAATAGTCATTGATGAACCTCGCCTCCATGAATTTACCTAATTCTTGTTTTAAATCAAATTGTACTTTTTGGCTTTCACAATATTCTCTGGCAATGAGTTTCACAGGTTGACTATGTGTTGTGTGAAGAAGTACTTCCTTTTTCTTTGTTTTAAACCTGCTGCCTATTAATTTCATCAGATGAGCCCTGGATCTTGTATTATGTGAAGGGGTAAATAACACTTTCTTATTCACTTTCTCCACACCATGGTGATTGGATAGACTTTTATCCTATCCCCCCTTTGTTGTATTTTTTCAAAGCTTAACAGTCCCATTCTTTTAAATCTCTCCTCATAGGGAAGCTGTTCAATATCCCTAATCATTTTTGTTGCCCCAATCTGTACTTGTTTCCAATTCTAATATATCTTTTTTTGAGATGGGGTGACCAGAACTGCATGCAATATTCAATATCATGGACATAGAGCATTATGATATTTACAATCTTCTTATCTATCCTATTCCTAATGGTTCATAACATTCTGTTGGCATTTTTATTGCCAATACACATAGTTCTCTGAAAACAAGAGAACAATCTTCAATGACTCCATGATCTTTCTTGAGTGCTAATTTAGACAGTCTTTTTGTAGGTATAGTTGGTATTTGTTTTTCAATGTGCATTACTTTGCATTTATCAACACTGAATTTCTTCTGCCATTTTGCTGCCCAGTCATCCAGTTTTGTGTGACCCCTTTATAATTCTTCATAGTTGGCTTTGGACTTAACTGTCTTGAGCAATTTTGTATTATCTGAAAACTTTAAAACCTCACTGTTGAACCTGTCTTCCAGACCTTTTATGATTATGTTAAACAGCACAGGTCCTAGTACAGATCTTTGGGAGACCCACTATTTACCTCTCTACACTGTGAAAACTGACCATTTATTCCTACCCTTTGTTTCCTGTCTTTTAACCAGTTACTTATCCATGAGAGGACCTTTCCTCTTATCCTACGGCTGCTTACTTTGCTTAAGAGCCTTTGTCGAGGGACCTTTTTAAAAGCTTTCTGAAATATTCAAAAATAAGCAAGAGTAAACTTCTCTCTAATTCAAGAACTAACTAATTAAATGTTACAATTGTAGTTACTTTGTGAAAAGTGAAGTGTACTTCATTTTATTTTTGTAATATGATTGCAATAACACATGCAACATGACCATTGCATGTATATTAATAATATTGGAATATAATTTGTCATACCAATGGGTTATTTGTGATGGGTGGGTTACAGTCCTGAAATAGTTGAAAACTATTGTTCTGTAATTCTATCTCCCTAGTATTGGTAATACCTTTGGAATTACACAGTTAAGGCTGATCCAAAGCCCAGTGAAGTAAATGAGTCTTTTTATGACTGTTACGCAGGTAGCATTATTTAGTTACCTAAGGAAACCGAAAAACTATTACAGATAGCCATGGGCTTTTTGTCATCACAGTAGGTTGCAAGCCTAGAAAACAAGTTAACAATTGCTGTCTACTTTTCAGTTTCAAGTTAATTCAAGTAAAAGCATTTGAATTCAAATGGGGAAAAATATTAATTCTGGCAAATACAAATTAACATTTGGGTGTAATTTAAGACATAAAGGAAAACTCCAAACCAACAAAAAATATTGCCTGCACTTAAAAAATAAAATTAAACATTGTCAATATCTTGTGAGATTTTATTTTTTATTAAACTGATTACAACTGGAGTTGTTTTTTTAAAGTATATATCAAACCTAAAAAACAAGCTTGTTAAGACTATGAAGTCAAAGAAGGGGTTCTTTAGATTTGTCAAGTGTTCTGTTTCTTTCTTTCTCCTTTGTAATTAAAGCCATTCTACAATCTTCTCACACCGATCTTTAAAAACGTGGATATCTGGAGTTCATTTCCCTACATTCATTGGGTCACGGAAACTTTTCTATTTGAAATAGTTTGCAATTGTTAGTGACATACTCCAAGTCTACTACTTGTGCATAATCAGCTTTTATTTAATATCTCACCTAATCCATCTGTCTGTTGCTCAATCACTTGTGTTTTGAGGCATTTCCTTTCCTTCAGCTTCTCAAAAATTATTTTAGATTTTCATCTTCAAAGTCACAAATCCCCTCCTTCTCTTGTCTTTGTTGTCTTTCAGGTAGTTTGTGCACATTGTTTAACCTTTTGATAAACTGTTTTTTTTCTTGTTCATTTCAGCAAGTCTAAATTTCATAAAATCAGGGATTGGGGGGATTAGTTTGTCTTTATTAATATTAGATACTGTGATTATAAGGTTTTCCTAAGAGGGTCTTCAAACAGGCTTTGAACATTACCTTGATGCCCCTAGAACAATGCACTCTAGACTAAAGGGTTTAGCAATTTTCTTGAATAAAATCAGATGCCTCATGTTCTCCATTTAAAAAATATTCTTCAAAACAGAACCATGATTAGCAACCAGTATGCTTGGTAATCTTTATTACAGGAATATTTTGGGTAAATCATTCATTTTTGACAGCTAGTCACTGGCAATAGGAGTAGCAACTATTTCCAAGATCACTAAAGAGGAGATTGGTTTATTGTCTTTTCTGTAGATTAAAGAAAGGAATTTAAAAATTGTTTGGCATTTTCCTAACTCTTACGCCATTGGAATCAGTAGTGAAGCAATTCCAATGCATTGTTAGGTCAGCAGTAAATGCTTTGGAAAATCCCATCCTGAAGGTCTACATGCATATCTTTCAAATAAAAACAGCTTTCATCAATGGGAGAAGTGAAGATGATCAATATGTTTGTGTTTTGTGCTTGAAGATTTGAGTAGTCAGTGATCCTGAAGAGATACTGTTAATTAAAACAAGCTTGATATAATGAACTGACTTGTAATGATGACTCAAGTTTCCATTTCCCTTTTTAATATAACATACATTATCAGTCACAAGATCAAACCCCCAAGGATAGATCTAATTCTTCTATAAAAGTTTGATTTAGGCCCTGATTCAGCAAAATGCTTGTTCTAGGTCTGTCCCTTTTTAGAAAAGCACTTAAGCATGTGTTTAGGTCCCATTGAGCATTTGCTTAAGTGCTTTGCTGAATTAGGGCCTCCGTCAGCTTTCTGGTGTTTCCTTCCATTTTCTGAAACTTCCTAAATAAACTCTGTCTGTCAGATCTTTTTACACTTGCTCTCTTTTTGCAATGGGTGAAATTCTAACCCTACTGAAGTCAATGCAAATTTTGCTATTGACTTCAGTGGGGCCAGGATTTCACATTCTGGATGCAAGGGCATGAAAGACTTCTATATACATCTAAGAATATTGTTTTTTTTTTAACAAATGCACAATTTGTTTCTGAATCTTTGTTTGGATTAATGAGGGATATGTTAATCCACTGGTAGTACAGGATCAGATTGATACCTGTCTCAGGCTACCACACAGGGAAGTAACAGTGCACATGGCACTCCTTTATCCACCTGCATAGGTGCTGACTCTGTGCGTGCTCCAGGGCTGGAACAGCCACAGGAAAAAAATGGTGGGTGCTGAGCAACCACTGACAGCCCCCCATCAGAACCTCCCCCCCATGTCTCCTGCCCACCAGCAAGCCCTGCAGATCACTGCCTCCTACTCCCTCCCTGAGCCTCCCGCCCACTGCAATCAGCTATTTCGCAGCGTGCAGGAGGCTCTGTGGGGGGAGGGGGCGGGTGCAAGGATGCAACACACTCGGGGGAGGGGGCGTGCCAGGGAAGGAAGAGGTGGGGTGGGGGCAGGGTAGGGGTGGGAAGAGGTGGGTGGGGTGAGGCCTTGGTGGAATGGGGCTGGGGGCTGGAGCAGACCCACAGGTGTGCACCCCCCCGGCACATTGTAAAGTCAGCGCCTGTGTCCACATGAACTAGCTACTTGCGTTGCAGGGAGCAGCCTCCACAATTTAGCCCTTAGAGGCTTTATTTGAATGGATACTGTACTTACATTTTCTTTAAAAAACAGTTAGGTGCTTATAATTTAGTTCTTTATATGTATATAACTCTACAGATAACAGATATAATTGTTCTTTAAGAAAACAGTTTGGTGCATTATTTTAAGTAAATCATGGCTTTTTCTCATTTCTCACAGGAAACTGCCACTAAAAGAAGAAAATGGGAAAGAAGCTTTAAATCCAGAAACTATAGAAATCAAAGTTTCTAATGACATCATCCAGTCAAAAGAAGATGATAGCAAAGCATAAAAAGATGACTACAGCTGTCTGAAAAAAGTATTTGGATTGGCGTAACCCTGTGACCAAAATTCTACAGCTGACCTTAATTTCTTGGGCTACTTAAGCTTGGAATAGTTAGTACACATGTACATATGATCAAACTTCTTCTGTCTACAGTACCTCTCTATTTTGTTTTGTTAATGTTTTAGTATGTAGTCCTGGCTGACCACAGTCCCTTGGTATCAATTTGAATCTGCAGAAAAAGTACTGTAATTTATTATATTACAAAGGTGATCTATTTATAAAACCACTTTTACCAAGCTACCCCCAGCCACAGACAATAAAAAAACAAATAGCTCCACATCCTACAATGCACATGAAAGAAAGTGTCATATACTCCTGTATTTGTTTCCACTGGTAATAGAGCAAAAGGTTTAGGTGGCCTTTAAAAGAAGGGGGGAAAAATCAATCTTCGTATGGAACTTGAGACAGAGGGCTGGCAAAGGTTAAATAGCCACCTTGGCTGTATTTTATCATTTGACACAAAATAGAAAGACTGATTATTAGATGGTGACAGACCTGCACATTGGTTTTTAAATATAGTACAAGGGTAATAACATGATGTACAGATTTAAAACAAAACTGGTTGAATATTTTGCAGAAAAATATTGGTCTCCTCTAAAGTATATGAGTGTTTGACTCTGAAAGGCTACTAGATTTTCAGATATTCTGTGTTAATGTTTGGGAGATCATGTGTGAACTAAAATGTGGAAACATGTTTTTTTGTGTGAAAAGAAAACTGATTTATGATAGCTTTTGGCTTCAAGTGAAATCTTAAAATAAACATGAGCTCAAATTAGTTGCCTCCATGTACTTATAGATGTATATCAGTCCTTCTTAGTTTTAACCACCTAGTCAAGGAATAAAGTATTGCATTTCAGTATAACAAAGGAGTTGTTCATCCCAACCCAGTAGGCATGTTGTTAAATAGTTGTCCTTAACACAGCACTTGTTTTGTAGCTTAGGAATAATAATTGCATATCCTTTGTATTATAAAAAAAACACATCAAGAAAGAAGGACAAGAAGAACTTTGACTAAATGGTTAAGAACATTATAAAATTATTAAATTTGTGGTATCCAATGGTCTAAATATTTTTAAGCTCCACAGTCTCCAAGACAATCACTTTTACTTAGGCTGGTTGTGATAGCTATAAGCTATTATGATCAGATAATCTTCCTTCGGTGAAAAATTAATCCTCCTCTATTGATAATTGATTTTTCATTATTACCAGTTGGAGGAATAACATTTTGTGCCCAGTCCAGCCTTCAGTATCCATCATCTTCTACACTAATCAAGCCTTGACTTTGGAGGAGGCAGACATAGTCAACAAATGACCATTAACTAAAATATCTGCTCTTCAGGGGCAAGTTGTGGATCATCCCATGGTAGAACTGCTCCATAACTGAATATAGATCTGTTATATGAAGGTTTAACTCTACTCAGTGGAGTGACACCCACGTAACCTACATCTAAATTTGGTTCATAGTCATAGTACTTTGGCTGTCCATTCTCTAGGAGAAGATCATGTAACTTTTAATTGATATGGGGTCGTTGTGGCCAGGCAGATGACTTTGTAGTCAACTACGATGAAAAAGAATTGTGAGAAATTACCTGCAAGTTGAGAGAATTATTATGTAGTGTCCTAACTCATCCAAACAGTAATGTGTTTAGTGGAGCTCCTGCTGCAGATGTGCTGAAATTCATGGCCCCTGGCTTCCTTTCCTTGGATTGCTTCTAAAATTGACATATTAGTCAAGAAGACCCCAACAATTTTGTGATTTTTTTTCTTTAAAATCCTTCTTGGCCATCACCTAGGAAAGAATGCAAAATGAGTCAAGATGTCAGGGCAGACAGTCAGTATGGTTGGGGAAATAGTTTAAACAGAATCATGAGACAAGAATGGGGAGTGGAGGTAGCACTGGAATATGGAGACTATGAAAGATGATCTATGATTCTGCTGCAAGTCTGTTACTTATAATGCTCAGCCAATGCCTCTGGGTCAAGGTAAGCTGAAGGGGTGGCTCCTCAGAAGCCTGCCTTGTTGCTCCTAGGCACTGAGCAGGTAGCAGCACAATTAGCCTGCTAATTTTCTCCTTCATTTCTTTCTGGAACTGAGCAGTCAGTGAGAATCCTTAGTAAAGTGAGTGGGGCTGGCCCCTAATCTGTAATTGACAGAGCCACTCCCATACAGAGTACATACATGCAGCTGGAGCTTCTCCCACTGGCAAAAATGCTCAGAGCCAGAGTCCTTTCCACTAAAGCCCTTTTTTGTGTGAGTGTGTAACCAAGCAGTATCCTGGACCATTCAGATAGCTTGAGGTAAAGGAAAGGGAAACACTATGTTCAAGCAATTGTAGAAGAGTAGGCTGGTGGGACTCAAGCATTGAGGGATAGAGCAGGGAGGAAAACAGTCAGTTAATCCTCTTGGTGGGACAGTCATTTGTGTATTCCATCTATACACTGTCACCTTCCTCAACAGTAGTTTCTCCAGGCTCATCAAGGAAATAGGGAATTCCATTCCCTTCATGCTTCTGCCATTAGAGTGTCAGATCCCGTCACTCTCACTTATGCTAAGTAAAACCTCACTATACAAATAATCCAGTGTGAAACCGATGGGATGATTCACACAATAAGGTACATTTGCACTGTAAGCAAGGGTGGCAGAATCCAGGCCAGACTATAGTTGCTTGCCAAGTGATTATTTCCCCCTGAATCTTGTAAGTGGCTTCTGTGGCTGTAAACCCCAGGATTTTTCCTTGGTCCTTCATCTGTGGAGGCAATTTTTGCTTGGATATGGATCTAAATTGTGGGGAGAGAAGTAAGGGGGGAAAAACAAGTGCAAAGGGATTTGAAAATCTAAAAGTTCTATACAGCATGTTTATTATTACTAGGATTGTACAACTCTTTAAAAGTTAAAAAAAACATTCTACAAATATATTTTGTTGTTCAGTATATTAATGGGAGCTAAAGCATGTCTGAGTACACTACATTACAAATCAACTGGTATTCCCAGAAGTATTTATTTTTCCTGAAGTTGTCTCTTGCCCGGGGTGTTGTGTGATGGTCTGGAAATCAGATGGAGCTAAATTAGTGATAGACTATTCCAAGTGTACTCTTTGATTTGAAGATTAATAGGTTTTCTCTTGCTCTCGTCATCGATGCCATGCAGGAGAAGGGCAAAACTATAACTGTTTTTTTACATTATGAAAGAATGTGCCGAAATATCTCTCTTTGCTAATGTTTCCAAATGAGGGCAGCTTGTAGTTTAAATTGTAAGATATGTGTAGAACTGGAATAACAGCCTTTCTTTGTTTTTCTTTCTTATTATAGACTGAAAACATATCTGTATAAATGTCACTTTTACTGTCTGAAAGTAATTTTAAGTGTTAGTATGAAATGTCAGAAGAGTTGACTGAATATAACTATTGGTAAAAGTAACCTGAATTGTTACACTGTTTTAGTTTGGGGAAGGAGGCCAAGAAGTCTCTTAAATTTTTTGACAGTTCTTAGCAGATTACATGAAACATGGCAAAGACAATCTCTATTCAACAACAGATAAAGAGAAAAAGAGTGAAAACTGCTAAGATTTTTTTTTAAGTAGGAGATGCATTTTGATTTACCACTATATTTTTTTAAAAATTATTTGCGATTATATTTTTGCAATTTATTCTAAAAATATATTATGGAGAGTATTTTTGTTGTTCCTTCCCTCTCGCCAATGATTTATTGTTTTTCATGGGGGGCCCAGAAATATTTACTATTCTGTTGACGCTAATACCTGATGTGATAAAGCTTAATTTATGTAGGCCCTAATCTTGCAAGCTATTTTGTAGGGTGGGCAGACCCTTCACCCATGCAGCACCTCATTGACTTCAGTGGGGATGTGCATAGGCAGAAGGTTCTACTTGCTTGTAACAGTTTGTGGGATCAGAGCCTAGTTTTTGTCTTCTTCATAGATATGTACAATTTTAGCATACGACAGTCATGTAGACAGGCTGTTTTGAGAACAGTTCATGGCAGTTCATAGTAAATTTCACTTGACATCTTCAATCTTTGAACTGATGTTTATCTGAAAAGTGGCTTTCTTTTCATGATGGTAATGAAATTGATTAAGTCCTTATTCATTTAAGTGCCAATCATTGAATGGTAATATTACAATCATGTCATTTTTTCCATTTCTCAGAGCAGATAATCAAGATGTATTTGTGCCTTTGAATAGCATGCCACTCTGCTTTATTAAAAAAAAACAAAGCTCCTTCAATAATTTGCCTACTAATCCAGTTTAGAAGATTTGAAATTTTTACATTGATATAATTTCCTTCTCAGAAATGTAAAATGTATCTAAGTTAAGCTGGCAATCATATTTTTCAATTCACTTTAATATTTAAAACCCCAAACCTGTAAAAGATTTGGAGAGGTAGCACTTTTGTTCCAATTTGCTGGAGCCACTGTTAAATGCTTTTGTAGTAGGTAGAGAATGGTGTGTTCAGGATTTAGATAGGGGAAGGCATTGCCTTGTGTGGGGGTACTTGGACCAAATGCCTCAAGTTGAAGCTTTTTTGAAATTCATCTAGGGATCCTCCACACTGTTATTAGTCCTCCCATTCCCTCTAAAATGTTAACAACCCCTTTCAGATCTGAAAGGAACCCTGGAATCTTTTCCCACTATTTTACTTTGAGTAAAACCATTGTGAATGTTACCTGCAGAAATATTCATGGCATCACTGTCTCTGTTATAGCTGTCCATGAAAATAACTTATTTATTTAGAGTATTTGCTACAGGTATTGGGTGAAATTCACTCTTGTGTAGAAAACCACAACCAGGCCTATGTAACGTATGAGCCAACAGACACAAATATTGCAAGTTGACCTGCAGGGATGTGGAGGAGAATCCCTGTATAGAAATCCATTGAGTGAAAAATTGGCTTTATTGACGTTAATTATAAAATCCAGTTGACTTGGGGAGGGGCCAGGATTTTATCTATTGATTTCAACGGGCTCTACATGTGTTCATGGCTCTTCCCACTTGAATCACCTTGGAGAATCAGAAGTGAGGGTATGTATATACTGCAATTAAAAGTTCCCACAGCTGGCCCATGCCGGCTGACTCAGGCTTGCAGGAGTTGGGGTAAGGGACTGATTAATGGCAGTGTGGATCATAGAATCATAGGACTGGAGGGACTTCTAGAGGTCATCTAGTCCAGTCCCCTGCACTCATGGCAGGACTGAGTATTATCTAGGCCAACCCTGGCAGGTGTTTGTCTAACCTGCTTTTAAAAATCTCCAATGATGGTGATTCCATATCCTCACTAGGCAATTTATTCCAGTGCTTAACCCTCTGAGAGACAGTTTTTCCTAATGTCCAGCCTAAACTGCCCTTGCTGCAATTTAAGCCCATTGCTTCTTGTTCTTGTCAGAGGTTAAGGAGAACAATTTTTCTTGCTCCTCCTTGTAACAATCTTTTATGTTCTTGAAAACTGTTATCATGTCCCCCTCCCAGTCTTCCCTTGTTCAGGCTTGAGCTGGAGTCTGGGCTCTAGGACCCTGGGAAGGGGGATGGGTCCCAGAACTCGGGCTGCAGCTCAAGCCTGAATGTCTACACTGCAAGCTGCTTAGCCTGAGCCCTGTGAGTGGAAGTCAGCTGGCACAGGCCAGCCACAGGTATCTAATTACAGTGTAGACATACCATTAGGACACACATGGGACTTGTGATATATCAGCCTTATATTGGCTGTCTTCATAGGGAATTTTTTCCTTATTAGGGTTTAATACTGATTTCAAAATTGCATCACAATTTTATCCCATACCTTAGCATGTTTTCAAAGTTTGTAAGGAGATGAATAAATGTTTCTCTCTAAGTAACAAATGGTGATTACCTGACTTTTTTAAAGGTAAAAGATGTATTCTGGGGGGAGGTTTAAACTCAATTTGGTTTGCTGCAGACAGCAGCAATGCTAAGTGGAAAACTACCATGGTTAAGTCAATATTTCTGTTTTGTTTTTGTTTTTTAACAGCCCTGTAAAAAAAGTCCCTTCACACTTCACTGAAACATTTTTCAGATATTAATATAATTTTAAGGAAGCACCTAATCAAATTGATTTGCGTTTGGAAAACCACCAAGTTTTAAAGGATTTGCAGAATTTCTACCATACATGTAAATGAGCAATTGATACAAGATTTGATTGGGCTTGATACAAACTGGAGTCTTTCCACTTACTACTATGGGCTTTGGATCAGGCTCTTTAAAGATTGTAGTTTACCAATGTATCTTTCCTCTTAAAAGACATTGTGAGCCCAATGTTGTTTGAATTTCAAACTCGGATTTGCCTTTTCTAGCCCAAGATAATGAAATAAATATGGTCTGCCAAATTTGTATTGACAGATTTTAAATCACAGTTGGGATTGGAGACATGGCAGGATGACCTGATTCAGTGCAAGAAAGCTGACAAAAATAAGGAAAGCCAGAAAAAGAGGCAGCTGGTGTAAAGGATTGATCAATCTAGAAGAGGGAGCAGCTGCTAAGATGAGAGGTTGCAGCAAGATAGGGTGGTGACAGAGAAACTGAGCTGCTAAACCAGAAGAGGCCGCTGGGAAGGTTAGCCCGAATCAGGGGAGTTTTGAACTCTGAAAGCTACCAAAGGGAGAACATTAGCCCAGATAGACCCTAAAATTTTGCCACGTAATTAGGCTATATTTAAAAAATAAAGAAAACTATGAGTGGGAGTGGGGGAGAATAACTCCTCAGAATGTATACAAGTCAGTACAAAAAATAAAACAAAACAGTTTACTCCTTCAGGAAATGTTATTGCTCATGGTATAGAGTTCTCACTACAAATATGTAAATTATTTAGACAAGACTTTAAAAAAATAGTTTTCCTGCTACAATGAGCACTTGGTATGTATTTTGTATGCGGTGTACAGTATAAGCTAAGGGATACCATATATTGTTTTTGTTAGTCCACACGTTGTCAACAGCCCACTTATGGTATATACCACCTGAATTATATATCGATGAGTTAGCTACCACTGGGGCTAGTTTGTTTATTGTTTCAAAATCTTATGTCCCTATGAAATGCTGTATATATATCTAAACTGTAAAAATAATAACAATAATTAATAATACTGCAAATGCTGAAGTTTTGTATTTATGAAAGACATAGAAAGTATGGCTTAAAGTATATCAATTATTTGTCACTCTTCACCATTTGTATATTAATAGTAAAGATACTTTTACTTTCATGAAGTGTTGCATTTTACATTTACTTTTTTGCTAAGTGTCTATCAGCTAGCGAGGGGCTGATTCTGTAGGCAGGATTAATTCAAGGACATTCACCTTTTCAGAACATTTTAAAGCCTTACAGTATTTTTGAAACAAACCAAAATTGTGTGCTATTGCCAAAAAATAAGATACATGATTTAAGAAATGTCCCAGTAAACTTAGTGTATGATACTCCTTTAACTCAAATATAGCATAGATTAGTATTATTACAGTAACACCAAGAATGGGACCCCTTTGTGTGCTAGGCCCATGATAAGAAGTAGCCCTGTCCCAAAGAGCACAGGGACAGATTTTTGAAAGTACAGTACTTAGGTACCTAAAGAGGCAGATAGGTGTCTAAGTCTACCAGTTAGGCATCACAGGCATTTTCAAACCTGCCGCTCAGCTGCTGCCTAGCCTCTGGTGCCTGTGATCCCTGCTTTTTGGCCTATTGGCACCTAAAGGTCAGCATCCTAAGCCCCATTGGATCCTAAGCGTTGCTGCTACCCCACTACAAATGACCATGTCTGGAGCTCATACTTAGGAACAGCCATAGACTCAGCCAGCAGTACAGCTGCATCTACCACATCCCAGCCAGGCTCTGATCCTGCAAACACTTAAGCGTGTGCTGACATAATAAATCAATGAGACCATCAACATATGCAAAATTAAGCAACTCTGTGTTTGCAGTAACAGGGCCCAAATAGACAAGACAGACAAAGGGGAAAGTATTATTACCTTCATTGCACAGATGAGAAACTGAGGCCCAGAGGCACAGATTCGGCAACATATAAGCATGTGCCTAACTTTAAAAAAAATGTTTAAAACACTGCTTAATGACCCCCTGATCTGGCATCAGAGAAATTAGATGACTTGACAAAGTAATAGAGGAAGTTTGTAGCCCAGCCACAAATTGAACCCAAATATCCTACATCTAAGTCAGTGCAGTGCCTTAACCACAAGACAAGCCTTCCCCTCATCTGTAGCCAAAAAGAAAACGTAAAACCACTTTCTATTATGAATATTCTATTTCTCTTGTATGGCAGCTGTATAGCCAGCCTTAGCTTTTCTGTCCTTTTCAGTTCTGCTCTTATATTCCATGCTTTCGTGGCTCTCAAACCTTTAAGATGCAGGTAGGGGAGAATGGATGGCTTCTTTCATGAATGATTGAGTACTACTTAGGAGAACACTGTCAGATATTCTGACAAGAACAATTTCCTCAACTGTGTTACTAATGACACTCTAATAGAACTTGAAAGCACAATAAAATATAATTTCTTTTTCCTATTTAGAGACTGGTCAGTTTCACATTTGGGATGGCATGGAATTGGATCCTCCTGGCACAGGAAAACACATATGCACATGTGTAAGTCCATCCCTGTTCAGGACAGCACTGAAACACGTGTAACTATGAGCATGTGCTTAAGACCCATTGAAGAATGCAATAAAAGAAATAAACATTACAGCTATTGAAAAAAACTTTTGTAAATGGACTCAGACATACAGCCACCTTAAAAAGAAAGTAAAAGCTTGTCTGGTCTGAAAAGGCTTCTTGCATATGACATACAGCAAGTTTAATTAAAAGGCCACCTTGCAATAAATTGCAAAATATGTTGTGATAAGTAGGCCAGAACTAAACCTGTGATAGATGATGGAGCTTTACTATGCACAGCTCTTTATGTCTTCAGCAAAATTTTGTAATCAATTCATTCCCTTATGGGAAGTCTGTGTTAATTGTGAGACTGGTGTAATGTGCTTGGATTTCTTGGTATGCATGACATGTCTGGCTGCAGTATTTTGTACTGCCAATTTTTTTAAAAAGGCATATGCAGAAGACAGGTTATAATGTGCTGAAAGTATAGACAGTTATCTTGACTCCCAAGTGCCCAAGTGTAGGGTGAGAAATATTTTCTTATGCTGTTGATCAAAACATCCTCTTATGAGAGAGAGAGAGAGAGAGAGAGAGAGAAACCCCCTAGTTAATTTAATTTCCATTAGTGGATAACTTGGCAGTGTTAAACAGACATGCTTGTATTTGCTGAAACAGTTTAAGGCCTTGATCCTGAAGCACAATCTGCTTGTGTAGACCCTTGCACCATGTGGAATGCCAAGACAGTGTCCATGCTAGTAACCTTCACTGAAGGATCGGGGCTAAGGGTTTCAAGCTGGATTGAGTTTTAATGAGAGTTGTACTCCTAAATCACTTGGGTGCCTTTGAAGATCTCATTCTAAATCTGCAGAATCACAATGAAAGGGAGGTACTAGAAGTAGTGAAATATGGGAGTAAATAGGAACTACTGGGTGGGTTACTTATGAATTTCATGTTAATATTGCCTAAAAAGAAGAGAGAGGATGCTAAAAATAATCATCAGAGCTTTGGTGATATTGAAAGACAACAAGGGAGAAGATTTGTTTTCAGGTGAGAAGTATATATATTGATAGAATTCATATAAAAGAGTTGGTCTGCTTCTTGAAAATACCTTTACTCTGGCTGTCTGTGACTGAGATGAAGATTATCTTTTCACCTCCACCATTTTCAGGTTATGTCCCTGGCATTCACCAAAACAAGTCCACAAATTGCTATCAAAACTTATTCAGTGAAGTTTTATCACTCAAATACTTTGTCTTATGTTTGTTTTCTCAGTAAAGCTGTATTACCATGTACACTTAAAAGGCAAAGCAGGTCCTAATTCATAATTTGCTAGCAAATAGGGATATCAAATCAACAAAAAGGACACTGGACTGAGACTAGGGAGTTCCAGGTTCCAGTTCTGGTGCTGTCACAGAATCCCTTTGTGAGCTTGGGCAAGTCACTTAATCTCTCTGTGGCACAATTCTCCATTTGTAAAGTGGGGATAGTAATGCTTCTTTACTCACACCTTTTGTCTGGCAATCCTGCAAACACTTATGTGCATGCTTAACTTTACTACCATGAGTGGCCCTATTGATTTTAAAGAGACTACTCATAGGACTAAAGTTAATCATGTGTATAAGGGTTTGCAGGGTTGAGGCCTTAGAATGTAAGCTGTTTGGGGCAGGGAATGTCTTTTACTATATGTATGTATGTACAGCACCTAACTGAATATGTCGGTGATCTCTGCTGGAGCCTCTAAACATTCCTGCAGTATAAAGAATCACAAAAAAGGTTAACTAGCTCACTGCATTCCTTAAAAGTGATGACTCTTAACTGGGAGGATGAAACAAGCATACCCTGAGTCTGGGTCTGACCATCAGTCTTGATTTTTGGAGCCACAATAAATAAGAGTCCATTGGTAAACTGGAAAAGTCAAACCAGATTATTTTAGTAATAATAATAAAATAATAATAATAATAATAATAATAACTTTTATATAACACCTTTATCCAAAAGGATCCCAGAGTGCTTAAGCTATTAACCTCAATTGAAGATTTATCATTAACTTCAAGAATAGCAAGATTATTCTCTCTATACATAGTACATCCCTGAAATGCTGCCACCTCTAGTATGAAGGACAACAACCAGCCAACATGCTATACAGAGAAATACATCTTTTTTTGCCAGAGAACACCACCCACCAATGGCCCTTGCAACCTATCAAATGTCACAACAAATACCCAGTGAAACACCAATTGAGAAGCAACAGCCCCTTTCCCAGAAACATCTTTCTTGGCAACTATCTGATTCCTTCTACATGTCCCTAGTGCAGGATTACACTCTTATTAGAACTACTTTGCCTGCAGAGAGGTTCTGGGTCTGGCCCTTTAAATTTGGCAGAGCCAAAGAATGGCAGCCCTAAAGGGGCCATTTTGTAAAGAGTTACTGCCTGCTGTGTCTCCCTGCTTTTCAGCTGGTAAGTACTCTTGGCCCCTGCTAGGTTTTCCTCTCTTGCCCTTAAGGTGAATGGATCATAATTAGAGGTACATACAGAGAAACAAAGCTATTATTATTTGTAGCACTTTAACACCCACACGGTTTGTTCAGCACTGAGGCTTCGTTGTGATAGGAACTTTCCTACCACATAGAAAGACATGGTGCTTGGCCCTTACATTTTGTAAGAGAAAAAAAACCAAATCACACCACACCAGACAAAGGGTATGGAGAAAATGACATGCAAGCACAGCAAACAGAGTAATAATTATGTTGGGGACTAAACCTGTTAATTTCCTTTTAGTTCATTAATTTATTGTGGGGAGGAGTGGAAGTGGTAGAGGTTGTCAAGAGGGGATGAACAAATACAAGGGCAAGGGAGTTTGGAAGAGTGGCATTGAAGATGAAGGCTGAAATAGGAAATAAATAGAGGAAGGCAGGAGGCTGAGGCAAACAGCAGGTAGAAAATAATGTAAAACAATCTGCTGTGATTACCAGGGGCTGTGGAATTGGGTGAAATAGAAGGACTGGTATTTTAACAAACCATAGCTTACCATGCTGCTGAATTAGTTGTGTGCAGATTCAAGATAAATTCTTATTGGGTACAAACTTTTTATTGCAAACCTTTACTGCAGAAAATTGCTCCTGATACTTCATACCTTCCTGAGGGAGCTCATCTGGACCTCTCCACTGATTTTTTTTTCCTGCCTGTTTGCAATTTCTCATCCCGTCCCTGTTTCTTGCTTGATTAGAGTCAGGGCTGCTCAAAGAGAAGAGTGTGCCAAAGTTTTCCCTAGCAGACTTTCAGCTCAGTACTGGTCCATCCCAGACCAGTTTCTTTGATGATCACTGACAGGATTATATAGGGAGCTATAGTTTGGTTTATTAAAAACCATCTGGGGGGAGGGAGGCATTACTCTACACACACCTCTTCCATGCTGTAACCCTGATGAATGGTGAAGTTACTCAAACATTGCATTTAATAATGGCAAAGTTGCCCTTTGTCTCCTCTTTTATTTAACTTATCTCTGAGCCACTGATTCATATGTTCAGGACTCATCCTAGTATTGCTGGTATTAAAACTGTGAGTGAAACATGGTCTGTATTACTTTATACAATTAATACAATTTTTTCCCTCTCAGACACAAAGAAGGTTGTTTAGAATTTGATAGAACTGAGGTAGTATGGTCTAGCTGTTGGTGCACTTGACTGTGACTCAGGAGAGTTGGTTTCTATTCCTGACTCTGCCACTGACCTGTGGGGTGACTTTGGACAAGTCCCTTCACAGTATTCCCAGCCCACTTCATGCAATCAAAAATCTTGAGTCAGCCCCCCAGATAAGAGAGTGGCTTTAAAATCATGCTATTTTACAAATAATAATCATGGGGTTCTTGCTCTCTGGTTTTTGAGCCTTTCTCTGCCCCCATGAGGGCTAGAAATAAACTTTCTTTTTTCATGAAAGTTTCTCTCCAGGAGCCTGTGGCTTTAAGAAAAACACCATATATCAGAAGACTCATGGTAAAATTGTTGGAGTTGGAAACACTGCTTCACCTATTTGTGCCTCTGTTTCCCCTCTTACCAGTCATCTGTTTCCCCTATTTTGATGGTAAGCTCTTTGGGGCAGCAGCTGCCTCTCATAGTGTTGATACAGTGCCTAGCTCAATACAGCCCTGCTCTCTGATTGTGGCCTCTAGGCATTACTGAAATGCATGCAACAACACTGAAGTCTTTGTGGTGCAAATGGGGATATTGCATTATTGTTGGTTATATTACTGATCTCTCTTTGGTTTCTTTATTTAGTTTCTCTTTAACTGGTGTTAGTTGCATTTTAAGTTGATGCAGAGGTTGTTATAGAACTGGGGACTTGATTTTAACACTAGCCTCTCTGAAAATGCTCAGTAATTTGCAGCATAGGGAGTCAGAAATATAGCAATGGCCATACCGTATCTAATCAGGTGCCTTGTCTCCATAGTGCTCAGTGCCAGTTGTTTCAGAGGAAGGGTAAGAATCCCTGTAACTGACAATTATGGATTAACTTGCCAACAAGGGAAGATTCCTTCTAACCCTTATCAAATGATGGCTTTATATGCCCTGTAGCATGAGGATTTATATTCTTTTTTTCAAACTATCTAATGTGATGGTTGATGTTCTCATTTTATGTGTAAATAACTAATCCATTTTTGACTTCTCCTGTTAAAATTGTGGATTCCCTTTTGTACTGGAGCAATGAGTTCCACATGATGCATTGTGTTTAAAAAGAATCATTTTATCATTTCTGAATTTGTTTGCTTTCATTTTCATTGTCTGTTCCCTTATGAGAAATAGTAAGTAGGAGCATGTGGATTACCATCTCCCTACCATTAATCATTTTGTATACTTCTAGCATGTCTCCTTCATTAAACTAAACAGTCCAGCTTTCCGCTTTTTCATCATGTTCCATGCTTTTAAGCCAGTGGTTCCCAAACTTGTTCTGTCGCTTGTGCAGGGAAAGCCCCTGGCGGGGCCGGGCCAGTTTGTTTACCTGCTGTGTCCGCAAATTCGGCCGATCGTGGCTCCCAGTGGCCTCGGTTCGCTGCTCCAAGCCAATGGGGGACGCTGGAAGCGGTGGCCAGTATGTCCCTTGGCCTGTGCCGCTTCCAGCAGCTCCCATTGGCCTGGAGCAGCGAACTGCAGCCACTGGAAGCCGCGATCAGCCAAACCTGTGGACGCGGCAGGTAAACAAACTGGCCCGGCCCCGCCAGGGGCTTTCCCTGCACAAGCGACAGAACAAGTTTGGGAACCACTGGGCTAAGCACTTTTGTCCTTTGAATGCAGGCAGGGACGGCAGTTGGGACTGTCTCTTACAGGGCCAGTAAGAGAGTACAACAGAGAGAGAGGGAAGTGACTTTCTGGCTTCTTCTTCCTTTCCTCCAACAACCAGGTAATAACTTGCTCTGGTGCCTGTCCAAAAAAATTCTCCCTCTCAGCTCTGTATATGATCAAAGAATTATTGTAGACTGGAGAGAAAAGATTTTTGTGTATCTGGAAACTTTTGCAGGAACCAAGCTTTCCTTCAGTAAAATTGGACTTAAAAATGAGAGGCTAAAAAATTGCTGCTTTAACTGTGTATCTAAGGTATTTTTATGGCCCCCATCAACTGTAGTACCTCAGCACCTCACAGTCTTTAATGTATTTATCCTAACAACATCCCTCTGAGGTAGGGAAGTGCTCTTATTCCCATTTTACAAATGCAAATTGCAGCACAGGGAGGCTAAGTAACTTGCCCAAGGTTGCAAAAGAAGTCTGTAGCAGAGTATTAAATCCCATGTTTCCTAAATTCCTGACTGGAACCCTTCGCACTCTATCTTCTGGCATTTACCAATCATAGACTATACCTTAATGTAAAGGACCACATTTTCAGGGAGACTTTTGAAATGTAGGGTTTTGTGCAGAAAAACAGATATGCATGATGCTTTTAAGGTGTGTTTTATGAGCTTCCTTTAAAAATCTACTGTAATAGCATGCAGATTTTAGCAACATTCACTATAGAGTGCATCTATCATGAGGTGGAACTGTCTAGGACAGTCTTGTGCATTTTTGAGCAGCTCCTGCTTCTGGCAGATGTACACTCCTTGTCATAAAGAAAAGGAGTACTTGTGGCACCTTAGAGACTCCTTGTCATGATGACTGAAATGTGTTTGATTGTGAACTGCCAGATTTAATGTTTTCTTCAGTTTGAATTTTTAGGGATGCAGATTAAGACTGAAATATAGTGAACTACTATGTACTGGCTGTCTGAGAAGCTCTCTAAGTGATTTATTTCAATTTGCTATTTTATTGGAACAAACGTTTTTCATGCAGATAAATGGTATTTAGCAAGCTTTCTTTTTTATTCAGCTACTGCCAGACATCCTTAAAGGAGTGAACATTTGATGTCATTGTTTTCAAAATCTATTTAGTAAATGAAGACAGTTGATCCTGTTTCCAAGTATATCGAGTTCATCTAGGCCATACATAGTCTCCTGTGTGGGTACCATGTGTACTCTTTTGACTTTACACCTGTTTTACACTTCCTAATTTACACAAGTATAAATGAGTCCAGATTCAGGCCCCAAAAAGCTCATTAGGGAAGAAACACTCTCTTAATAACACCCCATTTATTAGCCATACCATAACCATTCAATTATTAATGGAAGCTACCCACATTTGGTAGCCACAAACGGTAAAAATAAAACAAACAAAAAAAACCACTTCATCCATTTGACAAGTACAAATACCTTTTAAGAATCACTCCCTACACACATTCCAAATAAAGTTAATTTCCCTACAACCTCTCTTTTGCAGCCAGGTTGACCATCATTTATTCTCATCATTTTAGGAGGTTGTTAGCAAGTGATTATCTGCCTTGTCAGAGGAATTGGTGTATGCTAGTTGGAGATAGACAATAATGCAGTAGAATATCATGAGCAGCAGTTGTAGCAAAGAACCTGAGCTTACCTTTATTCTATTGTGCTGATACAGAAGCTGCCCTCATTTTGAAACCTCCCAAAATTTAAAACTTCAGGGGAAAGTAATTTCCTCTAATAGAAGCTGCAGTTTGTAGATGAAGATATGCCATATATCTTGATTTTATATGTTCATTCAGGTTGGGTTTAAATGACAATGAAAGTATAATTTAAGTACTGGTTATGTCTACATAGTATGCATCTAGAGATGTTAGATTAGTGTTTGTACAGTCTTTCCTTTGCACTTTGTGTAGGGTCCATGTTAAAATGCAGAAAGATCAGATACCACTGTATTATAGAGAAACACATCATCACTCCATTGACGTTACATACAGTACCATATGGCATTTGTGGTATTTTCCCCACTTCTCGGGTCAGAAAATACCCAGTTGCATATGAATAAACACAGATGTGCCATTGTTAGAAAATATTCCAGAAGTATACATCACAGTTGGATCCCTTTGATCAGAATATTGTACCCACTTGAAAGTCTTTGCCAGGCAAAGGCCCCATCCCATCCAGTGCTGCCAAAACAGCTGAGATGATACACACACAAATAAATCATTGTAAGGATGGACCATCTGTGATATGTATCCCAGTGTTGAGCAGGAACGGAAATGGCAATGTGTGAAGTCCCAGCTGGGGTTTCAGTATTTTTTCACATGATAAAATGACTTAAGGAGCCACCATCTCTAATACAAATAAAGTGAACCAGTGATTAAGACATCACACTCTATAATCTTGGTGATTAAAACCAATATCTGACAAAAATATTCAATAGACACAGCAGGGCCCATTGAGAGTGAGATGGAATGAAAGCTCTGAATGGCTTGAATGTATTCCAAAGGAACCTTCATCCTATTTTTAGAGAAGCTTCACTCCACTCAGGGTGTGGCGGCACTGCAGCTGGGAGTGAGCCTCCCAGCCTGGGTACACAGATTCAAACTAGCTTCACTTGAATTAACATTGCTAAAAAATAACAGTGTTAGCACTGCGGCAAAGATGGCAACTGAGACTAGCAAACCTAGCATGAATCTTTGGGTCCGGGCTGGGTGGCACTCTCCCAGCTGAAGTGCAGACGTACTCTTACAGGGCCAAATTTAATTCCAAGCTTTAGTTTTCCAAAGAACATGGGGAATTAGCAGCTTCTTTTGCTGCTGTGCCTTCACTCTGAAGGGGCATGAAGGGAAATGGTCAGTAGATCTTCCTCATGCTGATCCACCATCCTAATCCCTGCTCATCTCCTGTCCTGCATCTGGACCTCTGTGGAGCTGTGCTTAAAGCACAGTCAGTGATGATCTCTTACAACCTCCACCCAAATCCTGCTACTCCTGTTCAGTGGAACCCCACCAGTTTGACAATGTGAAGGGCCTCTGAAAATGAGGGGACAGAATAAGTGACCTGTTTCTTGGGACAGAGACAGTGACTCTATAACCAGTGGTTAGGGCATTCATGTAGGAGGTGGGAGACCCAGATTCCCATCCCTCTCTCCAAAGACTATTTAAATTTAACTGTTTAATTATACTTTAGAACGGCTTAAGGAGGAGAGATTAAGAGACATATAGTCCTGTGGTTAGGGCACTCTCCTGGGAGTTGGGAGACTGAATGTGGGGATATGAAGCCAGGTCTCCCTCAGCCTGGGTGAGTGCTCTAATCAGTTGAATTTTGGATAGAAGGGTAGAACCCCTCCCCTCCTTGGTTTTCTATGAAATACACTCACCTGACTTTCTGTCTAACTTTGGGAGAGGGTTCACACTGTGAATTCCAAATGGAGGGAGGCATCTAACTCCCTGTGAAGGGTGGGACTTAGGCATTTCCTGTTGGCTAGCTTAGACAGTTACCCACTCAGTGTGCTGGCTTTTATGAGTCCCATTCGTAGGCACCTAACTCTCCTTGTGTATTGTATATGGCATATACACATACACAGGGCTTTGGCATATAACTCAGGGTTGGGAGTTCCATTTGATGGCAGGGCACCTAAAAGTTATGAATCCCACGCACAGTATAAACCTGATTGTTAATTTTTAGACTGTTATTGGAAAGAAAACTACTGAAGGCTACTCAGATTGCAGTCTGTCTAATCACCTAAAGAGTAATGACTTTCATTAAGAAATGACTACTGACAAGCTATTCAAATCAGTGCAGAATAATAGATAAATTAATTTGATAATAGAATGATACTATCTGTTTAGACAAGTGCATCATACCTGCTTAAAAGAAATGCTATTGATTACTTTTGTTATTTCAAAGATCAACAAATAAACAAACAAGTATTTACAGTTTAAAGACCCAGTCCTGCAACACTTATGTGAGTCAGTAGGACCAGGACCACTGGATTTCCCTCTGTTCTAACCCTGCTCCTCACCCCCCGCCAAGCTCATACAAATGAGTTGGAGAGCACCAAGGTAGCATTGCTGTACACTAGCATTAGGAAGGAAAAGGACAAGAAGCATGTACAGAACAATTCTGCGATTCTAGCTGTAAGCACCAAGAACCTGATTTTTTTAAAGGTATTTATGCATGTAAAGTTGCAAATGGTTGCCTTGTGGGATTTTCAAAAAACACCTCTGTGCCTAACTCCCATAAATAAGTTTGAAAACCTCACTAAGCACCTACCTGCATTCTTTTAGGCACCTAAATACTTTTACCAATCTGCCTCTAACATCACAGGATCACCAACTCTGTCAAAGCACCAGCTCCTGAAAAACGTTCTCACATTTTTTCAACTAGCCAAATTCCTGGCTCCTGTTTGTTAACGTACTTTCTTACACTGAAAAGTGTAAGTTTTAAAATTTGAATTGAACTAAGTTTTTCAAATCAGCTAGATTTTAAAGGTTATATAATGTGACTTTAGTATTGATGAAAGGTGATGGCCTTTTGGACCTCAGCACCTGGATATTCAGCCCCTGGATACTGGTACTCAGTGGACCACCCCTTAGGCAAAGTGAGCAGTGCCAAAAATGAATCAGCTAATCACACTAATTCCTGTTGATGGTTAAGGGTGGGAACTGCTAGGCTGACAGCCTGGAGACTGAAGTCCTCTATTTGTCCACAAAACAAATGCAGCTCATGCAGAAGCAGCTTCTCCACACCGCCACAGAAACACATAAACCAGACTTGGAGGAACCACGTCTAGGGATGAAGTAGGTCACTCAATTATTACACCATTTAGTTTCCTCCTTTGTTTCTCTATTGAGATGGTCAACAATGGAACCAGTTGTGGTGGGCTTTTGATGCTGACACTTTCCTTGGTCCAATTCCTAGTTAACCACCAACTCATTTCACATAGGTTGGCCAACTGCCAGGCACCAATATCCACTTGTTGTTTACTGTATAAAGAACAGTGACCTGGAAGCAAAAAGCTTTGCATCCTATTACCACTCACGCCCTAAGCCAGTGCCCTGAAAGGCTCTATTTTTTAAAAATATATATATATATAGCAATCATGTATCCTGAGGTACATAATTGTTAATTCACATCAGTTCCTTTCAAACCTAAATCTAGAGCTTCTTCATGCTAATGTAATTTAAATGCTACAGGTGAGGAACTATTGCACTGCTTTGCTGGATTGACTCAAGTTATACAAAATAAAACCAGTTTTATAGATAATTTAAATTCTCCTGATGTTTCTGTTTACCCTGAAGGTCACATGTTCACCCCAGCCAGCCTATGGCACAGAGTTATCTGAGCCCATTTTGTAATTCATCATCAGTGTAAGATGACAGGAAAGATGTCCTTTTGACTAAAGCAGTGCACTGCGTCTCAGAATAGCTAGGTTCCATTCCCAACTCTGACACAGACATTTTGTGTGATGTAGGGTAAGATATTTAATCGCTTTGTGTCTCAGTTCCCCATCTGTACAATGGAAAAAGATTAATTCCTTCCTCCCAACTTGTCTATGTAGATTGGGCCAGGGACTTTCACTTACTATGTGTGTATATATGGCACCTAGCACCATGAAGCCCAGACTTCGTTTGAGGTCTACAGGTACTAGATATTTTGATCTCCCCACGCAAGCCTGCTAATCAGGATGACCCATTTCCAAGAGTTGACAAGAAGCTGAGAGTAACAGTTGGTTGGGGGAAAATAAGCATGGGGAAATAGTTTTACTTTGTGTAATGACCCATCCACTCCCAGTCTTTATTCAAGCCTAATTTAATGGTGTCCAGTTTGCAAATTAATTCCAATTCACCTGTCTCTCATTGGAGCCTGTTTTTGAAGTTATTTTGTTGCAATATTGCGACTTTTAGGTCTGTAATCGAGTGACTCGGGAAACTGAAGTGTTCTCCGACTGGTTTTTGAATTTTATAATTCTTGATGTCTGATTTGTGTCCATTTATTCTTTTACATAGAGACTATCCGGTTTGGCCAATATACATGGCAGAGGGGCATTGCTGGCACATGATGGCATATATCACATTGGTAGATGAGCAGGTGAATGAGCCTCTGATAGTGTGGTGATGTGATTAGGTCCTATGATGGTGTTCCCTGAAAAGATATGTGGACAGAGTTTGCAACAGGCTTTGTTGCAAGGATAGGTTCCTGGGTTAGTGTTTTTGTTGTGTGGTGTGTGGTTGCTGGTGAGTATTTGCTTCAGATTGGGGGGCTGTCTGTAAGCAAGGGCTGGTCTGTCCCCAAGATCTGTGAGAGTGAGGGATCATCCTTCAGGATAGGTTGTAGATCCTTGATGATGCGCTGGAGAGCTTTTAGTTGGTGGCTGAAGGTGACAGCTAGTGGCGTTCTGTAACTTTCTTTGTTGGGCCTGTCCTGTAGAAGGTGACTTCGGGTACTCTTCTGGCTCTGTCAGTCTATTTCTTCACTTCAGCAGGTTGGTATTGTAGTTGTAAGAATGCTTGATAGAGATCTTGTAGATGTTTGTCTCTGTCTGAGGGGTTGGAGCAAATGCAGTTGTATCTTAGAGCTTGGCTGTAGACAATGGATCGTGTAGTGTGGTCTGGATGAAAGCTGGAGGCATGTAGGTAAGTATAGTGGTCAGGAGGTTTCTGGTATAGGGTGGTGTTTATGTGACCACCGCTTATTAGAACTATAGTGTCCAGGAAGTGGATCTCTTGTGTGGACTGATCCACGGATGAACTCCTCCCCCAAAACCCACATAGCTCCACGCTGCTGTTCAGCAAAGCACATACGCATGAACTGAATACCATTTATGTCATCAGTACATGTTTGTAAATTAAAGCATGTGTTATGTGCTTTCCTGAAATCAAAAGCCTTAAAGCTAGAAAATTCACAAATGCAAGGGAATTATGCTAACCAATATTACAAGATGATTGAGATGGTTAAGATGTACATTAGCTGTTTGGTTTATAAAAATGGTGCCTGATTCAAGACTGAATAATTCCTGTCCTATGCTGGTTAGTGTTAATAGTTATATTGGTAAATGCTATCCATGAGACAGATGATGATAAATGCATCTTTCTTTCACCTCTATTAAAACAGTCAGTCAACAATCCAATTTTTATTTGGACACTGCTGATTTCTGTTTAGCATCATAAATGTCTTAACATTTTTCTTAACAGGGCAGAATGAAAAGTTATTTATAGTACTATGGTTATGCATTCTATAATTTAAGATAATTGAGAAAATATTAAGGTTTATGATACATTTAAATGTGAGATAGAGGAGAAATTACTAATTTCTTAAACATTTTTCTTGAATATTCTAAAACTTTTTGATGTTTTGTACAACATCTGTGGTAGAACTTTCAAAACTTTCAGTGCTTATGAAACTGAAATCTTCTCCATATTTTTCTGGGTGAATAATTAACAATTGTTATTTGTTATGGCAGAACTAATGCAATCCGAGGACTAACAATACATCATTTTATGCAATTCATATCAACTACACACTATGTGGTTTTGTTTACTAATCACGTTGATTTATTCCAACTCACATCCAAATTGCTGGAAGAAGAGACAGTTTAAATTTTTTTTTCTTGACTGATTAACTCTTAAACTGCTGAGTAAGCTCAAGTTCCATGGCCAATATTTTCAAAAATGACTATCAACTGTGAGTGCTGTAGTGTTTGGTTGTCCAACTTGTGATACCTTGAAGGATCCTAATGTTCAGAGCAAGAGTACTCAGTAGGGCTGATTTAGCATTTTTGCTGAATTTTTTTGTCAACATAAAAATGGGTTTTTAACCAAAGAAAAATATTGGCAGAAAGTGTCTGCTTTCATTTTTGTAAAATAATCAATATTTTGTTGGAAAAATCAAAATTTGGGGCAATTTTTTTTTAAATCAGTGTTTGTATTTTTTTGGTTAAAAAATGCAAAAATTTTCCATGGAAAAACATCCCATTTTCTGACTAGGTTTAGTTGTCAGCTCTCTGAAAATTAGGTCCCGTTAAGATGTCTTAAGCTGGATATTCAATAATTGTCACTAGTCGCTTTGGAATCTTTTGGTCCATATCTCTCAAACTCAATAAAACTTTACACCATAGATGGTTTCCAATTTTATTTTAAACATGGGACATGGAAGTAGAAACAAAAATCCCCTTTTATGCTTTCAGTGGGTTCCACTATGTATGGTAGCATGTTAACAGAACACCAACACCTTTAATAGAACACATGGGAGAAAACTTAGAACTCCATACCCATACCATGCTTTCTTTGACCTAGTTTAGCTCCTGGCATTTTCTGGGGAAATTAGGGTTGCCAGGTGTCCTTTTTTTGACTGGAATGCCGGGTGGAAAAGGGACCCTGGAGACTCTGGTCAGCACCACTAACCAGGCCATTAAAGGTCTGGTTGGCAGTGCAATGAGGCTTGCCTGACATGGCTCTGCGCAGCTCCCAGAAGCAGCAGCATGTCCTCCCTCTGGCTCCTAGGCTTTGGGTCAGCCAGGGGCTCAGTGTGCTGTCTCTGCCCCAAGCACCACTCTGCAGCTCCCATTGGCTGGAAACTGTGCTCAATGGGAGCTGCAGGGGCGGCACCTGAGGATGTGGCTGCATGCAGAGCCTCCTAGCCATGCCTCTAGGTAGCAGCCAGAGGGGAACATGCCACTGTTTCTGGGAGCTACTTAAGGTAAGCACTGCCTGGAGCCTGCACCCCAACCCTCCCCCCACACACCCTAACCCCTTACCCCAGCCCTGATCCCCCTCCCACCCTCCAAGCCCTCAGTCCCAGCCCAGAGCACCGTCCTGCATCCCATACCCCTCATGCCCAGCCTTACCCAGAGCCTGCACCCCCAGCCAGAGCCCTCACCTGCCCACACCGCAACCCCCCGGCACTGCCATGATCCCCATCCTGCTCTCCAAGTCCCTCAGTCCCAAGCCAGAGTACCGTCCTGCACCCCAAGCCCCTAATTCCCAGCCTCACCCCAGAGCCCACATCCACAGCCAGAGTCCTAACCCCCCCACCACATGCCAACCCCCTACCCCAGCCCTGATCCCCCTCCCAGCCCTCCTGCACCCAAATCCCTCATCCCTGGCCTCACACCAGAGCCTGTACCACAAGATGGAGCCCTCACCACTCTGCACCCCAAACCCTACCTCATCCCAGAGCCCCCTCCCACACCCTGAACCCTTCATTTCTGGCCCCAGCCCAGAACCCATATCCCCAGCTCACAGCCCATACCCCCTCCCACAACCCAACCCCTTGCCTCAGCCTAGATCCCCCTCCCATATGCCAAACCCCTCAGCTTCCCCCTCCAGCCTGGAGCCCCCCTCGCACACTCCAAACCTGGCCCCACCCCACAAGGGGTGTTTAGTTTTGTGTGAGTAGAAAGTTGGCAACCTTAGGGAAAATGTGCAGGTAAGGTTAAAAAAGAGCTGTTTATTTTAAGCTTTTATTCCACTGTAAGAGTGAAGAGGGAGAAATGCAGAACAAAATCAGCTGTATATTCAGGAATGCCAAACTGGGTTTCCTTCACCAATGGATAACTGGAAAGACAGCAGTTCTTCTGCCCCATACGTGGAGGGAGATGGGTAATTATGCAGAGTGTACTCTGGTAACTAGGTTTTGTGTGAGCTTCCAAGAATGTTGTGGGACAACAGGTCAGTGAATCCTTGTCCATGGTGTATAATGGGTGGGCTATCCTGAGTTCCTAAAATATCTTGCCTAATTTATTTTAGTTACACCACTGTAAATAAGGAATAACTCCACTGAACTCAATGATGTTACATTGGTGTCAGTGGAACAGGCCTTGTAGATGGAAATAAAATCCCCCTATCCTTTGCCATAACCAAGCCTTGTGTTTTGATTACACATTCTTTTAAAAATAGTTAATTGCTGCAATATCATGCAGTGTATACCAGGCTGAGGCATAATACAGACTTGTTTTGGGAATTAAATAGGAATTAGCCACATATAATGAATTCTAGAGCAAATAGCCAGAGGGCAAGTTACAGCTGCTTCCAGGCAGATTTAAATTATGCACTTTTAATTTAGAAGATGTGTGCGCATTTTCATTAGAATTATTTTGAAATAGGCTTTTGTTTGATGTTTTGTTCAGATAATCTTTTGTTTGCCTTTTTTATTGTTATTGATTTCATTTAATAGTGTTTTACTGGTTTTGAATAGATTTCATTGGCTGCTAACATATCTACTGATCATAAGATTCTCCACTGGGCCATACCCTGCTGGACTAATTGCCACTGGCAACATAATCAGCTGTCCTGACTTTTGTTCAGGACAGATCAAGAACGAAGGCTGTGTCTACACTATGGAGACAATAGTACCATAGCTATGGAGTGTAGCTATGCTGGCAGAAGGCCATAATATAGAGTCTAAACACAACCTGGAGTGATTGAAGGGTTTTTTTTCCACATCACCGTAGGCGAACCACCTCTCCCAATGCCTGTAGCTAGGTTGGTGAAAGCATTCTACCATTGATCCAGCTGCATCTCTGACTGGAGGTTACGCTGACATAACTACAACACTCAGGGGTGCTGATTTTTCACACTCCTGGATGGAATGCTGTAATTAGGTTGACCTCAGTTTTAAGCATAGACCAGACCTAAGCGTTGGTGCAGATAATAGAAGACAGGATGATCACAGTGTAACTGACTGAATTCCTGTTGGGTAGTTACATTAAGTCAGATACATCAACAGTGCTAAGGACATTTTCAAATCAGGCCAACTATGGCTTGCCCACATTTTCTGTCTAGTCTCATTTGGAGAAGGCAGTTTTCACGTTCTCTTGCTGACTCTTTTTTAGAGTTAATCCCACTCCTGTGTAATTCTTCATTTTGTGTTTTATACAGCATGGAATGGTATTGTAGAATTCACTTGTATCTGTTCTAAATTGACTTCTCTTTAATTTAATCAATTTACCCCTTCTCCTTGTCAACTTAGTTTGCTGCTGAGTCATTCCACACAGTTACATAAAGTGCAGGGTTCATTTGTACCCTTAAGACACATCCTCTTATTTGATACAGTGTGTGTCATGACAGGGGCTTGAGCAGTCATGCCTAGTGGTCACAGCCAATGGCCTTGGTCAGGGGTGAGAACCAGGGTCAGAGTCCAAGACAGACAGCTTGAGTTAGAGGTCAGGGTCAGGATTTTAGTACTGATGTTTGGGGGGGGGGCAGGAACAGAGACAGGGTTCAAGGGGTCCATACCAAACCAGAGCCAATAGCCAGAGTCACGCTAAAGCCCAGGATCAAAGCCAAAGTCAAAGTCAGAGCCCAAGTAATAAAAACCAGGGTCAAAAGGCAAAGCTGGAATTCCAATACTAAAGCCAGTTTCAGACTCCATGTTCTGAAGCCAGGGGTCAGGATCAGAATTGGAGTTCAAGATTCCAAGCCAGGGTTCAGAGTCCAAGAGTGAGATGATAGGCAGGTCCATAGCTACAGCTGGCAGGGAGTATACCTCCTAGCACAGACACTTCCTGGAACTGCTTCTGTTCTTAAATAGGATGCCTGGACCAGTCAGGGCCATGAGAGAAGCCATCAGTCCATCCTTACAAGGTAGTACTTCCTATGGTGCTTAGCTCCACAGGGTCTATGTGGTAATCCATGTGGCCATGCTGTGGCTGCTGGGTAGCGGATTTAGAGACTTGGGCCATCCTGCACCCCATAGATCTGGATTCTAGTCCTCTCCCTGTTGAACCTCAAAGCGTAGTTCAGTACCACCCAAGGGGGAGCTTGGGAAGAAAGGTCATGGTGTATAGTAGAATTCAGCTACTGCTACACCCGTTTCAATGAGCTAAGCATATTATTCTTTGCACACTCAGTCAACTCTGGCCTCTGTGTATGTGTGTGACATAAGCCACCCTCTTCCTCCTCTTGTTTGGGATTTGCATCCCAGAGGACGCAGCTTCTATGCTCCATGAAACACTGACAATGCAATTGCTACTTGCTGCTGCACAAGGCCCAAGCAAAAAGGCATCTTGTGTCTTCCTCCAAACTTGGGCACCTAGCAGTTTGCAGGGCACAATCTAATCCTGATTAATAGCTCCAAGTCAATAGGTAATTATAGTGTCACTTCCACTAAATTATAAGCAGTATAATTCTGAAACATGAGACTCTCTCTTTTAAGCTGCAATATTAGGAAAAATTAAATGAGCATTCATATTGTACTGGCAGCTCAGTTTCCTATCTAATGGGAAAGTTCTCCTCTCCAGTCCCCATTAAATATTTCTACAGCTTAGTTAGCTCTTGTTCTACATGCAGAATATTCAAAAGAGGTCTGTAGTGCAGATAGAAGAATTCTACTGGTCAATCAGAGTTTGTTCTTCTGGTTTTTTTTTAATTTAACTTTAAATATTACCCAAATACATGAATACATTATGAATGACGCTTTATCCTTTTGTTTTTCTGGTGGCTTCATATTAACCAATAACAGGCTATAGAAAAAGAAAACCTTACAATAAACTCATAATCATAAAAATAAGCATATCTAGCCATATGACTACTTAAAGTCCATTCTCCACTTATGTTGTAAAAGAAGGTGCCTTTTTACTTTAACATATCAAATTGAAAGTGTCTCCAGAGACAGATTGCAGGGCGCACACATACCAGGAAAATGAAAAGAAACATCATACCATATGTTCTTAGACTAGAGCTTGGTGACTTTATTTGTGCCTATTTCTGTCTGTGAATCAATTACAAAGTGATAATCATTTTCTTAAATGGTTTTGTTCAGGAATATTGACCTAATGATTTCTGCTAATAATTCTTGGTATGTAACAAAATGCTTGCAAACAAGTCACAGATATTTGATGCTCACTGTTTTAGCAGGATTTAATAGTACTCCCTGGACATATGAGCCATATTGCATTAGAGCTGGGAGAAACACGCCAATAGTTCTTCAATGGCATCTAGGACTAGTATGTGTACGTGAGCAAGCAAATCATGCTCCTAGTCTGTAGTGTAGATTTAGGCTCTTAGACCTTCAAGCTCTCAGCTCTTTCATATTTTTACTATGATTCACAGATTTCAAAGCCAGATGGGACCACTATGATCATCTAGTCTGACCTCCTGTATAACACAAGTTATAAAGCTTCCCCAAAATAATTCCTAGAATATATATTTTAGAAAAACATCCAGAAATGTTGAGAACTGACTCTTGCAAAGAGTTGTTCAGTTGAATCAGTAGCCTAATAAACACCTTTTGTTTCCTATAGTATATACTTAGTTTTGACAGACTGAGCCACGATGCTTGCCTGACTAAGTTGTGCACTAGATAACTCTGTAACTATATGTTCTTATCTCTATTACCCTCACTTTACCTGACCCTTCTCTGTCCTATTGTTTATGACCATTTATTGTGCCTTGATCTTACAATCAAACTTAAACTTTCAGAGCAAATTTGCACTGTACTTAGAACAATGAGAGCTGAATTCAGATTGGGAACTCTAGGCATTATAATAAGTTAACAAGAAATATTATGTGTCACACAATTTCTGAACTCTTTTCTTGTGTTCCCAACCTGAGATGTGGGAAGATCATTTTTTGCTCCTGGAATTCTTTGTCATTATCCTTTTCCCCCCCCCGTTTTGTTGACCTACTTCTAGCTCAGGGATTGGCAACCTTTGGTACACGACCTGCCAGGGTAAGCCCCCTTGCTGGCCGGGCTGGTTTGTTTACCTGCTGCATCTGCAGGTTCAGCTGATCACAGCTCCCACTGGCTGTGGTTCATCGCTGCAGGCCAATGGGGTCTGCAAGAATTGGCATGGTTGGAGGGATGTGCTGGCCTCTGCTTCCTGCAGCCCCCATTGGGCTGGAGTGGTGAACCACAGCCAGTGGGAGCCGTGACCAGCTGAACCTGAGGATGCAGCAGGTAAACAGACCGGCCCATCCCGCCAGGGGGCTTACCCTGGAGGGCTGCATGCCAAACGTTGCCGATCCCTGTTCAAGATTATGGTTGGCAGTATTGTTGTAGCCATGTTGGTCCCAGATATGAAAAAAAAAATAAACTCGTCTCTTTCATCAACAGAAGTTAGTCCAATAAAAGAGATTACTTCACCCATCCTGTCTCTCTCCTAGCTTATGGGGCATTAGGGGAAAATGATGCAATTAATGGGTAAATGGATACTTGTTTGTTTTGTTTCCAAACAATAGAGAATTAAAGCTGCCTGAAATTCACTCTTGAAAACAGACAAGGAAGAGGAGCTGGGCATGTTAGGGAGAATTTAACAAAATATTTGTCTTCTACATCAATTTGTGATTCTATCATGGCTAAAGTATATTATTTGACACAGTCACCTTGAATCACTTACAAGATTTTTGACATCCCCAGCCCTTTGCCAAAAATCTTCATTTTTACACAACTTCTGGATGGCCTTGTAGGATACATTAGTGTCAAACTGAGGAAGGATGATTAGGAGTGACAAGTTATGTAGTGTAAACAGTCTAGTCTATTAAAATCCCTTCTAAAGATGATTGTGCAATGTCTTGGTAAGATGGAACAGACATAAATTTGTTCTAGATGTGTTCTGCTGCTTCTTTCAACTGCTGCTTTGGTGAACAATATTTTGATTAATCAAAATGTAACCCTACAATTTAAGTGTCTGCCTAGGTTTAAAAAATTTTAAAAACCAAATCTGTACAATTAGAGTTGGACCCAAACCAAGTAAGAAACTATCTTTCAGTTTTGCACATGATCCTTGTCCTTAAAATGAGTTGAACCTCAAGTTAAGATCTGGTCTATGCAGAAGCATGTTTTATAACTGTTTTTCTTGCACATGTTCTTAATTAGACTAAGATTCTGGGGGTAGACATATCTAAGTGTTAGCCTTACATTAATAATTAATATTATCATTTATTATTTGTGTTGCAGTAGAATCTAAGAGCTCCAGTCACAGACCAGGGTCCCGTTGTGCTAGGCACTTAAAAAACAGAAAAAAGAGACAGCTTCTGTCCCAGAGTGCTGACAATCTAAGGATAAGACAAGGTGTAATTGCAGATGTTTATTGTTCAACTCAAACAAGCAATTTGTATTCATTTGAGAGATACCAGAACAAGCAAATTGTGTGTGGTTATTTTTTTATTTAAAAGTGTAAGTGCATTAATATGAAGATGAGTAATATGCCCTTACTCTCCTGGCAAGTAGACAATGTGGACTTCAGTGTTGGAGAGGTTGGGGCCCCCTTGCAGTAATTTTATTAGAAACTATGGTAATTACACAGCGTGGGGTGACAAGCGCTATTGGTGCCATGTTATCTCTTGATAACTGTATAATTAGCTTGTGTCACTGCAACGGTAAATAAGGCTGTATGAGACCCAGCATGAGAGAGATTATCTTTTATTTTTGTTCTCTTGAGCGTTCATGTCTTATCATTCTGACTGTGTAACTCTCTCTCCAAAGTAATATTTTCATTCCCTCTCCCTGCTGATTTCAAACTGTGATTTCATAGTTATTTATCCATGTTTCAAAAATATACATATAGGGCCCATCCAGTGCTCTGGGCACCTACCCCAAAATTAAAAATCATAACATAAGCAAAAGCCTGTTACCCCAGCCCCCTTTCCTCAAAAAATATAGCCACTTCTGGCCTCAGCTGTCTGAATAACAAGGGAATAAAGATGGACTTTGCAGGGAAGCCTGAACATTCACAAATCTGATCGCTGGCTGACCGAGGTGGGGAGCAGGTCCCCAAATCAAGAACACTTCATAGAAAACACCCTTTGTTTTTTCAACACTTTCTGTAAATAGATCTTCCTTTTCCTTACTGCTCCACTTCTACATATTTTCAGTAACTTTCATCTGACTTTCATCACCATTAAAGTAGTCCATCCTGATAATAACATTTTATTGTCCTTCTATTTTTTCATTTTCACCTTTTTTATGAACACCTTCATAGCAACTTAAAGGGCTTTCCTTTTATGCCAATATGCTAATCAAATTCCTCTTCTATTAGTAATCAGAAAGTTTAGGGATTTTTTTTTAATATTATGACTACAGTATGTATATTTTGTGACTTAAATCTCAGTAAAAAGAAAAAAAGGCTTGCTATGTGTGTTCTTCTGGCTGGTAATTGGCTTGTTAATTTAATATTATAGAGAATTTAAACCCAATTTAGCAAAGCTCATAAGCCCATACTTAAATTTAAGCATGTGCTTAAATGCTCTCCTGAATTGAGCCTTAAAGGGAGTATTTAAGCACTTGCTAAAGTCCATCTCTATTTAGGACTGATTTTAAGCACATACTTAACTTGAAACAAGTGCTTAGGGACTTAAATATGTACTTCAGCACTCTGAGTGGGCGTGCCTTCCTGAATCTGCGGCATAATATTTAAGTCTCCAATTCAGCAAAATACTTACGCACATACCTAACTTTAAGCCTTTAGTCTCATTAAAGTCAATGGGACTACGTTCGTTTAAGTACTTTTCTGAATTGGGACACTAATGTTGAAATTGAGAGGCTGAAGGCAACATCCAAATGTAGTCCAAGTAGACACTGAACCTAACTCTGCCAGTGCAACCTGACTTGGAACTCCTCCCCCAGCTAATCATGCTCTGAGCCTTTCAAGCAGACTTAAAATGGTGCCTATCTTTTTATTTCTCACACACACATACGTCAGATTCAGACCATGTCTGCAGCAGTGAAAGGCTGTATAAATCTTCTGAGCCAGCTAGCTATTTGTAAAATCAACAGCAGAAAGTCTCTCTCTTATTCCATATAGTTTCTATGTAACTTAAACACAATTATTTCCATAAATACCTAGGGGGAAAATAAAGGTGGTGTTGTATGAACTATAATGCATCCCACAGAACCCCAAACAAATAATAATAACATATAATGTGCCTTTTCCATGCAGGGCAAAATCCTTTCACTTGCAGCAACTTAGTTTAAGGCCAAATCATGTGTGGCCTTTGTGCAGACATGTACAGGTATTGAAAGAAACAAGAAACATCCAACTTGCATGAGACCTGATGAGGAGTCTCCATGGAGAATGCAGGTGGGGAGAATTTAACTTCTCCTGGTCAAATTTTCAAAAGCACCTCAGAATCCCGAGTCAGAATCCCGTAGACATTTGAAAGTCAATGAAACTGAAGCTTTCTTTTTACTTACGCACTTTTGAAAATGTTACCATCTGTGCTTCAGTTCTGCATCTCTAGTATGGAAACAATATTACTTAAAAATATTATTATTTATTTGTATGGTGGTACTACATAGGAGCCCCAGTCATGGACCTAGACCCCACTGTGCTAGGTGATGAACAAACAAGAACATGGGTCCCTGCCCCATATCACTTGTAGGAGTGTGAGGAGCCATAGTATATTAATGCTTTGAGAGTCTCATGGAAGATGTTATTGTTTGATCTATTACTGATAAAGGAGAACCAGACAACATTTGATAATATAACAATTATGAAAAGGTTTTTCAATGAGAAACACACAGTGGCGCAAATCCTGAGATCCTTTCCAGTTTTTGCTTTGTCTTTATTTAGGCAAATTCTTATTGAAGTCCATGAGAGTTCTTCAGTGTAGTAAGGACTGGGTGCATAAGCCACAGAACTGGTAGGGGGCACCCAGGCCATTGCCTGTCCACGTTTTGGCTGGGCCAGACCTGAGTGGTGCTGCGACTCTGTTGCAATGCCACCTGCTCAGATTTGGCCTGACAGCCACTTGCTCTGATTTCGCCTGGCCACCTCAGTGTAAGTGAGTGGTGGTGTGATCTGGCATGTAGGGTCACAGTGCTATTTAAGTTTGGTCCAGCTGCTCCTCTGTCACAATGGAGAGGCAGGTGAGCCAAATTTGAGTGAGTGACATTGCAACATATTACAACACCACTCACTCATGTTTGGAAGGGTGTGAACATAAGAATGTCCATACTGGGTCAAAACAATGGTCCATCTAGCCAGTGTCCTGTTTTCCAACAGTGGTCAATGCCAGGAGCCCCAGAGGGAATGAACAAAACAGGTAATCATCAAGTGATCCATCCCTGGTCACCCATTACCAGCTTCTGACAAACAGAGGCTAGGGACACTATTATTGCCCATCCTGGCTAATAGCCATAGATGGACCTCTCCTCCATTAATTTAACTAGTTCTTTTTTGAACCATGTTATAGTCTTGGCCTTCACAACATCCTCTGGCAAAGAGTTCCACAGGTTGACTGTGCATTGTGTGAAGAAATACTTCCTTTTGTTCGTCTTAAACCTGCTGCCTATCAATTTCATTTGGTGATCCATAGTTTCTTGTGTTATGGGAAGGAGTAAATAACACTTCCTTGTTTACTTTCTCCACACCAGACATGATGTTATAGAACTATATCGTATCCCCCCTTAGTCATCTATTTTCTAAACTGAAAAGTCCCAGTCTTATTAATCTCTCCTCATAGGGAAGCTGTTCCATATCCTTAATAATTTTTGTTGCCCTTTTCTGTACCTTTATAGTGATATTTTCTTAGAGTGCAAGTAAGTTGTTAGTCTTGGAAGAAATGTGGTGGGTTTTTTTTCTGATACAGTTTCAATATGGAGAGCTCAGACAATCAGTAAGAGCATTGGATCTCTCTTTCAAGAATTTACTCTGGTTAGTGAGATCAGAGGTGCTCCTGGGAACAGATGCTGGAAGATGGGATTGCCTGTGTGTTTTCTGTGATCCTCTCAGTTCCAGGACTATATGTAGGATAAAATAAACAAGTGGCACTAAGTGTAGAACTAGATACTGATTCTCCTCCAATGCAAAGCTCACCTGTGAGGTTTCAACATCTGCTATTTCTTGGCAGAAGGGTGACAAATGACATCAGAAGAAGGTAATTAAGGAACTCTGAGACATTTGAAAAAGCAGCAGCGGTGCTGTATGTGAGATAAAAAGAAAAATAACAGTTGGCAAGTTAGCTGAGACATTTTTAATTGGGCTGAATAATAAGGTGAGAAAATATATAGGGAGACTACACTCTGTCGATTGTAACAGCATCAGACTATATGATAGGAAATGTCACTAAGGCCAGCTCTCATTGAAGAAAACATGTCCTATACTAGCAACTCCCCTAGTGTAGATACAGTTTATATTAGCACCAAAGAAAAAAGCTTTTTTGGTGGTGTACCTTATACTAGTTAGTGAGTGAAATAAGCTATCCAGTCAAAAGCTCCTTTATGCTGGTATTCCTATGTTTACACCAATGTCAAATATATATACCTCTAACTGGCATAGCTATATCAGCAAAAGTTTCTAGCATAGACCAGGCCTGATTGTGTTCTGGTCTTCTTATGTGCATGATGTGAAAAGACAAGTAAAGAACTAACCTGTAAAACCATACAACCCTATTCATGCATTTCTGGTATGGCAGAATACATCCTGAAGCAGCAATACAAAGAAAACAATATATTTCATTCTTAATCAAAGAGACAATGCTCACCATTTGATCATATTCACTGTTTTCATGCTATCTCAAGAGTGTTTCCAGTAGCTAACAATGAAAAATATATACTTGTTTTAGGTCGAAACATACATATACCATAGATTTTTTTAAAATTGAAATTAGAGTTTTTCTGTTTGCTTCCCCTATTTGTGCTCTATTTTGTAGAAAAATAAAACAAATGTCCTGACCTCAGCTCTTATTGGGGGCTTTCCGTTTTGATTTTTCATGATGTTTTTGTTTTCTTTGTGTCCCATGAAATCCGATATTTCCCAATTACAGCAGCAAGAGAACAGCTGAGCTACTGCAGGCTTTTCCTCTTGCTGGATTTAGTAAACAAGGTACTCAGTGATTCTAGCAGATGTCTTTGATTTGAGCCATTTTACCTCTTTCCATGGAACAAATACGAGGGAGGATCAAGACCTGGACATGTTCCCATCGACACCAGGCACAATGTGTTAACATGGCCAGCAGCACTAGGATTTCAGCCATTATTCCCAGCAGCTTAATTTTCTGATCAACCATGCTGATCATATGCTCCTTTTAAATAAAATATTCTGCCATTCTCTCTCCTGGGTCACTACACACCACTCAGAATATTATATGTTTATATGTTAATCCACATCTCCTTCAGTTTATCCTTGTGTTGCCTATTGTCCCTGAGACAGTTGTACATCAGACACACATCTGTTGGTTGAGACTTGCCAGTATCCCCATGACTCTGATGCCTCTTTCCTTTAAGTCCACAGTATGTGCGGTTTCTTTCTGCATAACAAACCAGTATGGTCTTCAGTATCACATTTCCAGAAGTAAGACATTGGGTGATGCATTAACATCGGCAAAAGTGTGTGGGGGTGGCCCAGCATTTACACTGTGTTTAACAGTGCTGTGTTTTATTGAGGGTGATGGTTTATTTAATATATACAATATGCCTTATATTTGCTTGGTGTTTTTATAATAATTGAAAAGGAAAAAGTATAATGTTTTTTTCAAAAACCCACATGATTTAGAAACCTAAGTTCCATTTTAAAAATGACTTTGGCACTTAGGAGGTTAAGGGGCAGATCTTCAGCTGGTGTAAATTGTCACAGCTCCATTGTCTGACAATTTACACCAGCTGTGGATCTGCACCGGCACTGGAATGAAAATCAATGGGATTTGAGGCCCAAAGTCTTCTGAATTTTTTACCCAAAGCCTCTACCTTAAAGAGGTCACAATATAAGGGCCTGATCCAACAAGAAGCTGAGCTCCCTGACCTACCACCAATAGTAGGAGCATTCAGCCCCTTGCAAGGGGGGGCTCAGTATCTTACGGGACTGTGTCCTAAATTAGATGAAAGCAAACATGATTACAACAAAGAGAGCACATGAAGGGATGGGAAAAGGGACCTACCAGGGAAGAAGAGTGGGCAGAGCACAGGATGGAAGACGGTGAGTTGACAGGAGGAAAGTTCTGAGAATAAGGCCATCTGGAATTGTGCAGAGTCTTGAAAGTGAGGATGAGGAGTTTGAATTCGATGAAGTTCAAGGAGCCACTGAAGAGATGTGATACTATGGGGGTGGGAAGGGTGTCATGGTCAAATATGTGAGCTTTCACCTTGAGGCTCAATAATTCTAAGGGAGAGAGACAAAACCTAATATTATAAAAACCTTCCTTGTAGGCACCTAGACGAAGAAGAATTGGTTATCTAATCCCAATCCATCTCTGTTGTCTTTATTGATGTTTCACTTGCACATACTTCCAGCAGCATAAAACCAGAGCACTTGTAGTTTGATGATTCAATTGACATTTGTCTTGTAAGCCATTTTTTAAAATGTCAGTTTTCGGGTCTGAAAAGGTGAATAATTATGGCCTTGATCCTGCTCCCTTTGAAGTGAATGAGCGCTTTGCTTTCAGGTTCTAGAAAGTGTATTTTAGTTTTGTTGAAATGCTACCAAACATAAACTGCAAGTTTCCTTTCAAAGCCGGAAAAATATATTGAGAAGTAAGCTGAATTTTTATGAAAGATAATATAACTCTACGGGATGGGCTTGACTTTCACCAGTATTATGAAAGGCCTCCAGCAACAGAGAGTAGAGCCAGAGGGTGTTGCAACTTGCAGCTGGCCAGCTCAGCTTCAGAAATGTTCAGTGGTGGCGGGTCAGGGAACGTGACCTGAATGATGCAATGACTCGACACATCCCATGGGTATCTTTCAGTGACAGCTCTCCATTTAAGCTTCAACTTCAGTTTACGGCTGTCACCCCGCAGCAGAGCCCTAAGAGAAAGGGAATAGTGTACATCTCTAACTGCACTGTATATAAATAAATATAGCGTATAGTCATCCTCAGTTCTGGCAAGGTAAATTTTGTTATGTTAAATAGCAGACTTAGTGAGGAGTGGACTGCAGGATGCCCGGGGTTCTAATCTTGGCTCTGCCACTGACTCACTGTCTGGTCCTGGGCATCTCTTGTGACTCCATTTGGATAACTGTGAAAAGGGAATAATAATGTTAATCCACCATTTTGACAGGTGCTTTGCAATGTATGGATGAAAAGCACTATATAAGTGCTAAGTATCGTTTGTTGCTATTATAGCTAATGTTGCTCCAGATGTCTGCTTGCTTATCCAATGTGTTTGACTATATTAAATTCTTGATTTTAGCGAATGGTAATCAACAAGCAAAGAGCCTAGTATCTATTCTACAAGATGATGTATTTAGAAGGAGATGGTAGAGTTCAAACGTGTAACATAAAAGCGATGCAAGGTGGATTGTTTTGTTAAAATTATGTTAAGTATTAAGGATGTGTTCATGTGATGTGATTACTTCCAAGTTGGAACTGTCTGGCTCACAGACATAACTAAAAAAAAAAAAATCTTTCCAGCCCGTCTGCTTCCTAAAGTTCAAACTTCAAATATCAGACTTTGGAATCAATAGTTATAACTTGCCGTGAGGGATTTCAATAAAAATACTTTTAAGTTTGTAAACTTCTGAGGAAATCAGGACTCCAAGGGCTTGTTGTGGGGTATACTTTGAGTCACAATACCGTAATTGTATTATCCATTTATTCTTAGTGAATTTCAGCAGTAATGAAAAATTTCACCAGTAATGAATACTTGACATCTTATTCCTTGGTCTGTTTTATCCCCTGCTCTCCCAGGGAATATGTTCCTCAATCAACTTGTCAGACCTGCATCTACTGCGTGGTTTTGAGTAAATTTGGGGAAATAAGGGAGAAACCAATATAGTAGAGGAAATCACTTGCGCAAATTTTGCTCGGGTGTTTTTGCTCACATTAATTCCCTGAAGATACATATTTTAAAAATATTTTTAAAATGTGATATTGCATAGTGGCATTGAATTAAAAGGAAGAAAACAACAACTCTATGTGAGGAAACATTAATGTTCTAACTAAAGACCATAGAAACAAAAAAAATATGCTGAATCAAAGATCCCACAGCCCACCTAAATCATCATCCTTGTGGCTAGTTGCAGATCTTTAGTCTTCTGCATTACAGTCCCAGTGGAAACAATGCTAAGAGAAGTCCAACAGAACTGGCCAAGTTGAATCAACTAGTTCCTTTATTGGATACTCCTTTTGTTGTTAGATGCTAAAACACTGAATATTGATTCATCATCAGCAGCATGTCAAATCCCAAAGTGACGTGGCCTCATTGCAGATCTAGCACCAACCAGATCAATCTCTGGCTAAGTCTTTTAGGTGGTCAATCTTTACATTCAGTTTATATGTATCACACACAATCTTATCATGTCACCAGAGTTTCTGATGCTTATGTGATTGCCGGCCATATACCGACATTCCTTGGTTTACATGCTTTGAAATTTGTTGGTCTTCTATTTTAATAATCTGACCATAGCAAGAAAACTGTGGAAACTGAACCAGTGCTGGTGGAGATAGTTTTTCGGGTTGGCTTCGAATATCTTGGTATTTGCTGATGCTGCATAATATATCACAATTTATCACATTCATATTGACATCTGTGGTAGTTGTATCTATATAATATAACACACTTTAATGATACCCTATTTTTCTCATTACAATACTACTTTTTCTTCCTGCCTACCTACCTGTTGTAACTATTTTAGGATTCACACTGCACAGGTAAATCAGATATGCTTTGTGAGCTCTTTAGTGGAATTCTTTACTAGGCTCTGCCTGGAGTATAATGTATAGCCATTATTCCAGTTATGAAGCAAATGCTTATGAGACAGTGAGGGCCCAGCAATGTGCCCTAAAATTAGTCCATTTCTGGATCAGCCTAATGTTGATTTCACAGCTAAATCTCTTTACCTAAATCTAAAGAATGCTTTATCTCTGGCTCTTGCCTTCTTTCATCCTGGGCTTTTTAAGATTTAGTCTCAGAGGTGTAGTGCTGTCATGGTAGATGAGGGATTATATGAGGTCACTGATGTAACCAGGGTCCTGACAACGAGTGGCCTTCTATTGACAAGGAAATTGAATTGGAAGCTGGTGGATGGATGGGGAGATATGATCACAGAAGCCTGGCTTATAAAGGAGGTAGGTTGCTGAATTCTGCATGACCTGTAGCCTCCACATTGCTGCTACCTTTCATCCCAGAGACAATGAGTTGCAATAATCCACTTTGGAGGTAACAAATATATGCGTCACTGTCCAGACCCTCTTTCAGGGGGAAAGAGTATTGGTTCCAAGTAAGCTGCTGACGGACAAAAATGATTTTAGCCAATGATGCTAACCAATCATTTAGCTTAAGTGCTAAGTGAACCCTGAAGCTTCACCTCACTTTGCCAAATGGGGGCAGGGGTAGAAAACTTTGTCAAAGAGGGAGGACAGTGTGTGCTTCATTGCTTGACACATTTCCCCTTTCTGTCCTGCATCACTTTGGTCTTGTCTAGTCTAAGCCAATCTCTTGGAGGTATTGTGACAACCTTATGATGATGATGGTTGCATCTGTGAAAAAATGAGAGATGGGGTCAGAAGATTATTGACAATAGAGCTTGTGTCCTATCATCACTTTTCTAAGTGATCTTATGTGGATGTTGAAGGTATAAGGTACACAGGATGGATCACTGGCAAACCCTATAGATTGAGAGCTTTTGGAGGAGAGGACCAATTACCCATGACCATTTGCTGGGTCAGATAGGTGGGAGTAGACTGGGGATCATCTGTTTCACTAGGTCATACAAATGGAACAGCAGCATTTGTAGTAAACTGCCTCAAAAGATGAGGAGGGGTTGAGTAGTGTGACCACTTAGACATGATCGCTGTCTGTTAAAATGAGGAGATCCTGGCAATGGACAGAACATCATTGGGAGCAAAGAACATGGGCCATATTTACATGTTAGGGAACTCTCTCCTGGGAAGCAGTGATGCTGAAAAAGATTGGGGGTGATGGTGGATAATAATCTGAACATGAGTTCCTAGTATGTAGCTCTGTGGCCAAAAGAATTAATGCAATCCTGGCATGCACACATACAGAGGAATCTCAAGTAGAGTAGGGAGGTTATTATAACTCTATTTGGCACTGGTGTGACCACTGATTGGATACTGTGTCCAGTTCTTGTGTCCACAATTCAGGAAGGATGTTGATAAATTGGAGAGGGTTCAGAGAACGTGCCTTATAGTATAGACTCAAAGAGCTCAATCTATTTATCTTAACAAAGAAAAGATTAAAGGGTGACTTGATTACAATTGGTAAGTACTTACCCGGGGAACAAATAGTTAATAATTGGTCCTCAGTCTAACAGAGAAAGGTGTAACAGGAGCCAATGGCTGGAATTTGAAGCCAGACAAATTCAGACTGGAAATAAGGTGTAGATTTTTAACAGTAAGGGTAATTAACCATTGAAACAATTTACTAAGTGTTATGGGCAATTCTCCACCACTGACAATTTGTAAATCAAGATTTTTTTTTCTAAAATATATGCTCTAGGAACTATTTTTGGGATGTTACAAGAGGTCAGAATAGATGATTACAATGGCCTCTTCTGGCCGTGGAATCTGTGAATCTATTAATCATCTTTTAGTGCTACCAAAGCTGTTGCCATGCTGTTCCCCTGTCAGAAATCCACTTGCAAAGCATCCAGGATGTTGACAGATGTCACACATTTTTGGAGCTTGGTTGTTACTGTATTCTCAATTATTTTGGCTTAGGAATGTGAGGTTCAAGACAGAGTGATAGTTCTGCATGGATGGTTGACTTTGATGACTGAGAGGACTATAGTTCTGTTCAGAGAGTTTGGCAGGTTTGTTCTTGTGAAATAGGTGTTGATAGTTTCCACAAGTAGTGGATTGTTTTTCACTGGCTCTTGCTGGACAAGAGATATGGCTCTTTCTTGCAAGAAGTGGTTCGAATATTTCTTAGGCATCCAGCTTGTATGATATGATATTTGTTGTGATATTTGGTCAGGAGGAAAAATATGTGGCAGCCTTCTCTGAAAGTCTTCGACTTTTTAGTTGGACCCCCTCAAAAAACTTGTAAGTGCTTTGGTATTCTAACAGTGCATTTTGACTTTCATTAGTTCAGAAAGATTAATACAATTTAAGGAGTTGGTTAAAAAATGAAGCCTTTTCAGAAGTACATGGTTTATAACAAAAGAGGCTTCTCACACTGTGTTGTAAAAAGTGTAACTAAAGATTTGATGATGTTGAAAATATAATTGTATGGAAATGAATCATTCTAAGATACCATGCAAAGGATGAAGAAGACATTTCTAATTTTCAGAATTCAATGATGGAGCCCAGGAAAAGATAAAAGATAGTAAAAATATAGCAATTATAAAAGGCAGAGAAAATGAATTAGGCCTTATCTAACTGTGGCATGTTTGAAAAGGGCAAAATAGTAACTAAGGATAAAATATAATAATGGCTGATATAAAAATGCCTGATTACCTTTGTATGATACTAAAACGTTTTTTCTGTCTAGAATGAGAGAGTAACTGTTTATAATAAAATGCACATTTGCCCTGAAACTTTACTTTTTTTTTTAAATCCAGTTTGTAGAGGTTTCAGGATATTTTTCCTTATGATTTTGAGTAAAATTGCATGCTTTCAAATATCTCCGCAGACAGAGTGCAGTGTAACATGACATGTTAAACTACCACATGACATTATCGTCTGAAAAATACAATAAGCCAAATTTAAGTACATGATTTCTCAAATCTTTGGTCACAGAATGGAATTACAGTTTGAAGAAAGGACAGATTGATAAATGATTTCCTAACGAAAAAAGTGGGGAGAAGCTGACAAAAAATCTGGACAAAAAGATAGAAGGTTCACAATCCCAGCATTTAAGGGGAAACATGCATGTTCATGTGGGTGCATTTCAGAGTCAGGAGTGTGAGGTGTGTGTTTGAAAGAGTGAGAACAAAAAGTGGGGAGATATTTGGTGTATATAGAGAAAGAAACCAGTAAGTTTTATGGTTCCCTCACATAGTGTTCTTTAGAAAGACATCAAGCAAACCGAGTATCTTCACAGGGAATTTTACCGAGTATCTGCTGGCATTAAATATTTGTAAAGAGGCTTCAGATTTTCCCTTTGGAAACATTTCTGACTCTAATCACTGATGGTAAGTGTTTTATTTCTTATATTGGCTTTATTTTAGTGCTCTTCCTGAGTTCAAACATTCTCTTCTTATGAGAGTCTTGCTTGAGTGAGAAAAGCAGAATTGGGCCCTAAAACACCACAGCATTCAGTTTAATAAGGTTTTTAATCCTATAATAAAATCAGTTAGGGGTCTAGTCTCCCTGTGGCATGCATGTGTAACTCCTGTAAACATTAATGGAATTCTTACATTACTTTCAAAGTTAAAATTTACGGACATGTTAGTGGGGTGTAGAGCTACAGGGTACCGCTGTTTTATGCCTGCGGAAAACAGAGGCAGGCAGAATATTTCTGAAAGTAGTGTGGAAGCACACTTAGATAAATCAGCCATTAATGCTGGTGAAAAAGTTTCTGTGTATATTTTCCCTCACCAAAAACAACACTGCAATAAATATAAAGGGAAGGGTAAACACCTTTAAAATCCCTCCTGGCCAGAGGAAAAACCCTTTCACCTGTAAAGGGTTAAGAAGCTAGGATAACCTCACTGGCATCTGACCAAAATGACCAATGAGGAGACAAGATACTTTCAAAGCTGGAGGGAGGGAGAAACAAAGGGTCTGGGTCTGTCTGTGTGATGCTTTTGCCAGGGACAGAATAGGAATGGAGTCTTAGAATTTAGTAAGTAATCTAGCTAGATATGTGTTAGATTATGATTTCTTTAAATGGCTGAGAAAATAAGCTATGCTGAATAGAATGGATATTCCTGTCTTTGTGTCTTTTTGTAACGTAAGGTTTTGCCTAGAGGGATACTCTATGTTTTTAATCTAATTACCATGTAAGGTATTTACTTGATTTTACAGAGGTGATTCTTTTTACCTTTTCTTCTATTAAAATTCTTCTTGTAACAAAGTGAGTGCTTTTTTCATTGTTCTTAATATCCAAGGGTTTGGGTCTGTGTTCACCTATGCAAATTGGTGAGGACTTTTCTCAAACCTTCCCCAGGAAGGGGGGTGCAAGGTTTTGGTGAGGATTTTTGGGGGAAAGACATTTCCAAAATATTCTTTCCCAATAATAAACCCGGTGAAATGTTTGGTGGTGGCAGCGAAAGTCCAAGGGCAAAAGGTAAAATAGTTTGTACTTTGGGGAAGTTTTAACCTAAGCTGGTAAAAGTAAGCTTAGGAGGTTTTCATGCAGGTCCCCACATCTGTACCCTAGAGTTCAGGGTGGGGAAGGAACCTTGACAAACCCTAAAGACACTACTGGATATAGCAGAGTAGGGAGTAGCTATGGCTATACCTAGCCACATCATACTCCCTTTTGACGAGTCTAGTGATTCTTGTGCTGCTAATGTTCCTGGGATGTTGTGTTTAGGTAGCAGAAGCTCCAGTATCCTGGCTACCCCTGTAGAGGTAACACAAGTTGTGTGAGGTTTCTACTGTCCAACCTTTTGTGCAAACAAGAATCTTCCCCCACAACTTGAGAACTGCACAAATGCTGAGTTGAGTTAGGAAAGAAAGAAGTTTGTCACCCAAGAGTCAATGACTGCGAGCATTACACCTGTGGAGACAATAGTTCCTAAGGTCAGTGGGACAGCCAAATTTCCCAGTGGCTCCTGCTGCACCGTTTGAAAAAGCGTAGCATGCTTTCTCCCCAGTGCTAGCACTCCCAGCAACATGCAGAGGGTCAGTGTCCTGGGCACATCAAGGCTCTTGAAATCACTAGTCGGGGAAGCACTAGTCGGAAGGACTGAAAATCAGACCACTTCTATGTAGGTGCCTAAATTTAGGCAACAAAATTTGACAATGCTGGCTTATTGTTTAACTACTATCAGTTATCAGTGATGTCATGCATTTGTAAATGCCTCATGTTATATAACAATACTAATGTCCATTATCTTTCCCCTTTAGCTCCTCATGCTGTTGCCACAATCCACAGTGACATATGTAATCTGTTCCTATGCAGTCAGAGCACCTTAAAACCATTCTGCTGGAGGTAAGGAACTGGAAAAAAAAAGTAGTTTTATGCTGTCTATAAATGCTTCAACTTGAACAATATTAAAAATACGACTCACTTCCACTGACACCCGTCCAGCAAAAAAAAACCCAAAGTAATGAAGGCTGCTTCATAGTTTGTTTTCATATTACTGCAGCTAAATGACACCATCCATGCTAAGTAATTTGTAAAGGTTTTGTATTGTTGCTGCTCCTCTAATTAAGAGTTTGGTGACAGAGGAGGAGGGAGGAGGAAAATAGCTGTTAGTCTCAGTGTGTCCCAACAGCCAGTTGGGAAATCTAGGCATAGTACCAAAACTACTGTATGTGCAGTTAATCATAACTTGTTAAATTATAAAACTGGAAGGGTAAATTTTATATGGAATTCAAAAATATCTTACTTAGCTTCTGTATTTAATTTTACTAATGATTTTTAGTATGGAATTAAGGCACATCATAAGCCTCTGGCAAAAAAAAAAAAAAGGATGTAGGATCATGTGTAATTACAAAAAGAAGAGGCTGAATTATTTTTACTCAAGGAAAGGAAGAGCACATTACCAGCTTCAAGCTACCTGCTTACAAACCCTCAAAAGAAATGAAAATAAATATAATGAAGTAATGAATACATTTCTTGCTTATCACATGGTATCGGATGCTATACATCGATGATCTAAAGGCTGATTCTGCAGCCTCAATGCAGGCAGCATTTTCACTGAAATCATTGGAAGGTCTGCCTTTGTAAGAACAGCAGAAATCTAGACCTTGAATTTAATTCCTATCTGTTAGAGTTAAGCCATGAGTCAATGGCAGATGAAAGGTGCTGCACCCCTCCAGGGAGATGCATTGTCCTCATCCCATTGAGTGATTGGGAGGTGAGAATGTTTCACACCATTGATTGAACCTTTCACAGTACCAGGAAACATGTTTGCCTTTGCAGAGTAGGCATAAGTGAGCTGTACCTCACGAAAGCTTATGCTCTAATAAATTTGTTAGTCTCTAAGGTGCCACAAGTACTCCTTTTCTTTTTGCGAATACAGACTAACACGGCTGCTACTCTGAAACATATTAATAGTGTTCAAGTCTGTCCCACTCCATACTTAAAAACAAACAAACAAACAAACAAAATATGCTGTTTTGAGTTTCCCATTCTGATGCATCATGCTTGCCGTGAATGACATGAACAAGCTTGTTGGGTGCACCTATGAAACTATGAGGCCTTTAGTTTTTTCATATAAAACACATTTCAATTTTTAGTCACATTCAGCAGTCATCAGAGTAGCAGCCGTGTTAGTCTGTATTCGCAAAAAGAAAAGGAGTACTTGTGGCACCTTAGAGACTAACAAATTTATTTGAGCATAAGCTTTCGTGAGCTACAGCTCACTTCATCGGATGCATGTGGCACCTTAGAGACTAACAAATTTATTTGAGCATAAGCTTTCGTGAGCTACAGCTGAGTGAGCTGTAGCTCACGAAAGCTTATGCTCAAATAAATTTGTTAGTCTCTAAGGTGCCACATGCATCCGATGAAGTGAGCTGTAGCTCACGAAAGCTTATGCTCAAATAAATTTGTTAGTCTCTAAGGTGCCACAAGTACTCCTTTTCATTCAGCAGTCATTTTTCTTAGTGTTAAGCACAGACTCTAAAGACTTTTCTATCACTAAGTGATTTTTTTGCTAGATTTCCCATTATTAATGCTGTTTCACCTCCGCTAGTGATAGCAACATTGAGACTTAGTGTAGATAGGTCATCAGCTCCTGCCAGCATTTTATGCTTACAATGTCAGCTGAAGCCATCACAGCATATGTACTTTGACTGCAATGTTGCTGGAGCTGAACACTATTGGTAACCCTGAAAAGTGTTGCAAAACTCTTTCCTAATGTAGACAAGGCTTCAGAGGAGACAAACACAGTGCTCTTTCTTTCAGACTTTACTTTTGTTCTTTTATCATTCTAAAATATCAAATAGGCCCAAATTATTTTAGGTCTTAATGTTTGAAGAAATCTAACAATATATTAGAGACAATACATAAAAAAAATTGAAAGTAAATTACAAAAAAAAATATACTCTGCAGTAATTTTGAAAGTTACAGTAATGACATATGTAACTTTGTTTAAAAATAAATAAACCTGAGGGAAGACCAGGACATTAACTAGAGGATATTACTTTATACTTTGCTAAGCACTCTACAAAACTAAAATGTTCTGATTATGTTTCCTAGATTCCTGACATTATTTGTTTTTAAGACATTGGTAAAATGAAAATATCCAGGCCTTATGTAAGAGAGTTGGGAAAACTATCCAACCATGAGGGAACATTTTTTTAAACATGAGAAGTGGCCTGATTAATTTAATAATTGAAATAACTACTCCATCCGACTGATGGTCACTGAATGATCTGCTTCTCTTGGACATCTGATGGAGAATCTCTAAATGATAAAATCACATTCTTTTTTATAAAAAGAGTTCAGTTCTGTCATTAGTCTCTATTAGTCTGTCATTAGTGTCTATAATTGTGTGCCTTGATCATTTCAGTTAGGGGTCTAGAATGGATATTGCTTTGAGGTCATGGAGCAGGAACACAGGTCTTGTCTTATAGTTTTTCCTCAAAGCTTCCATCTATTGCAACAGTTATTCTGCTGAAATTTAGATAAGCAAACCCAAAAAACAAACAAAAAAGAGACAAGAATTTCATAATAAATTTCTAAGGAAGTATTACACAATGAGTTTTCTTTAAAGATACATCACATTCTCAAAACAATGACAGCATTACTGTAGTTGAGTTCTTTTCAAATGCTTTGTTTTGCTGTGAAATATAGCTATCTCACCATAGCAGTCAAGGAAAGTAATGGCTATGTCCTGGATTGAGATAATATTAATTTGTGTGTTCAAGACTATGTTCTGCCTAGTAACAATCTAATTAATTGTGCAGTGCAATTGGCAGTGTTAGCTGACGTTGAATACTCTGGTTTCAGAGTAGCCAGAGGTGAAAGTAAGCTGGTACAGTACAGTACAGTACAGTATGGCATACCAGCAAGAACCAGTATGCCTACCAGACCACACCAGCTTCTACAGCAGTGATTTAAAGGGCCCAGGGCTCCAGCCACTGCAGGGAGCCCCGGGCCCTTTAAATCACCACCGGAGCTCTGGCAGTGGGGCTCGGGTGGTACTTTAAAGGGCCTGGGGCTCCCCGGAGAGGCCAGAGCCCCTGGCCCTTTAAATCACCACCAGAGCCCGGCTGCCAGAGCCCAGTGGGGATTTAAAGGGCCCAGTGCTCCTGCCACTGCGGGGAGCCCCTGGCCCTTTAAATTTTGATTTAAAGGCCTCTCCTCTTCCGGGTGAGGCCATGCCCCTGCTCAGGACTCCAGCATACCGGTAAGTCCTTTAAGTTACTTTCACCCCTGAGAGTAGCAGCCGTGAAAAGTTACTGCAATTCTGCCTTTTTCCCACCAGAGGGCAGTGTGGCCATAGACCACAGCAGCAGCTCCCAGCAAGCTAGGGAAGAGAAAGAGCCTGTCTTCTTCACAGTGACTGTCGGGGCAGGGCCGGAGACAGGGACTATGGGGAGATAGACAACATGAGGTGCTGGGGGGTCACACAGGCTTATAAGGGCTAATGGGGGAGGACAATCTTGGGCAGGAGCAGAGTGGGAGAGGAGGTGCAGGGCCACATGGTGATGGGGGAGTGTCTGAGTTCGGGCACAGAGACACATGAGGACAAGGAGGGAGTGCAGGGCCATATGGGGATGGGGGGAGTGGGTGTCTGAGTATAGGTGGAGGGACATGTGCCTGAATGAATGGGAGAGGCTAGGGGTCAGCCAGGATCTGCATGGGGGAAGCTCCCTAACAATCCCTGCCCACCCCCACAAAAAACCTTTTCCATACTTTTCACACCCATTCCCAACAATCCTCCCGTTCATACCCAGGCTGCTTTCCAGCAAATATTTCCCTCTCCCTCAGCTCCTCCGTTTACCCTGACTCCCCCCCCACACACACCTTTGCACTGCTTCTTGGGGGTGTGGGAAATAGTTATGTGTTGTAGTTTAAATGAATTATTAATCAGAGTTCCACATTAATATTAGTAAGGAATCTATTTGCCAAAAAAACATTTTCTGAATCTTTTTTGTTCTATGTATTGTTAGACATACTTGCTGACAGGTATTTTGGAATAAATGACCAAAAGTTATTGAAACTGGTGTGATTATATTGTGTTATTTTGACAAATAAAATATGCAGAATTTTGCAGAATGTGAAAATATTGTGTGCAGAATTTTAATTTTTTTGGCACAGAATTCCCCCAGGAGTAATTTATATATTTGCTAACTTTAATGCTATATATTGCTGTGCTAGAGGTTTGGAAAAACCTGGTTAAAGCTGGTGGATGTAACATCTGCCCTTTGTTCATGATAAAGGTAAAAAGTTCCTTTGTGGAATAGATAGCTGAAGCAAATGGAGCCACCACCCAGAAAAACATGTCATGTGCAAGGCTGGAATATATGTTGAGCCTTGCAGGGGCAAGGTGTTTCCCAAAAAAGAGGAGGGGTAGGAGATTAATTGAATTGTAGTTGTATGTGTGTGTGAGAGAGACAGAAATGGACAGAGAAGACAGCAGATGTAGCCTCCTGAGTCAACGGGTGCATTATACTAAATTCTAATGTAAATGTGGAGCAGGACCCAAAATCATAAGGTCTGCATTCTTTTTTTGCTCCTGCTGCTTCTCCCTCTTCCTCCTGTGTGTGGTACTGACCACACACAATGGAATCCTCTGCTATGACATCACAACCCTAAAACCAATGCGAGAGGGAATGCCTGGGGAGGGAGGGTCAGGGATGGAACATGGGCCTGCCCCTCACTGCCACTGCAGCAGTGGCTGCTTTCCTATAGGGACAGGCATGGCTCCCCACTCCAGGCATTGTGACCTGGTGGATGGGGTGACAGTGCCACTCAGATTTGGCCTGGCTACTACTCCATCATGATGGAGGGATGACTGGGCCAAATATGAGATGAAGACCCTGTGCAAATGTGCCTAGTGCACATTGGTTAATCCATTCCTGATTTCAGGAGATGTAATTGCACCTATGGACCGACACTATAGCCAGCACCTGAGGGCCCAGTGCCCTGTTATACCACAATATTGAATACTGTGCCATAGTTGGACATTCGGGTTTAAGAATCCTACGATTATACCAACTCCCCAACCTCTCCCAATTTGGAATCCTAGAAGTATATGAATATAAGATTTAATCTCTTTTTTTCCCCTTGTCCTTGATTATAACTATGAAAATGTAAACTAACTGTGAGGATGGAAATTAGTAATTTTCCCCCTTAATAATTACAGGTTATTCGCCATCATACCTACAGCAGGGTTGAGCTGGGAATTTGTCTCCCTATAGGGACAGGCCTCTCAAATCTGGGAACATGCCAGATTATTCCGTGGCCTTGAGAGGTGTTTGTCAGTGGTGATTTGCTGATGGTATTACAGCTGCCAAAACTCCTCTCCCACTTAGCGTCAGCGGAAAGGTGGGCCAATAAACTAAGCATGAGAGAAGAAGGAATTGTATTGATGATCTCCTTGCTGACACTGTTAAATTGCCCAAATTTTCTGTTCCCCAAAGAGGTAGGTTTTTAGGCAGTTCTTGATTTTTCTAAAAGCAAAAGTAAAATGTGTTTGGGCCTACACCAGTGTGGACAAGTATCATGTGAACTGAGAGATTAATATTAAAAAAAGTATTTTAGAATATAGTATGCAAACCATGTTCATAGTCAATGGAAACACATTGCTCACATGTCAGATGTAGTGTACAGGCTTCCTTTTTTAAGACTGACAGAAAAAAAAGAAGTGTTTGCTTCTGATTTGATAAGGCAGACTGCAGAGCTATAGCTAGAGGAAACCTCAGCTGACCTAACAGAAGAATGGCTTTTCCAGACTCATTGAATGCCCAAGTGACAGACTGACAATATCCTGTATTAACCTGAACATACCTTGTGGAATTAAGATAAACTATTGAATTAGGGTTAATACCTTTTGGGTACATTGATTTCAAAAATGCAATTGGGTATGTGTTGTTGTGGCATTGTATGTACCTTTTCTATTAAAGAGGGGGATGCTAATGTACTTCCTTTGTTATCATCCCTTTCAACTCCCCAGACTCCCCACACCTGAGAGGTGTACATATATTCATTTTTACTGGATTCTTCAGGGATCAACAGAGAAAAGATTTTTGGATAAACATCCCGGTTTTAAACCGGTCAGGGATCTTTTTATTATATGGCAAATGGACAGGACCCCTGGTCCATGAAGGACTCCAATTCTTATGGAAGGGTTGGAAGGATTAGGTGCTAGTTCTGAACTGAGACTGTGATAAACTTGTGGCCACAAAGGAAACCCTGAGTGTGGGATGTTTGAAGGACTGCTGCTGCCAGAGCCCATGTTAGAGCTGGGGTTAACTCTGGGAAGCTTATTAGTATGTGTATAGATTCTTTTATTGTTTTTAATGTTTTCTCTGTACTGCTTTTACCTTATGACTACAATAGGCTTGCTTAGAAAGAGCTGTGTGGTAACGTATCACTTTAGCAATTATAGCAGTTAATTGTCTCTGAAGAGAAAGCAAGCAGATGTCCTTGAACAACCTGTCTGTGCTAAGAAATGCATGATGAAGGCAGGGAACTGTGTAGCCTGGAAACACCCCAGTCAGGAGGGAAAGGGATGTGTGTCTCTATCCAAGAGAAGCAACAGCTGGGGAGCTGGTAGCCTGAATGTTGTTGCCCTGGCTGGGACACTAAGGAGAAATACAGGTGCAGTTGTCATGCACAGTGACAGCCCACACTAGTATATGTTAAGTGATAAGTCCCTTTAAAAGAAACAGGAGAGACTGCTATTAGTCAGTTCTAATGAGCATTATAACCTCTTTATGAAACTTCCATTAACCCCTTTCCTCCCAAGTCTCCTTTTTCTCATTTTGTTGTGGGAATTTGACTATTCCATTGCTTCAGTCTCCGCTTGTTTAACTCTTTCTTCCGTCAGAAGCATTCTCTGGAGAGGTGCCAACATACACACAATTTTTCATAGCTGAGCCACTTTTTTCTTAAAGAAAGATATACTAGCCCTTTTATCTTTATTTAGTGTGCAACAACAGTGGTGTTCAATGGTAAAGTAAGAGGTCTTCACGTCCTTCAGATGTGTCTGGGGACAAATCCCTGGCCCCTTTCTCCATTTAAACAGTTTCTTTTGAATTCACATCAGCTATTGATGACTGACTGTACTTGTCATGGTCTTTGTATCTTTTGCAAATTTATTTTAAAACCAAATTATGTTGCATGCATTGCAATGAAACAAGTTGTCTGTATTCCCAGTATTGGTTGAAAAGTGTCACCAGATTTAGAACAACCAAGAAACCGATTTAAAATGGCTTAAGTGCAGTCATTGACAAATCTGAATGTTCAAAGAAGTATTTCTCAAACCTATCAGGTTTATGCAAAGTCAAAGCTTTACATTTACTGAAAGAATACAAAATTATTGCTAACAATGGTAACCCTATATAGTGTGTGTATGTGCGCACGCACACGCTGAACATAAATTAGAGTAGCAGTGTGGCTGCTTTCGATTGCATGGGTTGGGGGGTGGGAATCTCATATTTTCCTACTGGCAAATCAGAAATTCATTATAGAAGTTATTGAGTGAAAGCTGTGAAGGGCCTGGCAGGGGAGTAGAGGACAGGTGTGGCTTCAGGCATTGGATCAGGAATAGGAGACTGTTTGGGACTGTAGAATAGGCAGAATAGCTGATGTTCTCCTAAAACTATCAATGGTGAAATATTTCAGTGGTATGAGATCTTTCCACTGACTTCAATGGGCTGTAGATCAGGGCTTTTCTCAGGGTAAAACTTGTGTGTTTTAAGGATTACAGCAGGTCACACTGAAACAAAAGGAGAAGCCTATTGGTTAACAAAATGGGGGAAGGAAATGACACTACAAACCAATTTGTTTACATACATGCCCCACAGATGCTCTAACCATGCTTCCTGTTGTATGCATCTATGCCAACATATCCAGACAGTTACTACACCATAGTTATAAGAAGCCTTTAAATCCAAATAAATACAAGAAAGGTGCTAGTTAGATGGGTCTATGCCCCACATGGAGTGAACAAAAAAAAAAGGAAGAGCACCTCTTAATAAATCTGTTTATTTTCATAGTTGAGATTCTCAAAGGGGGCATAAATATCCTACATTCTGTGGCTTTATTGTTCTCCTATTGCTGTCTGTCATAATCAGTGAAAAGCTGCTCATCTGTATTGATCTCTATTATGAACCCTGGTTCTATATTTTCTAGATTCTACATTTTTGCCTTTACAAGTTTACTTCTCTTTGTCCCAGTTTCCCTTACACACACACACACTCATTTCCCCACCCACAAGTTTGTTAATTTCTATTTGTTCTGTTAGTCCAAATAGTTTACTTCCTTTCCACATGGAGATAAATAATGGGTGAATGTATTCCAGTGTGTGTTTCTGTGAAATATGATGCTTTAAATCATTTTCATTCATTAATCTGAATGAAAAGAATTGTGACTGAGGCTTGTCATATTCTTGAACTAAATAAAACTGACTTGAAAATGACTGATGTTAAATATAAATTAATATTTTTATGTTTAATTATGAAAGGACACACAACAATTCAATTGTGTTATTCTGAGTTGTATATTACAATGTGAGAAGGTGGTGACAAAGTAGATGATCTGGTCGTCCATTCCTGCCTTACACTCTATGACTAATTTATGGGCCAGATCCTCCGCTGCGTTAAGTCTGTGTAACTGTATTGACTCAAATGGATTTATGTGTCTTTACATCAGCTGTGGAGTGAGTCTGTGTATTTAAATAGTGTAGGGCCAAATCTTGTTTCTTATGCAAAGCCCAAGAAAATGAGTTACGTGAAGGAGACTGAGGGGAAAATGAATCTTCTGCTTTATTACCCCCCAACACACACTAAACCACATCAGAAGATGGGATGTATAGCAGTTGTGCTATTTGCCTCTGCATACATGGTTGCTTGATACTAGTTGCCCTATCACTTCCCACTATGTCCCGCAGTCCTACAAGCATGCTGCAGAAGAGCATGCTGGTTTAGTACATTGCTTCCCAGCTCAGTGTGCATGGCATCTTTGAAACCTGTTTCACCCCCACCTCCATTACACATCCTAACCATTGCTTTTCAAGACTTATGCATCTGAACAAAGTAGTTGGGGGAGAGGAAAAGGGTAGGTGGAGGTTCTACACGTGGTGCATTTCCTAATAGAATTTATGGTATCAATAAGGGAAAGAACCAGATACTAGTAACATAATTTTTTTTTAAAAAATGTGAAATTTAGGGGGGACAAGCACGACAGATTTTAGGTTTTTGTCATTCTTTGTTTTTTGACACTGTGCTGGAGAACAGAGCAGACTATGCCACTTTCCAGAATTAAAAACCCTGCTTCAGTTCAAATTTGGTTTGTTACTCATGCATAAAAATAAAACAAAAAACCATCTAATTTGCATTCACCAACTTGACTTCTGTAATGTACAACAGAACAGTTATGTAGTGTGTTATTTTGGGAATGTGTCTTCAAATGAAAGGAAATGGATAATCGGGGGAAATATGAAAGAAATGCACATGAAGCCAGATTACTCAGAAAAAATATTTAATAGGTTCTATGGCAGGAATAGGCAACCTTTGGCAAGTGTTCGAAGGTTTGGCCGATCACATTTCCTACTGCCCACGGTTCACTGCTCCAGGCCAATGGAGGCTCTGGGAAGTGGTGGACAGCACATCCCTTGGCCCGCGCTGCTTCCTGCAGCCCCCATTGGCCTGGAGCAGCGAACCGCGGCCAGTGGGAACTGTGATCAGCCGAACCTGTGGACGCGGCAGGTAAACAAACTGCTCTGATCCGCCAGGGGGCTTACCCTGGCAGACCATATGCCAAAGGTTGCCTATCCCTGTTCTATGGTGTATTTCCCCTGGAACTCAATAAAAACCTAGGGATCGCCATGCTGGATCAGACCTATGGTTCATGTAGTCCCAATATCATAAATCCATTAGAGGCCAATGCCAGATGCTTCAGAGAAAGATACAAAAAAAAATTCCTGAACTAGATGGATGTGGTATAATCTGCTTACCAGAGGAGTCTCCTCCTAACAGATAAAAGAGTTCAGTTTAAGCCTTGAAGCATGAGGTGTTACATTCCTTCTAAAATTATGTGCTTTAATATATACGATTCTGACACTGTCTGTGCTTATTATCCATTGTGACAAAGCGCTGTCCTTGCCTCTGTGGGTCCCACATATCCTGGCGAATTTTGCTAGCCTCAGAGGCTCACTGTGACTCTGCACGTAACCCTTCTCTCTCTAGAGACAAGGGTCACAGTCTACTGAGCCATTTTCATCATAAGCCAGCCAGGGAGGTGAGGAGAAGTTATCCTTCCTTGTACAGTCTCTGTTGTCTCCCAGTCTCAGTGATTAATCAGGGGGCAAAGGTGGGGGGGAGCCCGGGCCCACCCTCTACTCTAGGCTCCAGCCCAGGAACCCAAATAGTATAAGCTGTGGTAGCTGACCTTTTAGAAACATGACATGTACAATTCCCTGGGCTACTTCCCCCACAGCAGCCCTCACTTCCTCAAGCTCCACTTGACCCTTACCTCAGGGCCTCCTTCCTTGTGCCTGATATGGTGTGTAGTACTCAGCCTCTCCAACAGTGCAACTTTCTCCTACAGCTCTTGACATGCACACCCACCTGACTAACTTGGAGGCTTTTAACTAGTTTCAGCCAACCCCTGTTGGCTTCAGGTGTCCCAATCAACCTCGTTTTCTCCTTGCCTTCTGGAAAGTTCTTAATTGGCCCCAGGTGTCTTAATTGACCTGGAGCAGCTGCCGTTTCACTTACCTTGGTTCCAGGGATTTGTTTAGCCTGGAGCGAATCTCTCTCTCTCTCTCCCTCCCACTGCTCTCCCATAGCCTTCTAGCTTGGAGGGAGGTGGGAAGCTGCTACTCCTGCTGCTACTAGGCCCTAAGCTCTCCCTGCTGCTCCAGCTGCTCCCCTGGCTGGGCCAGACAACCCCCATTCTCTGTTACCTGGTTGCTGGACCCCCTACTCTCGGGTGCTGCTATTGTTCCAACTGCAACCCCGGGGGGGGGGCTGTTAGCCCACTCCCCAGAGAGGAGGAGTGAGGGACCCCAGCCACTGCTGTTGTGGATACCACCACCACCACCACCACCACCTGAGAAGGTCCTTTCTGCCTGCCTGAACCACCACCTGGAGTTCCTGGAGCTGCTGCTGCTGCAGAGGCCGCTGCCTGGAGCTGCTGAAGCCCGAGGAGGAGAAGAAGAGGATCATCTGCCAGTGGGGCAGCACCTAGAGACTTTGCAGACCACCGTGGAGGGGGCCCTAAGACTGAGTAATTTTCAAACTGTGCTCTTGTGGTGGGGGTTTTGACTGTGTTTGTAGGGACACGGGGGATGTGGCGTGGAGCTGCCCCCTGATCCATCTGTGTGTCCCCCCCAACCCCCACCACTATTACCACCACCGCTGCCCCCTCCACCACCCCCACTGGCTGTATACCATCTGCCTCAGCTCCTGCCTCTGGACTCAGCTGCTTGCTTGGCTTGCCACGCCCTATTTCCACCCTTTGGGCCAGAAGCAGCAGCAAGCTAAAAAAAGACTTGTGCAAGTGCACATGGGCACATGTGCCCCCCCCGGACTGCCTAACCCCCAGCTTTGCCTTTTACTACCTGCCCCATTTGCCACTTGCTTTGCCTCCTCTTTTGCTCCAGCCCCCCTTACTAGCTTCAGTTTGTTTGCCTGCCCCGCCCATTTCCTTCTGCAGCCTTTGTTTGTTTGCCCCGCCCCAGCCTCTGAAGCTAGCCCCTTGGTTTCCTTGTTCTACCCCCAGACCGCTTAGCCCCTCGCTCCGTGTGCCCATGCCCCCTCCCATGCGCTTGTGCAACTCCCCTTTTTAGTTGCAACCCTCTTCACTGCACCTTCGATGTTGTTGAATCCCCCCCCCCCCGTAGTGCACCAAGAGGAGCCGGAATTTCCACCTTGTGTCGGTGACTGACCCCAACCCCTGATTGCCCCCCGTCCAGCCCACCCCTTTTGGCGCCCTCCTCCCCTGCCTGCAGCCTAGCGGGGAGGAGTGGTCGACCTGCTTCCCCTCTCCCCTCCTCCTTTTGGTGTCCCCCTTTCCTCCTTGCTCATGATGGCGGGGGATGAGACGGGTGAGACCTCTCCAGTAGCCCGAGCTCTCCCTCCCCCGCCTACCCCTCCGTCACCCCCCCAAGCTTCTACGTCCGCTGCCAAACCATCTGCCATCGCCCCCGCTGGGGCACCAGCAGCGACGGGCACCGGGGTGACCTCCACTGCTGCCACGTCTATCACCCCCTCAGATTTGGGGGGAGTCCTCCCAGCCGGCGGGAAGGGCCAGGGGAAGAAGAAGGGGAAGGGCCCCGCTAAAAAGACCAGGCCCTCCATGGCAGGGGCTGCCCCCAATGCCCCGGCCCCATCTCCAGCTGGGGCGCCCCTCCCCGCTGTTCCCTCCACCAGCTCTGCAGGTGTCCCTCCCCCGGCCCCTAGAGCATACGCCCAGGTGGCGGCAGCCCCCCCGCCTGCCGCTACATCATTTCTCCAGCCCACCGCCTCCGCTACCATCTATAGCGGCCGGGGCCCCTTTCCCACCATGACCAGGAAGCACGGCGTCCGTTGCCTCCTGGTGCCCGCCTCACCCCACGTGGAGACCTATGTGCGGGCATTGGCGAGGGTGGTGGGACCCACGGCCATTGTGGCGGCCTCCAAAATGTATGGTAAGGTCGTCTTCTTCCTAGCATCGGAGGCCGCCGCCCAGGAGGCGGTGGAGAAGGGCCTGGCAGTCGGGGGCGTGTTCGTCCCCTTAGAGCCGCTAGAGGACCTGGGCGTCCGCCTGGTCCTGACCTCCGTCCCTCCCTTTCTCCCCAATGCCGCCCTGTTACCCGCCCTTTCTACCTTGGGGAAGCCCATCTCTGTCATCAGCCCTCTCCCGTTGGGCTGCAAAGACCCTGCCCTCCGTCACGTCCTCTCCTTCCGCCGGCAAGTGCAGCTTCAACTGCCGCCGGCGGCGCGCGACGGAGAGGCACTGGAGGGGTCCTTCCTAGTCCCCTACCAGGGGACCCCTTACAGGGTGCATTATTCCACGGGGGAGGCCCGGTGCTACCTCTGCCGGGCGATGGGGCACGTCCGGAGGGACTGCCCCCTGGCCCGGGAAGAAGGGCCATCCAGGATCCCCAAGCCCCGGCAGAGCACCGGCCCCGTCATCGCCGACGCCCCTGGCTGCCCGGCACCTGAAACCACCCCTCCTCCTTCACAATCCACCATTGCTCCCGCTCGGGCCCAAGGGGTACCTCCCCCACTATGCCCAAACGAGCGGGAGAACCCCTCCCCCACTGTTTGCAATCTGGCGGGGCCTGTGGAGGAGGGTGCGGCAGGGACAGCGCCAAGCATGGGAGAGGGCCCGCCCCAAGGGGAATCTTCCCTCCCTTGTGCTGCCCCACCATTACCCCCTCGAGTCCCTGAGCCATCGCCTCTCCCCCCTGACACAACCCCTGCTAGCCAGCCCCCGGATGATGCCATGGAGGGCTGGGCCCTAGTCCAGGGGAAGCGGGGCAAGCGGAAGGCTCGAACTCCGCTCCTCCCATCTGACGCGGAGGCCCCCCGGAAGACCAGGAAGGGGGGCACCGAAGCCGAGCCTTCCGCTCTACCCACGGGTGTGTTCCACCCACCAGAGCCGGCTGGGGAAGACGTGGCAGCACTGGAAGGCGGTATCTCCCCTCCACGGGAGTCCCTCCCCTCCAAGACCCCCGAGGCACCATTTGAAACCCCAGTGTGCCCCGAAGTAACCATCGCGTCAGGTACCGGTGGGGAGAATCCCGGGGTAGCGGAAAACAATTTCCCCTCTATATATGAGGAGATCGAGGCCCTGGGTCTGACCCCGGTCACCCAGGGGGAGGACGATCCTATGCCAGCGGGCCTCGATCTGGGCGACTTCTTTCCAGCCCCCCTTTCCCCATACTCCCTCCCCGTAACCGTCGCTTCTGCTCCCACCTCCGAGGAGCCCCTGGACTCCTCCATCAACCCGGCTGCAGAAGGCACCCTGCTGAGAGCCACCGAGCCAGTTGAGGCGACGGCCAGTGCCACGCGGCTGGAACCTGAGCCACCAGGGGCATCCCTCGCTGGTGAGGAGCATTCGACCTCCTTTCCGGGAGAGGACCCTACAGAAGAAAGTCCACCTCCTGATGCCGTGGCTGCCAAATCCACCAGACAGCTTGCGCCCGGCATCGGTGAGAGCCCTCTCCCGACCCAGAATCTCATCTCTACCCCTGCCCCTGCCCTTCTGCCGCCCACCTCCCGAGATATTATTGCCACCCCTGGGACAGTCTCCTTCCCCTTTCCAACAGATGACTCCCAGGGAATGGCCTTTGTGTTTGCCCGTCCCGACCCACCAGAGGCTGCTATCCTCCCTCCGCCGCCCCCTATCGCCCCAGCATTCAGGTCAACCCATCAAGAGCCCCGTCGGGGGTCCGCACCCTGTCTGCCCGTCCCGCTGGGCCAGGGGACTGTACCAAGGGCCCCATCGGGAAGCAACCAGACCATAACCCCAGCCCCCCATGCGCTGCGAGAGGAGTTGCGGGAGTTCCTAGAAGACGTCCGTGGCTCCCGCAACAAAGTCCAGCTTGCCCTCCAGCGATGGGGGGACTTTAATCAAATCCTCCGGGCCGCAAGGGCCCTCATGGGGGAGGGGAAAAGGACCGGGAGACAGGGCGCCGCGGCCTACCAGCGGGTCCGCCACTTCCGTGACTCCTTACTCACCTACGGGGTGGGTCACGGACTGCTACGCGGCCCGCCGGGAGCCACGAGCATCCCTGCCGGCGAGGATCCCCCCCAGCCCTCCTCATGGCACCCTTTACCATCGCAACATTGAACACCCGTGGCTGTAAGATGGGTCTCCGCAGGTCCCAGGTGCTCTCCTTCCTTCGAGAGGGGAGGTACTCTGTGGTTTTCCTGCAGGAGACCCATACGGATCCGACCGCCGAAGACAGCTGGCGGCTGGATTGGGGGGACAGGGTCTACTTTAGCCACCTCACAGTTCATACGGGTGGAGTGGCGACCCTGTTCTCCCCCGACCTACGGCCCGAGGTGCTGGGGGTCGCCGAGGCTGTGCCGGGTCGCTTGCTGCACCTCCGGGTCCAAATGGAGGGGCTCGTAGTCAACCTCGTCAACATCTATGCCCCAGCAGCGAGCCCGGAGCGGCTGCAATTCTATCAGCAGGCATCCGCCTTCCTCGGCACCTTGGATCCTCAGGAGTGCCTGGTCCTGGGAGGGGACTTTAACATCACCCTTGAGGAACGGGACCGCTCGGGAACCGAGAAGAGCCAGGCCGCCGTGGCCGTCCTCCAGGAGATAGTCGAACACCACTCCCTGGTGGACGTCTGGCGCGACCACCACCCGGATGACGCTTCCACGTTCACCTTTGTCCGGGTGGAGGCCCATCGGTCGCGCCACTCCCGGTTGGACCGCATTTATTTATCACGCTTTCATCTTACACGAGCCCACTCCTCCAGCATCCGGCCGGCCCCATTTTCTGACCATCACATAGCCACCGTGACAGCCTCCCTCTGCGCGGAGAGGCCGGGGCCGGCCTATTGGCATTTTAACAACAGCTTGCTGGAGGATGCGGGCTTCGTGGCGTCCTTCCGGGAGTTCTGGCTGGCCTGGCGAGGGCAGCGGCGTGCCTTTCCCTCGGCACGGCGGTGGTGGGACGTAGGGAAGGTGCGCGCCCGGCTCTTCTGCCGTGACTACACCCGGGGCACCAGCCGACGGAGGGATGCAGCGATAGAGCAGTTGGAACGGGAGGTCTTAGAGCTGGAGAGGCGTCTGGCCGCCAGCCCCGAGGATCCACCCCTCTGCGGAGCGTGCCGGGAGAAGCGGGAGGAGCTCCGGAGCCTCGAGGACCATCGGGCCCGGGGTGCCTTTGTTCGATCCCGCATCCGTCTCCTTCGGGAGATGGATTGCGGCTCCCGCTTCTTCTACGCCCTGGAAAAAAAGAGGGGGGCTAAGAAACATATCATCTGCCTACTGACTGAGGATGGCACCCCCCTCACGGATCCGGTGGAGATGTGCGAGAGGGCGAGAGCCTTCTACGCAAGCCTTTTCTCCCCGGAGCCGACCGATCCTAACGCTTGCAGAGTGCTGTGGGAGGAGCTCCCGACGGTCAGCGTGGGCGACCGAGACCGGCTAGAGCTGCCTCTCACTCTGGCCGAGTTCTCGGAAGCCCTCCGTCGCATGCCCACCAATAAATCTCCGGGCATGGACGGGCTGACCGTGGAGTTCTACCGCGTGTTCTGGGACGTCCTGGGCCCAGACCTAGTCACCGTCTGGGCCGAGTCTTTGCAGAGCGGGGTCCTCCCTCTTTCGTGCAGGCGAGCCGTGCTCGCCTTATTGCCGAAGAAGGGGGACCTCCGCGATTTACGAAATTGGCGTCCCGTCTCGCTCCTCAGCACGGACTACAAAATCGTGGCAAAAGCCATCTCCCTGAGGCTAGGGTCCGTGCTGGCGGACGTGGTCCACCCAGACCAGACCTACACCGTCCCGGGCCGCAGTATCTTCGACAACCTATATCTGGTCCGGGACCTATTGGAACTTGGGTGTAGGGATGGTCTGTCGTTCGCCCTCCTGTCCTTAGATCAGGAGAAGGCGTTCGACAGGATGGATCACGGGTATCTAATGAGCACTCTGCAGGCATTTGGCTTCGGACGCAGATTTGTGAACTTTCTCCGGGTGCTGTACGCTTCCGCAGAGTGTCTGGTAAGACTCAACTGGACCCTGACCGAACCGGTCAACTTCGGGCGAGGAGTACGGCAGGGGTGCCCCCTCTCAGGCCAGCTCTACGCTCTGGCGATCGAGCCCTTCCTCTGTCTCCTCCGAAGGAGGTTGACAGGGTTGGTGCTGAGGGAGCCGGAGCTGCGGCTGGTCCTGTCGGCGTATGCTGATGACGTGCTCCTCATGGTCCAGGACCCGGGCGACTTGGTGCGAGTGGAGGCTTGCCAGGCCATCTATTCAGCAGCCTCCTCTGCGCGGGTCAACTGGGTCAAGAGCTCTGGCTTGGTGGTAGGGGACTGGCGGCAGGCGAGCCCCCGCCCACCCGCGCTTCAAGCCATCCGGTGGAGCACGGGTCCGCTGCTCTATCTGGGCGTTTACCTTTCTGCCACGCATCCCTCTCCGCCGGAGAACTGGCAGAATTTAGAGGGCGGGGTGATAGAGCGGCTCCGGAAATGGACAGGACTGCTCCGGTGCCTCTCCCTTCGAGGGAGAGCGTTAGTGCTTAATCAACTAGTCCTGTCCATGCTTTGGTACCGGCTCAACACCCTGGTCCCGGCCCCGGCTTTCCTGACCAACCTGCGGACATCGATTCTGGAGTTCTTTTGGTCAGGACTGCACTGGGTCCCTGCAGGGGTTCTCCATCTACCTGTGGAGGAGGGAGGGCAGGGCCTCAAATGTCTGCTTACTCAGGTCCATGTCTTCCGCCTCCAGACCCTGCAGAGGCTCCTTTATGGTGCAGGTAGTCCGGCGTGGAGCATACTGGCGCACGCCTTCCTGCGCCGCTTCCGAGGGCTCCGATACGACCGGCAGCTCCTTTATCTCCATCCGAGAGGTCTTCCGCGAGACCTCTCCGGGCTGCCGGTCTTCTACCAGGACCTCCTCCGGACCTGGAAACTCTTTACAACGAGCAGGTCCGTGGCGGCCACCGAGGGGGCAGATCTCCTCGCGGAGCCCCTGCTACACAACCCCCAGCTCCGTTTGCAGGTGGCGGAGTCCCGCTCGGTGCGCCAGAGGTTGGTCCTGGCAGAGGTCACAAGAGTCGGAGACCTCCTGGACTATGACCGGGGAGACTGGCTGGATCCCCTAACCTTCGCTCAGCGCATGGGGCTTTCCAGACCTTGTACTCCCCGATGCATACTTCAGGAGGTGAAGGCCGCTTTGCCGCCCGCTGCTCGGGTTTATCTCGACCGGGTCCTGCACGAGGGCACGCCCCGCCCACCCACTACCCCAGGCCCGCCGGACCTTTTAATTGGACCCCTCCCCCGTGGACCCAACCGATCCCTTCACCCCTTCACTAGAAGCCGGCTGCACGAGATGCAGCCGGTCTGTTTTCAAACCGCGCCAAGAAAACATCTCTACACGCTCGTGCTCCACACCCTTCACGCCCGCACCCTCGTGTCCCGCCCCGATACAAAATGGCGGGACCTCCTGCCACCTTTGGAGGGTGAGGAGCCCCGGTGGGCCAGCCTATATTCCATCTTAGTCCCAAAGCCCGCCGGGGATGTCAGTTGGCGGCTCCTTCACGGAGCCGTGAGCACGGGCGTGTACTTGGCGCGGTTCACCACAATCCCAGACACCTGCCCCTTTTGCGGCGTGAGGGATACCCTGGCACATGTCTACCTGGAGTGTGCCAGGCTGCAGCCCCTATTCCGGCTCCTCACCAATATCTTATTACGTTTTTGGTTGCACTTCTCCCCTCACCTTCTCATTTATGCACTCCCTATCCGTGGCCCCACAAAGTCCCGGGATCTCCTGGTCAACCTCCTCCTGGCCCTAGCTAAAATGGCCATCTACAAAACCAGAGTGAGGAGGTTGGCCGATGGAGTCTCCTGTGACTGTGGGGCCTATTTCCGATCCTCGGTCCGTTCACGTATCCGGGCAGAGTTCCTCTGGGCGGCGTCCTCTGACTCCCTTGACGCCTTTGAGGAGCAGTGGGCTCTGTCCGGGGTTCTCTGCTCGGTGTCCCCGTCCGGTTCCCTTCTTTTGACCCTTTGACCGCACTCCTGTCCCTGTTATTTTATTAGTTGTCCCCCGGAATTTTTTGGGTATCTAGGTCCTGTGGATCCCCCTTTTAGGCTGGGGGGGACCCTTTAGCAGTGGACGGGCTTCGCCCGCCCACTTCCCGGATCCCAATAAGACTGCTCTCCCATAGCCTTCTAGCTTGGAGGGAGGTGGGAAGCTGCTACTCCTGCTGCTACTAGGCCCTAAGCTCTCCCTGCTGCTCCAGCTGCTCCCCTGGCTGGGCCAGACAACCCCCATTCTCTGTTACCTGGTTGCTGGACCCCCTACTCTCGGGTGCTGCTATTGTTCCAACTGCAACCCCGGGGGGGGGGCTGTTAGCCCACTCCCCAGAGAGGAGGAGTGAGGGACCCCAGCCACTGCTGTTGTGGATACCACCACCACCACCACCACCACCTGAGAAGGTCCTTTCTGCCTGCCTGGACGACCACCTGGAGTTCCTGGAGCTGCTGCTGCTGCAGAGGCCGCTGCCTGGAGCTGCTGAAGCCCGAGGAGGAGAAGAAGAGGATCATCTGCCAGTGGGGCAGCACCTAGAGACTTTGCAGACCACCGTGGAGGGGGCCCTAAGACTGAGTAATTTTTCAAACTGTGCTCTTGTGGTGGGGGTTTTGACTGTGTTTGTAGGGACACGGGGGTGTGGCGTGGAGCTGCCCCCCGATCCATCTGTGTGTCCCCCCCAACCCCCACCACTATTACCACCACCGCTGCCCCCTCCACCACCCCCACTGGCTGTATACCATCTGCCTCAGCTCCTGCCTCTGGACTCAGCTGCTTGCTTGGCTTGCCACGCCCTATTTCCACCCTTTGGGCCAGAAGCAGCAGCAAGCTAAAAAAAGACTTGTGCAAGTGCACATGGGCACATGTGCCCCCCCCTGGACTGCCTAACCCCCAGCTTTGCCCTTTACTACCTGCCCCATTTGCCACTTGCTTTGCCTCCTCTTTTGCTCCAGCCCCCCTTACTAGCTTCAGTTTGTTTGCCTGCCCCGCCCATTTCCTTCTGCAGCCTTTGTTTGTTTGCCCCGCCCCAGCCTCTGAAGCTAGCCCCTTGGTTTCACTGTTCTACCCCCAGACCGCTTAGCCCCTCGCTCCGTGTGCCCATGCCCCCTCCCATGCGCTTGTGCAACTCCCCATTTCAGTTGCAACCCTCTTCACTGCACCTTCAATGTTGTTGAATCCCCCCCCCCCATAGTGCACCAAGAGGAGCCGGAATTTCCACCTTGTGTCGGTGACTGACCCTAACCCCTGATTGCCCCCTGTCCAGCCCACCCCTTTTGGCGCCCTCCTCCCCTGCCTGCAGCCTAGCGGGGAGGAGTGGTCGACCTGCTTCCCCTCTCCCCTCCTCCTTTGATGTCCTCCCTTTCCTCCTTGCTCATGATGGCGGGGGATGAGACGGGTGAGACCTCTCCAGTAGCCCGAGCTCCCCCTCCCCCGCCTGCCCCTCCGTCACCCCCCCAAGCTTCTACCTCCGCTGCCAAACCATCTGCCATCGCCCCCGTTGGGGCACCAGCAGCGACGGGCACCGGGGTGACCTTTACTGCTGCCACGTCTATCACCCCCTCAGATTTGGGGGGAGTCCTCCCAGCCGGCGGGAAGGGCCAGGGGAAGAAGAAGGGGAAGGGCCCCGCTAAAAAGACCAGGCCCTCCATGGCAGGGGCTGTCCCCGATGCCCCGGCCCCATCTCCAGCTGTGGCGCCCCTCCCCGCTGTTCCCACCACCAGCTCTGCAGGTGTCCCTCCCCCGGCCCCTAGAGCATACGCCCAGGTGGCGGCAGCCCCTTCGCCTGCCGCTACATCATTTCTCCAGCCCACCGCCTCCGCTACCATCTATAGCGGCCGGGGCCCCTTTCCCACCATGACCAGGAAGCACGGCGTCCGTTGCCTCCTGGTGCCCGCCTCACCCCACGTGGAGACCTATGTGCGGGCGTTGGCGAGGGTGGTGGGGCCCACGGCCATTGTGGCGGCCTCCAAAATGTATGGCAAGGTCGTCTTCTTCTTAGCATCGGAGGCCGCCGCCCAGGAGGCGGTGGAGAAGGGCCTGGCGGTCGGGGGGCGTGTTCGTCCCCTTAGAGCCGCTAGAGGACCTGGGCGTCCGCCTGGTCTGACCTCCGTCCCTCCCTTTCTCCCAATGCCGCCCTGTTACCCACCCTTTCTACCTTGGGGAAAGCCCATCTCTGTCATCAGCCCTCTCCCGTTGGGCTGCAAAGACCCCGCCCTCCGTCACGTCCTCTCCTTCCGCCGGCAAGTGCAGCTTCAACTGCTGCCGGCGGCGCGCGACGGAGAGGCACTGGAGGGGTCCTTCCTAGTCCCCTACCAGGGGGCCCGTTACAGGGTGCATTATTCCACCGGGGAGGCCCGGTGCTACCTCTGCCGGGCGATGGGGCACGTCCGGAGGGACTGCCCCCTGGCCCGGGAAGAAGGGCCATCCAGGACCCCCGAGCCCCGGCAGGGCACCGGCCCCGTCATCGCCGACGCCCCTGGCTGCCCGGCACCTGAAACCGCCCCTCCTCCTTCACAATCCACCATTGCTCCCGCTCGGCCCAAGGGGCACCTCCCCCACTATGCCCAGACGAGCGGGAGAACCCCGCCCCCACTGCTTGCAATCTGGCGGGGCCTGTGGAGGAGGGTGCGGCAGGGACAGCGCCAAGCATGGGAGAGGGCCCGCCCCAAGGGGAATCTTCCCTCCCTTGTGCTGCCCCACCGTTACCCCCTCGAGTCCCTGAGCCATCGCCTCTGCCCCCTGACACAACCCCTGCTAGCCAGCCCCCGGATGATGCCATGGAGGGCTGGGCCCTAGTCCAGGGGAAGCGGGGCAAGCGGAAGGCTCGAGCTCCGCTCCTCCCATCTGACGCGGAGGCCCCCCGGAAGACCAGGAAGGGGGGCACCGATGCCGAGCCTTCCGCTCTACCCACGGGTGTGTTCCACCCACCAGAGCCGGCTGGGGAAGACGTGGCAGCACTGGAAGGTGGTATCTCCCCTCCACGGGAGTCCCTCCCCTCCAAGACCCCCGAGGCACCATCTGAAACCCCAGTGTGCCCCAAAGTAACCATCGCGTCAGGTGCCGGCGGGGAGAATCCTGGGGTAGCGGAAAACAATTTCCCCTCTATATATGAGGAGATCGAGGCCCTGGGTCTGACCCCGGTCACCCAGGGGGAGGACGATCCTATGCCAGCGGGCCTCGATCTGGGCGACTTCTTTCCAGCCCCCCTTTCCCCATACTCCCTCCCCCTAACCGTCGCTTCTGCTCCCACCTCCGAGGAGCCCCTGGACTCCTCCATCAACCCGGCTGCAGAAGGCACCCTGCTGAGAGCCACCGAGCCAGTTGAGGCGACGGCCAGTGCCACGCGGCTGGAACCTGAGCCACCAGGGGCATCCCTCGCTGGTGAGGAGCATTCGACCTCCTTTCCGGGAGAGGACCCTACAGAAGAAAGTCCACCTCCTGATGCCGTGGCTGCCAAATCCACCAGACAGCTTGCGCCCGGCATCGGTGAGAGCCCTCTCCCGACCCAGAATCTCATCTCTACCCCTGCCCCTGCCCTTCTCCCGCCCACCTCCCGAGATATTATTGCCACCCCTGGGACAGTCTCCTTCCCCTTTCCAACAGATGACTCCCAGGGAATGGCCTTTGTGTTTGCCCGTCCCGACCCACCAGGGGCTGCTATCCTCCCTCCGCCGCCCCCTATCGCCCCAGCATTCAGGTCAACCCATCAAGAGCCCCGTCGGGGGTCCGCACCCTGTCTGCCCGTCCCGCTGGGCCAGGGGGCTGTACCAAGGGCCCCATCGGGAAGCAACCAGACCATAACCCCAGCCCCCCATGCGCTGCGAGAGGAGTTGCGGGAGTTCCTAGAAGACGTCCGTGGCTCCCGCAACAAAGTCCAGCTTGCCCTCCAGCGATGGGGGGACTTTAATCAAATCCTCCGGGCCGCAAGGGCCCTCATGGGGGAGGGGAAAAGGACCGGGAGACAGGGCGCCGCGGCCTACCAGCGGGTCCGCCACTTCCGTGACTCCTTACTCACCTACGGGGTGGGTCACGGACTGCTACGCGGCCCGCCGGGAGCCACGAGCATCCCTGCCGGCGAGGATCCCCCCCAGCCCTCCTCATGGCACCCTTTACCATCGCAACATTGAACACCCGTGGCTGTAAGATGGGTCTCCGCAGGTCCCAGGTGCTCTCCTTCCTTCGAGAGGGGAGGTACTCTGTGGTTTTCCTGCAGGAGACCCATACGGATCCGACCGCCGAAGACAGCTGGCGGCTGGATTGGGGGGACAGGGTCTACTTTAGCCACCTCACAGTTCATACGGGTGGAGTGGCGACCCTGTTCTCCCCCGACCTACGGCCCGAGGTGCTGGGGGTCGCCGAGGCTGTGCCGGGTCGCCTGCTGCACCTCCGGGTCCAAATGGAGGGGCTCGTAGTCAACCTCGTCAACATCTATGCCCCAGCAGCGAGCCCGGAGCGGCTGCAATTCTATCAGCAGGCATCCGCCTTCCTCGGCACCTTGGATCCTCAGGAGTGCCTGGTCCTGGGAGGGGACTTTAACATCACCCTTGAGGAACGGGACCGCTCGGGAACCGAGAAGACCCAGGCCGCCGTGGCCGTCCTCCAGGAGATAGTCGAACACCACTCCCTGGTGGACGTCTGGCGCGACCACCACCCGGATGACGCTTCCACGTTCACCTTTGTCCGGGTGGAGGCCCATCGGTCGCGCCACTCCCGGTTGGACCGCATTTATTTATCACGCTTTCATCTTACACGAGCCCACTCCTCCAGCATCCGGCCGGCCCCATTTTCGGACCATCACATAGCCACCGTGACAGCCTCCCTCTGCGCGGAGAGGCCGGGGCCGGCCTATTGGCATTTTAACAACAGCTTGCTGGAGGATGCGGGCTTCGTGGCGTCCTTCCGGGAGTTCTGGCTGGCCTGGCGAGGGCAGCGGCGTGCCTTTCCCTCGGCACGGCGGTGGTGGGACGTAGGGAAGGTGCGCGCCCGGCTCTTCTGCCGTGACTACACCCGGGGCACCAGCCGACGGAGGGATGCAGCGATAGAGCAGTTGGAACGGGAGGTCTTAGAGCTGGAGAGGCGTCTGGCCGCCAGCCCCGAGGATCCACCCCTCTGCGGAGCGTGCCGGGAGAAGCGGGAGGAGCTCCGGAGCCTCGAGGACCATCGGGCCCGGGGTGCCTTTGTTCGATCCCGCATCCGTCTCCTTCGGGAGATGGATTGCGGCTCCCGCTTCTTCTACGCCCTGGAAAAAAAGAGGGGGGCTAAGAAACATATCCAA